>NC_091395.1:19297587-19941025 GCF_032191515.1 Phaenicophaeus curvirostris
TGTCAACCTCAACACCTTACCTGTTAAATAAAATCTTGGGTTATTGATGATTCCATCAGAAGCCCAGTGATGCTGCTGCATTTACTGTCTGGCAACTTTTTCCCAATAACTTTACCTTGGGTGGTCATGCATGCTGCTTTTCAGTGTTGGCACAGTGCCCCATTTTATTCTAGTGATTGTGCTATCTTGTTTTTCCCTAATACTCTATTCCACCAACCTTTGCTATTTAGAGTCATTTCTCTAGGGTTTCATCTGTCTTTCCTAGCAGTTCCCTCTTTAATATTAGAGATTTATGGCTCAAAACCAATTCCCTCTCTCATTTCCAAAGCTCTGCACAGAAGAGAAATGTCTTAGCAATATAGTGTAAGAAATTAGTTTCTATTTCTTCTGCTGTTTGATTACTGTCTTGTTTCCTAGAGAAAGTCTCTGTTGGCTTTCTTCTCCTGCCTGGGTCTCACATACAGGATTGTCCTGCTGGCAACACATTTTAGCAACTGCTACCAAATATAAAGTTCAAATCTGTTCTTCTGCTATTTTGTCTGTGAAAAAAAAAATTAAATAAAATCAGAGACCTTTTGTCCTGACTTTATGTCCATAGTTAGCTCTGCAGTACTGAATGGTACGGTGAAGGTGTCAGAGTCCAGATGTGTATCATCAGAGATTACGTCCTCATTCTTTTGATTTGCCACATGTACCTAAAAGTCCTAACATCTCAGTTATTGAGCTTCTCAAACTGCCTTCAATTTTAGTAGTTCATTAATCTCAAAATTATCTTGCTTTTTTGGAAAACAGAGTTGATAGCTTTTGATTCTAGAAGCAGCACATTAAAATGCAAAAGCACCTGATGCCTTCTCCTATGCTAGGTCTCTCATATCATATGCTGCTTGGGGAAAGAGGTATTTCATTGGCCTCAGATCATCCTTTGAGAAAACAGATCTTTTTCTGGTTCATGAGCTGGAATAGAAAAGCTGGTCATTTTTTGCACACAGTTACAGCCCAGTTGACCTGGGATTCTGCCATACGGAGTCTGCTTGTGGCTTAATTTTAGACCCAGTAACTCAGAAAGATTTAGTATTTTTTCTTTCTGTTTTTAACATTGATAATTGTAAATAGTTACATACACTTGACCCTTGAATGACAGTGACCAATGCAGTTGGCACACTTTTCTTCTTCCTTAGGTATTTTACTGTGGTTTTTTTTTTTCACTTCAATAAGCTGCTTGTATAATTTTTTTACCCCAGGTCAGGTGTGTATCATAGGATGGTTTGGTCTGGAAGGGACCTTAAAGATCATCCAGTTCCAATCCCCCTGCCATGGGTAGGGACACCTTCCACTGGATCAGGTTGCTCAAAGCCTCATTCAGCCTGACCTTGAACACTTCCAGGGATGGAGCATCCAGGACTTCTCTGGGCAACCTGATCCAATGCCTCACTACCCTCACAGGAAAATAAGTCTTTCTAACATCTAATATAAATCTACTCTATTTCAGTTTAAAACTCTTACACCTCATCCTGTCACTACACTCCCTAATAAGAGGTCATCCCCGTATTTGCTGCAGGCTCCAGGTGAGGTCTCACAGAAGTGAAGTAGAGGGAGAAAATCACCTCCCTTGATCTGCTGGTCACTCTTTTTTTGATGCAGCCCAGGATATGGCTGGCTTTCTGGGCTGCAAGTGCACCACCAGCACACTGAAGTCCTTCTTGTTGGGACTACTCTCAATGCATTCTCTGCCCAGCCTGTATTTGTGCTTGGAATTGCCCCAACCCAAATGCAGGACCTTGCATTTGGCCTTGTTGGACTTCACGTGGTTCACATAGGGCCACTTCTTAAGCCTGTCACAGTCCCTCTGGATGGTATCCCTTCCCTCCAGGGTGTCAGCTGCACCACACACCTTGGTGTCATTGGTAAACTTGCTGACGGTGCCCTAATCCCACTGTTCATGTCTCCACAAAGAGATACTGACTGCCACTGGTCTCCACTTGGACACTGAGCCATTGACCACAACACTTTGACTTCAACCATCCAGCCAATTTCTTAGCCACCAAGCGGTCCACCCATCAAACCCATGTCTCCAATGTAGAGAAAAAAAACATCATGTTGGACAGTGTTGAATGCTTTGCACAACTTAAGGTAGATGACGTCAGTTACTCTTCCCTTATTCATCAATGCTGTTGCCCCACTGTAGAAGGCCATCAAATTCATCAGGCATGATTTGTCACGCTGGCTGTCACCAATGACCTCCTTGTTTACCACATGCCTCAGCAGAGTTTCCAGGAGGACCTGCTCCATGATCTTGCTGGGCACAGAGGTGAGACTAACTAGCCTATAATTCCCTGGGTCTTCCTTTTACCCTTTTTTAAAAATGAGAATTGTGTTTCTCCTTTTCCAGTCAGTGGGAACTTCACCACACTGCCATGACTTCTCAAAAGGAACTTCAGAAATAATGTAGAAATTGACTACGTACTTTTTTTAACAATTATTTCTAAATACCATTTACAAACAAGATATAATATACATATTTGTAAACAGCAATGCCTCTGCTAATGGAAGGTATTGCTCCATGACTGCCTGCTCAAGAGGAGATCTGTAGATCCATAAACAAAGTCTGATTGTAGGCCTGATGTTCTTTCTGTCTTACTCATCTTTTTCTGTGGAGAAAGTTGGGCTCACATCCTTGCACAAAAACAGACTGGGGAAATCTTATTTCCATTCCTCTGGGGAGAAAAGTCTTACTGTGCAAAGCATGTATCAGTAATTTTTGCCACACAACACAGTAGTTTTTGGCATGGACATTTTCATTGCTAGCCTTTGTCCTTTGCAGGTCTTCAAGTTGACCTAACACTATCTGGGAAAGTACCTGGCTTTCTAGGTTGCGGTCTAGTTCTCAAACAACTCAGAGCCCCACATTTGGTCTTCTTAATTTGTAACCTTTCACCTATTTCTCATACTACATACAGTGGCATGAAATCATCTGTAGACTGGCAGCTAAATCTTGTATGGAACTCCCTGGAATCTCATAAACTGCTTGTGGCCTTTGTTTTTGTAGTGTACCTTTCAAACAAAAGTGCAAGGGCTGTGATCCAATATCTAGTCCTCAGCTAGCTTCTAGAATTTCCCTGCCCCCCAGCAGAGAGCTTGTTTAAGCCACAGACTGTCAGACTCAATTATATGCAAAGCATTTTAATAGGACTTGCAGTTTTCTTAAAAAAACAACAACAACAACAAAATGACCAGTAGGGTCATTCGTCCTTTCTTTAAAACTGATTTCATGGAATTCATCTCTCCCCAGGAGATTTGAGGCACTCCTGAAATTACTACATAATCAATTCATGTCCTCTCTGGCGACTACACTACTATGAAATCAAATAATGTTGTAATCTTGATGTGAAAATCAACTTCAGTCAGCACCTTTGATCTCAAAGGTTTGAGAGTGTCACTGGAAGAATTACTTTGAGCTTGATAGTCTGCTGAGCAAATTGCAGCAAGCATTGGCTATAATCTCTCCTAAACCTGCAACCCAAGCAAGAAACGGCCTGAGCAGGTTTTAATGGGAGGTCTCGAACAAAAAGACTTGCATGACATGAGAGAGGCATTTTAAGAAATACTGCTTTCCTTAAGGGCTTTCCATAGTCATAGCACTGTGGTTGAGTAACTGCAGAGCTAAAGGGATTACCTGTTCCATTGCTGCATGTAACCAGGGTCCAGACCATTTGTGCCCTAAAGCAGTCTAATGGCCTATTTGAAAGAGCTAATCGGTATCCTTTCACCCAAAACAACACTCACTGTGTGAAATGAGCTTTCATGGGAAGGACATCATTCTTATTTCCTTATTTTGATAGGTAAAATGCCTTACAGAAAAACAAAATGGGAAAAATGCACTTTTTATTGCTTTGGCCAGACTTTTCATTGGTAATAAAGTAGGCTGTTTTCACTGTCATTTTTTGAGATGCAAAAAAATTCCTATGCAAAATAATTGATGTTTTTCAACCACCTACATTTGAGAGTCCTATAACCTAATCCTGCAGCTTAGGCTATTAACTCAGATTTTTGTACCCTAGCAAAATTGTGTTGAAATCATGGAGCAGAGAATGTTTGACAGCAAGAATGATTATAAGATCAGTGATCAATTAGGCAAGAAGACAACTCAAGACTGTTACGATACTGGGAACTAAAGCACTGTCTTCTTAGGTAACAGAGATGAATCACTGAAAAAGAATCCACATGGTTTTGTGAAAAGGCGCCACATACTAGTTATAATATATTTTACTGTATCTGGTGGAATAAAAATGCCTTTTGGACAACATTTCACAGTGGATTCTTAAATTATTAAATCTAGAGAACAGTAATACACCACAGCTTCTTGTATTCAAGTTCCTATTGGGGGGAGAAAAATATTTGTTTTTCATCTCTACCAGTTTTACTGTGTGCTGTAATTGTATCTTATGCTGTATCAAGGGATGCATTCAGCCTGCCCTGCCAACTAGCTTCCACTGAAGTTATGGGAAGTTTTATTTGATTATTGTGCCAGACATAGGAGAACATTTTGTATAATGTCTCTAATTGTTTCAGCCACTTCCTTTTAAGTATTTATTTGCAAGTGGTTAATGATAATGGTGTGAGGAAAGGGGCTTTGGCTTCTTTGATCATGGGGTGGCTCACACACCCCCAGGCTTTGTTGCTAAGGATGGGACATGTGTGTCTCCTAGGGGGACTAAAGTCCTTGCTAAAAACCTAGCTAAGCTCATAAATCCAGCTTTAAACTAGATGTGAAGGAGGAGGGGATTGAGACCAGGCTAGACAGGAGCGAGCCTGGACGTGGGGCACTGGTGAGTCAGAGAGGGTGTGCTGGTGTGGACCACCAGTACATCACCACAGAAAAAGTTGGGGAGAACACACCTGGGGGTGCTAAGGGAGATACAGGCACTCTGGAGCTAGCTACTCCAGTTACCAAGCAATTGGGAATGAGCTGTTCCCTCTAAGAGGGCTGAAGGCTCGGCAGCTCAGCTGAAGTGCATTTAAACCAATGCAGGCAGCATGGGGAATAAGAAGGAAGAGCTGGAAGCTGTCGTAGGGCAAGGGGCCTATGATGTTGTTGCCATCACAGAAACGTGGTGGGATGACTCATAACTGGAGTACAGCTATGGTGGGGTACAAACTCTTCAGGCAGGATAGGAAGGGTAGGAGAGGAGGCGGGGTAGCCCTCTTTGTAAGGGAGGACTTGGACACTGTTGAGATGGATTGTGGTGATGAGGAGATTGAGTGCCTGTGGGTTAAAATCAGAGGAGCCCACCAGAAGGTAGATTTTGTGATGGGAGTCTGTTACCCAGCCAAGGAGAAGCAGCTGATGAGCTCTTCTATAAATAGCTGGGGTTAATCTCTAGATCAATGCCTCTCATTCTTGTGGGAGACTTCAATCTTCCTAATATCTGCTGCAAGTAAAATAGAGCAGAAAGGAAGCAGTCTAGGAGGTTCCTAGAGTGCGTGGAAGACAACTTCCTTGCACAGCTGGTGAATGAACCAACAAGGGAGGGTGCCCTCCTGGACCTGCTGTTTGTGAACGGAGAAGGCCTTGTGGGGGATGTGGCAGTAGGTGGACACCTAGGACAAAGCGATCATGAGATGATAGGGTTTTCTGTTCTAGGTGATGAGGGTGGTTAGCAGGACAGTAGCATTAAATTTCCAGAGGGCAGACTTTGAACTCTTCAGAAGGCTGGTTGGCAAAGTCTCATGGGAGACAGTACTTAAGGGCAAGGGAGCCCAGGAGGGCTGGGAGCTCTTCAAAAAGGAAATCCTAGCAGCCCAGGAGAAAGCCATCCCCATGTTCCGGAAAAAAAGCTGGCAGGGGAGAAAACCAGCTTGGTTGAACAGAGAGATCTTGAGTGATATCAAGAAGAAGAGAAACGTTTATGGGCTCTGGAAGAGGGGACAGGCCTCTTGGGTGGACTACAGGAGGGAAGTGAGATTGTGTAGAGAAAAAATCAGAAGGGCTAAGGCTCAACTACAAATCAGATTGGCAAAGTCTGTGAAAGATAACAAAAAATCCTTCTATAAATATATAAATAATAAAAGGAGGACTAGGGAGACCATACAGTCCCTATTGGATGCAGAAGGAACAACAGTGACAGGGGATGAGGAAAAGGCTGAGGTACTTAATGCCTTCTTTGCCTCAGTCTTTAATTGTAAAGAAAGTTGTTCCCTCTGTGTACAAACCCAGGAGCTAGAGGAGCAAAAAGAGGCTCCCATGATCCAAGAGGAGGTGGTCAGAGCCTTGCTAGCCTGACTAGACACCCACAAGTCTATGGGGCCAGATGGGATTCATCCAAGGATATTGAAGGAGCTGGCGGATGTGCTGGCCAAACCCCTTTCCATCATCTTCCAACAGTCCTGGAAGACTGGGGAAGTTCCACTGGACTGGAGGCTGGCTGATGTTGTGCCCATCTACAAGAAGGGTCGCAGGGAGGATCCAGGGAACTTGCAGTGGGCCTGTCAGTCTGACCTCAGTGCCAGAGAAAGTCATGGAACAGGTGATCTTGAGCGCTATCATGAAGCACATGCAAGAGAACTGGGTGATCAGGCCCAGTCAACACGGGTTCACAAAAGGCAGGTCTCGCCAAACAAACCTGATCCCCTTCTATGACAAAGTGACTCGGCTGCTGGATGAGGGAAAGGCTGTGGATGTGGTCTTCCTGGACTTCAGTAAAGCCTTTGACACAGTTTCTCACAGCATTCTGCTTCAGAAACTGTCAGCCTCTGGCCTGGACAGGCGCACACTCTCCTGGGTGGAAAACCGGTTGGATGGCCGGGCCCAGAGAGTGGTGGGAAATGGTGTGAAATCCAGCTGGAAGCCAGTGACAAGTGGGGTTCCCCAGGGCTCAGTGCTGGGTCCAGCCCTGTTCAATGTCTTTATCAATGACCTGGATGAAGGCATCGAGTGCACCCTTAGCAAGTTTGCGGACGACACTAAGCTGGGTGGAAGTGTCGATCTGCTGGAGGGTAGGGAGGCTCTGCAAAGGGATCTGAACAGGCTGGACCACTGGGCTGAGTCGAACGGCATGAGGTTTAACAAGGCCAAATGCCGGGTCCTGCACTTGGGGCACAACAACCCTATGCAGCGCTACAGACTAGGAGAAGACTGGCTGGAAAGCTGCCTGGAGGAGAAAGACCTGGGGGTGTTTGGTTGACAGCGGCTGAACATGAGCCAGCAGTGTGCCCAGGTGGCCAAGAAGGCCAATGGCATCTTGGCTTGTATCAGAAACGGTGTGACCAGCAGGTCCAGGGAGGTTATTCTCCCTCTGTACTTGGAACTGGTGAGACCGCTCCTTGAATACTGTGTTCAGTTCTGGGCCCCTCACCACAAGAAGGATGTTGAGGCTCTGGAGTGAGTCCAGAGAAGAGCAACAAAGCTGGTGAAGGGGCTGGAGAACAGGCCTTATGAGGAACGGCTGATAGAGCTGGGGTTGTTTAGCCTGGAGAAGAGGAGGCTGAGGGGAGACCTCATTCCTCTCTATAACTACCTGAAAGGACGTTGTAGAGAGGAGGGTGCTGGCCTCTTCTCCCAAGTGACAGGGGACAGGACAAGAGGAAATGGCCTCAAGCTCCGCCAGGGGAGATTTCGGCTGGACATTAGGAAAAAATCTTTCACAGAAAGGATCACTGGGCACTGGAACAGGCTGCCCAGGGAGGTGGTTGATTCGCCTTCCCTGGAGGTGTTTAAGGCACGGGTGGACGAGGTGCTGAGGGGCATGGTTTAGTGTTTGATAGGAATGGTTGGACTCGATGATCCAGTGGGTCTCTTCCAACCAGGTTATTCTGTGATTCTGTGATTCTGTGATAATGGTGATTTTATTTTTTTTTATTAATATATTACACTGTTGAAAGAAAGGCTAGGCAAACATGCCATTCATCTGAGTTCTCTTAATCCCCAAAATATCTGTATCTTTGTGACTCGTCTAAAGCAAAACTGTTACAGGGCAGAGTTTTCCAAGCTTTTAATTTCCTTCAGAGCCTGTGGAAAGAGGCAACCAGTCGCACTAGGAATTACTAAGTGAAGGTGATTTGAGGATGAGCCAACACTTTTTCAGTCATCAGGGCTACAGCACAGAGAGGAGCCAATCCAAAAGAATATGGTTATACAAAAAGCTCCAGTTGAAGCTTATATTTTCTTGGGTACCAAAGCTAGTCTGCTCTCAGAAGCAGAAGAATCAGACCAGGCCTGGGCAACTGCAGAGCCCACGGACAGTACAGCAAACGCTCACATCATGCAATTCAAATAATATGCATCGCACTGGGGTTTTGGGCTCTCTTGGGCTACAGTTGAAAGATTAAATAACTTCCATGCGCAGACTAAAAACAGGCCAACTTATGAAGCTTAGAACGTGATCATAATTCACTGAAGGAGCTCTAAGTGTTATTAACTCTGAAGAAGTCATGATCTACTGACAGATACTCTACAAGTACAAAGAGACAAAATACAGATACTGTATCTGTTGTGTGGGAATCACTTTCTTGTAGCTATTATTTTCGCTATGTAATTTATTTTGCTTTAATTTATTTTCCCTTCCATACTGTTATTTTCTTTCTAAGATTATTTCACATTTATGTCTTCTTTCTTATTGCATCATGTGCGTTAAAAAAAATGAAAATACTGATAAGCTTAAACAGCTCATTAAAACCTGCTTGCAATCATTTCTTTGAGAGAAAACTTGCTCAGAATACTGTAGCTTTATCAACCTTTCAAAAATCTTGTACATCACTAATATGGACTGTCTCCAGTTTCTTGTACATCAGGTACTTTTTTTTTTTCTTGTGTGGTGAGATTAGAGGGTTTCAGTTGAATGGGAGAAGGGTAGTGAAGGAGCACAGTTATATATCAGGATAAGACTCAGGAGGAGGTCTTTATAGGAGCCCTCCCTGAACCCCTGAGGTCTCGAGGAGCAGGATTCCTGAAGTGAAAAGGGAGAATGGGCACTCACCTCCCACCCTTTTTCTGGGAGAGCCTAGCACTGGGTCCTGTTCTAAAGTAGAACTCCTCTTGAAAATAACAACCCCTACAGCAAGACTGCAAAGCTCACTGGACAGACATGACATAGTCAAAAGATGATGAGGAACTTGTTTGATGGTGGAGGGGCAGTGGCACTGGGAGGAGCAGTGGCTGCAGTCCACCATGTGATCAGGAATAATGCCCTGGCGGGAGGCTCCGGCATAATACCTCTCTCCATCCCTTTGCACCCATCTAGCACCTCATCTCCTCCTGCCTAAGTGATGCTGTAACTTTGCTGCTGAGATTCACAACATTTTCTTTGGTCTTCCAATTTCTACCCATCCTCCTTCCCCTGCACCGATTCTCCTCTTCAGTGTCTCCATTTGGTTTTCAGCAGTCATTTTGACTGCTTGGTTAGAACAAGAATTCTTATAGTAGTAGCAACAATAATACCCTTTGTTGTATATCCCACATACAATTATTAAAATAAGATTTGGCGCTGACTCTGGCTCTATAAAAAGACCAGGGTAGTGGTCAAGGAGAAGAGCTGCCAAGGCCAGACCTGGCTTTTATGGAAGTCCCAGTGGCCTCCGATGAGTCCATGTTTCTGCTGCATTCCTTCCTCCAAAACTGAGGCTTGAATACACAGATTACTGTGCATATCCTGGTCGGCTGCCCTGCAGAAACTGTTAGTGAGGACAAGCATGCAACTTAAAAATCACTCAGTTTAATCTTTGTACCTACCATAGCTTCCAGGCCCCCAAAGGATCACTAACTTACTTGTGACTTGCATGGACAGCAAAGTGAAGAGAGTAACTTGTGGTAGTCCCTGTCTAACTTCAAAGCTAGCAGAATATCAAAGACCCATACTGAAGCTCAGAAAGGAACTTCTGAATTGGAGATGTCACCTTACCCTGGATGTGTCATGTTTTTCCCAGGCAACTGTATGCCTCCAATTAATCTGTGATGGAGCAGATGTTCTGAAGTGCTTGAGCAGGAAGATGGGTTACAGGGAGGTTGCAAGGCTTTGACTATAACTTAATACTGTTGGCCTTGCTTTAACATTACCCATTAGATATCTGGTTTTAAAGAGCTGTGAGTGTTTGTATTAACACCAAACCTTAAACTGCTGGACACAGGGCACCCACTGCTATGTGTTCTTAGCATGTAAGGAAAATATTGTGGCCTTTATAAATAAAGGTACAATAAGCCATCACCTGTTTTTTGGACAGTTTGCAGCGGATGAAGGTGGCTGAAATCATAGCATCCACTTCTTAAAATCCCTGCCTCAGTTATCTCTTCCGTAATCCCTGACTGGTAAGAGCTTCCTGCCTATCAGAGATGCTGCAAAGATTAATTACAAACTTGCCAGATTATGAGACAATTAAAAGTATTATTTTTATTCTAAGTAGCACTTTTTAAACCATAGTGGGAAGAATTTAATTGGCTTTCTACCATTTTAAATTTGCATTCATTTTTAAGGTAGATTGTTTTTACCATCTCCCCCTTGTCCCTAATGTTACCAGGCAGATAACATCTGAGGTTTTCAAAAGCAACTTTCTGAGTCCTGTTGCTGACCATAGCAGAGGGAGGAAATTTGGGGGGAGAAGAGACGAACTCCTCCGCTTCCCTCATTCAGCCTCTTTTCCCTCACTTTCCCTGGCAGTTTTGCTGCCTAAACTCTACTACATCCCCTGCACATACCGAATGGGCTGCATATTGCATCCTCCTGCTAATGAGGATAGCAGGAAAACTTAAAGTTAACCCTAGATCCGTGGAAATAAAATCTAAGTAGCAGATGTTCTTGAAGGTGGTGGCTTAGTGATCTCCTTTTCCTGCATGCTGAAAACTCGAGAGCAGTTTGCTGTGCCCATGTGTGCAGGCAGTGGGCAGGTTTCTTATCACCAGAAATGTTCTGGAAAAATTTCCTTTGAATTTAAAGCGAGATGGTTTTAACGTGTGCTTCTAATGACTCCTTTGCATTGAGGCTAAGTTTGGACTCATTTTTTGAGATGCTGAAATGCGTTGCCCAGTAGAGGGAGTAGAGGGAGCACAGTCTATCTGGTGCCTGCTGTTTGCAGAACAGCTCAGAAAGCCTTTCCCAAATCCAAGCAATCCTTAACTGTTTCTCCTCAACCCTGCATATGGGTCAGTGCAGGTTAGTGTGCCATTAAGCCACACAGACACAACACCGAGGAAAGAAACATCCTTCAGCCTACCAAGTCCTGCACAGATGGTGCGGATACAGCCAGACAGAGCATCAGCTGGTGAATTCCAGTGCTTAAAAATCTTTTCTTAATACCTGCTTACATAAACATTATATAGTAATTTATTTAAACAAAATATAAAAAATTGAATACATAATAGTGTTAATGTATTATTTGACTTAATTATACAGTAATGATTATATAGTAATAACTAAAATACAGTAATTAATATAGTAATTAAAGTTACATATCACAATAATTACCATTTGACAGATTTGGGTCTGATTCACATGAATGCCATCCTGTTTTCCTTAGAAAGCAAACAGTGTGTATAGTTTCATGAGCAGCTAGAGCACACTTAATTCTGATCCTAAGGACAGTTTCCACTCTGTTGTATTTAGATCTGCCTATTGGCTAAGGGTCTTGCTGTATTGAAACCCTGGTGGGGCTGGCAGCTGAAAGCTTCTTCTGTATGGAGGCTGAGCTTGCCCATTCCAGGTGGGATTAGCAGCAGTAGACTACACTGCTCATGCTAAAATAGGCAACCTAAGTACAAAGTGGAGCAGAAAAAGCAAAAATATCAGTGTTGAAGACAACACAACATTTTCTGATTACAGTTAGTGCACATTTGTTTTTCACCAGCTTAGTTATGACTGTGTAAGCCCATCTAGGGGGTTTTACCCAAATAGTTTGTGCAAGTTTATACAAGGCATTAGATACATATTCAGAATATTACTTCATGTATTTGTTAGATAGGAAAAGTAAAGACAACATCAGGTTTCAGGTTTTCCTGTAAAGCAATCTAGCCACACCAACACATATCCCTTCCTGTTACAGTAATGGAAGAATCATTAATGCTATTGTATTTAGCTAAATCTCTGACTTCAACATGATTTTCTTTTCTTTTTTTTTTCTTTTTTTTTTTTTTTTGGAACTGAGAAACAATTAGCTAAACAAAGACCATACTTCTCCCTAAAAAATATATGTCACAGTGAACTGAAAAACTATTCCATATTTTATGCAAAGCCATTGAATAAGCCAAATCATTTTTGCTCGTTGGCATCATTTTCATGGCTTTAATTTAAAGAAACACTTTTCACTGAAATGAAAATTCATCCCAAAATTTCAGACTTTAATTTATTCGAAGCAGCAAGGAGGGAACAATTTTTTAATGTCTTTCAAAGAGTTTCTTTTTCTCTCAGCGACAGAAAAGGTACAATTAAAAATCCCATCCACAACAAATATGGAATAAAAGTTTAAAGCCTCCCATTATGTCCAGGTATCTTTGGATTAGCCCTCAGGGGACAGGCTCTGCTCTGACTTGCTACTCTTTAATTCCAGAGTAATTTGAAAAGGAGCTCCTTCATCTTCCACATACTTTAGTAAACAAGCTAATTATTCAGCAAACTAATTGTTGGCTTTTGTTACTAATTTGTTTTATTTCAGCCTAAATACATAGACAAGGTGCAACACACTGGACTAGAATAGCTAATGGAACAGCATATAGAGAAGGTAGGCTATGTTTCTATTTGTATTCAATAACAACAATTCAGGAACATTCATAAAAGAGGCATGCTTATAAATGAGTTACACAGGATGAATCAACTTCTGAAATCAATTGGAACAGAGTATGGAAAAAATCGACACAAATAAATTCCAAGAATTACTGAAGAGTTAACAAGCCTTTGAAAAAAATGTTACCAAGATTGTCGTGATTCCAAAGTGTATTCAGATTTTAGCTAAGCCTTATCTTTTGACAAAGAAAGGTTTTGTTGAAAATCTTCCAGTTTGTGCTTCATGTTATTAGTTTTTTTCTTCTTGCTTTCTTTAATGTGACGATTTTTTGTGCAATGTGGTAATTGGATTAAAACCTTCAGCAGTCATATTTCCTTCAGTGGCTTTCCTTTAAGCAACAGGACGTTGCAACAGTATGAATTAAAAGGCTGCACATAGCCACATAGGGGGGTTCTGATGTTTTACAGGAGTGGGGTTTAACAACAGACAGCTCATCATGATGGTTCGTCTGCCACTGTTACACAAAGACTGAAAGCAAATATATATGTGCATTTACAGTTCTTCAAAGATGTATTCTTTTCAATCCATAAAGGATCACTTCAGCTTTTTCAAAAGTATGTGACAGAAAATACCTTTGTTCCCATGAATGGGAGTGGTTTTGCTTCTCTGCTGGTGCTTTTATTTGCAGACACTTCAAGCCTGAGTTGTTCCAAGTGTGATATTGGGTGAGACAGTTATGTGAGCACCCTTGAGTTATTCAGCTATGGTGTTTTACACGTTTAAAAGGTCTGTAGAGCTACCACCCAGAAAATGTACAGTTATTAATAATAGTCTGAGAAGTAAAAAAAGAAAAAATAATATAATCACAATAGCAATCAGAGTACGAGTCATTACCTTAACCAGAGTCTGAAGATGAGTGATGATCCTTCAGAAACTTTTCTTTCTCTGTGGCGTACACACAAGGAATTTTTCAGGGCATGTTGTGTTACATGTATAGTTGAGCCATGCCCTTTACAGTCGCAGGAATTTGCTGTTTTCTTCATGCTTCATGTGGTTTGCCACCCTGGCATTCAAGCAGTGTCTGATGTGTGGTGCCACAGATGCAGCAGATGGGAGTATGCAGAGATTGATGCAGCTGGGGAGTTCTGCAACAGGGTCTTTCACTACACGCAAAACACAAACTAGAAAGTTAATTAAGCATCACTGAGTTGCCTGCTTTCTTCAGTTGTTGGGCCTTTAGCAGAAATAGGCACTGTTCCTAGGAGCATAATAGCAGATATTTGTTATATGTTCAGTTAGAAAAACCTTAGGATCATGAAAATAGCTTTGTGAATCTTGAATCTTCAAAGCCTAAAAAAAAGTAGCATAGAAGAAGCCACTGGGATAGGAAAACAGCAAATCATGTAATTTAGGCTTTGGCTGGTAATGAGGTGTTTGCACACAAATTCTTTGCATCAAGGTAGAAAAAAATAAGGAACTTAGAAGCAGCAGGGGGTGAGAAATACAGTCAAGGGAAAAAGATGTAAAACTCAGTTTTCATTCTGATCTTCACTCATTTGGACTGGGAGGATCAAGCTGTCTCATAAACATGTGCATGCATACATACCCTTTCTAGTGGCAGAGGTAGAGAAGAGTCAGGGTGGTGACCACTCCCATCTGCACTCTCACCTCTCCCAGGGAAAATCTCTTGGACATGGTGCTCATGAGGGAAACCGACTGAAGTCCGTGTCTCAATCCCCTCAACAGGAAACTGCCCCTGTGGCACTGCTGGGGTCGAAGTTCATGGCTCCTCTCTCTCTGAGCTGATACAACTCTTCCTTGTTGAGCACAAAAAGGTTCGAAGCAATGATTTCAAGATTGACAGTGACCCCTTAAGAAAACAGGTCAGGTAACTAATACATCATGAAGAAGTTTATTCCTCCCACCCCCTCATCTATTTCACCTTTATGGAGGAATTAGATACCAACATACATGTCTGTGATGTCTTGAGTTGTGGACCCAAAGAATCTTTAGTTTTCTCCCTTTCCACTTCATCCAAGCTCTGGAAAAAAAGCCCACAAAGAATTACTTTAACACTGTGATGATTGTTTAATTAATCAAGACTGCAGCAAAGGGGAAACATTGGGATCAGAGACAATTGTGGAATAAAGTTGGAATGTAAAAGCAGCTAGAGGGCAGCTTCTGATACTTGCATCTGGTTTTCCCCATAGGGAGTGAATCCTTTCAAAGGGCTAGTGGCTTCTCTGTATAATAGGGTTACAGTGTCAGTAATTTTTTCTTCACTTTACATCTCTGAAGTTTATAAGACTCAGGTTTGCACTCAGCATTATCTGAATGAGCAGTGAGGAATAATAATGCAAGTGCATCACAGCCATAACCCTAACATCACCAAAATGCATAGCAAAACTCCTGCTGACTTCAGAGAAAGGCAAGCTGACACATTCAACTTCCCATGAGAAACTGAAGGAATCCTTAAATTAGGAAATGTTTTAAGAACATTTAGTCTGGTATGAGCAAAGTACCTTTCCCCACAAAGACTATTGAACTTGGACTCACATTTTTTTCTTGCAAGAGAGATCCACGTGGCTGTTTTACTGCTCTGTGGAGTATGATGGAAAGAAATGAAGCTAGTTGCTAAAGTAACATCTGAGACAAAAGCTAGCACTTTGATTCCCACTTTTTTACATGTCTCAGGTTTTAATGATTACCAAGAAATAAACAAAAATACACACTCAGTTTTCACAGAATCACAGAATCACTAGGTTGGAAAAGACCCACTGGATCATCGAGTTCAACCATTCCTATCAAATATTAAACCATGCTCCTCAGCAACTCATCCACCCATCCTTTAAACACCTCCAGGGAAGGTGACTCAACCACCACAGGGCAGCCTGTTCAAGAGCCCAAGACACTTTCTGTGAAAAATTTTTTTCTAATGTCAAGCCTGAACCTCCCCTGGCACAGCTTGAGGTCATCCCCCCTTGTCCTGTTACCTGCCACTTGGGACAAGAGGCTGGCTCCCTCCTCTCCACAACCTCCTTTCAGGTAGTTGTAGAGAGCAATAAGGTCTCCCCTCAGCCTCCTCTTCTCAAGACTAAATAGCCCCAGCTCTCAGCTGCTCCTCGTATGACTTGTTCTCCAGCCCCTTCACCAGCTTCATTGCTCTTCTTTGGACTCGCTCCAGAGCCTCAATGTCCTTCCTGTGGTGAGGGGCCTAGAAATGAACATAGTATTCGAGGAGCGGTCTCACCAGTTCCAAGTACCGGGTCAGAATAACCTCCCTGGACCTGCTGGTCACACCATTTCTGATACAAGCCAAGATGCCATTGGCCTTCTTGGCCACCTGGGCACACTGCTGGCTCATGTTCTGGCTGTCAACCAACACCCTCAGGTCCCTCTCCTCCAGGCAGCTTTCCAGCCAGACTTCTCCTAGTCTGTAGCGCTGCATAGGGTTGTTGTGCCCCAAGTGCAGGACCCGGCATTTGGCCTTGTTAAACTTCATGCCGTTCGACTCAGTCCAGTGGTCCAGCCTGTTCAGATCCCTTTGCAGAGCCTCCCTACCCTCCATCAGGTTCACGCTTCCACCCAGCTTAGTGTCATCCGCAAACTTGGTAAAGGTGCACTCAATGCCTTCATCCAGGTCATTGATAAAGACATTAAACAGGGCTGGACCCAGCACTGAGCCCTGGGGAACGCCACTTGTCACTGGCCTCCAGCTGGATTTCACACCATTTCCCACCACTCTCTGGGCCCGGCCATCCAACCAGTTTTCCACCCAGGAGAGTGTGCGCCTGTCCAGGCCAGAGGCTGACAGTTTCTCAAGCAGAATGCTGTGAGAAACTGTGTCAAAGGCTTTACTGAAGTCCAGGAAGACCACATCCACAGCCTTTCCCTCATCCAGCAGCTGAGTCACTTTGTCATAGAAGGCGATCAGGTTAGTCTGCCAAGACCTGCCTTTTGTGAACCCGTGTTGACTGGGCCTGATCACCCGGTTCTCTTGCATGTGCTTCATGATAGCACTCAAGATCACCTGTTCCATGACTTTCCCTGGCACTGAGTTCAGACTGACAGGCCTGTGGTTCCCTGGGTCCTCCCTGCGACCCTTCCTGTAGATGGGCACAACATCAGCCAGCCTCCAGTCCAGTGGAGCTTCCCCAGTCTTCCAGGGCTGCTGGAAGATGATGGAAAGGGGTTTGGCCAGCACATCCGCCAGCTCCTTCAACACCCTTGGATGAATCCCATCCGGCCCCATAGACTTGTGGGTGTCTAGCTGGGCAAGCAAGTCTCTAACCACCTCCTCTTGGATCATGGGAGCCTTGTTCTGCTCCTCTAACTCCTGGGTTTGTACACAGAGGGAACAACTTTCTTTACAATTAAAGACTGAGGCAAAGAAGCCATTAAGCCTTGTCCTCATCCCCTGTATGTGTTGTTCCCTCTGAAGACTAATATATGTTTTTCATCCGTAATATATTTATGAAGTCACACTGGTTTCAATGTCCGCACTCAGGAGTCCCATGTGGAAGACTTTTTATAGACCTTTTCCCAATAACTTATTAACAAAGCCTAGTTTTCAGCTCACTGTTTAGCTATCTGCTTTAATAAACCACACATTTGCTTATACTATGCTTTAATTTGTATTTGTTGCCTTTCAGTTAATTCATCTGTTATGCAGGATTCTCCATTCTTTTGTATTTCTTATCTAACATTCTGATACATGCATACATAAAGATTTTTTTAAAGAGTTCGGTTCTGGAGAAAAATCACTGAGACAATAAGACCTTTTTGTCTGATGCCACCATCTGCTGTATCATCTCTGCAACACAAATTATCCTCCTTCCTGTGCTCTGCCTTCTAGAATTAATGTTAGCTAAAATCTTGCTCTAACTCATGCATTAGAGAGGAAACATGGTAGAGAGAAAATCTTTCTTACCTTCAGTATTTGTTGTTTTCTATATTTATGTCCCCTTTTACCATAGTGTCAGCTTGCCTGACCTTTAATACACTGATTCTCAGCGCACCAGTATCAGGCAGAGAAGTGCTATGCATCCCATATCCCAGATGCACAGCTAAGATACAATGACTTGCCTAAGGTCACACCGAAGTGCTTGTGGAAGATTAAAAAGTAAAACCTTAAGTCTTTCATACACCAGCAAACTACCTCCAGCAACAGACCCATCAGACACTTTAGTCTGCTGCCATCAAGGTCCTACCTGACTCTTACGCAGCTATTTTTCAGGACATCTCTTGGGAAATGCCCAAGTTGATCGCTGGGGTGCTTCTACCCTCCCTAGTAAACATGCTGTTAGCCATTTTAAAAATCAAGTACCAAAAGAAATCCAAATGATTTGTGATTCAGCTTTGGCCAGCTTTGGTTTTTAGCTGAGCTCATCAGTGGGCCTGGGGAAATTAATTTCCTCAAATCGAGTCTGTTTTGCCCATGACATTAATTGCTGAGTGGTCTCCCTGTTCTTATCTCAGACAAGGTTTTTGTTATATTTTCTCCTCCTATTCAGCTGAGGAAGAAGAGTGATTCCCTTTGTGTGTACAGCCTATTTATGGAATGCTGCTGTTGAACTTGAATGCAAAACAGAAAAGTATTCTTGCCTAAATTGTCTACAGATACCTTCTCCAGGGGCTTGAGGGGTTTTACTGTCTGTGTTGTTTTGAAGCCTGCAATGTGCTGCTTTGCTCAAGTATTTGTTTATTCCCCATTCAACATCCATCTTCGATCTTCAAAAAGTGACCTCCTGAAATGCATATTCCACCTCTTTGTAGAAGACTGCTATTTTTATATAACCTGAGAACACTGTTGCTGTATGGTCTCCATCAGGCAAAGAAAAATAAAAAACATGAAAATCACCTTCTAGGATATAACAAGGCACAGATGAACATACAGATCTTCCAGAAAACTAACAAAGAAAAGGATTTTAGCTGAAATAGTGTTGTAAATTCCTAGACTGTATCAATGTAATGTTTATCTGTCCCATACTCCCATCTCCATCAGAGGTCGGAATCGGATGCATGTGAGGACAGTAGAAGAAAAAGTACAGCAAAAGCGTTAGAGAATAATTTGTACCTAGGAAAATTTCCCTCATTCATCAGGCATGGATCTGTGGTCTCAAGAAGAAAGTTCTCAATTATTTTTAAAATCCTGGGTTTGGGTTTGGTTTAGTTTGCTTTTTGCAGTTTGACATTTTGTGAACCATCTTACCCTCTTGCTGGAATATCATGCATCTATAAGTTTTGTAGGGTGACCACTCAACAAATACGCAGTTTCTTTTAAGAGCTTTCCGACTCTTTGAATCTCTTTGGAGCTTGAGCTGGATGTGGGAAGGAGTGGACCCCTCTATAAAATTAATAATTTTGACTTCCCAGTGCATCCTCTTTTATGGCTTGAAGCAGAGCAGGGTGAGGACAGTAACAAGGTATCCTGCATAATCCAATCCAAGTTGCACAGGGGACTGTTATTGCTATTTTCTCCTCTCCGTGTTCAGGTTGTATGATGTTAGCGAACACTTCCGTACTTTGTGATGGGGTTGCAGCTACCCTCAGCAGCCTTCAGAAACACTGAAGGTGTCACAGCTCTTCCACTTCTGCCTTAGACACACAAAAATGGAAGTGCTGTCCAGAGAGGTCATCATAGCTGAGCAGCCAAATCACAGAGAATATAGTCGCAGTTATTGTGGAAACCTGCAAATACTAGTTTTGGCAAACATGCATGGAAATGTGAGATTATATTTACATCCATGCGAATGTTTGTGTTTTCCCAGACAGCATTCACGTAGTGAAAAGCAGTTTCTTAAGGCCAAGAGCAAAACAAATTTTCTTTCAAATTTAAGACAACATTCAAGAGGAGAAAACTTCAGCCTAAAATGAGCAACATTAGACACTAGAAATATGAATTTTGGCCACATCTTTGATAGCAAAAGTGTAATATAGTTGAATTTACTTGGTTAACCAAACAGAAAATTTCTAAGCATAAGTGGAAATTGAAAGTCAAACATGTTAAATTTAAGTTTAAATTATCAACTAGCAGCCTTAATCACAGGCTTTTCACTAGTTTAATCTGTTGTAAATCAGTCGGCTGAAAACCAGAGGGAAAATATATATCCTTTCTACAGGAGTTTATGGCATTTTGGCATTGAGGGGAGGGAACACACCTAAAAATAAATACTTTGCAAAACTAAATTTAGAGCTACTTGAGTCTGTAATAATTTGAGACTTTGTTTTGGTAACGTGGTATGTGTATATCACTCCTTACTCTCACACTTCTTAAATGTTTCATAATGTAAAATAATTTTCAAGGAAAGCTCTATTCCAGTGATGTTGAAACAAAACAGAAATTCGTCAAACAAGACCAGTTCTTGGATTGATGTAGGTTAAAGTGAAGCCTGAATAAGTCAGAAATCAGCCTCGACAATTAAATACCAGCTTTATAAAAACAGCAGAGGATATGCAATGCAGAAAACTATTCACCCAGTTTTCAAGGGGTGAAAATGTCCACTTATGAAATTGGGCAAGAAGCTAAACAAGCTGACATCATGACCTCTTGAGTAATGGTGCACTATGGGTTTATCTGGTTTGGGGTTTTTTCTGCTCCTTTTTTTCATCCTATACAGCTCAAGTACTGCAAGTGCTAAACGCTTTGTGATTACTCTTGTTCATGTAGCACTCAAACCTTCACAAAATTGGAGGCTGTCAATGTGTATGCATGTGTGTGTTCTACCCTTGTGGGATGCCCAGAATACAGAAAGACACAAAGGCCAAGGCAACCTTGGTAACAGTAAAAGGTAACGGTAAACGTGGCGTTTTCATTGGATGTCACTCATTGCCACATTGTGTTTCATGGTTTGCCAAGTCAGTGAAGAGTTTCTTCCTGCACAGGCTTTATCAGTAGAAATAGTAGTTTTGCAAGACAAATCTTGCCTTCCTTACAACAGTAGGATTATACAGAAATAAAGAAGAGCCCACTAATAAATCCTTGGTATGAGTCAAAAGCCTACTAGACTTTTGCAAAACATTTAAGCAAAACAGAGTCTTCTGTGGGACAGTGGAAGTTAGCTGAAGCTTTGTTAATTCCCTCCCACCATAAGTGTCGGCTTCTGGTAAACAAAATAAAACACTGTATTTCTTGTTTATATTCAGGATTTACCATGCTTAAAGTTTGGAGGAAGCTCCAGGACTGAATGCAAGAGACTAGTTCTGCAACTCAAATGGTATGCCTTAAAGCACTTGTTTTCTAGTAGCAAGGAAGAGGTAAATCACTTGGCGGGCAGCGTCTTCCCCTGTGTCAGCTTAGTGCACTTGCAAACAGCCCAGCTGCACGTGCATGTGGAGAGCAGTCATACTGCAATCCGGCAGGTAGGGAGAACAAGGGCAGAACAATACCTCAGAGCGCTTCTAAAGATTCTAAACTCAGTTCCAGAACTTTCCAGAAGTGGCACTGTGCTAGGGCACCAGGGACTCTAATCTATATATCCCATTCTGAAGGTAGGACTAGTGCACCCACCACCCTGGGGCTCTAGAGACAATGCTGGAACCAGAACCCAGGGTGGTGATCTTCCTATACTTTTCTCTCTCCCTTCTTTCCTCCCTTTCTTTCTTTTCCCCTTACCACAGATTTAGCAAGCCAATGCCTGTCTTATTCCTCAGATTGCCTGTAAAAATAAATTCCTTTTTAAATCAATTGCTTGGTGTCATTTTGTCTTCATTATCCTAGAAGGAACAGCACTCATAAATTTTATGAGGAGGCCTAGGGTCTACCCCAGCAACCCCTGCACTGTCCAGATTGAGTTGTAACACTGGAGGACAAAGAAAGCAGTAGTAATAAATAGACGTGAAAGGGTGGGATAAAGTCGGGGTACTCATAATAGCATCACCCCCAGATGATGTCAGAGCCTTAACTTTTTACCTGTTTTCTGATGTGATTTAGATTAATAGCAGAAGTGAGTCTGTTGTTTAGATTCAAGCAGCATGGCTAGTGACCTCACACCCTAGTAGAGGTCATGTATTGAAATGCTTAGGCAGACTTAAATTGCAACCTCAAGACCAAGGACATAAAATTCACGTCTCAAAATGCATCTCTCAGGCATTTTGTTACAAGAGACTTGTTTGGTTTTTTTTTCTGAACTGCTTCCTGTCTAAACAAGAGGGAGGACATAACCTTTCAACAAAGATGTAAAGAAATGTATCCTAGCCCCATGTATCTCTGCATCCTTCTTCCTCATGTCTCCTCCCCTCGGTACAGGCTCACTTGTCAAAGAGAAAGGGGCAGCTCTGCGTTGAAAAGTTGGCCGTGCTGTGCAGATGCTATTTCAACAGTTTCGTTTGCATTAAATATACACTTTAACGTGCATAATCTGAGCAGTAGGATTGATTTAACACCAATGCAGGAACCTTAACTTTTAGTTTTCATGAACTGTGTGTTTGAATGCTGAACCATAATGCTATACTAATTTGCAAGTAACAACACAGCTAAGCTGAATAGGCCTGCCACCTCCTAAACTCTTAAAGGTTTCAGCTTTGCGAAATGCTTTAGGTTTGATTATAGGAAGTGAAGAACCACAGCATCAACAAGATCTTACAAATTCAAAACAGACTTACTCTGACGATGGAGTATAGTTGAAGTTACCCCTGACTTTGAGGGACAAAACCTAATGTCTTTCCTGCTGCTAAGCCTTATTCCACCAGCAAGCACATTGCTAAGATCAGAGCTTCTACAAAGCATGAACGTTTGTTGCTTGAGGTTTTGCTGCATTCAAGAGGGTTCACTAGTGAGGAAGATCACACCACAGCGTTCAGGGCTTGTGACTTCATGGTGCTTACTCTCTCAGGTAAGCACCGGGGAGTGCTCACACCAACACTGTAGAAACTGGTCTCCTGGGGTGGGAAGAGGGACACCTGCAGAAGCAATCTAGATATCACTGCTAATTAGGAGTTAGACCCATAACATAGTTAAGATTGCTCTTTGGAGACAGGTTTCTCTCTCAAGTGCTTGCAGAAGAAAACTAAGAAAGCCTAGTATCTAACAAGGCACAACAGTTATTTTCCTGGTGCTGCTTGACATGAACACCAGGTTTGTGATTAAGGATAACATTCTCCAAGGTATTTTGGTAACTAGCTCTTGCTGACTTCAGCAGGAACATACAAGTTTGGTTGAGCATGTGGCTCAATCACCATCAGTATGGTCATATAGTCGGACCTATATGGAGGCATTGAAACAATGGAATAATTTGTTGTTCTAATCAGTGCATATTGAACCTGGCATTTATAAATTCCATAATCTCCAAGAGATTTAAAAATTCTCAGCTGAAAGGAAAAATCAGTCATTTTAATAATATCTAAGCACAATTTGCTAGTTGTAATTGAAAAATAATTGGTTCAGCACATTAATAGTAATTCTACTTCCCTTAAAATTCTGACCTAAGTATTTACAACTGCCTCAAACTGCTCAAGTCTTATCTTTAGAAACTTAGTATCAATAATTTTTTCTTCTTAGGAAAAAAAGTAGAATTTCACATCTTTAAAACTGACTTAGCTTTTCAAAATTACTTTGCATTTAGGTAAAATGAAAGAAAAATCTTTTTCACATCAAAGTATCTTTCAAAGTTCAAAAATGCATTGACTTTTGTTCAATGCTTTTGACAAGTGTTTATAATAAGTTATCTTATTACATGCAAAGATTAGTTGCTTTTTAACTTCATAACCACCTGGAATAACTAGATCTGTTCATACCAAAGACAGAAGTATAAAAGTGTAAAATGGAGGAAGAAAAACACAACTCTCAAGGGACTATCCAACCTATCAGCTTGAGAGCTAAGTATGAGCATTAAAAAGAATCCAATTAAAATTGAAAGCAAGGATGTACTAAATTGCTTAACTGTAATAAATTCATTATGTATGGATAAAGGAAAACATAACAATTCATAATAAATACATGTCCTGCTTAAGTATAATTGTTTGTAAAAATAATTAATATAGATTATTCTGAGTTTCAGGCACATGTTCCCAGCAGTCTGGTGGCTTTAGCAATGTGTATGTACAAGCACTGCTTGATGGGAGATGTGCAGTAGCAGCAACGCATAATAGGATAACAATGTCATATATAATTTAAGCTTTCTGTCTAAAAAACAGGAAATAAAAGGAGAAATGAGATGTTTCTCATGTCTAAACATCAAAAACTATACCTTGCCTTTCTGTGATTTTATACCTGATTTAGATAGTAATTTAGTACTAGCTTTTAGCTCCCTCTTGTACCAGCATGGTGCAATAACTGGGGTTAGATTTTCAAAAAACTTGATCTATTTCAGCCTCTTGACAATCAGGTTTTAAAGTGCCTTATCCCTGGCAGTTCCCCTGACAGCAAAGAGAGAAATGAGGAGCCCTTTTGTTCCAGGTATTCTTACAAAGCCAGGGTCACCTTAGTGCTTCAGCTACACTGTCCAAAATCCAGTAAGATTCATGGTCCATCATAAGGTTCATAAGGCGCAGATCTGCTTGAGGAATCAAGTATGTCAATGTTAGTTAACGTTTTTAAAGTATAAGAGAAGAGACTTTGTTTGAATGCCTATTGACATGTTTCCTCTCCCTAGTTTCAGGAGCTAGGTTTCCCAAGGTTGGGAGGAATGAAGTTCCTGTTGTTTGAGTAAGAAAGTGGTATCAGAAATTAAAAAAACCAAAACAAAACAACAAAAAACCCCACATCTGGATCAAGAGAGAAAATAAACTAAATAGAAAGCAAGCAAGACGGCAGTGATGTCACAGGCCAGGAGAGCTACTGAAAATGGCAACTACCTGCTGTCTTTTCTCCTAAAGGCTTTGATTTGCTAAGAATAGTGCATGAAGTATTTGCATGCAGGCAGTGTCAGAGGGCAGACTTACACAATGATTGGGATTGCGCAAAGAAACTGATTCATCAGGGTCCTGTGCATTTTTAAGGAGAAAATCTAGAACAAGTGCCATTATTTCAGAATATATTTCTCACTCACTGAGTCAAGATTCCCAGGAGCTATGAAAGGCAATCATGCGGTTCTCTAGTGATTGGAAATGTCATTATAATGTAAAATGAAGAAAACTTAATCCTCATCTCTTTTCCCACAGCATTTTTCCTGCCTGGACAGATGTTCCTTGTCAGCCTCTTGAAAAATACATGGACCGTAATACAGGCTCACCGTGGTTACTGCTAAGCTGTGGTGTTAGTCTAAGTATTAGTTAAATGCAAGAACAGGAACAGGCAGACTTTTACTCTAAAGAAAATATAAGTGGCTCACTGGCCAAGTTGAACAGGAGGGTATTCTAAAAGCCAGCAAATGAGGTAAAAAAAAAAAATCATCTTCAAAGTAGATGGTAAACAGCAGTGTTCAGAGATTATCATAACCTTTGAAAGAAAGGGCTAAGACAGGGCTTGGGACAAATGAAGTTCTGAAACCAAGTAAAAGGACTTCCAAAATCTTTCAATGTTCATAGGAAGCAAGAGACCAAAGAGTGAGGAGCAGCACGAACTCCAGATATGCTACAGAACAAAAATCACTCTGGTCCTGTGTCTCTTTGGGATTTTAATATGCTGGACACAACCACTTTCCCAAGGCTGTCTGAAGAGTGGAGCTTGGCATGATGAACTGTATAGTTTAGCTATAGAGCTGGTAGAGTTAAATTCTACCTGTGTGTATTGTTTCTCAGATTTTTGCAAAATACTCAGTCTTCAATTTTCTCAATTCCCATATAAGACATGCCAGCCTACCTTCAGAAAAGGAAAGAGTTAAGACAAGTTGTTGTAACATAGGTCCCCTCTTTAAAATTCTTACAAATCTGAGGCCATACTGATCATCTCCCATTAATTTTTCTATTTAATATTTTTATAGTCCACCTGTTGCTCTGATCACCCTTACCAGGCAAGCGTTTGCTTTATTTTGAAGAGAAAAAAAACAATCACCACTTGACCCCAACCTGGCCACAGTTTTTTGTTCCCATACCTATTTAGCCACTCTCCTGCCTCGTTTCCCAGACTAGTTCATCACAATGCAAAGAAATAACTTCCTGGGATCAGGACTAGGAAATGTTATATGTAGTGTGTATTTTATCTGCAGTAACAAGAAGAGAAGAGAAGGGAAGAGAATAGAAAAATAAAGTTATCATACAAATGTAATCGCTGCAAGATATAATTCCTATGCTAACCCAAGCCTCCTCTTCTCCTTCCCTTCACAAAAGAGATGATTTCTCCCATCCAAAATGCATCACTTCTGCCACAGCCTGTGGCAACTAGCAGGTCTCTTCAAAGGGGGATATATTAAAAAAAAGCAAAAAAACAAAACAAGCTGAAACCTGAATTCCCAGCTTAGGGCATAATAAGAAAATACTCCAATTTTTTTGACTGCCATGGAAATGGAGTATGAGTAAGGACTACATATTAAACCTTACAGATAAGGAATGACACATGTTTAAAAGTGTTGAATTGCAAAATGGTATAGCAAGCAGGTATTTTTCACAAGAGAAACATACCACTTTACATTAGCCTCCCAAACATATATATATAGTTCGCTGATACAGGTATGCTTATGGATGCACTTATAACATCTCATTCCTTTAGGTGTCTTTATTTTGATTAATTAATCTTTTGCTGTTAAGCTAACTCTTGACATATTTTTCTTTCTATTTATTTTTAGAAAGTTCTGAAATTAGAACAGTCTGAAGGGGATTTTCTTCCCTTCCATAAATAATTTATTCACGGAAAATTGCAGCTTCCATCAACCCAAGGCTACTCATGAGTCTGCATAAATTCAACGGAGACAACTGAATGCAAAGAGGCAAAATTTAAGTGCAAGCTAGAGAACTAGAAGTGGATGGGGAAGCCTTTGTAACCCAGTTCTTACATAATCAAGTGGTTTGTTCCATCCACCATGCAACCAATTTACTAGTATGTAAGAATGCAAGAATGGTATCGCAGAAGAGCTATAGCATAGAAGAAGTAGAGTATAAGGAAATACTCTAGTGGATCTGCCCATCCTGCCAGTATCCTCCCAAATGAAATCTATGTAGGGCCAGCGCAATGTGGTGTTTCCCCAGAGCACTCTCACATATGGTGCAAGGTGCATTTCCAGACCTGATGTGAGTGACTTGGCATTTAATAACTGCTAAAGCATTTATTTTCTTTGAATGTGTCTCATCATTTTTTCTCTTGCACATAAGTCACCAGCAGCTAAACCACTCTGTGGCCATGAGTCCCCCAGTCTAATGATGTGTCATGAAGGAGCGCTTCCTTTCTTTATTCTGAACCTAGCCTTGCGTAATTTCATTTGATGCCTTCTAGTTCTCAGACTGGAAGAGAATTCCTGTTCTCCATGCATTCTGTTGGTATTATGGTCCTAAGCCAAATCAGAAAAACAAAAAGACAATGATGATACTTGGTGAGCCCAGCTGAACTAAAAGACAATGGGTCTTGCACACTTATACACTTACATCATTTATATGCCCCCTTTTTAATGTAAATTACTCCCAGAATCAAAACACACAAGTTCACCCAAGTCACACCTGTAGGATTTTAATTTCCCAGTATTATCTTCACATGTGCACCTAAACTGGCTAAATCCTTAGACTTTGCTGGTTTTGTAGCTGAACAGGCAATTTAATGGTTTTGACATGAGCATTCACAGTTTGGTACTTAATGGCTTCTAGAAGGGAGCTGAAGCAAAATGCCATACTGCACCATTGATTTCAACTCAGCTTTGACAGTTTGCACAAGTCAAGGATCCGGCCCCAAAGAAGGTGGTTTAAAAATTTGTATTCTTCTAAAAGCAGTCACAGAGTACTTATAATTCCTGCAAGAGACTTAAAGCGAATGTGAGGAAGCGTCCCTGTTCCTAGACCTCAGCTCCATGCCAGGGAAAATAGTTTTGTTTTAGCTTGTAAAAACCTCAAGGAAAGAAATCACCTCTGTCAATAAGACTGGGAGATGAGGCAAGAGTGACTATCCCACACTGCTGTGGGGTGAACAGGAAGAATTTGGCAGTTAAAAGACTACTGAAGAAACAAAATCACCTCAGTTTTTGTTTGTTTGTTTGTTTAAAAAATTAGTTAAAATTATATATTTAGAGAGAGAGAGATAAATTAAGAAGTATACAGCTAAAACATATTTATAGTTTAAAGTTTAATGTATATTTTAAAATATCTGTGTAGTAGCAAGATTAGTGCTCCAACTTCTTTCTATCAGTTGGGTTTGCCAGTGAGGCTAAGAACAAGTTCAGGCACCACAGGCATACGCCCCCTTCCCCTGGTGTCCTAAGGCTTCTTGTGGTGGGTGACTTGGTGTTTCCTGCTGGACCAGAACTCCCTAACGAAGTAGGCTTTTTTTTTTTCCTTCTCTCCAGCAGTACAGCTGCTTTAGCTGTTTTTTCTAAGCATCAGGAACTCCTACTAGTTTAAAAAAATTTGCAGGAGTCTTATTTAAAGGCTGCCTGCAGTCTGATTCAGTCTGGTTAGCCCATTCACTATTCTTAATGTAACCACCTTTCTATATATATTACAATGACTCTTCTATTAAGGACTCTACATTTAAGCAAATAAGTTACCAATGGAAAATACGAATGTCTTGGAGAGTTTTGCCTAGTCATGAAAAATGGGGTTCTCCTGGCTTTTCTGTTTCCACATCCCATGTTTCTCAAGGCATAGTTGCTTTCCATTTTTGTCAAGGGCATGGTCATATTGCTAAGAATTTTGCATTTGCTGTGTCCAGGAATAGCTGTGGTGGGCTCTGGAGACTCAAATAGAGAGGTGTTAAGTCAGCATCTCACTGTCCTTCACACTGGGCAGTATTTTATCTATTTAGGTGGCCTCAATGAAACAACTTGCCTTCCAGAGTAAGGAAAGAGGACAATGTGAAGAAAAGTCCTGATGCAGCTGCACAGGGAAGGACAAGAGTGGCTGTCGTCCTCTATATGCCCAGTGAAGCACCAGCCTGTCAGCAGGGTGAGAGAAGGTTATTTGCACTTTGCTTGTGATCCAGTTACCCAGCTGCATCCCAGCAGGGTCTGCTGCAGAGCCTCAGTGAAACACAGGTAGGATCCCTGTAAACATTTCCCTTCAACAACAGCACTGCAGGCTGCTGCCATGTATTTGCATAACTGTAAAAATACTTTCGTTGTGAACAATGTAAAAATCATTGCCCATTGTGTTTCAGCTCTTTTAACGTCTTCTGAAAATAGAACATACACTGAACTACTGTAATATTGTGCTTCAACTCTGGGTTTGTTTGGGAGGGGAATTTTTGTGCTTTTTTTTTTTGAGCTATTTTCATCATCTTTCAATAATCCGGTGGTGAGACATCTGTCACTGTATAACAACCTTTTGCACTGATATTGTTACTTCTTAGGCACTTGAAAGGGAACATCCTCTTCTTAGCAGAAGGCTGGATTTTGGCTACCAACTGGCATACAGGAATCATTCCACCTAACCTTTGAGAGGCAGCTCTTTCAGGGGCATTATAGGGCCACTGGGGCAATAAAATAAAAATATTATACCAAGCTGGAAGTGCAGGGTAAGACTAGATGGGCTGAATACAATACAGTTCAAACTGAGACTTATTTTTCCCTGTGTGCATTGTGTCAGTTTATATCACAGTAGATTCAGATTTTTCAGTTCACTGGAGTCGGCTTCCAGTTTCACTTTTAAATTTTCTATCTGTGTTCCTGTATAAACAAGGATTCCCTTTGGAAATGGTGGCTTCTACTGCTAAAAGCTTGACTGCTCTAAAACCACTTCCAAACCCTATGATGGTGTGTGTGAATTCATACCACTTACCCTCTTCTGCTACAAAAATAAACCAATCCAGCACCTATGTACCAGTAAAGCCACACCTTGAAAAGTATGAAAGCATCCCACCTTTTGTGTATAGGAAAGACCTATAGAAGATAAAGTTGTGATAGGATTACTCTGCTTGTCCTCTTGACACTGATAAGTGCAAGAAGCAAGTAGGAGAACAGAAAGCTACATATGTATCTACACATGCATGTGAAGATACATACGTAGCTTTCTACACATGCATGTATGCATGTATGCATGTGAATATATATATGTGTATCTATAAATGTCTTTGTGTGTGTGTGTGTGTGTGTGTGTGTGTGTGTGTGTGTGTTTAATAGTACCTGGGTAGCATGGAGTCCAGGGTCAGGCAGAGATGGAGCAGAAAATCTGCTGAAAAGTCTTGCCTTTCTTCTGGTAGGGCATGAGATTACTACAAGAAACAAGTAAGAGAAAAAAGGTTTCAAGGAAGAGTATTTTATGTATTAATAGTAAAGAATATGGATACATACAAATCGCTGGTTCTGGGTGATCTCAAGGTATTAAACTGATTTCCCTCCCACCTCCCCACCCAACTTATATAAGAGGGGAAAAAACAGCAAATGTAGCTTTTTACAAGAATCCTTGAAAAATAAATTTTGTTTGATCAACTAAAATCAGCTTTCTGACAAGGACAAACCCATTAATGACAGAATAGATATTGTCTTTAAATAAAGAGTAATAAAAAATCTATTTCTCAATGAGAAGTATTTCAAGAAAAAAAATGACCCTGATTTTCTACTAGAGCACAGCAATTACTACTGAAAACTCAAAACGAACCAGGGAACCATCAATATATTAGTGAAAGGTGAATATGGTATTGATTTTCAGAAGGAAAACAGAAGTAAGAGGTGAAAGTGCTTCATAGCAAAATAAATCCTTACAAAAAGTGAAAGAGTCAATATCAATGGAATTATCACTGAACACATAAATGTAAAAGAAATGTAGCACCTCTGGCACATCTCATAAAGAATAAATTGCCATGGAGATATAGATATAGATATAGATATAGATATAGATATAGATATATAAACAGAATTATGAATTCAGAGAGTAAAAGGTATTTGGTAAGTGTGGTATCATAATTTTTTTTCATGGACCCCTATTTTAAATATATAAACTGATTCACAAACTCTAAAATAGAGTTATCCATAATACAGAAACCAGGTGTTTATGATCACACATTAGAAGGAAATCAGCTCTTAAGCATTGACAAACCCTTGTATTTTGTTCTCCCAAAAATTTTCTGCAAGATACTTTTTCTTGTTAATATTAATAACAGTCTCATAAATACTATGCTTTTGCCATTTTATGGTTTCTTTATTGGCATTCTCCAAATATTCATTTAGCACACAAGGGAGGTGAAACAGTACTGTACTACTTAAGTAACTGATCACATCACAGAAACTATCAGTCTAGAACATATTAATGAAATTTACCAGCAAACCAGATACTAAAATATTTGTGTAAAGTGTTTCTTGAAAATCTGCAAGTAAGAAACAAATCAGTAACAATCAGACTGTTTGTAGGTACTTCATGAAGGAAAAGAAGATGAAAATTCATTAATAAATTATTTGCCAGCTCTGAACTGAAATGTATTGAGAGCAGGCAAAAAGTCCATGGCAAAATAGTAATGCTAAATAACAGCACATAAAGCAGAGGTACTATCAGGTAGAATAACATAGAGATTATTGGCAGGTCTTGACTTAGTCAACATCCTCATTAATGATTCTAAAGCAGGACTAAACAGAAACATAATGAAATCTGCGGATAGCTGGAAGGAACTGTGCATGCCAGCATCAAAGAAAGTGGAATAATATAAAAGAAAGGAGATGCAGGAATATCAAATAAAATAACACTGCTTGCTAAAAATCAAATGAAGACAAATACTCCATGCATACTAAAGAGGAGAACCACAGACATGTCTCATTAATTTTCCATCAGTTGCCAGGCACTGACAGCCAGATATCTCCAGAGAAGCCAGTGGATCCACCAGTGAAGTCTGAAGAAAGCATGGACCTCTTTTCATCAGCTGATGAGCAGCCTCTTATTAAGGGCAGTGGCAGAGAGAGCAAAAAGAGATCTTTGGTGCTGAATGGTGAGGTGCATTGTTTGTGTTGCACAGAGACAGCAGCTTCTCTGATGCAACCTACAACAAGTCATCACTCTCTGTAAGCCACCCCACTGATTACACTATCAGTACTTGTAAAAATCTGTAAAACTACCATTTGTAAAGTTCAGAGGTGAGGGGGGGGTGAATAATGCCAGAGGTATTTTCATAAATCTATAGACTTGAAATGATGCACTTAAAGGTGGTAAATTAGTATATGACTCATAAAACATCACTTGCCCTGGCTGTCCCACACCCCATACTAAAAAACTGTCATTGCTGAGACCTCAAATTATTGTTTTTCCTGCTACTTTCATTAGAAGCCATTAATGGTTTATTTAGATAGCTTCAATCAATGTGTATCTCTGCTTTATTTTTCAGCTAAACTTGGCCAGCTTAATCAACCTTGTCTACAAATTGTTTTGCATTGTCAGTAAGTGACTGCCTTCCAGTATTGTAAACATTGTGTAGTTAATTGTTCTTAGAGAATAGGGAAATATTTCTTGGTAGCAGTGTAATCATTTATGTGACAATGCAATGATGCTGTATTTATTTTGAATATGAAATTCATCTCACACAGATGGTTTTAGTATTTTTGCTGTTTGGTACCCTACAGGTTGTCCTATTGGGGAAAGCATAAAAGGGGAGACACCTGCTTTGACTCTTTAAAAGTAGATTGGGGACCGTAAAGACTGACTTCTCTACTTGCATTTGTTGTGTCTTAAACACTGTCTGAGTGTAGGACTGTGCACCTGAGGGGCTTTTCTGTGGCTCCTGGTTCACAATGAGAGGCGGACGTGTAGGAGTAGGCACCACTTTTTCCACCCTCTTCACCTGTGTGTGGGCACACTTTCCTGGGCCGGCTGCTGCAGAGCTGGGGAAGGAGGTACATCAGGAGGTACTGCCACCGACACACACCTGACTATGCATGTGCACCCAAAGGGTTCAGGCAGAGGTTATGCTGGAAAGGACCTGTTGAACTGCCAGTGACCCTGGAGCCCCAAGACTCAATTTGGGAACATTCCCAAAGGAACTTCTGCATATGCCACAACTTGAGAACTTTCACAGCCAGACTGCCTGTCACATGTTAACAGAGCATACACGTGCCCTATAAATAGAGGGCCAAGAAGGCACAGAGTGTGTGCATGCCCACCCCACCATGGAACTGGCCTGAGGAAGAGTTGCCCCAAAGAACAAGTACCAGGCCACAGGTTCCTGAAGAATTGCTGCTGGAGGAGTTGCTGCCGGATGGAACATGTTTTCCTGAGGAATCGCTGTGCCCCATTGGAGTGGTGATATTTTTTCTTTTCCCCTGCTACATCTTTCTCTCTCTTTCTCTGATTTATCTTACTGTACCTTCTTTTTCCTTGGCACTATGGTACATTGGATCAAATCTGAGTTGTGTTTTAGTTTGTTTAGTGACCTTGGCTCTGTTCAGGGTATCACATTGTGATGTGTCTTTGCAACTTTGAGAAGCTGCGACTTAGAGCGCATTTGAGTTTCTGGTTTGTGATTTTGTGTCCAAAATAAATTCTGCATTTGAATTTACCTGGGAGATTTGCTGGTCGCCAATTTGCCACGCAGATGTCAAAAGACCCTTCCTCTTCGACTGTTCTGGTAGGGGTGGGCCCTAACACTACTGGTGTCAGGAGCAGACCCTAACATGTACTAATGGGAATGATGGATCGTTTTAGCTGGAAAACCTTGCTCTACTAAGTGGAGGTTCTTCATTCTGTTATTAGTCAAAAATAGAAAGCAAGTAAGTAGGCGTTAATGGCTGTTCTCAATGCAGATGGAGCTTGCTGATGAAGTTCCTGAAAGCTGTGTGCTAAGAACTCTGCTGTTCAACACGTTTATAAAGAGCCTGAAAAAGGACCAATTGTTCAAATTAGAAGGTTTGATAATTACAAAAACATGGATCAGTCTAGTGAAAACAAGGTTTGGCTGAAGATTTACCAAATTATTTTTGAAGATGGAGAGGCTGGGTAATAAAATGGCAGGTGGAATCCAATAGAGGCAAACATAATCACAAGCTGTGGTTCTTATGGGATATATCTCTGAATATTTATTGGAAAGACAACACAGCTAGTCACACATAGTCCAAGACATTCCTGCAGGACATTGGTGATAACTTTTTTACATAGGTGGTGGAGGAACCAATGAGAAGCGCTACTGGGCCTTGTAGTAACAAACAAAGGAGATCTGGTTGAGGATGTGGAAGTTGGGGCAGTCTTGGCTGCAGTGACCACAACGTGGTGCAGTTCAGGATCCTGTGTGGAAGAAGCAGGGCAACAAGCAAGCTTACAACCCTGGACTTCAGGAGAGCTAACTTAAGCTTCTTCAAAGTCCTACTTGGACAAATCCCATGGGTTAGGACTCTAGAGGTGGGTCCAAGAGAGCACCACTTCCTCCAATGTCAAGATCAACGCATGCTTAGCAGTAAGAAATCAAGCAAAGAAGACAGGAGACCTCCACGGATAAGCAAGGAGCTCCTGGAAAATCTCAAATGGAAGAATGAAGCTTACAGAGTGTGGAAAAAGGGACTGGTCACTAGGGAGGAATATAGGAAAGCTGCCAGAGTACATAGGGATGCAATGAGGAAGGCTAAGGCCCACTTGAAATTAAGTCTAGCAAGGGACGTAAAGGACAACAAGAAGGGCTTCTTTAAGTACATCAGCAGCAAAAGGAAGACTAGGGAAAATGTAGGCCCACTGCTGAATAAAGGTGGGTGCCCTGGGGATTGATGGAAGATGCAGAGAAGGCAGAGTTGCAGAATGCCTTCTTTGCTTCAGTCTTTACTGCTAAAGCTGGCCCTCAGGAATCCCAGGCCCTGGAGGAAAGACAGAAAGTGTGTAGAAATGAAGATTTTCCCTTGATCAAGGAGCATCTGTTTAGAGATTATTTAGTCAAATACATGGGCCCACAAATCCATGGGTCCTGATGGAATGCCCCCATGAGTCCTGAGAGAGCTGGCAGATGTTATTACAAAATTGCTCTCCATTATCTTCAAAAGATCATAGAAAACAAGATTGCCTGAGGACTGGAGCAAAGCCAGTGTCATTCCAGTCTTAAAAAAGGGCAAGAATGGGGACTCATGGAAACTACAGGCCAGTCAGCCTCACCTCAGTCCCTGGAAAGGTGATGGAACAGCTCTCTATGAATGTCATCTCTAAGTATCTGGAAAAAAAGAATGTTATCAGGAATGGCCAACATGGATTCACTAAGAAGAACTCATGCTCAACCAATCTAATAGCTTTCTCTGATGTCATGACTGGCTGGGTAGATGAGGAGAGAGCAGTGGATATTGTTTACCTTGACTTCATCAAGGCTATTGACACTGTCTCCCACTACATCCTCATAGGCAAGCTTAGAAAGCATGGATTAGATGAATGAACAGTAAGGTGGATTGAGGAGTGGCTGTACAGCAGAGCTCAGAGGGTTGTGATCAGCAGCATATAGTTGGAACCCTGTGGCCAGCAGCGTTCCCTAGAGGTTGGTACTTAGCCCAGTCTTGTTCAACATGGTCATCAATGACCTGGATGAGGGGACAGATGATGGTATAAAACTGGGAGGAGTGGCTGATCCACCAGAAGGCTGTGCTGCCATTCAGCGAGACCTGGACAGGCTAGAGAGTTGGGTGGAGAAGAGTCTAATAAAATTCAACAAAGGCAAGTACAGACTCCTGTACCTAGGGAGGAAGAACCCTGTGTACCATTACAAGTTAGGAGTCTGCTTGCTGGAAAGCAGCTCTGTGGATAAAGATCTGGGAGTCCTGGTGGACAAGTTAACTATGAACCAGCAATGTGCCCTCGTGGCCAAGAGGACCAGTAGCATCCTGAGATGCATTAAGAAGAGTGTGGCTAGCAAGTCAAGGGAGGTTATCTTCCCCCTCCACTCTGCCTTAGTGAGGCCACATCAGGAGTACTGGTACCGTTATGGGCTCCCCAGTTTAAGAAAGACAAGGAACTGCAGGGTCCAGCAGAGAGCCACAGAGATGATTAGGGGACTAAGCATCTCTCTCATGAGGAAAGGCTGAGAGACCTGGGTCTGTTTAGCCTGGAGAAGTTAAGTCTGAGAGGGTATCTTATCAATGCTTATAAATATCTAAAAGGCAGGTAGCAAAAGAATGGGGCCAGATTCTTTTCAATGGTGCCCAGCAACAGGACAAGGATCAACAGGCACAAACTGGAACACAGGGAGTTCCACCTGAACATGAGGAAAAAGGTCTTTAATTTGAGTTTGACAGAGCACTGGAACAGGCTACCCAGAGAGGTTTTGGAATCTTCTTCTTTGGAGATATTCCAAACCTGCCTGGACACGTTCCTGAGCAACCTGCTCTAGGTGAACCTGCTTTAGCAGGGATGTTGGACTGGTTGATCTCCAGAGATCCCTTCTGATCCCTGCCATTCTGTGATTCTGTGTTTCTGTGATTCTATGGACTGCAGAAGTGATACACCTTGGAAAAAGCTATCCAAGGGTCAAGAACAAAATGAGATCTGACCAGGCTCTAACTGTCAGGAGCAAGACCATGAAAACTCCAGCTTAGTGCTTAAAAACACTGAATAAAATTGTAGCAGGCTTTAGGAAATAGATAGATAACACGGTTAAGCCCTCATAGTTCGTTTCCAGTTTGAACACTGAGTGCTGCTCTGGCATCTTCATCTGCAAATAAAATACAATGAAAAATTCAGAGAAGAATGACAAAGATGATGAAAGGTCTAGGGTGGTTTCTCCATGATAAATGAACAAGCAGGCTGTGATCCTTGCTATGGATCAAATAATGACTGAGAGCAGACAGGGCAGTATCTGGGTGCCACATTGCTTTTATGGGTGTTCAACATCTGCATGGCCTTAAGGGAGAAAAAGCACCAGATTGTGTGGCAGAAATACAGAGAGGATTACTATAAAAAAAACTCTACACGCAATTGAGAAAGTCCCTGAAATGAAAATGGATGATAAAGTACTTGAGAGAAAGTACCATGAGCGCTCGTGCTGTTCTTGCTCCTCCCTTAGATGCATGCTTAGGAGCACAGCTGGAGCACGTATGGTGGGGAGTTTGCTTGTGTGCATATAAGCTATTTGCATCCAGAACACGAACCATATGCTGCTTTTAAATCATCTGAAACTGAGTCGCCTTGTCTCCCTTATCAGACCTTATGTTTAAAATGACCAACTTCTGGGGGCTTCTGTATTTGCTTTCTGTTTCTGCGAACCTAAACACAGCTCTTGGGAAGAATTGTGGATTGACAGCTTCAGCAACTAAAAAAAATAGGCATGATAATTACTGTCAGAGAAGCACTGGAAAGAGAAACTGAGAGTTTAATTATGGCTGCAAAGGAATGGGCTCTTTGTATGAGTGATGATAAAATGAAGATAGCTGGAAGGGAGTACAGAGTATAGGATCTGCAGTCAGGAGTCAGGATCTGTTTATGATCATACCAATGCAGTTAAGAGATTTTTAAAAGGTGCAACCTAAAAGGCTGCCAAATCGTGCACTGCGCATTCTGCAAGAGCCACAGAATAAAAGTAGCTTTGAGACAACAGGCTAGTAATAGGTGTGGGTTGCAATCTTAGTCCAAATGAAACACTAATGTGTAAAAATCCCTTTAAGTTTTTTTTGTGATTTGGTTTGTTTGTTGTTGTTGTTGGTTTTTGTTTGGTTTGGTTTTTTTTTTTCTGTTGATGGTCATAACGTATATGCTAGCAGTTCCAGCACAGCAGCATCAGAAAGGAAGGATGATGGGTGGTTACGAACCAGAGGACATTTGATGAGCACCCCAAGCACTGAGCAGCTTATGCTAAATGAAATAAAGGCACCTTAGCATAAGGCCTCACAGCTTTTGCACCAGAATTAAAGCTAACTTTGCAGAAGAAGCAGCTGCTGTAACTGACACACTGTCTTCAAGGTTTCTCTTTTCAACAACAGAGAGTTGTTCTACCTTATACTCCTCTGATTTCTCAGGGGAAGCTTTCCTCAGTAGTCCTTGACTTGTTACTTTGTAGTCTATCAATTTGTAGATTGAAATGCTCACATAGCTATTTCTCATGAGAAAATATAATAATGTATTGTAACCAATGATTACTTGTTGCTAATGGAGAATTGTCAAATCAGCTTGCAAAACAATGGCTTGCTTCAGCAAGTAAGGTATAAAATGTGTTGTGAACTTTGATTAAATGGCTTCACTTGGATCATATTGATCACTGCGTGTTGTCCCATATTTTCTTCCGTCAGAAGGAAGGGGACTGTATCATTGTGGATGCTGCTTTTCCACTTCATGAGAACGCCACACTGAAAATACTGGAGAAGACATTACATACATTATCAGCACAGACAACATAATTGGAAATATTTAAAAATTACTTTGGCAAATCAGTACAGTACTGTGTACATTAGAAACATAAACCATGAATCTTCCCAAGTACAAAGCATGGTAATAGCACTCAAAAATAATTGATAGCTGAATCTGAATAGGACTCCGTGAAAACTTGGGTGATCATGCTGAAAAACAATAACAGCAGCAGTAACAGTGCCATGTGGTTAGTACTAACAAATGTATACTCATGTTTAGCATTATATACTATGGATAAAAACCTGTCTGGTTCTGATGAACATTGAGATGCAGCTGTCTGCAACAAAAAGAGTTTGAACTTGATGAAGCAGGTGGCTTCTCCTTGCCCAGTATTCTTTATACAGGAAACACATGCATGAAGGGCAACTACATACACGTATGGCCTGAAGAGCTGAAATGCTTTCTTTAAGGAAGAGCTTTCCCTTTCATCACAGGTTTTAAAGTAAATATGCTTTTCTTCAAATATGTAAATGAGACCCGGGAGTTTATAAGAGGGGGATGCTCAAGGCCAGAAACAGAAACACCAGCGGTCTGCAGGTCTTTGGTCATGTAGCCACCCTATGACAGATCCACGTGTATATCAGTCCATCAAGGAGCAGGCAACACTACAGCTTTGGATCCTTTAAGCCAGAGAATAGTCACTTTCCTGATTAAAAGGGAAAAACAACAACTCAACTAGCCAATCAATAAGGTCAGCAGTCCTAGCAGGAATCCTTAGTCCAAGACCCTTAACTCAGAACAGTATAAGTGTGAACAGCTAGTATTTAACAGATAACAAGGCAAGCGGAGGAAGTGATTAAAACCAAAAACAAACCTAAAATCCAAACCAAAGCAAAACACCTCCCTGAGACCCAAAGAAAACAAAAGAACCCAAACAAAACCAGAAAAACACAAAACAAACCCCAAACCCCGTGCATCATTGTCAGTGATGTTCTGACTTGGAAGACAGCATTGCAGGGACCTATGATGTTTTGCTGTCCTTAGACTGATCACAAATTTCATAGCTAGAGCCAATTCCTCCCTTCTTTGCACACACTTACCATCTTCAACGTGCAAGTAAACATAAATACAAGGAGTTTCACAGGCTCTAATTAAAATGGCTATTCTATGGCAGAGTTTTCAAAATCAAAAGGTGAGTAACTTATAACCCAGATTTAAATGTATGATAGGTATCCTGGATGTATCATCAAAAAATAGATGTTTCTCTGTTTGCATCAGAGAATCATAGAATAGTTTGGGTTGGAAGGAACCTTAAGGATCATCTAGTTCCACTCCCCCACCATGGTCAGGGTCACCTTCAACTAGATCACATTGCTCAAAGCCTAGTCCAACCTGATCTTGAACACCTCTAGGAACAGGACATCCATGACTTCTGTGAGCAACCTGTTCCTCACCAACCTCACAGGAAAAAAAATTCTGCCTAATATCTAATTTAAACCTTCCCACTGTCAGCTTAAAACCATTACCCCTTGTCCTGTCACTACACTCACTGATAAAGAGCCCCTCCCTATATTTCCTGTAGGCCCCTTTTAAGTACTGGAAGGCTGCTTGTAAGGTCTCCCTGGAGCCTTCTCTGTTCTAGGCTAAACAAGCCCAACTCTCTCAGCCTGTCCTCACATGGGAGGTGCTCCAGCCCTCTGACCACCTTTGTGGCCCTCCTCTGAATTTGCTTTAACAGATCCATGTCCTTCCTGTGCTCAGAACTCCAGAACTGAAGGTAGTACTCCAGGTGATTTGATGTTGTTCTCTCCTACCACATCCAAGGAGTCCAATTCTCATAGCAAGCATGTGGTACCAGGTAAGTGACACTGCAAAAAAAAAGCTGTACTGCAGTTCCTACGCTGCATAGATCATTTGAGCAAGTTGAAGCTGAGTAAAATGTGCAACAGGAAAAGAATGTATTGGATAACACAAATAGCTGGATACTCTGCACACATTCATGTTCTGAGCCCAAAGCAATGCAGATGCATCAGCTGAAGTTAGCTGAGGATTGAAAGAAAGTTCATCTTTTTAGTTGCCCTCAGTTTTCAGAAGCAACTGTGCATTTAAGAGGTGAGAACCTGCTGACTACTGCCTAGGGTTTGCTTTGAGGACAGAACTGACACCATCTCCGACTCATTTGTAGCTCAGCGGTTGAGTGCTGAAACAGAAATTTGCTGCTTCTGTTTGTTCCTCCACCTGAATGTCTTCATTGACTGCAGTTCTCCATGATGTGTAGTACTGAAGAGCACAAAAGATGAATGAAAGGCGAAATCCACATAGCAGTTTGTTTGGAAAACCAGATTTAACTTCTATAATTGTTCATGGCATTTGGGGGTTTGACTCTAAATGGTGAAAGGGATGATACAGGACACATCATTTTGCCTGTCAATTTACAAGAGCCTGGCACTGGATACAAATATCCAAAATATATTGATAGTCACATCTGAAAAGCAATTCGAATGTTTGGACCTTATTCCTTGCCTATTGCTCTAAGCATCTCTTCAGTATAATGATATTCATATTCGCAAAATCATTATGCTGTTCTCATCTTGGCTTATCGAGAAACTGTATACTAATCTGCATGGTATGTCCTATACATTAGGGTATCTGGCTTAATTTGGAAATCTTCTTAAGATGCACACTTGGATTATTGATTGTACAGCTCAGAAGATGAAATGAGATAGGGTGGATTTTAGAGTTATGAATAATAAACTCCTGCCTAGCCAAAGTTATCAAGTGATGGGGTCAAGCTCAAAGAGATGCTACCACTATACTTTTTGTACGTGCTAATATCAGGCTACCTACAGTCCTTGCTACATATTTATTATTTTTCTTAACAGCCATGCAGAAGAAGAGATTAGTGTGCAAGGGATTTAGGAGCACAATCCCCACTGGCCTGTGGTGAGATTATGCTCCTGAAAACCTCTTTCAAAATCTGCTCCAGACATTGATTGCTGTCATATTTCCATTTGGCTGAATAGTGTTTACAAAAGGTCCTTGATACCCTTTTCTTGTGTACTGGTTGATAACATTTTATAGACCAGCCTGTTATCCTTTATGCAAGGCATTAGGTACATCTTGTTTGCTCTTCTGTCCCTTTCAAAATTTCTTTCAGCAAATCTTTCTCAGCCTTTTCCTTCTCCAGCCCTAATGAGCATAAAACTAATTGGGTTCATATATAAATATACTTATGAACATCCAAGACCACCCAGGACTTCAGCTTTCCTTTTAGCACTGTTATTGTATCACTACCCTGGTAATGAGGTTCTAAGCATTTCACACAGCCCTCAAGTGTGGGTCTATTGGCCCATTCTGCATTTCAATGATCTGTTCCGATTTGTTCTGTGCCTTTGTTGCTTCATTTCAGTGTTTTGTTTTCCTTCTCTTTAGCTGTCAGACACTATGTTACCTATCTGATGATTAAATCTCCCATTTGTCTTGGATCATTTTCCTGTGACCCTATCAGAGGAAGCATTAAAAGATTTATAAGATGAATGTGTGAAACAAGGATGTGCCAATCAACTCTGCAGAAGGGGGTAAAAACATCATTGCAGTGACTGCTGATATGAGTTAAAAGAAAACTGAACTTAATAAAAAATCATTCTACTGATTTCTGAAACAAAGCCCAGCAGGCAGAAAGATCCTGGAGGAGGCCAAATGATCAACTGCATGTCTTTGCACAACAACCCACTTCTTAAAGCCCTGATTTTTGGCATAACCCCTTTGGCTATACTTTGACCAAGTCTTATTTGATTTGTGGCTTTTTCTCATTAAATGGTATGCAAGAAATATCCACTTAAGACTTCACCTTACGCATGTTTCACCATGTTTCTCTTGTATTTGGTACAAACCACTCTTCCTGGTTTTATTATTTGAAATCGTTGAAATTTGTCTTTGCATTACTGATTTCTTTCTTTTTGGAACCTGATTTTTTTCCTTACTATAGCATTTATTCTTCAAAATAATTAGGATCACTTTACCACTGCAGCATAGCCTCAAGTGAGAAAGTTAATTTCCTATTCAGTTTAGAATTTCACCATTAATATTATGAACACAAAACTTCACACCACTGTGGTTGAAGTCCTTGGAGAGTGTGTTTGGCACACCACCTTCTTAGTTATGATCATTTCCTACTTTCATTTCACAAATGGCTTTAAGTCCCCTCATAGTGTTGCAAGAAGAACGGTATTTTCCCTTGGTTTCTTCTCTCAATCCTGCCTGACAGGAGATAGGTGAATAAGTGGTTACAGATGATACAAGCATTATAGGATAGATGACTAAGAGTATTGCAAAAGCACCATGCCCAGCAGTCCTCGAGGGACAATACAATATTTCTGCCAGTAGCTTAAATTTCTCTCAAGCCCAGCAAGCAATGTGAACTGGAACCTCACTCTTCTGGACGTCAGCATTAATTCATCCAGCACACCAACCCTATCATGGATGCCAGGGGTGGATTTCCTCCCCTTTTTCTTGGGAGATTTTTTTTTTTTTGTTGCATGTAACATTCTGGTGGATGAGTCTTGTTAAGTAGCAGCACGCAGTACATGGCTTGAAGTGCCTTATAGATTAAGGCAAATACACTAGTTTCCTGAGGAGTATGGGCATCAAGTGTCTATGTAGTGTTGTGTTGTTTGTTTATGAAGAACATCTTATTTTCCTAAATGCCACAAGAGTAAATAAGCAACCTACAAGCTACTGTCCACCTTTTGGTCCTGAAAGTCATTCTGTTTCTTCTCCCAGCCACTGCTTTTGCTGTTTATTGGATTTCTTCTGGTTTCCCTGAACTTTTCTGACTTTTACTAGCAGCCATAACCAATAAACCCCTTGCCTCCAAATTTACTGCCATTTTCAGGGAAACACCTCAGGTGTTTACTCTGGTGTTACTCTGCAATTTCTGCTTCCTGTTGTTTCAGCAAGAAGTATGAGGAGGGGCATTTAATTGTTCTTTCCATTTAGCCTTATTCTTTTAATTTAGCACACCCATCTACTTTAAGTTGGTTTCTGCATCTAAGTCCCACCTTTTATAACAGCCATTTACATCTTCCAGCCTAAATTACCCACACACAATGACAGACTTTAGTCTCTGTTTGAAAATATAAGCAAAGCCAGCTCTGGGAATTCACAGCTTCAGATTAATGTGAAAAAAACCAACTCAAGTTCTTGAAACTGATGTTCTAGTGACAATTTTTATTTTCTCCCACATTATTTAAGTATGGAAACAGCAAAGACCGGTCATGCTTTCCAAATAGTTGAAATCACTTGAAATTGTACATGAAGACTGTATTGTTAGGTTTCAATTAAGCTAAATTATTAATGATTTTTGTGTCTAATTGCCTTATTACCTTGACTACAGACTGATTCAGGTCAGCAGTTCAGATAATTCTTATGCAGGGACATTTTGAAATTCATGTATAAGCCACCAGCCACCATCTATCTTCTGCACCAGGCTTGCATGGCCTTCCCAGTTGCAATGGCATTGTAAGCAGGGTCGACTTGGGCATGCAAATCAAGAGTAGCAGTTTGCTTGGACTGGACACCGTGCTTTTCGGGGCAACACCCTATCTTGAGCATCTCTGCCAGGAAGTCTTCCCATGTCCCTACTGCCTGCACTTCAGGAAGCATTGAAACAGCACCACTGCCTACCAGAAGAGGAGTGCAGCAGCAGTATTTCTGTTGTTGAGAGACTGGGAACCCTTCTTCTGCTCTGCAAGGCATTGGGCTGAATTATACAGACTAGAAGGAAAGACATCAACTGGAAGTTAGGGACCAGAATCCCCAAGGCATTTTCTCTCCTTCATGCTGCTTTGATGGTGCTAAGCTACTGCATATTCACTTTAGGTGGCCAGTGTGCCATGGCTTAACCTACTCCTTAAGTGGAAGTGTATTTTTTGATGTTCCATGTTTTCAAAATAATAATAATAAAAAATAATTATTTACTGCATTTCCTATGTAATACTGGAGGGAGTCTTGGTAGTTTTTTGAGGCTGTTCTCATATCTAGAAAAATGTTTTTCAAATGAAGGCGAAGATGCATATCACAGGAAGGAGACTACAGAAGAAGAAAAAAAATATCCAAAATCCAATCATTATAAAATTCCGTAATTTCGCTTGTTATAGAAAGGAAACAGAACATCGATGTACGAAATGCACCATAGAAGTACTGAGTCTTACCTCTGACTTGCATTTTATTCTTATGAAAGCAAAAATTCATGCCATATGTCTTTTAAAAACAGTTGAACTGCAGCTGAATTTGCAAAGACCAATCACTTCAATCGAATTATGCAAGTAAGGCAATACATCCACAGCAGCTGAAAAGCATTATCACTACAATTCTTTTGGACATTAAGAGCCATTTTCACCAATATTTTCTTTCACTTGCCAAAGGGTCTTCATGGTTTCATACAAAACGGCGGCATAATGGCTGGACTGGCTACACAAGCTAGCCCCAGATGTCAAACTGCCAAAATCTAAGCTGAGTGCTGGGCCATGACACACACTCAGGGAGAAGCAGAATGGAATGGGAATCTTCTGCACATAACATGGTGGGAAGCAAAGGGCTTTGGCGTGTTCAGCCCACCTAGCATGGCTGCTAGCCCAAACTATATAGCTTGTGATGATGCTGGGTTGAGAAAAGTATCACACCGTCAATCCTAGTTTTAGGAAATCCTGTCTGGAGCCATCAGGAGATATTTCAGGTTTGAAGAAGTGTCTTCTGCTCATCTTTGATGTCAAGCAACCATTGCCTCTGCCCAGCCTGACTTTTCAGTATCTACCTAGCAGTGCTGAGGTTTCTCATGGTAAAATCCCTGGATTACTTAATTCCCTAGCAGGTTTGTAGCCCGAGAAAGCAGTGGAAGCACATCTGTCCATGTGCAATATGCCCTGCTCTTTTGATGAAGAATTTATTCACTCATGGAATTATCAAGGGAAATTAATAGCTTTCAGACACATGTAGAGATAGATATCGAAAAATCAGGCTAAGCATGCACCTTGGCATTGGTTTCTGCTTGTGAACTAGTCCTCGTTTTGTACTTTTGCTTGAGCCCAGTGCAAATGATCTCACTGAGGGTAGTGACTAAAAACTAACAGAGGAAAAACATGAGGTACTCCCCCAGTAGGGAGGGATCTCAAACTGCTTGCTTATACCAGGGTTACAGAGGAGATGAAAAGGAGGAAGAAGGAAACACAGAATGTGGAGTCTGTTAGGGACTAATTCAGCATTACTATCTGTTATTAGTTGTTAAAGAAATTGATGAGCTCTGATTGTGGAGATTTTATGGCAGAAATGTGGGCTTATGAGAGATGAGCTGAGTTTTGCTGGATTTATAGCAGGAAGCTGTGATGTTTAGTTGTATCATCACTCCATAGCAATTGTTTTTTTAAAGATGATGTATTTTTGTTATGACACTGGGAAAAAAAAGGTGAAGACCAAACAAGGCACAAAATATTTGCTCATGAAGAAGAGAAAAGATTGTGAAATATATTTCATGCAGGAGAACTCTTTAGGAAAAGAAAAAAAGCCCGAAAAGCGTAAATGGGTACAAATGAACAGGTCCAGATGAATGACAGAAAGCCAGAAAGCAAATAGGACACAGATCTTCAGAAAAGGGGGAACAGGAGGACTGGGGGAAAGAAAAAAGAAAAAAATCAGAATCACAGGCAATTACAATTCACTAAACTTAATTTTAATCTATCGTAAAATAATGGAATGATCATTAAAGCTCCACATCTACCTGGAGGATAATGGAATAATGAGCAGCAAATGATACAGGCACTGCAGTGCCAGGGGGGTATGTGTGACAAATCCTTCTGAAGATGAAAATGGATTGAGAACCCAAAATACAGCATGAGCAAGTTCAAATAATACAACTTAAAATATTTTTTTATTCTTTTCCAAGGCAGAAAATGTTCTCGAAACCTCTAAGGCTTCCATTTGGTTCTGTAACGTGTCTTCCAGTGTAAAACATCACAGTGAATTTGGAGGCATAAGGGCCGTCTGGCTCTGCAAGCAAAAATACCTGAATGCCAGAGTGATAGATATAGAAAAGAATAGGAGTAGATTATAGAGAGTCTTACAAAATGATAGAGCAGCACAACAAATCAATGGGCTCCAGGGCTACTGTTTGCAGATATGTTATATCCTTTGACTGCAGAGAATAACTGCTCTTTATGTAATCACACCTGGGATATGGCATTAAATTGCAATACCTCACTAATTGTCCTTAAAAAAACATGAAAGAATTTGAAGGAATTCAGATCCAAAGAAGAAAAATTATCAGACTCTTGGAAAGACTGATACATAAGAAGAGATTAAGTAGCTTAAATATATAGCTTATCTGATCAATAGTTAAGCAAGGGGAGAATAACGGTTTAAAAATATGTAGGAGAAGGATAATTATTTTGGATGATGCATGGTCCCAATTCAGCATAGTGCTGAAACACATGTACTTATCTATCAGCCTTGCAAAACACCAATGCATGTGATTTCAATGGAGCTTAAGCACATACCTAAATTTAAGCATGCATTGAAGTACTTTGATTAACTGGGGCCATAACCACAAGTAATGATATGAAATTAAGAAACGTAAAAATGTAGGCTGAATAGCAGGGAAATCTTCCAAATAGTGAGATATATGAGACTGGGGAGTAATCACTCAAGGGAATTAGTAGCAACTTCATCCTTGGACACCTTTCAAGTTTTGCTGGACAAAGTATTGGGAAAATATCCATTGGGGAATAATCTTGCTGTTGCCTTTAGACACCACAACTGCACGACCTAATGCAACTTTTCCGTCTCTAAGTTTTCCTGAGCTGCTTGTAGCAATAAACCCAAGAATGATTTTAACGAGCAATGATAGCACGGCAGCTGGTGGTCACCGAAGTTCTTCCTTGCCTCCCCCCACAATAAACTGGCTATTTTCCATCTTCATTATATATAATGCTATGAGAGGGTAAAAAAAATAAATCACACTTGAAGCCTAGTGGTACTCTGCCTTTTTTTTTGACTCAGTGACTAAACATGGATTTCATTCTCACCTCTGCATTAAAACAGGGCTTAACGATATATAGCAAATCTAATTTCAACTTGTAGAACTTTGTTTTGTTCCCAGAGCTTATGTGGTGAATATCTTCAGAGAGGTAATCATATCTTGGAGAATCTCATATCTTGGAGCATCCCAGCAGAAGCAGTATTAAAGATTCACAAGTGTTTGTGGTTTCTTTGTTGTTTTCCTCTTCTCCATGTTGCTCCTGGAAGAAGGCTGTTGCAGAAGATGACTATCCCAAGGATGGAACGGTAGATTTTTCAAGGTCTTTTCCCACTGGGGAGAATGATTTTCGTGATCCAAATGCAAAGCCCCACAGACAATGGCTTTTTAATTGCTTTAAATCCTACTTTTTCTTAAAGTAAACATATGTTGGAGGTTGCGCATCATTCACTCAGACTTTTGGGGGTATTTTGCAGTTTTGTGGGAAAGACCAGGTGTTCTCTTACATGATTTTGCAGAGTTCTACAGGAAAGAGAAATGCTTGAGACAGATCTATTATAAGTTTTACACTGCCCCCCTCTCCTCTTCTTATTTCAGCAATCAACATTCTTTATTTTTGCAGTGTCAAGTGACACAGGTCCTGATTTTATTGTTGGGAAAACAGCATTTATGCTTATTGGTCTTAATTTTCCACAGCACATCAGTGCATCCAGAATAGCAATTCTCAACTTGAAACACACATTTTTGTGTCTGTTCAACTAGTGATGCAGCTAGGAACACCTATGAGTATCTTTCTGACTCACGGTCTGAGTTAGCAAACAAGAATAATTAACTCCTTTATCTCACTGGAAAGGATGGTCTTACAAAGTCTCCCTAATCGGAGATACTTAGATGCTTGTTAAAGAAACAGTTGGGTGGGATGTGGAGTGGGTTTTCCATTGGGGTGGACCAGGAGGGCTCATCTGGGCCCTTCCAGCTCTCTTGACTATAGTTTTTTATTTTCGAAACCTGGAATGCAGCAGCATCTCCCCAAACAGGTCTGGTCACTGGGGAAAACCATGGCATGTTACAAGTGTCAGCACTCAGGCAACTGGAAAACTGTTTGCATTTTTTTTTCTTTTTGTTGTTAAAACAGTTTGATTTGTTTGGGTCTTTCTCTCCCAAACTAACAATAAACAGACAATGAGGTCTGGGAGAAAAGTGTTTATCATCTTCCAGTGAAGCATCGTTATTTTCAGAGGTCCCTTATAAGCATTTAAGATAGCAAATGTTAAAACAAAGACAGACTTCTGGTCCCCTGTCCCAGACATCCTTGGGTCTCCACAGATCAGAGGATTCAGGTTCCCACCCCCCGACAGCAGGGACAGAGTGTGCACCCCTGGCCTCCAGCTGCTGCTGGGCTGCCCTACACCCATCCCTGGGCTGGGCAGCAGGGAGAGGCTGTGTGACCAGCAGCCAGACTGTGACTGTCTGCTTGGTTGGGAACAACAGGCTGAGCAGCTGTCGGGGAGGTGCGGAATCCAGTGAGGAATGGATCTATTCCTGACAGGTTGGCTGCGATTGGCTGCTTGTCTGGGGACCACAGGCTGAGTGGCCAGTTGGGAGGTGTGGAATCCAGTGGGGAACCGTTCCATGCTAGAAAGACAGGCTGCAAACGCCTTTTGGAGTCGGGAGCAATAGCACAGCAGCCAATGAGAAGGTTGGGAAAGAAGCCCAGGTGGGCTTCTGGTGCCCAAGTGGCCAAGAAGGCCAATGGCATCTTGGTTTGTATCAGAAACGGCGTGACCAGCAGGTCCAGGGAGATTATTCTCCCTCTGTACTAGGCACTGGTGAGACCGCTCCTTGAATCCTGTGTTCATTTCTGGGCCCCTCACCACAAGAAGGATGTTGAGGCTCTGGAGAGAGTCCAGAGAAGAGCAACAAAGCTGGTGAAGGGGCTGGAGAACAGGCCTTACGAGGAGCAGCTGAGAGAGCTGGGGTTGTTTAGCCTGGAGAAGAGGAGGCTGAGGGGAGACCTCATTGCTCTCTACAACCACCTGAAAGGACATTGTGGAGAGGAGGGAGCTGGCCCCTTCTCCAAAGTGACAGGGGACAGGACAAGAGGGAATGGCCTCAAGCTCCGTCAGGGGAGGTTTAGGCTTGACATCAGGAAAAAATTCTTCACAGAAAGGGTCACTGGGCACTGGAACAGGCTGCCCAGGGAGGTGGTTGATTCACCTTCCCTGGAGGTGTTTAAGGCACGGGTGGACGAGGTGCTGAGGGGCATGGTTTAGTGTTCGATAGGAATGGTTGGACTCGATGATCCGGTGGGTCTCTTCCAACCTGGTTATTCTATGATTCTATGAAGCCGGTGATGGTTCTGCGCTGGAAAGGGAGGCTGAGATCGGCTGCTTGGCTGGGGACAAAAGCCCAAGTAGCCAATCGGGAGGTAGGGAATCCAGTGTGGAATGGTTCCGAGCCTGGCAGGGAGGCTGCGGTTGGCTGCCCGGGAGGGGAGCAGTCGGCAGAGCGGCCCCCCGGGGCCCCGCTCGGGCAGGGGCGGCGGGGCGGCGCGGTGCCGGCCGGCTGCTAGGTGGAGCCCGCGTCCGCGCAACCCAGATCCGGGCCCTCGCCGCTCCCCCGCCCCTCGCCTCGCCGCCCGCCCGGCTCCGCGCGGCCGCCGCCTCCCGGCAGCCGGGCCCCGCGGGCGCTGCGGATCCCTCCGCCCCCCTCCCCCCGTTCGTGTGCGCCGCGTGTGTGTGTGTGTCCGTGCGCCGAGCCGGCGGGCCCCCTGCCCGCGGCCATGGGGCCCCCCTGCGCCCGCTAGGCACCGCGCGGGGCGCGCCCGCGGAGCCGCCCCTTCCCCTCGCGGAGCCGCCCCCCCCCCCCCCCCCGCCGCGGAGCTCCCCCCCTCACCCCCCGCCCGCGGAGCCGCATCGGGGCCGGTGGTCTCCGCAGCGGGAGGAGGAAGAGGACGGGGAGGAAGGATCTGGGGTGCCGAGGACCACCCGTCGCCCTCTGCGCGGGCGCCTTTGTGTCCCCGGCGGAGCGAGGGGCCGCGGGCAGGGGAGCGGATGCAAAGAGCGGCTGGTGCTGGAGGGGGAAGAGAAAAAGGGGGATGGTGGAAGATTTCTCTCCTTCCCCCCCCCCCCTTTTTTTTTTTTGGTGGTCTTTCCGTTCGGCAGCGGCTGTTCTTCCCCAGCAGCGGTGGCAGCGGCAGAGGCGATGACTCTGCCGCATACGAATCGCCCAGCCGGTCGTGCCGGCTCCGGAGACATCGCTTTGCTCTGAAAGAGTTGCCCACCTGGAGGAGGAGGTGAATCGGAGCGGGGTTTGGTCCAGAGGGGTCGGCGACCACGGAGGAGAAGAGGGAGCGATCGCCTCCCCCATCCCCACGCACCCTCTGTCCTCCGGGAGGGAGCCTGTGTAGCAGAAGAACGCGGCTGGAGAGGAGAGACTCTTTCTTCTTCCTATTTTTTTTTCTTTTTTTAAATTTTCGTTCCTTGAGGGACGTTCCCTGCTTCTCATCCCCTCCTTCTTCTCCTGGCTGGGGGGCTTTGGGACTGTGGCCAGGTCTGATTCCTACCTCCAACACGGGTTTTAATGGCTGGATTGTGGCAGCAGCTCCCTGCTGCAGGTTGTTGAGGAACTGACTCGCATCTCGGGAGCCGGAGGTGACTAAAGGTAACTACCCACCCAGCGGATGGATGCTCACCAGCCCTTGCCTGGCTGGCAGTCGCACCTTCGCCCGCTTGCGTTCGGCTGAAGGATGTTGGCCGCCCTGGGCGCTCGCTTGGATTGAATTATTTCATGATAAGGATAGTTTACCTTCGAGGGGGCTGGATCCTCCAGGTAACGGGGAGCGTCTCTCTGGATCTGCATGCTGCGGGGGGACAGTGCGGACAAGGGGCTTGCTGCTAGTTGGGAAATGCCTTGTAGGCTCCAGCTGCGTTTGGCATGGACAGCGAGGCTGGTGAAGGCGGTGGGTGAATGAAGGAGACCGGCTTGGTTTTGTTCTTGCTCTCCGTGCTGTTTTTTCTGTGAAAGGCACCACGTTGGACCCCACAGGGGTTTTGCGGGCGTTGCGTTGAGAAATTCTTGAGTTTCGTGTGCTCCCCGCCATCCTCATTCGTGGATGAATGAGTGAATCACTCCCCTTCGTGGATCTACATTTCTATCTAATTGCTGAAGGATGATGCCTTGAGAAGCGATGGCTTTCCTGGATAGCAGGAGGCAGAGGGTGGGCAGGGAGCATGGGTAAGGATGTTGCTGAATGGGGGTGGGGGTGGGGAGGTGGGTGCGTTGGGGGTCTCGTGTATGTGGAAGTGAGATGGTAGGGTAGAAAGTCTACATCCAGCCCAGCGTCCCCAGGTTACAGGCACACGCAAGCTTCTCTTTCCCTTGCACCCAGAGAGGGAAATGTGTGGTCTAGGTAGATGCATTGCTAGAGGTGTTCAGAGCTTCCCACCTTCTGCCTGTGAAATCGCGTTTGTAGGCTCTAGCACTATAGGGATGGCATTTGCCAGAGGAATTTTTGAGCAAGAGGACCGATATATATGGCTGGAGGAAGAAAATTCCATTTTTTAAACATTATTGGTTAGGGTTTTTTTGAAATCTTATGTTATTTGTTTCCTTAATTATTAATTTGTGTTTGCCTTGCAGTTGTCTTTTGACTGTTTAATGTGAAAATATGGTTGTAAGGCAGATGATCGTGCTCTGCCATGAGCCAGAGAGCAGCCCTTTCCTGTTTACCTGTCTACAGAGCCTACCTCGAGCTGGTGCCCTTTATTGCTAATGAAGATGTTAGTATAGTGATGTGTAGATGTATAGTGCCCCAGAAATGTTCCCTGGGTACTTGGGGGATTGCCTTCAAGGGATGAGTTGATCAGCAGCCTTGTGTCTATAGTTGTCCATAGAAATAAGGTAGCCCCTGTGATATTAGTTGGGGTTTATTTCCATCCTTTCCGCTACAGACAGGCAGATGTTTAGGTTTGCAGGAGGGGCGAGGTAGGAAAAGAGGCTCTCTGTCTCCTCACGCTTTCCTGATAGGCTTGTGATTCTTTGCTGCGGTAGTTAAATTGACTTAGATATGGCTAAAAGCAATGAATTACTGTCTGCTTGTCTTCTGTAGCATTCATGGCTTTAGCCAAAACAACCCATGTCTGTTCTATTTACTTGTCTGTTTAGATCACTAATTAGGAGGTATTTAGCATTTCCAATGTTCAAGGCAGGTAGCTGCTTAGAAGAAGACTGAAATGCGAAAAAAAAAAAAAAAGAGATGAAAATGCCATTTGTGCCATGAAATAAGGCAGATAGGTAGCCTGGTAGTTGCAGTTTCTTTCTGTATTATAGCACTGATTATTCTAGAGCATTGGATCAAGATTTTCAAAGCTGACCAAAAAAAGAAAACCACTTGGTATTGAGTAGTAGCATGTCCTTTGTAGAGCTCATTTATCATAGTTTCCAGGGGTTTGCAATATGAACAAGCTTCTACTGTGTATTAATTAGGATAAATCCTTCCATGGAGTTTTTTGTGGGGATGAACCAGGTGTTGCAGGTCAGGCTACTGTCAAAAACTTTGCAGTTGTCCCTTAAGAATACCAGACTGGGAAGGGAGAAAATCTGCACATTTGTGCCAGTGTTGGGTGACAAAGTTCAGGTTAGAGCTTCAGTGTAAAGCTGTTTTGTTTATTTTTGAAACAGCTGCTTTCAGATGGCTGGAGTTACTCCCCTTTGCTATGGTTGAAGCTACTCCTATTACAGGTCCTTAAGAGTACTTCTTCCTTATTAAAGCTAGGTTTATTATTGTGATCTTTGTGTCTGTTTCCAAAAGGACTGACGTTTTTATAAAGGTAGCGTTGGCCTGTGAGTTCCATATGATTTTTATTATTCAATAAAATATGAATTTTCACTTTTCTTCTGGGGGGCTGTTAGGAGAGGATATGTTTAATTGTGCATTTAGTTCCTTAGGAAGCTAAATGGCAGTGCAGATTGATGACAGTGAAAACACTGAGTCCTGCTTTGTAGGTCAATGAGATTTTAATGGTATTATTAAGTTTAAGGCTAGCAAGTCCTGGCTTGGATATTTTGTTTGACAGAAGTAGGAGCTGGGTTTTCAGTTTCTTAGTGCCCTCAGGAGATGGTGGAGCAGCTTGTGTTTCAGCCTAGGAAATCTGTCCCTGAGCGCCTGCTGGGTTGATTCTCTTCCTTTGTTTACTGGTGCCATGCTCAGTCGTGTGTCCCACAGCTTGCAGTGCCATGGGGACCGATGTGGCAGAGGTGCTCGGATTGCCTGTACTGGTGGTAATTGCAGAAAAGTCTTTTTTTCCTCCCACAGCGTAAAACAAATCTCCCTGTCTGCCTGTGTGAAAACAAAGCCAGTGCCCTTTGCTGGACAGGAGGGAAACGCAAGCAGGTTTGTAGGTGAAGATGCAGGCATGCACACTGAACTGGCTGGCCGATGAGCTGGGTGTCTACGTGCAGCCCAGCTTTTCAGGGCTGTTACAAATAAATAAATATTTGGAGGCAGGAGGACTGAATTATTGGCCATGACAGGAGAGGAATATGCATGACCTTTAGCTTTGGTCAACACATCAGTTGGAAGGCCTGATGCTGCCATCAGGGTTTTCACATTCAGAGCATGATCGTATACATTGTCAATCCGAGTAAATAAGATGCACGCAGGAGAGTGAAGTCTTTGTAAATGGAGTAGTCCTGGGAATGGGTGATTTATTATTACAGATTTTAATACTAATAGTGTTGGGACTGATGTAGATTGACTAGGAAGCTGTTTCATGCATAATACTGTGTAAAGTATGGACTGAAGATTGATGAAAGAGGTGGAATTCAGGGAGCACGAATGGATCAGGGAAATGCTAAAGCATGTAGTGTGGGCGCAAGTTTTTTTATACTTTAAGCTTTTTTTTTTAAACTACACCTGTTGGTAGTTGTGGAAACAGCCCAACACTTTGATTGGAGTGATTTTGTTAAAACTTCTTACTCTTTAGAGCATTCTTGCACATCACGGGAGGTGTTTGGGAGGACAACTCTAGAATTGTTGTTTTGGAGTGGTAATGATCCGAGAGCTAGGCATCGCAATATTGATGTATTGCTTGGGAGGGTACGCAGGCACCAAGACAGCCTTGCAAAATAAATGCTTTCCTGCCACTTTTGATGATGGACTGCTTATTGGGATAGGGTACAATTGGTGAGCGTTGATTGAAGAGGTGTTGATTGTAGTTCATGGGCACTCCCAGTTCTTCCCTACTGGTCCCTTTCTTGTTCACTAGATACCCTCCTGCTGCATTGTGAGTATAAAAATGCACCGTGATGCCAAATTTTGAGTGAACATACACGCTTCAGTCTCAGCAATGCTTTTCTGGTGTCTATGGGATGGAGAGCTAGAACATGTCATTTGTGGCAGTTCAGTCTGCCCTGCTGTATTTGTAGGAACTTAACTGTCCCAGGCAAGATAGTCTGTCATGCTGGCCTCTGACTGTATCATCTCCTAGGGTCATTTCTGCCTTGGCAAACCTTTGTCATGGTCCTCACCAGCCCTTAATACCAGACTGTTCAATCTCTGCTTGGGACCTGTGTGAATTGGGACCAGCAGCTGAGAGAGCTGGGGTTGTTTAGCCTGGAGAAGAGGAGGCTGAGGGGAGACCTTATTGCTCTCTACAACTACCTAAAAGGAGGTTGTGGAGAGGAGGGTGCTGGCCTCTTCTCCCAAGTGACAGGGGACAGGACAAGAGGGAATGGCCTCAAGCTCCGCCAGGGGAGATTTAGGCTGGACATTAGGAAAAAAATTTTCATGGCAAGGGTCATTGGGCACTGGCACAGGCTGCCCAGGGAGGTGGTTGATTCACCTTCCCTGGAGGTGTTTAAGGCACGGGTGGACGAGGTGCTGAGGGGCATGGTTTAGTGTTTGATAGGAATGGTTGGACTCGATGATCCGGTGGGTCTCTTCCAACCTGGTTATTCTATGATTCTATGAATGTGGCCTCTCTGTAGGTGCCAAGGCGCTGGAACTCATTGCTTGCAGGCAATGGATGCTCCCAGAGCAGGCTGCTGAAGTAGAAATGGAGGAGCTTGCTTTTAACCATCTTCTTTTAATTCTTGTCTACTTTAATGGCAAGGAAACCACCTCCTACTCAAATCTGTGATGTGGTTGTATCTAAGAAGTTATCCCCTTGCCTGCTTTTAGCCTCTGAGTTTGCAGTGTAATGGTTTCTTTTTGTTCCTTGCTAGATAATCTCTGCAGTGCACAGTCTGAAACACATGTGTCTTCTCAGTGACGGGGTGATGTTCATTTTTAAGGGGACTTCTCTGAGGACACCTTGACACTATAACTTTTCTTCATCAGTCTTTTCAGAGAGCCTTCTGATTTTGCCTTAAGGCAGATGGGTTTATTAGTCATTGCACCAGGCATCGGTAGGTATGCTTGTTTTTTTCAGGCAATAAAAACTTAATTTTAATTGTGGTCTGGACCACTGTTTTACTTACTGAACAGTGCTCAACATGGTATTTTTCCTAACCTGTCTGAAACCTGTTTTCCTCTGTCAGAATCATGAGGACTAAACCATTTTAAATGCCATTTTTCTTTCTGTCTTTTTTCTTTTTCCTTTTTTCCCTTCCCTTTTTACACGTTTCATTTTTACTTATTCAAGTCTAGTCCCATCCAAGGGAAGTATTGCTTCATCTGCAATGGGGTTCCCGCTGTAGTCAGTGGCCCTGTGAGGGGAACATGCTCCAGAATCTCAGATGTGGTATCTTTTTCAAAACCATTCCAATTGTCTTGCAATGCCTTTGCCAGAGGTGGCATTTCAGGATGAACAAAGTTGTGTATGCAAGTGAAGCTTCTGTGCACGCATGTAAAAGCTGCTTATGAAAACAATTGAAAACTAAAATCAAGACACTTCCATTTGACAGCTTTTGATTTCAAGGATTGTGAAATAGATGCCATTCTGAAGGAAGCAATGAAGCGTTTGGAAGCTGTTCTGATTAGGCAATATGGAGTTGTATTTCATTTAAATGCCTAATAGTAACAAACTTTTACAGAGCATCCATTGATCTATGGCTAATACTATCAGGATTTTATTTTGTGAGTAATTACACAGGAATTACTTTGGTTGTTACAAGCCTAATGCTTCAGCAGTCTGTAGCATAACTGATTCATTGCAGTGGATACCTGACAGAGAACAGCTTTGAAATATTTTGCGTCATGTTTTCAGTAGGTTGTATCATAGATTTGCTGCTATTAATTGTAATAGCTTTACTGACTTGATTGCTGTTTCATCGATTTATACTGGGTAAGGTCATTGATTTTGAACTTCGCAATGGAGCTATGCATTTCTAAAACTTAGATGAAGTGTCAGAGATACAAAGGATCAACATGAACGTTTTCTTGCAGCAATGCAAAATTGAAATGGAGTGTAATAGTCTTCTCTGTGCTTTTGTAGAAGTGGTGCTTAAAATGCAATCATGAACTGTCCTCCTATGAAGTCCTGCTCAAAGGGGCCAGTGCTGAACATTGCTGTTCCGAAAAGATGTCTGGTCTAAACCTGTCACCCTCAGATGAGACTCTTAAGTGCTTTTATACCAACAACAAGTAGCTCACTTGTTAACACTCACCACATACAATGCATATGAGTTTTTACAGTTAGTCCTTTTCCCACTTTGAGGGAAGTAAGAATCTAGTTACAGAGATGAGGACGCTGAATGAATGGACACTGTTTAAAATTAGAGGGATAGAAGCATTCTGACTATTGCACTCCTAGCACATCCATTCATTATACTCAAACACATATATAATCTTACAAATACTATGATTTGGGGAACAGACAGTTCTGATTTTTTTTTTATCAAACTTGAGGAAGAAAAAAAGAGCTATCTAGGAATTGCAGCTATTCCCAAAACAGACGTACCTGTATCTGTATGTCCATATATATACATAGATTTTGTTTATGAAATAATTGTACTGACGCATAGAGTTTTTTAATGGTGTTGCTGAAAAAAATTCTCTCCCTCTTGATTTTCTTATTCTTTTTTGAGTTCTTAAGATGTAGGTGCGGTAGAGGACAATAAAACAAAATTGTGTACAAGCCTGCATTTTGAAAATTTTAACTGACTTGCTTGCTTAGCCATCTGACGCCTAAATAAACCAAACACATTTTCAGATATGCTGAGTGACCACATGTTTCATCAGAGTTGATGCTGGTCCTAGCTTATTTATTGTAGCAGGCTGTTCCCATTCTTAAGTTGCTGATCCCAAGCCTGCGTTAATGAGAATGTTTTTCCTTGCCCTCAGAGTGCACAAGAGAAGCATCACTGTGTTGCAGAAGTGCTGTTTGCAGCCTTCTTGGGGATGTCAACATTTTCCTTCAAGTGACGAGTAGGTACCATCACTAAATTTGGGCTGATCTAGGTTAGCCAGGGAATTTAGCTCAAAAGAGCCTGGCATGAGGAGCTGCCAAGCTGTTGACTTTTTTTTTTTTTTAAGGTACCCAGTGTCTTGTGTTGGAGAACACTGGGAGAAAGAGGAAGCATCAAGCAGAAGCAACACCCCTGTGTTTTAGATTAGTGGATCTTGCTGTTTACAAGCCTTGCAGAGGAACTGCACTGTCTTGCTATTCAACACCGTGTTGCAAACCAAGCCTTGGCTTAAGCCCGTGAGAATAAAGGAAGGACCTGAGCCCAGTTTTTGATGTTCTGCATGGGTGGGTACCCTGAATACTCAAATACCTTCCAATGACAGCTGACCCTGTAAGGAGATTTTCAATAGCTTTCTGGGTTTTTTTTTTCTATTTTACTATTTTCTTTTTATTTTTTTTCCTTCCTGTTCCAAAGACTGATGTAGGAAAGGAAAAAAAAAAGGCAGCCATCATAGCCATCTCTTTTGAATAGGTTTCACTGCTGGAGAGGTTTTCACTGCTTCAAGGAGAACTTCAGGGATCATGTTAACTCCCTTTCTTTCACACTGCCTTTGCATGTGTGTGTGCTACTAAATGACACATCGACGTGCAAGCTCGCATCATTCATTTCAAAGGGGACAGAGTTTTTTATATATATATATATATGTGTATATATACTTCTTTTTTTTTTCCCAACAAGATGTATGCTGCAGATTTTGTATCTAAAAATATCCACCATGTAATGTAAGTCTTTATTCGCCACTTTTGTCTGAGTGTTCTTTTACATCTTTAGGTTTGGGGTTTTTTCCCCCTCTGGTTTTTTTCAGTAACAAAAGGCTTTTCGATTCTGTCGTGAATAACTTTTTATGTTAAGTCTGTGCGGAGGTACACAAAACTGGTCTATGATCCTGTAGTAGTAGATGGCTTATCCAGAGCATCCATGGATGAGCAGTTCTTGTTTCTAGCACACTAAAGGTTGTTATATTGGACATTGCGCCTCTGTACAAGGTTGTTGGAACTGTGTGTGTGATCTAAAATGCTACCCCTTTTGATTTAGGATATTGCAATCAAGGCCTTTAATGATTTGAAAATGTGTATATATCCTGCTTCCTTCTGAGGGAAATTATGATGTGACTACTGCACTTACAACTCCCACAGCACAGACTTCAAGAAAATGTTGTTTTGGATTATCTTTAATGGATGTATGCGGGCGTGTGGAGTGGCTGCATCTTTTTTGTCTCCCCCGCCCCCCCCCCCCCCCCTTTTTTTTTTTTAAGAAGGGCAGTAATATTACAGTCACTGGCGTATTTGGTATGACTTCAAAATTATGCATGTATCCTTGTGTAAAATGCACCCTGGCAGGTATTTGAAATATAGTGATCATGCTGTGGAGAGTGATAACTTATGACCTTTTGACAAGCAATCCACAATTACAATCGTAATGCACTTTATGGCTCTGCTTAAGTAGGTCACCAATTTGCAATGAGCCTTTCTCAAGTCCGTGTGATGCATTTTGATTCCAAGAGTGGGGTGCGCCAGTTTTCCAAAGGAAGGCTAAAATGTAACAAGGGAATTATACCTGTGCAAGTTCCCTTGTTTTGATGAGAAAAACAGGTGCACATCACTGAGCACATGAGGGTATTCTCACCAGCAGCTCTGCTTTTGCAGTGGGCCTGAGATGCTGGGTAAAACGCAAGCACCTATTGAAAGATGTTGGCTAGTAGATTCAACCAGTTGTCTATGCCAGCCTAAAGTAAGAAGTTGTAATTTTCCCACTTAAGGGGAGAAACTTGGCTTTTGTAGTGTCTGCAGGGATGTTCGTGGCAGGGAGAATGGGATATGGTGGGGAATATGTCAAAGAGCTGCTTCACTGTTTGTCTTCTCCAGCTCTGGGAGCAGCAGATGGGGGGTTGTCTTCTCCAATGTCTTTATGCTTGGTTGCTCCCTCATTCAGTGCAAGTGAAGGGCAGAGGAGCATAACTCATGGGCCAATCTGTGAGGGTGATGATGCCAGCTTCTGTTTGACCCTTTTTAGGCTGCAGGCTTGAGCACAGCAAGGGTCCAGGGTTCCTCCCAAGTTCATGTAATTTGGGGGCAAAGCCTATTCCACTAGTAGCCATTGTGGTAAAGCTGATGATTAAAATAAATATAAATGAATAAATATTAGTAGCCAAAGTGAGAGGCAAGTTAGTGAAGAATATAATGGAAGTCTAGTCTGTAGCAATATAGATGCATTTTGTAGTAGTAGTAACATAATGTTGTTTCTTTGAGCTGGTTCCTCCTCTTTTTACTACAATGAAATAAATGACAAAGTATATGTTGACCAAGAGGTGCCAAGTCCACTCCTAATTTCTAACTCAAATAGGACTGTGCTGGGCTGCAGTAGAAGCTGTAGCCACACACCAAGCAGATAATCACTTCTTTTTTTTTTTTTCTGTAGATCACATTTCCTTTTACACCATTTATGTGGGTGGTTCCTCATTGACCACAAACATGTGGTTTTTGTTGTCTATCATTTATGTTTTCTCTTCAATTAGCAGAGTTATGTAGTTTTGTCTATCACACTTGGGTGGGATACTGTGGTGGTAATTTAAAATGAAAGAGAGATGTCTTCATTTTAGTGAAAACCATGGCTAAGTGGTGAGAGTAAGCAGGTCTAGTCTTTACCAGAAATCCTAATTAGAAGAAATCCCACGTACGGTTGACCTTGACTATTGAGACAACCCTCAAAGAAGAAAGAGCACTAAAAATTAGTATGCTGCCAGCACTGCACTTTTATTATTTGACGTTATTAAGCAAACTTGGTGTGTATTCTTTTTTGAAGCATTTGATTAAATGTGTGATCTTATCTTGGTGAAATGGCCCACTGGGCTACAGACAGTGGTGTTCAGAAATGAAATTTGTTTAGAGCCTCTGAACAGCTATTTATTCAATGAGACCTCTCTTGAATAATAGATGTGACAGTGCGATAGCTATGCAATGTGTTTTGGACTTTGGGCTTTTTTTTTTTTTTCCTGTATCGGGAGTTGCAATGTGACTGGAGTGGGAGAAGGTAGCACATATGTCAGGAAATAATCATGTTGCAGAATCCGGCCCTGATTCTGCCAGGCTTCACATGCCTTAGGACCTCCCTATTGGCATATTGTTTGGCATATTAAATTATGCACATAGGTATCTAGATCTATATCAATAATCTTGTCCTTTAGCTGCAGCTTTTGAGATGCTTAAATTCTGTGGGGGGAAAAAAAACCAAACCCAAAATCCAAATACACAAACAAAAATCTGCAAACAAGCCAGAGAAGTATGGTAGTTGACTATTGAGATCAGTGCTGGTGTCCATAAGCAGTTCTGTGGTTTTTAATAGTCCTATCAAATCAGTGAGATTAAGAGAAGGAGGCTAATCCATGCATAAGGAAGCTAGGCTTCATCAGAAGGTGTTCACATCCTGTATTGAGAATATGTGAAATGTAAGTAAATATTCCTGTCTTTTTTTTTTTTTTTTTTTCTCTCCACTGGAACCACAGTGCTTTCTTATTAGGCACAACTACCACTGGGACCTTCTACCAGGGACAAAAATAGCCTAAACAGGGCTTCCAGTTTTTAAGCATTATCAGAGATGCAATATTACACATCCATTTTTCCAGCAAAACAGTCAGCTTCGTTATAGTTTTGCACAGAGCTCACAGGGGTAAGATACCATTGAATGCGTGGACTGCACAGGATTTTCGGCTGTTATCACATGATTACATGCCTTGATTTTCCCAAGATGAAGCTAAGAAGGAGAATGGATACCTGAAAATATTTTTTTTTCAAGTTTTGTTTTTTTTCAATAGTGGACATGAAATATACTGTGGTGATCTCTGAGGGTAAGAGGTGGAAATTTTCTGAGCGGCTTAGTCTTCCCCTGCAAAAGGGCCTTTTAAAAATAGAAAGTTTGCTTTTGAATGAAAGGAGTCCCAGAGTGTCTGTGCTGTAAAACTGTGTTTTGCTCAATCCCCATCTTTCCCACTGCTCCCCTGCATTGTATGACAGCTGTCTTTACATCAGGTTAGGTGGTGATCAAGTAATTTTTCCCTCTAGAGGTAACCCCCAAACCTTCCTTTACAGGAGTCAGGAGAAGATGTGAGCTCCATGCCTTAATGATATTCTGAAGTGCCAGTTTAGTAGTCCTCCAGCATTTGATGCTTCAGCCGCCCATCTTCCCTGCTCTTTGGTTAATATGGTGGTTTTTCTTAAAAGCTCTAAGACCCTCAGGATTTTGTTATAACTTTTAGTTGTGGTGAAATTTTTCTTCCCTGATGCACAGCTAATCTCACCAGATGCCAAACATAGATTTGTGCAGCTAGGTGTAAAGTACAGGAACTTGTGTATCTGGGAACCCTGGGAACTACCAACCTGTCAGCCTTACCTCTGTGCCTTGGAAGATCATGGAACAGATCCTCTTGGAAGCTATGCTAAGGCATGTGGAGAATGGGGAGGTGGTTCAAGACAGCCAGCATGGCTTCACGAAGGGCAAGTCTTGCTTCACCAACCTAGTGGCCTTCTATGAGGGAGTAACTGCATCAGTGCACAAGAGAAGACCCATGGATGTCATCTGTCTGGACTTCTTTAAGGCCTTTGACATGGTCCCCCACAACGTCCTTCTCTCTAAGTTGGAGAGATATGGGTTTGATAGATGGACTATTCAGTGGGTAGTAAATTGGTTGATAGTCACACCCAGGCGGTAATTGTCAGCAGCTCTTTGTCCAGATGGAGATCTGGGACAAGTGGTGTCCCTCAGGGGTCTGTTCTGGAACCACTGTTGTTTAACATCTTCATCAGTGACATAGACAATGGGATCAAAATTCAGGAAGTTTGCGGATGACTCCAAGCTGAGTGCTGATGCTGACACCCCTGAGGAGCGGGATGCCATCCAGAGTGATCTTGACAAGCTGGAGAAGTGGACTTGTGAAAACCTTGTGAGGTTCAACAAGGTGAAGTGCAAGGTGAAGTGCATCTGGGTCAGGGCAACCCTCAGTATTGATACAGGCTGGGGGATAAAGAGATTGAGAGCAGCCCTGCAGAGCAGGACCAGGGGATTCTGGTGGATGAGAATCTAGATGTGAGGTGACAGTGTGCACTTGTAGCCCAGAAGGTGAACAATATCCTGGGCTGTATCAAAAGAATCACCAGCAGGTAGAGGGAGGTGATTCTCCGTCTCTGCTCTTTTCTGATGAGACCACACCTGGAATACTGCTTCCAGCTCTGGAGCTCTCAGCACAGCAAAGACAACGACCTGTTGGAGCAGGTCCAGAGGAGGACCACCAAAATGATCAAAGGCTTGGAACACCTCCTCTATGAAGAGAGGTTGAGAGAGCTCTGGGGTTGTTCAGCCTGGAGAAGAGAAGCCTGAGGAGGCCTTATTCTGGCCTATCAGTGCTTAAAGGGGGCTTATAAGGAAGGTGTGAAAAAACTTATCAAGGCCTGTTGCAATAGGACCAGGGGTAATAGTTTTACACTAAAAGAGGAGAGGTTTAGACTAGATATTAGGAACAATTTTTTTCACTGATGGTGTTGAAGCACTGGAACACATTGCGCAGAGAGGAGGTAAAAGCCCCATTCCTGGTTACATTCAATGTCATGTTGGATGGGGCTCAGAGCAACTTTATCTAGTTGAAAATGTCCCTGCTCACTGCAGGGTGGCTGGACTAGATGACCTTCACGGTCCCTTCCAATCCAACCATTCTGTGGTTCTATGATATTTTGACATGTTACTTGTCTGAGCTTGAGGGATAATTTCTGCTTGTGTGGTGATTTACCTGTGTGGTATACTGAGGAGTACAGCGTGTAAAGATGTAGCTTACAGGCGTGTTTTAAGGGGCTCTTCCATAATCTGCATCTTTATGTGAATTTGTTTTGTAGCAAAGACAGGAAGCCCATGGGTCAAAGATCAGCTTATATGATACTCTTGAGCATCCTAAATAATGTCCCCAGGGCTGGTTTGGTGCTGAGGGTGATGAATCTGCCTGTCATGAAATTATCCCTCTGGAATGGTGGTGGGCAGCAGGGAAAAGAAGGGGAAAGGAGAGCCACTTTTACAACTTCTTTGTTGGTTGCACAAGGATGACAGGTATTTGTGGTTCTGGAATGAACTCAGTGAGGTGCTCAGACAGGCCATGTTTCATCTGTGTACCTGTATGGAAGCTAGGTTATAATCTAGCCGTAAAAAAACCACTAAACCAGAACATTTTAAAATGGTCCTTTCTGCAGAAGCAACTTTGCATATGAAAGCACACCTGCTAGAAAAAGTGGTGGTCCCATCATGATCCGCTTAAACTGAAAGTCGATCAGGAAGATGAAGGTGGAAAATTCAGTGAACTGAAGTCTGCTTGATGTCTGCTCTTCTACAGAAGTAACTTGGTCTAAGTAACTGCATACATAGTGGTTCCTGAGCTGAGTCTAGGTACGTAAGTTTTTTTGGTATGTAAGTGCTGCAGTGCTATAGTATTTCACCTGATTTCGAACTCTTAATAGGGCTCCAAAATGATAAGAAAAATCAATCACAGATAAATTTCTAGAGTGGCTGTTTGAAAAGGGAGGTAGCATTTTTTAACTGACATTCTGTTACTTCTAAAGCTAAACCAATGTTTTTAATAAAAAAAAATTAAAAAAAATTACTTTCTGCACATACTGGGTGTGCTGGTTAGGTTGATGCATGCTGTGAAGGCATCAATGATGCTTCCCTTCCTGAGAGACATGGTGGCCCTTGGCAAAAGTGCCATTGCCCTGTGTGGAAGTCACCCATACAAAACTTCAGGACTTTGTGCAGTTGTGTGGGTTTTGGGGCTACAGTTCATGCTTAAGGTCCCACACGTGCCAGTGCTCTTCATGGCAAAATCTAATGATAAGAAATGCAACAAGGAAAACAAAGTTTGCCATTACAACCTGAGTTTGCCTAGGACCTGAGGGAATCTAGGGGTGAGGTGTTAACACAAAACCTATGAGAAGGGGATAGTACCCATGCTGGAGGCAGCACAAGGTGTCTTGCTGCAGATAGCCTAATTATTCCATTTGGCAACGTTGCTTACTTTCTACCTCCGTTGAATTTTTGCCTAGTTTTGCCTAACATGCCTAATTTTTGGTGTGTTAGGGAGTAAGGGACTAATTGCACCCATACAGTTAAAGTTGTGTGTGCATGCAGTAATAAGGTTCAGAGATGACTTTGTAATTATTTTTAGTTTCCAGCATCCTTGCTAATTTTCTGCTAACTTGGGGGAGAAATGAGGATCCCTTAGCTTCCAACAAGGCAGGGGCTTGTGCCTGGCTACCCCAGCCTTTTCCCAGCTGGATACCTACTCTATTTTTGTAAAGTTTCTCCACTTCTATTTCTGAACTCATTACATCAGACATCCACGGTATGTAAAGATGATCTATGTGTATCTACTGATGCTATTGTAACACGGAGCAATTATTTAAATTAAGCAAGAGGACATCTTTCGTGAACAGGATGAGATGAGATAAAATAATAGCATGAGCAGTGCTCTGTTTAATGCAAGCCTGTGGTCTTAGTACTAAGATTTCAGCAGCTGGCAAGACACTTCATCATCTGGGAAGAACTGCTGGGAGCCACAAATTAATCACATTGTGATATCTTGACATTGCCTTGCAGTTTTTGCTCTGCACTGTTTAGCTCTAGGTGCTGATGTTACTTCATGGCAAAAAAGATATTGGCATGTACCAGTGGGGGGGGGGTGAGTATATAGCCATGCAGTTACCTCCATTTTCTAGCTGCAGCAAGCTTAGAAAGGGAGGGTACATTTCCCCCCCCACCCCTTACATTTTGCCTTTCCTTACTGCCTTGCATATGTGTTCTCATCTTATTTACACTTTCGGATAACAGGCCAATGAAAAACATATTTCCTGGTTTTTCATATTGGTGTGATTTTCTTGTCCTTGTCTCTATAGTGCTCTTGTCAGGTAAGTATATACCAAAGAGTCAGTTTTCACTTTTGATCTGAGAAGAAGTCTTCTTTCCCTTTTTAATTTGGCTTTGGCCAACACTGAAATTTTCAAAGTGATAGGGAAGTATCCCTTAGTTTCCAAGCTTGGATGGATGCCAGCAGAGGTTTTCTTGTGTGGGCTTGCTTTGTTTGTTTTCCTTAAAAACTGTGTGTCAATTCAGGCCAGTTTCTGCTAATACAGTCTTCAGATATAGTCTTAGTAGCTAATTAAAAATAGTGGCTAATAGAGAGCTGAGTGTTATGGACTTGAATTTTCCTGCATGTTAGCTCTGATAAGAGTTTTCCTGGAAAAGTAAAAAGTGAATCTGCTTGAAAAGGCCTACAAAGATCTGCTTTGTTCAATTTGGAGACGCATTTTAAAAGTAATTTAGTGATGACTCGTAATATTGCTAAAATAGGTGGGTTATTGAAGTTTCTTTATAAAGAACAACATCTTTCACTTTACCTATAAGTAATAAATTACAGGTCACTACTTATATATGATTAACAGCACCTGCAGGTACCACCAGCAAAAATATTGAATTCAATTGTATAAGTGTGGCACAGCACAATACACTTGTGCCTTGTGATCCATCTGCTGAACTTACTTCAGACCCCATGCTGACCTTTTTCATTTTCGTGTCTTTTCTTTTTAGCTGGCTCTACGTATGCAACAATGTTTGAACACTCCAGTGGGAAGTTACATGTGTACAGTGACTTCACATAAATCATAATGTGCTGAAGCCTGTGAATTTTGGAGGTGCCTTGGCAGTTGTTTCTGTAGCAGAAATAACACCTGTTATATCCTGGATACGAAAGAAACAAAGATACAAAACTTTTGTATTTATTACTTTATCAGAAATAATGAATGATGCTTGGATCCAACTTGTATATACCTTTATACTAATAAATGCTTAGTTTTTCCTTACAACTAATCTTGACTCCAAATTGCTTGAGCTTCTTCTGCCTGCTTTTGATGAGTATGGCATTCTTGGATTTACTTCTTTCTCTTATTCCTGAAATAACTGAAAAACATTATTTGAGACAGTCAGGTATCTAGAACAGCATCCCAGTGAGAAGCCTGCCTGCTCCCCTAGTACCTGCCCTGATCACTGAGCTGGGCTGAGCCAGGCAGGGCAAGATGCTGCTGCAACTAGGGACCATTGGCTGAGACACGTTTGGTGGTCAGCCAACTGTTTGCTGCTGTAGGCTGCTAGCAGATAAGCCTGGGATGGTTAACAGGCTCATTAGCAAGCTTTTATTGCAGTGCTGAGGCATGGTGCACAGGAAACAGCCATTGCTCTGACTTGTTTTTATAATTTTATTCCTTTACTCTGCACTCTGCTTTTGCTGTGGGATTAATGTGTGTGGTTTTGTGGGTTTTTGTTTTGTATTTGTGGTTTTTCAGGGGGATGGGTGTTGTTGGTTTTTTTAAATTTTTTTTCTAGGAGAAGGATGAGATAGGTTTAGTTTATCTGGCTGAACAGAGATGTCTGTATGCAAGCTAATAATTTAAACCGGCCTTCTAGCTAATGGAAAGAGGCAGGCACTTCTGAGGCATGATTCCTTTTCTTCTCATGTAGACATTTAAAATAGGTCAGATGAATTTCACCCTGAAAAAGCTTATTTCTCTCCACTGACTGTAAAGGAAGCCTAAGGTGACAAATTCAGATAAAGACATTTACATTTCAGATACCTTAAGATGGAGGAGGTGAATCCCACCCCAGGAAATTACTCTCTTTGACTTGCAGTGCATTTCAATTTAAATGTGAAACTGTGTGATAAGTCAGTACCTGGTGAAGCAAAGCGGATCCAGGGAGAAGTGCATGGAGAGGAACTGAAATGACCCCGGTCTTCACAGAGCTTGTGCCCACGAGGAGCTCTCACTTACTCAAAGGAGGAGTGGCAAGAGTTGAATTGGTGTAAGACGCGTACCTTAAATACCACAAAAATAGATGCAAGCATGGTGGAGTATGAGTGATCCGTCCTGTTAGCTTTTGTGCAGTCCTGTATGTTCAGAGTGGGACTCCCATTGTGTGGTTTTGTACCTCCATGGCTTATTTTCCTCAAAACATGTAGAAACCTGCAAACCTGAGCAATTACATCTGTAGTCTCCCTTTTTGTTCCAAGGACTGAAATGTAAAAGTCTGTGAAGATGCTGAAAAGGCACTGGGAAACATGTCTGCCTTGACTCCAGTGGGAAGGCATCCCTAAGGTAGATGCCCTGGGATGCTGAGCCCATTGGTAGAAGAGAAACTTCCTAGATCACAGCTCTAAGCTCCAGGACTCTGACAAATTAAGGATTTATCTAATTAAGCTACATCCTATGGATATGATATGTGTAGATTTTACTAGTCTCTGAAGATTAAAAGAAACCCCAGCTCTCCTCTCTTGAGACCATGAGAGCTGCAGTTGGGACAGATATTCCAGTGCAAGTTTGATTGCTTCCCCTCCACCCCCAAATCAGACCTCTTCATTTTGCCGTCTGTTTCTCTGGCTGTGTGGGGAATCAGGCTGGGAAATGAAGCTCTAATTTTAAAAATCTGTGTTGGATTTGTGGCTCTTGCTAGGCTGTTTTTGCCTGGGATTGGTTTCCTGGTTGCTTTACATCTGATTTTTGTGTAGCTGTGTGGTAGTAGCACAAGCTGTGGGGCAGTGCTGGGAGTACAGAGCTGCTCAAAATGCATATAAGGCTTTTTCTGGGGTGTTGGTGGCTCTCCCAACCTTCCTGTTTCCAGCTCTAGGTGTTCTGAAGGTTAGTTGCAAATGCGTTGGCTAAGTCTTTTGCTCTAGGGAGCACAAAACATAGCATATATGTATAATATGCATGTTTATGTGTGTGTAAGAATGTATATGTGTGTGGATATATATGTATGCATGTACAGGTGTGTATGGTACCGTATGTATGGTAGCTTGCTGAGCAAGATGCGTTCTGTTTCCATTCTTCCTACTGGTTCTAATATACACCAATAGAAACGGGCAGAATTGAACCTCAGCATCATGCAAACTCATTTTACAGCTTGCACAGAACTTTGGTGAAAGACATGAGAGCAAACTTCAACTTGCATCTTAAAAGCAGAGCTATGTATGCATAGCACATGCCTGAATCTATCAATATGGCAGATATGTAACACTAAATTCACTCACCCCATTCCTAATTATTTGATGCTCATTTCTTCTCCGCACTGTTAGTTTTAATTTTTTTAAATGGGTGACTGATTCCTTGAACAGCCCTTCATTTTGAATTGCATGGAGATGGGGATTTTTAGGACTGCACTGTAGTATTAACAGACTGGTGGCTGGGTTGGTTGTTGGTTTTCTAATAGTGGTGTCATTTCTGTGATGCCAGTGTTCAGATTATTTTGCCCTTGTTAGAGGACTAAGAGAACATTTTTTTGTTCTTTAGTCTTGATGTATAATGGCATATGTTACTTCCTAAATAAAAGGACACCTGATGGAAGTATTTAAATACAGAATGTCAACTAATGATGAAGCAGCATTTAAAACTTCTATTGTTCTGAATAAGTTTTAAATGAGCAATGAAAACAAAGCAGATGTTGCTGAGTGTTTGCTTCAGTGTGGCTTAAAAATTCCATTTGTGCTTTACAGCCATAATTGTCAGATCAAATTAAAAAATCAAATGGAAGCCACGCGGGGCTAGATCCAATAAACGACTCTACATGACTCATTGTCTCACAATAGGAAAAAAGGATAATATTAGTTGAAAATTCTAGCCAGCTTTGCTGGAGATGACCAATTTTGAAGCAGGAGATTGAAAATGTCCTCTTTAGGGTTACTTGGTAACCCCTGGACTTGATAATTTTGCTTCAAGTCATTGATTATGAAGCATATTCATGCCTTCCGTGGTCTTATGAAACTATGCACGTGTTTCATTACAATGACCTCAGATTCTCACATTCAAGGCATTTTTTACGATTTGCTTGTATCTGTTTACAGTGTAGTCATGTTGATTTGCTACAGTTGCCGAGGATTTATCAGAGCATCAAATATTGATAACTTTCAGGTCAGCATTATCCCCTAACTACAGTGATCAAGCAAAGTGCTTTTGTGCAGACCTATTCCTGAAAATTTCTTGAAATCATGAAGACTTATGCATTCACTTAGAATAAAATTATATTTGCCTTAAAAAAAAACTTTGAGCAGCTTAAAAGCTATAACTTTGCAAAGCTCCTAAGTGTAAGTTTAAAATCTTTCCTGGTTTCTGTCCTGGGCATCACTTGCAGAAAGAGGCAGAGTCCAGTGGATTTAAACATGATATTTTAGTTTAATCTTCTTTTCAGTAATTTTCCTAATATGTGCAAATTTGAAATCTGCACAAGTCTTCCTTTTATGGGAGAAAAGTCGGTTTCTAGTTAGAGCTTGTGATACACCAGGGGCTCTGGTCAATATAGGTTTAGCGTCTGCCTCTGAAAGACAGAGCTGATTGAGCCTGAACAGTATCACAACGTTGTGTTATGACCAGCATTTCCTACTGAAGGACGCACTTGAATAGAGAAATCCAAGAACCTACTTCTTTCTGAATAACATTCTGTATTTCTGCAAATGTGCTAGTGCCTTGTTACGAGGATCTTAAATATTATTTCAATGTAGTCTTGTGTTCCCTCTGGTTTTACAGCAGCTGTTAATACAGACTGTTCATGGAGCTCCTCTGACTTCCGTTGAGTTGGTTTTTTTATTATTATTTCTCTAAAGGTTTTTTTCTCAGTTTTTTAGAAAGTATTTGAATTTGAAGCTTCATTAGTAAAAATGTGGCATATACGTGCACATACGTGAACATACAGTCATAGCAAAGAACAAACTTGTTTACAGAGCAGTGAAAAGTTAGAGGATGCACTTTGATAACTATCTTTGCAAGACATCAGTCTGATTTCTATAGATTGGTAATGTAGCATTTTGATAGCTGGTTTTGCAGATGGCTCTTTTTTTAAAGCTGCAGTTATGAATATGTGTAGTTTCTAATATCCATACTGCTAGAATACTTGGAATGTTTTTAATATTTGGCCTTTATGGCTTAGGTGTTCTTCTGAATAGTGTTTGATATTGTTCAGGAGTGGCATATGTGCTTGATCTTTACTTGCTTTATTTTTTTGTATTTTCACTCTTTTGTTTAAAAACAAAATTTTAAGAGGAGTATGATAATTATAAGTAATTAACTTCCATTTACTGTATTGCAAGCTAGCATCAAAAATACTGTGAGCGTTAAGAAATGTTTTAATTAGGTCATTAGATCCTGTATATTTTAGTGATTACCCAGAAAAATGATAACAAGAATAGGTGTAAATGAGAAGAGTCTTAACTCAACAAAGCATTTGTGCAGGTGCACTGATTTGGCTTAAATCTTCCCTTGTAGTTGAGCATAGGCTTTGCTGAGTTTGAGTCTAAAACAGATTTCCACCTCAAATGGGGAGAGCTCAGCATCTTGTCAGAAGTCCCTGGTGCAGCACAGCTGGTGAAGTTGGTGAGTTTTGGCTCAGTGGACACCATTTTTGCGTTAGCTGGAAGTGGTGCCACACTTTGGGAATGTCTGCCTTGGTACTTCTCCTTTGCTGTGTTTTCTTCATTAGGAGTGTTGTTAATCTCTTGGGGAAGGGGGGGAGAAAAAAGAAATGAAAAGGAAAAAAAGACAAGGTAAAAGAGGAAAAAAAAAAAAAGGATTCAGTAGTAAATTAGTAAATTCTGCCTCAGACTAGAAAATGACATCTTGTTTCTCATTTACCGCTTTGAGCTTTAATGCATGCTTTCACTGTGGCAACGAAAGTGTGCATTTTTATCAATATAAGGTGGCAATTTGCTGTGCTGGGGGAAAAAACAATTAGTTTCCTAAAGGGGCTGTTGACTGCCTGGATTCCCATGTCTTCCAAGGGAATGGCTTATAGCAGGAAGTAGTGGGTTAGATTTCAGAAGTCAAACAAATCCTGACATTTGGTTGGAGGGATGTTTCCTTGGCTTGCTTTATTAAAAGGAAGAAAAGCTTCAATGTACTGATGTTTAAGAGATATTTAGTAGCCACAAAATGTCATATCCTCTGCAATTGGGTTGTAACTTTGTTTTGTTTTGTTTTGGTTTTTTTAGAACACCATAAGAATAACATTTTATCACATATTCCTTTCCCACCTTTAAGAAGTGTTTTCCCAGGAAAGAAACCATATTTAATGGTTGTACAGGTTGGTGTGCCCTGTGTCTTGCCCTACTAACTTTTGAACCTGTTGCTATGTTTCATTACCAGAGGAAGAGAGGTCTCAAACTATTTTCTTCAAATTCTGTGAAAGCTCGTGCCCAGGTTGTTATAAACTTAGCTTTTGTCATTTATTACAAGTGGAGAGTAGTGAGACCTGATCCTTAAATGAACTATTGAGATGGAGCTTCAGTGGGGCTACAGTGTATTTATACTATCTGAAGTCAGGCTTTAATTGATGGATTTTTTTACATCTTAAGTGAACATAAATTATATGAATGCTTTACCGTCCAAAGTAATAAAAAATGTCAATTGTCACCATTTCTTTCTAATCATACCACAAGACAGATTCCTGAGTAAAGTATGCACATAAAACTTTTGCCCACTGAAATATGAATATATAATTTAATTTGCATACATTAAATTCTTAGTTTCATTAATGATTTAAGATTCTTTGGAAGGCTCTGCCACATTTTTTGCTTGATTGAACTGCTTGTTCTTTTTAAATCAGACTTGGTAATATTGCTTGTGTGTTACAGAACGATACTGGTAACTTTGTTAGACCTTTTATCAACATAACTAATTTATAGTCAGCCACTGTGTATTATTAGCCAGATATATTAAAGTGTAAGACTTCTTCAGAGTGGAAATTTTAAAGTGCGAGTAAGATGTCAGTTTCAGGGGATGTAGCTGAGAAGGTGAAGGAAAGAAACTTTGGCACCTTACGTTAATAGAACATTTTCCTATTAGCATTGTTACAAAGGCAGTGAACTTGATTTGTAGTTTCCTTACAAATAAAAATATTAATTGGTATAACAAATTCAAAGAGCTCTTTCCTTTTTCTGTTATGCTGAGCAAAACAATAAACGTAGACTATTTTAAACAGATTTTAAACATTAGCATGGTAAATGAGTGAAAAGCCTTATTTTGCTGCTGGCCCAGTGATGGCTTGGAAGCTGCTGTTGCTCATGGCCTTTTTCTTTCTGCCAGGATTCTTTCTTTCTTTTGGAAAGTTGTATGAATACTTCCCCACTGAGACAAGCAAGTGTTAAGTTTTTTGAGGTGTCTTTCTGTGCCTCTTGTTTAGTCTTTTGGTACTTTTCAAAAAAAGTTGGATGCCATTGGGTTGCATCTTCTCTCCGTTTTTCAAAATGTCATTACTACCAATTTCTTCTCATTTCCTTGGAAACTGGAATAGTCGTTTCATTCTCTGATAATCCAATAATCCTCTCTGGTTAAGATGAGGAAGACACAACAGAGGCTGCGTTTGGTGCTTTCAGTGCTTGTTTGGACTTCCAGGAGCTCCTGCCCTATCTTCATGACATCTCTGGAGCAAAGACTGTGTGAAGACAGAGCTACTTCAACACCTCCATGTCCTCCTTCACCCAGAAATGCAAATGTATTTCTCTAGAATGCAGCAGCGCACAGAATCCGTACCCATAATTTGACAAGCACCACTGAAAACCTAACCCAAGATGTTAGTGTCTGCTGGCCAAGAATAACCAGGGAGAAAGACAAGGCTGCAGAACAGCCAGAAACACCTACTTATGTAGAATCACAGAATCACTAGGTTGGAAAAGACCCACAGGATCATCGAATCCAACCATTCCTATCAATCACTAAGCCATGCCCCTCAGCACCTCATCCACCCGTCCTTTAAACAACTCCAGAGAAGGTGATTCAACCACCTCTCTGGGCAGCGTGTTCCAGTGCCCAATGACACTTACCATGAAAAAATTTTTTGTGATGTCAAGCCTGAACATCCTGTGGCAGAGCTTGAGGCCACTCCCCCTTGTCCTGTCACCTGCCACCTGGGAGAAGAGGGCACCTCCCCCCTCTCCACAACCTTCTTTCAGGCAGTTCTAGAGACCAATAAGGTCTGCCCTCAGCCTCCTCTTCTCCAGGCTAAACAACCCCAGCTCTCTCAGCCGCTCCTCATAAGGCCTGTTTTCCAGCCCCGTCACCAGCTTTGTTGCTCTTCTCTGGACTCGCTCCAGAGCCTCAACATCCTTCTTGTGGTGAGGGACCCAGAAATGAACACAGGATTTGAGGTGCGATCTCACCAGTGCGGAGTACAGAGGGAGAACAACCTCCCTGGACACCGTTTCTTGGTACAAGCCAAGATGCCATTGGCCTTCTTGGCCACCTGGGCACACTGCTGGCTCATGTTCAGTCGGCTGTCAACCAACACCCTCAGGTCCTTCTCCTCTGGGCAGCTTTCTAGCTAGACTTCCCCTAGTCTCTACCACTACACAGGGTTGTTGTGCCCCAAGTGCAGGACCCAGCATTTGGCCTTGTTAAACCTCATGCCACTGGACTCAGCCCAGCGGTCCAGCCTGTTCAGATCCCTTTGCAGAGCCTCCCTACCCTTCAGCAGAGCAACACTTCCTCCTAGCTTAGCGTCATCGGCAAACTTGCTAAGGGTGCACTCAATGCCTTCATCCAGGTCATTGATAAAGACATTGAACAGGGCTGGACCCAGCACTGAGCCCTGGGGAACCCCACTTGTCACTGGCCTCCAGCTGGAGTTAACTCCATTTCCCACCACTCTCTGGGCCCGGCCATCCAACCAGTTTTCCACCCAGGAGAGTGTGCGCCTGTCCAGGCCAGAGGCTGACAGTTTCCGAAGCAGAATGCTGTGAGAAACTGTGTCAAAGGCTTTACTGAAGTCCAAGAAGACTTCATCCACAGCCTTTCCCTCGTCCAGTAGACGGGTCACTTTGTGACGTAAGGCAATCAGGTTAGTTTGGCAAGACTTGCCTTTCATGAACCCATGTTGACGGGGCCTGATCACCTGGTTCTCCTGCATGTGCTTCACGATAGAACTCACAGTCACCTGTTCTGTGACTTTTTCTGGCACTGAGGTCAGACTGACAGGTCTGTAGTTTCCTGGGTCCTTCCTCAGACCCTTCTTGTAGATGCACTATAGGTCTTTCTAGGAGGGAGCTCAGAAGACTTTCAGATTCAAGAGGGTCCTTGTCTATTCAGAGCTACTTTATTTGTTGAACGCCTGTACCATGGTTTCCAAGTGCTGAAGAAGCTAATCAAAAGTAACTGACAAGCAGAATCTGGGAAGTGGCAGCTCCTTTCCTGGAGAGTGCAATGCTGCTGTGCAGGAGGGCTCTTCCAGGATGAATGAATGGAGGTACTAGGCCATGGGGAATCCCTCAAAAGGACCCCAAGGACAGGGTTTTAAGTAGAAATGGGTAAACTGAGGATCCCTGTGAGTTAGGCCCAGTCATGTGCAGGCTGTTTGATAGCGTTTTATAAGCTCAATATTTATTTATGGAATGGATGCTTTTTTTATTTTTTGCATCGAGCTTTGCATCCTTCTTTTTATCCTTCGATCCTTTTTCCCTGCTGTCCGCGTGTGTGGACTGTCTTCTTCAAGAGGTAGTTGATAGTAAAAGCTGTAAATGAGTTGTAATTGCCTGTGAGGGCCCTGATCCTGTTGGTGCATGTATTAGTTGTGAAAAAGAGAGGTCCCATTAAACTTAATTGTGATGTCTTAGCTATTCAAATGCACATGCATAGCTTAATGTGCTTGCCTTAGTTATACCTGGAGATATTGGTTATAGCTGGTCTTGAATTTCAAAGGTGATGTGATTATAGAGAAGCAAGGATTAAAAAGGAACAAGAAAGAAAGAAAACAATTACTGAGAACAGAGAAAATTCCCTTTCTACTGTGTATCAGATATTCTCAGAGAACACACTGACACTGGCTCTTGAGTTGTCTCAGCATTCACTTTGATATTAATTGAAGCAAGGACTAAAATTCCTGCTTTGTTGATTGATCCTTTTTTTAAAAAAAAATTAAACTGATTAATGTTTTCATTTGAATAGCAGTGCTGACTCTGCAGAAGATGTGATCTTCTAATTAGCAGATGTCAGGATTAGCATTAGTGTTGAGCTGTAATTAGCATTTGTACGCACAGCAAAAGACCTGGACTCAGATTGACAGGAAGAAGAATGAAATTATAGGTAGTGGTGTAATAACTTGGTGCTTTCCTGCATATCTGTAATTTTTTTTTTTTTTTGAAAAGTGCAACCTTCAAGTATGATCAAACCATGAGGTCTAGCAGATTAATTGCTGATAGAAAAATTACATACAAATTATTGGTATGTGTTCTGCTAGTTTAATCATAAGTTTTGTTGACCTAACAGAATTTAATGTATCTAATTGTCACATACTGATGCCCTTAAATTGAGGGCTGCAAAGTGGTAATAGTTTCTTAGCTAAACTGCGGCAGCAGTGTACGCAGACACAGATGGCTCTGGAAATGGTATTAGAAGACACCTAAGTGAAGCAGGTGACATTTGGGGCTCATGGAGTCTCACTTCAGATTAATTTAAAGAATAAATGTACATTGGCTTTAAGCCCTCACTTCTGCAAATAGAAGCATATGTGAATGAGGTCATATGTGAACATAGGAGGAAGCAAGAGGCAGTGCATTTATCTTAGGTCAAAGATACACTGAGTGATCCAGGTATAGAAAGTAATGTAATCTGGATGTCTCCAAGGAAGGAAACTTTTCCTCTCCTGATGATGAAAAATCAGCATCATCCCACATCAGTAGGAAGAGAACATCATCAACTAATGTGGGACTAAAAACCTGATTATCCGTTATTGTGGGGAAATCTATTCAGTAGCATTTTATCCATGTAAAGGAAAAGTAGTCCTTTTTCATGCTGCCAAGGTAAATGAAGAGATGCCCTTTTTATTAGTGTATGTTTATATGATTGCATTTGAATTTCCTTCCAGTGCCTTATTTCTGAACATTGGGTTTTGGGGTTTTTTTTCCTATTAAAGATGAAAGCTTTTCAAGGTGTTGACCTTTTGAGGGAAGAGCATGGTATGTGTGTAGCAGTGTAAACCGTGAGTTTTATTCAATAAAGCAGCATTAAAAGCAATGTTGTGTCTGATTTGTCAAATGAAGAAGTAGTACATATCACCTCCTAGCTGAATAAATACAGCTCATAGCAAAGGGTTATACTGTCAACATGACATAATTGAAATTATATTATTCCAATGTACAATTCAATAACACTAACCACAGTACTGGAATTATCGATTTAAACTCAGTTAAAAGCAGTTCACATATTCAGTTCAAAATATTTCTGATGAATATCAGCTCTGATAATGTGATTTCCTTCATTCAGTAATAGAAAAGAAGTTTTTATCAGCCTGAACAATCAGATAAAATGTTAGGAAATAATTTGATTTTTGCTCCATTGGCCTGAGCAAACTGACTCCTTAGAAACGAGAGCACTTCATTTTTTTTTCAGTGTACACATTTCTGGTGCATCTCCAGTTTTTGGCATGTTTAAAAAAACCCCAATGGATTACTTAATGACACATAAGCAAAGGTGAGGAGTGCTTTTTTTCTTTTTTTGGAGTAGCCACCACTAATCATCTGTGTGATTATTTGTCATTTAAATGTCTGGTTCCCACCTCTTCTGAATTTTTACTGGTGTAATTAGCAAGTAATCTGCTATGATATGACATTCTTGTCTCTAAATTGGAGGGACAGGGTTTTGATAGATAGACTGCTTGGTGGATAAGGAATTGGCTGGATCGTCACACTCAAAGAGTTTTGATCAGTGGCTCAATGTCCAAGTGGAGACCAGTGGTGAGTGATATTCCACAGTGGTCGGTATTACGATCTGTATTGTTTAACATCTTTGTTGGAGATTTGGACAGTGGGATTGAGTAGATCCTCAACAAGTTTGCCAATGACACTAAGCTGTGTGGTGCAGTCAACACACTGGAGGGAAGGGATGCCATCCAGAGGGACCCTGGCAGGCTTCAGAAGTGGGCCTGTGTGAACCACATTAAGTTCCACAAGGCGAAGTGCAAGGTCCTGCATTTGGGCTGAGGCAATCCCAAGCACAAATAAAGGCTGGGCGGAGGATGGATTTAGAATACCCATGAAGAGAAGCACTTGGATGTACTGGTGGACAAGAAGCTCAATATGAGCTGGCAATGTCTGTTTTCAGCCCAGAAAGCCAGCCATATCCTGGGCTGCATCAAAAAAAATGTGATCAGTAGGTCGAGGGAGGTAATTCTCCCCCTTAGTTCTTGGGAAACCTCATTTGGAGTACTGCATTCAGTTCTGGAGTCTTCAGCACAGGAAAGACATGGAAGTATTAAAAGTCACCCCGAAAAGGACCCCAAAGATGATCAGAGGGCTGAAGCACCTCCCATATGCTGACAGGTTGAGAGAGTTGGCCTTGTTCAGCCTAGAGAAGAGAAGGCTCAGGGAGACCTTAACAGCAGCTTTCCAATACTTCAAGGGGACCTACAGAAGACCTGGGGAGGGGCTCAGGGTGTGCAGTAATAGGACGAGAGGTAATGGTTTTAAGCTGAAAGAAAGTAGATTAGTTATTAGGAAGAATTTTTTTCCTGTGAGGGTGGTGAGGCACTGGAACAGGTTGCCCAGAGAAGTCATGGAAGCCCTGTCCCTGGAGGTGTTAAGGCCAAGCTGGTCTAGGCTTTGAGCAACCTGATTTAGTGGAAGGTGTTCCTGCCCATGGCAGGGGTTTTGGAACTAGATGATCTTTAAGGTTTCTTCCAAGCCAAAGCATTCTATACTTCTATGATATGTAGTCAGCATGTAAGTAAATATGTTGTTTAATGAATTGTAAAGCAATGTTCCCCTTTTTTTAAGTGATATTGCAGGAAAGCCTTTTTCATATACTGGCTTTTAAGGCTCTTTGTTCCCAGCTCATTCTTCTGGAAGAGCAAGAAAGGTCATGAAGGGTCTAGAGAAGAAGTCCTATGAAGATCTGCAGAGGGAACTGAGGTTGTCTAGTCTGGAGAAAAGGATGCTCAGGAGAGACCTTATCGTGCTCTACAACTGCCTGAAGAAAGGTTGTAGTGAGACAGGGGTCGGTCTTTCTTCCCTGGTAACAAGTTATAGGACAAGAAATGTCTTCAAGTTGCCCCAAGGGAGGTTTAGATTGGATATCAGGAAAAATTTATTCACCAAAAGGGTTAACAAGCATTGAAATGGGCTGCCCAGGGGAGTGTTGAGTAACTATCCTTGGGACATGGCTTAATTGTAGACTCGGTAGTGTTAGGTTTACAGCTGAACTCGCTCTTCAAGCTCTATTCCAGCCTAACTGAGTTTATGAGCCTACGATTCTAAGAGGCTGTTGAAACATAAGGATGCGACAGCACAGGTAATTTCGTGTGAGTGGAAGTGAAAATATATAGAAATGGCATTTGTTTCTTCCTCAATAGTGTATTCCTAAGGCCAACATTACTCTTCTTTTTCCTTCCCATCTTCTTTTCCTTCCTTTTTAAATCCACTTTTAAGAGAGCAGCACAGTGCTGCAGACTAGGAGAAGTCTGTCTGGAGAGCTGCCTGGAGGAGAAAGACCTGGGGGTGTTGGTTGACAGTGACTTGAACATGAGCCAGCAGTGTGCCCAGGTAGCCAAGAAGGCCAATGGCATCTTGACTTGTATCAGAAACAGTGTGGCCAGCAGGTCCAGGGAGGTTATTCTCCCTCTGTACTAGGCACTGGTGAGACCGCTCCTCAAATACTGTGTTCATTTCTGGGCCCTTCACCACAAGGATGTTGAGGCTCTGGAGCGAGTCCAGAGAAGAGCGATGAAGCTGGTGATGGGGCTGGAGAACAGCTCTTACGAGGAGCGGCTGAGAGAGCTGAGGTTGTTTAGCCTGGAGAAGAGGAGGCTGAGTGGAGACCTTATTGTTCTCTACAACTACCTAAAAGGAAGTTGTGGAGAGGAGGGTGATGGCCTCTCTCTCCTCGAATACTGTGTTCAGTTCTGGGCCCCTCACCACAAGAAGGATGTTGAGGCTCTGGAACGAGTCCAGAGAAGAGCAACAAAGCTGGTGAGGGGGCTGGAGAGCAGGTCTTACGAGGAGCGGCTGAGAGAGCTGGGGTTGTTTAGCCTGGAGAAGAGGAGGCTGAGGGGAGACCTCATTGCTCTCTACAACTACCTGAAAGGAGGTTGTAGAGAGGAGGGTGCTGGCCTCTTCTCCCAAGTGACAGGGGACAGGACAAGGGGGAATGGCCTCAAGCTCCGCCAGGGGCGGTTTAGGCTGGACATTAGGAAAAAATTCTTCATAGAAAGGGTCATTGGGCACTGGCAGAGCCTGCCCAGGGAGGTGGTTGAGTCACCTTCCCTGGAGGTGTTTAAGGGACGGGTGGACGAGGCGCTGAGGAGCATGGTTTAGTGTTTGATAGGAATGCTTGGACTTGATGATCTGATGGGTCTTTTCCAACCTGGTGGTTCTATGATTCTATGATTAATGCTTTGAGGATTTAGAACTTGCTGTAAGTTTGCCAGTTTGTTAGTTCTTTTTAGGTTCGGCTCTCAGAATAGTTATCAACTGATTGTATAATAACACTGCTATTTGTATAAGAGAATGAGAGTCTGAGAAATTCATACGTCAGAGAAAAGAGGATCCGGTGTGGCTTTTTTTCCCCCCTTCTTCTCCCTTTTTTCAAGAGCTGTGCTGACCCTTTCCATTTTCAATATAGCTTATACCAAAAAGATTATTCTGCCCCACCCTGTATGCTCTCCTTTTGTGCATAATTGCTTACACAACCATACTTGTTCTGGGCTCATGTTGGTCTTTCTGCTTTATGACAAGTGTTTTACAAAACCTCTTAGGATAGGAGCAAGCCAGCTGTCTGCAATCTGCTGAGCTGACCTGAAATCCTTACTCCGTCCAAGACTGCTTTGTCACTCTGAACCTGAGATGTGAGACACATTCCATGTTGCTTCTAAATGTCATAGCACGGAAGCAATTGATAGCCATAAACTTGCAACAGAAATTGTATATTTAAGTTAGAGTCCTTGCACTTGGCGAAGCTTTTTTTTTTTTTCCCTGTTTGGCTTATTCATAGAGATGTAAACCATCTTTTTCTCTCAGTAGCACATCTAATTGATTTCAGAGTGAAGTAGAAAATAAAGCTGGAGCTCAGGGTGAACATTATTCCTTCATGAAATATTCTGAATGCTTCAATTTATTATACTGTTCCAGTTAAAAGCAGGGCTGTACCTTGAAAAAAAAACCCAACCCCAAACCAAGAAATGAACAGTGTCTGCACCAACTTGTGGCAAGACCTTCTTCATCAGGCTACACCTCATTTTCTTTTATCTCTCATTGCATAAACACCAGGCTGCTTGGGTTGATGGTACCCTAAATGTGCCAAATAGATCTGCTACCCCACCTTATTTGCTCTGCATAGGTCAGGTAATGCTGTGCTCCCAAATGGCTTGGGGAAGGAGAACTCCAACAACAAGATAAGGGTTGTCCTGGAAATGGCTCTTAGTTGATGACTGAAGGTGTTAAAGCCCAGGGTCGATATTGTTAACTCAGCTGACCACAAATGTAAGTAACTTACTGTTAAGGAGTGTAACCTTGAGTTTGCTGTTAATGGCATTTTAAATAAGGTGATTTTGGGAGAAAACTTAGGGTTTCATACATGCGACGGGAAATGTATTTTTTCTTACACTAGGGCACTGTGCAAAAACGTATTGGGGAATTTTTATGGTACTCCTTGAGGTGAATTAAACGTGTTTTTGCTTAAATATAAAAGAAAAACGTAACAAACAATGCATTGGGTAGAGCCCTACTGCAGTACATGGTTCTGCGTGGAGTCTGCAAAGATGCATCACAAGCATATTCCTTATATGTGCTGGCACCAGCACCAATCCTGAGAGGTTGTCTAGGGCACCTCAGCCTGGCCTTCTGTCCATCTCCCAGCCCAGCTCTGCTGCCTAAAGGTAGCCCCTGAGCACTCCATTTCAGGACAGCTACAGGACAATACTAAAGCTGTTTCTTATCTAGTTTCACTGAGAAACTTCAGTCCCCTGCTAGCAGTCCTTCTGTCCCTGGCATTCCAGCTTCCAGCCAGTTTAACCCCTTCTTGCAGCTGGACCTTCTTACTCTCTATGCTAGATCATTCCTTGGTCACAAATGACCACTTCTAAACAGTTAGAATTAGAATTTTCCCTTCAAAAGAATCCCTTTTACAATGTTGAGCTGCATGACCATTCATTTCATAGGAGAGTTGACATTCAGTGCTATACCATCAATATGGTTATTTTGTTATATCAAGAATGGAGTTTAATATATTGTATTGAACAGCCATTTGCCAGCTGCTTCTTCCTGCCTCCTTTAAAAGAAGAGTTTCCTTTGCTCTTCTGGACTGTTTGACATCCCCTCATTTCCTTGTGATTTAGGATCTCTTACAAACTAAGGAAGAACATTTTGAACAGCCACTAGTGATGCTGCTGGGGGTATTCACCTGTGCAACATTCTACCATAATCTCTTGCAAAGTCTTAGGTGGTTAAAATGCACATTCATGGCTGTGCTCAAATGTTGCAAAGTTGCTGAATTTTGTGGCGCACAATTCACTTGCTGTCACATCGTTCAGAGTTTTGGAAGATTTTTTTGTTTTTTATGAGTTTGAAATTTTAAAAAATGCAGCTCTTGTACTCACATCTACTAAGCCTTGACAACTGCACAGTTGAGACCCAAATGCCTGTCTAGCAGCATTCTTACGTGCCTCTTTGCATGGTCATGCCATGATCCTGCTATATAAAAGCAGTCAAAAGATGAGGCTCATTGAAATGATTGCAATAGTAAACAAAATAGAGCATTTGAGGTTGCACTGAGGGATAACATTGCTGCAGAAATAACAGGGACACCCAGGGACTTAAATGGGTTATTTCAGTGTCCCATCAATTTGGTCTTGTTTATTAAAGTGAGTGTACAGAAACCGTCTTTTGCTTGAGTGCATGAAGGTGTTGAAGCTGTTAGATCTCTCTGGGCTTGGAGGTGCGATATGTGGGGAGCAGAGAGCCTGCAGATACTATGATACCAGAGGCATGGCATTTAGGCATGGCATTCACATCTTTAGGCCTCCTGCAAGCCCAGGGTTGAAGCAGAGGCAGAAATTAGCCCTGCAAAAAGAAGCCTGTGTAGGGGTATGAGAGTGGTTTTCTTGGAAGGGGATCAATGTGCAGAGGAATTACTGTGTCAGAAAAAATGAGTTGAGATTCAGCTCTCTAAGGAGGAAAAAAGCTGCACTAATATAAACTTCATGTGTATAAGCTGTGATGCCTTGGCTGTTTTCACCTCCTGAGGTTCAGTTATTTGAGCAGGTGGTGGGAAGAAGCTCTGCTTGTGATGTGGGTGCATGTGCAAATTCATTAGCCTGAGAAAATATCCCCACCTTAATGATATTGGATCAGTTATTTGAGGAGGAATGCTGACGTTTCTTGTGTTACGGTGTGTAGGCCCCATGCAGGAGCAGTCATCTGAAGGGGTGCTGCTCTGCCCTGCCAGGCAAGGCTGGAGGGCTCTTATCTTTTTGCTTCCGCCTTGATAATAGCACTTGTCATCTTGCTGTGCATGTGGATTTTTACACAGCACAGCATGCCTTCCCGCAGACACCAAAATATTAATTATAATGCTGTAAAAATTAATTGAAACACAGAATAATATCTGTTAAGTAAGGTCACTGAAAATGTCTTAAAATAGACCCCTCAAGAAAAAAGATGAAATCTCTCGACAGAGAAGCTTGGCAGATTTCCTGTACCAGTCCTCTTGAGATGTTTCCTATTGCCATTAAAGTGCATTCTGTATTTCTCCATTTCCCCATACAGCACTTGCCATTCAGAGCAGTTTTCTTATTCTGCTCATCTCTGCTAACCCATTAATAGTATTTTGGCCTCCCTTGTCCAGGTAGCAGTGATGGGAACCACGCACTTTTTGTGAGAAAACATGGACCTATGGATGGAGGTCCAGTCTGGTGGTTGATTCTCATCACAGATCTAGTACCTGAATTACCTGTGATGATCTTGCAGTGCTTTAGAGCAGAGCTGGCACAAAACACTTGTTTTTTGGTGCCTACTCATTTCCTAAAAAACTGATGCAGTGAAGCGCGTAGAAGGATAAAATCCTACCAGCATTCCAGCACACTCCCATCCAACTCTTTTATGGTTTTTAGGAATGGCAGCTATGTCTTTTTCATCCCATTTCACGCCAGCTACTACTAGATCTGGTTAGATTAGGAAGCAGACTGCATGTTTATGCTAAAGATTGTTCTTATTTCATTGAATTCACTGTAAATTGCACAAATAAATATAATAAAAACAATAAGTTCCAGAAAAACTTTTTCTTGCCCATAACATCAGTATCACCATGGGATGCAAGCTAGCATTTTAAAGATGCTGGTAGTAATGTAGTTACTTTGAGAAATTCAGGCTCTCACGTAGTGCAATAAGCTTTTACTTATGGAGGCTGCGTGAATGGCATCTCTAAGAGTTTGCAGTTTTGGGTGGTGCCTGCTCCATTTAATTTTAAGATAAACTGCTATCTGGACAGGTAAAATTACTTCCTGCAGTCAGAGAAGATCCAAGTGGACCAGGCAGGCTGTTCAATATGTCATAGTGTGACCTTTTCCAGCTCTGTTTCACTCTTTCAGTGTTGTAAAGTCTTTTTCTCTGACTGGAGATCAATGGCCTGCAGAAATAGCAACCTTCAAGTGGAGGGGGAAAATAGTAAGAAAGAAAAGAAATCAGAACTTCAGGTGAGCAAGATGAAAGCACAGATGGAGGAGCTGCTGTATTGTCTGGATAACGTGATTCACTGTGCCTTTACGCCCTGTGCTCCATAGAGAAACCCTTCTGTAACTGTGGATTGTTTTTGTTATCCTTCCTGTTGACAAAATCTGTGGAGAAGAAATATTTGTGAGTCTAACTGACCAAAAGGTAATAGAAAGAGGTTGCTTGGACATCATAGCTAGGTGAGAAATAAGGCCCTGTGTTAGTGCTTCTAAGGTGCTGGCAGCTCCTTGCGTAAGTACATCTGGGAAGCAAGTGGGAAGAAATTGTATGTGTAGGCAGGGCCAGAAGAGGAACACCCAGAGTTTTGCAGGTCTGGGAGCAGAGACTTGAAACACACATCCTTTCCATATAAAATGTGGTAAACTTGAGTGGTGTCCTTCCTTCTCTTCCCAGAGGACTATGAATAGACAAAGTTTTCACCTGCTGGCAATGCATCAGTGCACAGTGGTGAGTGAAATGTCCTGTAAATGCTGGGCATAGTGATTAATAATATATAAACGCTCGACTTCCTTTTCCCACAGAGCTGGTAAAAGTCTACAGAGCTTTGGTGGGGAGAGGAAGGAGCTCAGACCAGAGGCAGACTACTCTGAGAATGGTGTCAGCCTTTTCTCTTGTTTTTTGTTTTCAATAAACATCGCACCATTTTGGAAGGAGCCTTCTAAGACAGAGAGGATAGCAACATTGTGTATGAATTTTTATTTCACTCATATGGTAGAGCTTTAAGAAAAAGAAAATGGACACTTTAGCAATTAATTTTTTCTCTGATTTTAGTGGATATAAAGATAACTTTATGTAGTGTTAACTCTAGCTTGCTATGATCTCTGGACTCCTGCAGCAGTCAGGGAAGGGAATATGTTGCAACTGCAGTGATTAATCCCAGCAGCTGGTTTGTTAGGCTTCGAGGAGTCATGTCTTGCCGTGTAGACATTGAAATAACCCATTACAGGGGAAATCTGAAAATCGGACAGCAACTTTCCCTTAGATTTGGCTTCACACAAGCTATCTCCACTGAGCTTTATCTATCTCTTTAAAATTTGTGGCATAACTTTGAGAAAAGAGCAATCAAACTCCATGTTGTGATGACCAAGTGTGGGGCCACTGTGAGAGTGATTAGAGGCTCAGGTTATTCTAGCAATTACCATACCGTAAATATTCATTCCTTCTCCTTATCCTGAAGCCAGTAGCCTATAACCCGTTTTTTAGAGTAGAAATGTGATGAGGTTGTGAGCCAGCAGACCCATTCTTCCTCTACTGTTGGGTGTTACAGCACTAAAAAAAAAATTAAAAGGCTCCATCATAGGATGTTATTACTAGCTTATGATGCAACTGAGCTGCTGATAGACAGTCTATTACAACAATTCTTTTTTGCTGCTGACAGCTTACCATGTGCTTGGAAATGTCAGCCACTGCCCCAGGATATCTGGAGAGGTTATGGTTTAATTTTCGGGTCTTCTGTGCTCTCCTGTGGGTGGAGAGTAGCAGAGACTCGTCCTCAGGAGTCTTGCATCCAACTTGTGTTTCTCAGTGTTTTCTTTAGCCTACCTGAATGGTGCTCTGGCAGAGCTTGTTGTCCTAACAGACTGGTGAGTTTTGGTGTGTTACAGTCTACTATGCTGGTAGCCTTTTTTTTTTTTTTGGGGGGGGGGGCAGGTGTTGAATCTATCTATTTGTTCATACTCTGCCACTCTTTTTTTTTTTTCTTCCTCTTAAAGAGGGGCCTGCTCAGCCTTACTGGTATGTTTGGTGACTGTATAATTAGAAAGCTAAATATAATATAACGGTTTCACAGGAGTCATCCCAATTTGGCTACACTGAGCTCTGACTCATGTTTGCTGTGCTAAGAGCCGAGCTGGCTTAGGAATTAGTGAGTATTGGGTATTGCCTTTCTGAGCAGCTACTGTTTGTCTATGCATGGTGCAGTGTAGCTGAGATCTGACCATCCAGCCCCAGCTCTGATAATGCCAAAGTCCTGTGGATGGAGATTTATTGCACTGTGTGTTTATTTAGGATTTATTATGATGGTACCAAAACCCTATCCAGCACTCTGAGTATCTTGGTTTGAGCAGGAATGCTACAAATCAAAGAGCAAACCCCTCCCCCCCATCTTTGTCTAACAGTGAGCAGATCTCAGCTCTGTCAACAGTAATGTTTTAATCCTTAAAGATAGTATTGCAAGCCATATTCAGTATATACTTTTAAAAATTATTACTGTTTTGCTTCCTTCCAGGGCATAAATTCCTCTTTCTCTTGCACTGATTTATATTATTTGTTTGTAATGTGCTAATTCCCACAGTTTGAACCCAAGTCAGGACCCCATTGATACTGATTCTTCACAGACCCATTGTAAGAAAGAAGCTCCTTGAAATATCGAGGAAGCTTCCTCTACCGCCTCACTTTATACTTTTAATACATGCTGTTCTGAGTTTGAATGAAGGAAAATGCAAATTATTAAATAAAGATTTCATACTCTCCATCTGATGAAAATCCCTTTGTAACCACTTATTCATCATTTTTACCCAGTATGTGCTGTTTCTCATTAGGCCCCAATGCCTAGATTCATGTGGTCCTAGGGGAATATCAGCATGTTGGCTGCTTCACCTCCTAACTGCCTGGAAAATTTTAATTTAAAAATGGTAACACCCAAATACAAGCTGAAAGACTCCCGAAGTTGTGGTCTGTTATTGTGTGAATCACTCATCTGATCTTCTGGGGGTTGATTTATGACGTTTGAGCACTGAACACCTGAGACACCACCAGGGTGGTGGGAAGTCACAACTGGCTTTATATCCATTTAAATGCACAGCAAATTTATAGGCCTAACTTATTTAGTTATTTATCTCCTTTTTGTTGTTATTTTAGTCCTCATTTGATGACTAAATTCAGTGACATGCAGAGATGGGATAGCTACTTGGTCCATGAGACAGACTACTATCCTCTGATAGTAGTCCAAACTGGTAACGATGATCTAGTAAACAAAAAGACCAAAACCATCAAGAATGACTTCAGGGCCATTGGGAAAATGATGGAGGGCTCTGGGGCTCAAATAGTATTCTGCTCCATCCCAAGGCTAAATAGAGAGGAGATGGAAGTCAGGAAGAAGAATTCGATTAATGCCTGGCTCCGAGCCTGGTGTGAGGAGAGGGGCTTTGGCTTCTTTGATCATGGGGTGGGCTCACACACCCCCAGGCTTTGTTGCTAAGGATGGGACACGTGTGTCTCCTAGGGGGACTAAAGCCCTTGCTAAAAACCTAGCTAAGCTCATAAACTCAGCTTTAAACTAGATGTGAAGGGGGAGGGGGTTGAGACCAGGCTAGACAGGAACGAGCCTGGACATGGGGCACTGGTGATTCAGAGACGGTGTGCTGATGAGGACCACCAGTACCTCACCACACAGAAAGTGGGGGAGAACACACCTGGGGGTGCTAATGGAGATACGGGCACTCTGGAGCTAGCTACTCCAGTTACCAGGCAATTGGGAATGAACTCTGTTCCCTCTAAGAGGGCTGAAGTGGTGGGATGACTCTTATAACTGGAGAGCAGCTATGGTGGGGTACAAGCTCTTCAGGCAGGATAGGAAGGGTAGGAGAGGAGGTGGGGTAGCCTTCTTTGTAAGGGAGGACTTGGACACTGTTGAGATGGATTGTGGTGATGAGGAGATTGAGTGCCTGTGGGTTAAAATCAGAGGAGCCCACCAGAAGGTAGATTTTGTGATGGGAGTCTGTTACAGACCACCCAGCCAAGGAGAAGCAGCTGATGAGCTCTTCTATAAACAGCTGGGGTTAATCTCTAGATCAATGCCTCTTGTTCTTGTGGGAGACTTCAATCTTCCTGTTATCTGCTGGAAGTACAATAGAGCAGAAAGGAAGCAGTCTAGGAGGTTCCTGGAGTGTGTGGAAGACAACTTCCTTGCACAGCTGGTGAATGAACCAACAAGGGAAGGTGCCCTCCTGGACCTGCTGTTTGTGAACAGAGAAGACCTTGTCGGGGATGTGGCAGTAGGTGGACACCTAGGACAAAGTGGTCATGAGATGATAGGGTTTTCTGTTCTAGGTGAAGTGAAGAGGGTGGTTAGCAGGACAGTAGCATTAAATTTCCAGAGGGCAGACTTTGAACTCTTCAGAAGGCTGGTTGGCAAAGTCTCATGGGAGACAGTACTTAAGGGCAAGGGAGCCCATGAGGGCTGGGAACTCTTCAAAAAGGAAATCCTAGCAGCCCAGGAGAAAGCCATCCCCATGTTTTGGGAAAAAAAGCCAGCAGGGGAGAAAACCAGCTTGGTTGAACAGAGAGATCTTGAGTGATATCAAGAAGAAGAGAAATGTTTATGGGCTCTGGAAGAGGGGACAGGCCTCTTGGGTGGACTACAGTAGGGAAGTGAGATTGTGTAGAGAAAAAATCAGAAGGGCTAAGGCTCAACTACAAATCAGATTGGCAGAGTCTGTGAAAGATAACAAAAAATCCTTCTATAAATATATAAATAATAAAAGGAGGACTAGGGAGACCATACAGTCCCTATTGGACGCAGAAGGAACAACAGTGACAGGGGATGAGGAAAAGGCTGCAGTGGGCCTGTCAGTCTGAATTCAGTGCCAGGGAAAGTCATGGAGCAGGTGATCTTGAGTGCTATCATGAAGCACATGCAAGAGAACTGGGTGATCAGGCCCAGTCAACACGTGTTCATGAAAGGCAGGTCTTGCCAAACTAACCTGATTGCCTTACGTCACAAAGTGACTCGGCTGCTGGATGAGGGAAAGGCTGTGGATGTGGTCTTCCCGGACTTCAGTAAAGCTTTTTACACAGTTTCTCACAGCATTCTGCTTGAGAAACTGTCAGCCTCTGGCCTGGACAGGTGCACACTCTCCTGGGTGGAAAACTGGTTGGATGGCCGGGCCCAGAGAGTGGTGGGAAATGGTGTTAAAGTGGGGTTCCCCAGGGTTCCGTGCTGGGTCCAGCCCTGTTCAATGTCTTTATCAATGACCTGGATGAAGGCATTGAGTGCACCCTTAGCAAGTTTGCAGATGATACTAAGCTGGGTGGAAGTGTTGATCTGCTGGAGGGTAGGGAGGCTCTGCAAAGGGATCTGAACAGGCTGGACCGCTGGGCTGAGTCGAACGGCATGAGGTTTAACAAGGCCAAGTGCTGGGTCATGCACTTGGGGCACAACAACCCTATGCAGTGCTACAGACTAGGAGAAGTCTGGCTAGAAAGCTGCCTGGAGGAGAAGGACCTGGGGGTTTTGATTGACAGCGACTGAACATGAGCCAGCAGTGTGCCCAGGTGGCCAAGAAGGCCAATGGCATCTTGGCTTGGATCAGAAACGGCGTGACCAGCAGGTCCGGGGAGGTTATTCTCCCTCTGTACATGGCACTGGTGAGACCGCTCCTCGAATCCTGTGTTCATTTCTGGGCCCCTCACCACAAGAAGGATGTTGAGGCTCTGGGGCGAGTCCAGAGAAGAGCAATGAAGCTGGTGAAGGGACTGGAGAACAGGCCTTATGAGGAGCGTCTGAGGGAGCTGGGGTTGTTTAGCCTGGAGAAGAGGAGGCTAAGGGGAGACCTCATTGCTCTCTACAACTACCTGAAAGGAGGTTGTGGAGAGGAGGGTGCTGGCCTCTTCTCCCAAGTGACAGGGGACAGGACAAGAGGGAATGGCCTCAAGCTCCGCCAGGGGAGATTTAGGCTGGACATTAGGAAAAAAATTTTCATGGCAAGGGTCATCGGGCACTGGCACAGGCTGCCCAGGGAGGTGGTTGAGTCACCTTCCCTGGAGGTGTTTAAGGCACGGGTGGACGAGGTGCTGAGGGGCATGGTTTAATGATTGATAGGAATGGTTGGACTCGATGATCCGGTGGGTCTTTTCCAACCTGGTTATTCTGTGATTCTATGATTCTACTTAAAAGTCTTCCTTGTTATGAACAGTTTCTTTCAAACTTGATTCTGTCTCTTAGGTGAAACAGGGAGTAAGTTTACAGCTGTGGTTTGTGAGCCACACTTAGGTCAAATATAATAAATTGTTAAATGTGCTGCTATTGGCTTTTGAAGGGGAGCAAATTCAGCCCAGTACAGGGCTCACTGAACTTCCAGTATATGATGAATACTGATAATTAATAAAAATGCATAAGATGCGGGTTTCAGCTGAAGACTTTTAACTTTTATTGGAAGTGCTTGTTAAAAACACTGAGATGGTATGCTTAACGTATGTGCTACTTTTGGACCTTCTCATTTCCCAGTGGATTGTCTGGCTGGTCCAACACACAAAGGATTTGAGGTCATGCTGTAAGGGCAGAAGAGGTACATCTGTCTACATGTCTGGATGTGGAGATATATCAGTATGTGTACTTGTACAGCAGGAGGTGGATGTGGACCTAAGCAAGTCATAAACTGAACTATGTTGGGTCTGCTTGGCCTAAAGTATCTGCTTTGTTTGTGTCCACAGCAGAACCGGGGTGTCATTCCTGTCTGTAGCTTGGTTTCTCCTAGCAGGAGGTCCTGAGAAGCACCAGTTGCAGGAAAACCTAGTTGTTTGAGTGGGTATCTGGATCCCAAATGTGCTCCTACATCCCTGGATGTGTGGTTCCCAGTGAGTTTTTGATGACAAGTTTTGGGTTTGCATACCAACGTGGCAGTTAGCCATGGGCTAACCTGCATTGATGTGTTGATCATGTTACTGATGAGGTCAGTGATGGGTGTCAAGGGAAAGATCAGATACTGCTTTAGGGAAGAACGTCCCCCAAAATTGATTGATCCAGAGAATAATCTGTGCAGTAAAGGCCAGATATAAACATCATGAACCCTAAAACCTGCTGCCCGGGTTAGCTGAGGATGTGTTGGGCGGTCTAAGTCTGTGTGTGGCCAAGAGTTTCCCTGCAGGGTGGTGAAGAGTTTGCGTCTTTCCCTGCATTTGATGGTGAGTTCTCATAGTTACCTTGAAAGGAATATGATTGTGTCTTGTCTCAGCTAAGCTTCAGGGCAGAAAAGGGGGGCTGCCGTGCTAGGTGGAGGTGCCCTGGTGGGCAGGGTTGGGCAGTCTAGATCCCAGCACTCAGCCAAAACCTGGCATTTCTGGCCCTGAAATGGTTTGCCTTCAGTAAGAGGTAGGAGATTGAAGTTATTCTTGTTGAGTCAGTGAAAAGAGGGTATAGCTATTATCAGGAGAGAGGAAAAGACATGTGTAGGTGTATTTATCTGGGTGGCCATGGGTCACTGCTGGAGCACAGTGTGACTCTTTCACTTATTTATTTATATACTAAATAAAAAGCTAGAAAATTTTGGAGGACAGGCTGGGAATGCTGATTTGGTATCCAAATGCCTTCCACATGCACGCTGTGCACAGGCAAATACATCTTCATGTTCCATTTTTAAATTATAATTGGCGATGCTCTAGATGAGGTGTGGGATGATGGCTGACATTTCAGCTCTCTTCATATCCTATTATTTTTAATCAGAAGCTAGTACTCAACTTTGAAGAAACACTGGTGAGTCAATATCACTGGTCTCAGTGAATGGTGATAAGGACTGTGATTTTATTCGTTGCAGCATAATTAATTACATTGCCTATATGTGACATTTTCACTATTAACTTTTGACACAGTAAACTCTTTTTTGGAGAATTCTTAAAAAAATTATATTGAATCATAGAATCATTAGGTTGGAAAAGACCTTTGAGATCCAACCGTACCTGTCCACTTCTAAATCATATCATCAAGCACCTCATCTGCCTGCCTTTTAAACACCTACAGGGACAGTGACTCAACCACCTCCCTAGGCAGCCTGTTCCAGTGCTTGATAACCCTTTCTATAAAGAAATTTTTTCTAATGTCCAATCTAAACTTCCTCTGATGCATCTTGAGGACATTCCCTCTTGTCCTATCACCTGTCACTTGGGAGAAGAGACCAACATCCACCTCTCTGCAACATCCTTTTAGGTAGTTGTAGAGAGCAATAAGGTCTCCCCTCAGCCTCCTCTTCTCAAGGCGAAACAACCCCAATTCATAGAATCATAGAATCATAGAATCATAGAATCACCAGGTTGGAAGAGACCCACTGGATCATCGAGTCCAACCATTCCCTCAGCTGCTTCACATAAGAATTGTTCTCCAGCTCCTTTACCAGTTTCAATGCATTTGCTTGTGTCTAGGATCATGTTTGCAATTGACAGGAATCAAATATTTTGCTGCCCAGGCTATATGTCAGCTACTCACATCACTGGAATAAGTGGGATTTTTATGAGTGATTTTGCATTCTCTGGCCATCTCTGTCCTCCAGTGTCAGCAGGCTCTTTAGAAAAGAGGCGAACTTCAAAAGGGGAACTGTGCTATATCAAAGCTCTAATCGCATTACTAAAACTCGTCTTTCCTACCCTGTTTTCAAATTAAGTTATAACTAATCTTTTAATAGAACAAAAAATCTGCAGGCCACTTGCAAGAATGGGGGTTCTTTCTATTTAATAATATTTTCTCAACAGAGGTACAAAAGAAATGCCCCACAGAGTTAATCTCAAATATCCATTGAGAGTAAACATGCAAAATGTTAGATCAGCAGTGTTCCTACCTATGCAGTGCTCCAAGCTCTGCTGCTATTAATAATACGTTCAGAAGGCACGTTCAGAAGGCATGGGTATGCAAAGGAATGAAGATGCTATATGCATGTGTATATATATACATATATTTATATCTACCCACCAACTGTATGACCTACATGCTAGACTTTACATAGCACCGTATCAGTTTGAGCCTCCTGCCGCCTGCAAGACTTCCCTGGACTTAATTACATGCTGGAGAATCTTCTCAGCATCAAATGATAAGAGTTTGGCAATGATACAAACTACAGTCAGGATTACTAACTATAAAATGTTGGGTGACGACTCATCTTTGCCAAGCTCTCATTGCCACGTGTGCACACCAAACCATCCTGGCTGCAGGTGGAAATATATATTTAGGTCATTGGAGGGAGGATAGCTGTGTAGCCACCTAAAGTTTCTTTAGATAATAAACAGTTGCTGCACAGAAATTCATCTTTAAAAGCTGAATCCTGATGATTTCTCAAGAAGAGAAACCACAGTTGCTTTTGCCTCCAGGAGCAAACCAATTTGCTTGCATGAGCTGGTGAGCAAGCCACTGGCTGTGAAGGAAACACCACTGTGAATCGCAACAAAGAGTTGAACTCTGAAAAAATCAGATTTTCTCATGTCAAAGCTGGGTTATTTGAGTTATCTTGGGCAGAGCTGCAGAGCTGCTTGTGACCCCTGCTCCCCTCCCCACTTTATTCTGTCTAAAATAAGACCCCATCTATGGAGGACAGGAAATTCACAGTAAATAATGTTTTGTGGGTTGTTTGTTTTTTTTTCCCCCCCTCCCTTTTGCAGTTTTGTAAACACCCATGGAGAGCTCAGCTTTAGGTGTGCCTTGTATAGAGCTGTGTGGATATCTGCTTTATGGACAAGTGTAGCTCTGCCAGTCTCATAGGCCTTCAACCCTTCCTACAATATTTTACGGCACTTTTATCTGCAACAGAAGTTACGTGGGTTTGACTCCTCTGATGGAGGGAAAAATTCAAGATTTAGCAACTTCTAATGCTTTGCTGCCCTGCTAGCATGGAGTCAGCTCAAATTCTGTTGTAGGGCATCACAACTGGTACCTGTTTTCAAGGCAGGAATGGTGGGCCATCCAGATCATCCCACTGCATGCTCTGCACTCCTGCTGACTGTGTTTTTTCCCTGCTGTTCAGCATTCATCAAAATGCGGTGCTTGGAAAATGAATTCACTGTGCTTTACAGGAGCCTCCTATAGTGCTTGCTTCAACTGGGAAGAACAGCAGCATCCTACCCTGCTCAGTGCTTGGAGGATGCTCAGACTAGACTAACTGTCCATTGGAATGTGAAGATGGACCTTTACTTAACACCTTTGTGGTTATGCTCAATGAATGTATATGTACTGTTCACCTGTTTGCAGTGATCAAATTACTGTTTACATATCTGCATTGCATATGTGTATTTGCAAAATCTGTGCGTGACCAACACCAGCACAGCATTCTCCCTTCATGGGATATTATCTTCCCAATAATAGCCTCAGATTTGCCTGTTTGCTTTGTAAATCGCAGGATGATAACTTAAGACGGTCTCACTTTCTGGGCAATTTGAAATGCTTATGTTAAGCAGAAACTTTAATTGGCTGCTCCTGGGCAAGAGACATGACACCAAAATCAACATTTATCCATTAAAGTCAATCTTAATTACAACAAAGTGAAGTTTCACATTTGATTTCATTTTTTTTTGTCAGTTTTTGTCTTTATAGTGAACCACATTCATACCTACTTTCTAAAAATCTGAATTCTAATAAATATAAATTACATCTTTTTGGAGATGGGGAAGGGATTTAATTTTGCTCAAAATGAAAATCCAGATTCAACAATTTTTTGCCTTTTTACTCAATTTGTTTTTAGTTTCTTGGTGCAGTACAAACCTCTTCCTCCTTTTCGTCTAAAAATATTAGCTGTTTCAGAGCACTCTGCCTGCCTGACTTGCTATATCCACCAGCTTGACCAGATTTCTCTTCCTTGTAATTAGTACAGATGTTGTACACCACCTTTCTCCTCTCTGGGTCTGAGGCTATGGTAATTTTAATGGGTTTAAAGACAACTTCATCATTAATAACAGCAACATTCATTTATTTCCATTGCTTCTGACAGGTTATGCAGATATTGCAGTTATTGTAACATTGTGTGTGCTTCAGATGTCCTCTGATAATTTTACAAGATATGTTTTGCCTAATTATTTCGTCCCTAATTAATTCAGGCTGTCCTTGACGTCAGGACAGAGCAGGGTGTATGTGGCATGGATTCCCAGGAAGGGTTTTAAATTCCTGGGCTTGCTGGGGCTTGCAGAAATAGCTCCTTTTTGCCTCAGATATAGACCAGCAGCATCTCTGCTGTCCATGCCCTGACTGGTCTGGGTGTGCTCGGCTTGTACCCTTTGTCAGCTCTCCCAGCCTTGGTGGGACAGAGGCTCTGGCTCTCCGTGCCAGCCATGGGTGACCCTGGACCATGCCCCACTCCAGCCCCATCCCTGCTCTCCCGCATCCTCAGCTTGTAATGTGGTTGGATTTCCCTTGAAAGGGCTTGAAGAAGGGAAAATGTTATAGACAGACCAAAAAAAGTGGCCCTTTGTGGGGATTTAATGTGTTAACTGCAATCAGCAGTCAGGCAGTATTGCTCTTATTGCATTACTTGCGTTGTTCTTGTTTGATGATAGCAAGCACAGTGGAAATCCTTAAATCCTGGAGGGAGTGTGTGTTGGGTTTTTTTTAATTGTTATTAATCCTTTTTGTTTGAGGCTACGTGGAGCAAAGGATTTATTTGAAAATGCTAACAGAAATAAGCAAAGAGTAGAAAATGAAATTAAAATATGACGGAGGCAGAAGCTAAGAAAAAAAATCAGTTAAATGAAGGAAAAAGTGACTTTTTTAAATTATAAGGGTATCATATTATAAACATTGAAAGTGGGAATAGGTAAAAATTATTTAAAGAGAACTGAAAGCCTCTTCTTATCAGTGATGTTGGGCACACCCAGCTGTGCTCACATCAAGCATAGCACCTGCTTACTAACAAGACATTGAGCACTACAGAAATTTTGGGGCTGGGGAATGCAGTAATCGCAGGCAGGGAATTGGTATTACATGAAGTTATTTTCTAATTGTACTGTCCTGGACTTGCAGAGGAGAGATAATTTCCAAGCCAATTACACCTAGAAGCTTTCTGTATACACCTGTTTGTGTGTTTGGCAGTAAACTCTGTATTTCCCGTCTTCTGTATAAGAAACTCACCTTTTGCAGGAGTGTTGGCTCCACGGCAAAGATGAGCCTTTGCAGAGATCTGTCCTGGCTTCACTAGCAAGGTGGTTTCACAGAGCAGTTCTGAAAATCACTTATGCCTTTCACTGGTACCAGTGTTGGCCTCTCCACGTTTTCTCCTTTCACCATGTCATCCCAAAAAGGCTGCTGCATCTCTTTCATGCTTGGCAGACAATTAATTACAAGTTGAAGATTGAAAGTTTTTGGAAAGTAAGTCTTGCTTATTCTGGATAGAAACCATAAAATGGAAGGGGAAGGAGACCTAGGCTGGTACCCAGAAAATCTTAAGATTTTGAGATGGATCTTGAGTTTGACAAGAACCTTTCCAGCCTTTTGGGCAGCTGTAGCTCATTTTCTGGAGTAAAGCAGAGTAGCTTTTAGATACCCTGCATTACAAGGTCATGCAACTGATGCTGTGGTTGTCCTTTACTCCTGCCTTTTACTGACAATCCAAAACTGCTTTTTGTCAAGTTAGAGAAAAGTTTCATCAGTTCATTCTTGCCAGCTAATTGGTTTATGCTTTATGGTAGCATTACTTGATGCTTTATGGTATGATTACTTTATGCTTTATGGTAGCTTTGATGATAGGAAGCACCATAAGTCCCAGGAAGCGTCCCAGGACGCTTCCTGGGACTTATGGTGCTTCCTATCATCACATGGCAGTGCTGGGTGCTTCCTATCAGCACGTGGCAGTGCTGAGGCCACGGCACTCAAAAGCAGGCTGTTTCTTGCGTCTCAGTTTCCTGAGTTTTGCTTCCATCTGAAGACCCTGAGACATACAGTGTTGGTGGCAGGACTGCAAATGATGTCTGTGCTCTGCCATCCTTAAGTTGCTTTTAAATTGAAGGAGATGATTATGTGCAGAAACATTATATTACAAATAAGGAAAATTGCCCTTATCATACTTAGGAAGTTTGTTGCTTTTGTGGTCAACCTGAAGCACCATATATCTTCTTAAGAGGCTAAAATTACTCAAAATAACTGGATTTGTAGTTTTGAAAGTCGGTTGTAAAGTAGTTAGGTGATCATTTTGCTGACTGAGACAGCAGAATGTTATATTTCTGCTCCTCTTGTCCCTTAAGACCTTCATAAAATGAGATCTTCTACCTCATGAGCCCGTCAAAATGACTGCATCTTAAAGTAAATATGAAGACATCAGTGAACATAATTTTCTTTGAATTCAGTCCTGGCCTAATGGCTTTGACAGAACATCCAGTTAATTTTGTTCTAGGCTTCTGCTGCAATCTGTCCTAAGGAAATTACTGGAGATGATCACATTTCTTTGTGAGAGATGAATACTGCTGAGTTGTCTGCTTTCTCCTTACTAGTGTGGCCACGAATCGGAGCCAGCTTTTCAGAGAGCTTGCTGCAAGGTTGCACAGAAGCAGAAGACCTCTGTGGCGAGGAATACCTGCTTTGGTGTGCTCCACCCAGGCTAGCATTGCATATGGGTTTAGTAAGACAACTCGTTCTTTGGCCAGCAGTAGTTGCAATGCTTTAAAACTGTCCTTGAGCAGATTTGGGGCTGATTCCTACTAGCTCTGCCAGAAAGCCTGTTATTCATCCTTTCAGTTCTCAGCTGACAAGTGCAGCACATTGCTTTCCATGCATTTAAATACTACCAGGATGAATGTAACACATTAGCCATTAAGCTATTGGGCTAGCCACCTTTACTAGCCCACATGGCCATGTGTCTCATGGTGTAAGGTCATTGCATTTTGCATACCAGCAGTGCTTGGGCCAGCAGAGAAGTTGACGTGGAGCTATCTCATCCCAGAAATTTTGTTCAGCTCACGGTTAGGTGGTTCATTTGGTGTTTTGCTTGTAACTGTTGGCAAATGAATGAGTGACTGTGTCCAAAACCACCTTGCGTTGATTAGCAATGGCGTGCACTCAAGTGTTAGTCGAGCTGTTTGAAGTTTACTGTTTCCTTAAAAAAAAAGTCTTAAAGCTCAGAAGAAATAGGGAGAAAGCCCCTCTTAATAAAAGTAAAACCGAGCATGTGTGCTCACAAGAAGCAAGAAAAGTTAAATATGAGGGGGAAGGGGAAACAAAGCGATAACCTCGGCTAACTGGGAGCAGGGCTTATGCATCAAAGCCAGACCAAGGCAAATTCTTTACCTCCTTTTCATTTTAACACAGCAAAACATGCTGCCTTTCTCTCTCCCAACATTAGTCCTACATGAGCCATGGACTTACCCAGTATAGAACACAATTATGTAAAATTATTCGGTGTCAATAGGTTTGAAAACACAGTGTGTTTAGAGTCAGAAAGAACAGTCTGAATGGATTGGTGCAAGGACTTTGATCTGAAACTACTGTACTCTAACAGTAATTTTGGACTTTGACTCTCAGTTTAGTCTTAAAAGAAAAAGATTCTTTAACTTTAACAGGAAGAAAGTGGAGCACAAGTTTACTACCTAGCAACCAGCATCTTTGTAGAAAATGTGTTTTGCAATAATCTCAGAGTTTTTTTAAGTTTTGTTTTATCATAATATAGTCTATGAGTAAATTGTTTAGTCAGAAATGTTGGCGGTATAGCATAGCTTTAATTTTCTAGGCTAGACGTTAGGAAAAAATTCTTTACAGATAGGGTCATTGGGCACTGGAACAGGCTGCCCAGGGAGGTGGTTGAGTCACCTTCCCTGGAGGTGTTTAAGGCACGGGTGGATGAGGTGCTGAGGGATATTAGTGTTTGGTGGGAACGGTTGGACTCGGTGATCCGGTGGGTCTCTTCCAACCTGGTTATTCTGTGATTCTGCAAAATAGCTTTAGGTTTTTTTCTGGAGTATTTATGGAAAATCCTCCTATTTTGTGATTTCTGTGGACAAAGGTTTTCTAAGTGATTCAGTAAACTATTTAATGCTTTCACTACAGAAATCCCTGCATTTTAAAACGTTAGTGTAGGTTTTCTTAAAAATCCAGCATCATAGTGATTTCCCAGAGGAGGTAGATGTCCATTTTCTCCAGACGGGTACTTCATTGCACTAAACCTGAGAAGGCTGGGTGCCAGCTCGGCGTGGCATTCTCAAAATGACTCAAGCATGTTACTGGTGCTGGTCTGAGACAGCTGAGGTTTGCTGGACTTTTGACCTTATTCATCTCCTTGCATATCCACAGGGAAAGCATTTAGCCAGGAATGCATCCAGTTTTAGAAACAGATGAACCCTCCTCCCAAGTTTCAAGAGCACCAAGTTGGTTTGCAACCACCAAAGAAGTTTTCCAGGAGTTAGAAGCCTTTATCTTAATAGTTACTGAGGTATAAAATAGCTACTGCAATCAGTTGTTAGGCAGGATATTGAGACAGCCCTGAAGGTTGGGAAATACTCAATAGATGCCATATGCTGATTTTCAGTCTTCTGCATATATCACAGACTTAACCATATAGGTTGTACTGCCCAGCTGGGTATTTAAATCCTCTCAGCAACAGACAATATGCCCCATTTAAACAGCACATGCTATAGCATGCTGAAATCTTGCCTAGGTGTCTTTCTTTTTATCTCAAAGAAATGAAGAAAAAAAACCCACTTTCAAAATAAATATTTCCATTCCTTCTTCAGTGGCTATGAAAGAGGATGTTTAAATGGGAGTCTTTCGTAATGGTTCTCTGTGTTAACGAGATCAAGTGAGGTAACCCTGGAATATGCAAGTGAAAACGTAAGCAGAAATTGTGAATTTAGAAATTTTACTAAGTATCTCAGTGGAGCTTTTTCAGTCTTTCTACTAATTTGCCTTTACTTTCTGCTTCCACATTATTTTAAATGCCATTCTGAAAATCAGTAATACAAAGAATAGCATTGGTAGAAAAGGGGAAAATGTTTTCTTTGTTTTGTATTATTATTTCCATCTCTTCTTTCCTTTTTTTTCTCATCCATTAAATGATAGAAACTGAAAGGACTGGCAATTTATAAGCTTTGACAAAACCTCCTTTAAATAACGAAAGTTTAATTCTGCGTTGCTTTTGGGAGATATTTTTGAAAGTGTGGCTATTTCTTGTTTGATTTCAGTGGGAAAGAGGAGCCTAAACATCTTTTTAAAATCTTTCTTGTAGACTTAGGAAACTTTACAAGTCAGTGGAATTTGTGTGTTTATGTCCTTGAAGCACTTTTGAAAATCGCATTTGACAGCTTTGAAGGCAGACCCACCACTGGAAGCTATATGGATTTGTTTTACCGAATTGCTCAGGTGCTGCTGATAACCTAAATGATTGCAAGTTTCATATTTAAAACAAAGTCAAGTCCTCTTCCTTTGGTGGAGGATCATTTTTCATTGCCTTTTCATGGTGGAAACCACAGAGGTCCTTGTTTCTGAGAGTAGGGCAGGACATAAGCTGCTTTTCCCTAAAGTGATACAGAAATTTTAATTACAATGACTGAGGAGAAAAAAAGCATTTTACTGTTAATACAGTCTGTGTTTTTACTCCTTAGGCAAGTGGACAGATCAATACTTTTCTGACTTTCCCAATAAATTTGTGCTCAGATTGATCCAAGGCTCTTCCCCTGGCTGAGTTGCTTAAATGTACAGAGGCTACACCTGAATGCCTGGGTCAAGGTACGTGTCTGAAAAGCCTCGCATGCAGAAAAATCTTTTATTTCGGTTTTGGGTCAAGCTGAAGGCTTCACATGCATTTTTTCCATCACTTCTTTTATTATTTTTATTTTAATTTGTTATTCTATGATTCTATGATTTGGGGCAGAAACGGCAGTAAGGCTTGTAGCAGTGTGTTTGAGAAAGAGTTTCCAATGCTGGATATACTTTTGGAAGAAGGAATGGTGCCTCATATTAGGAATATTTTCTGCTTTAGAATTATCCTGGATGAAAATTACCCCTTCCTAAAACAATCCTCATTTATCCTCTCCTGTCTGATTTCTGCATGCAACCTGCTTCCCTGGCTGCTGATGCGATCTAGCCAGAGAAATCATTAAAGATAGGCTGGATGGGAGACAGGTCTTTTGAAAATCTGCCCCTAATATTGGCATTTTAAAAAATACGGCTGAAAAACTTTACCAGCTGGTGGTATGGAGCATGACTATCATTTTCCACCTCCATTAATGTTCCATTGATGTTCATCGGGATACCACAAGCCAAGTTAAGAGCTAGGCATGTGCCAACCCTGGATTCCACCATCTCCTTGAATCACAGCCTTAATGTGACGATTTTAAACTCACTAGAAGGCTTTCAGTGCCTGTAAAAATATTTCTAAACATTGCATTCCTGGAATAGATGTGTACTTATGAGATACTGCCATTGGCTTCATGTTGTGCATCCAGAGGGGGTGGCGAATTTTCCCAGTGGTTTGCAATTAAGAGAACTTTATAATAATAAATGCTGGAACAAGCTGAGAAAAAAGTGATAGTAATTCAACCTGGAAAGCCTGCATTGTCTCTTAGGAGAATTCAAACAAATTTTATACCTTATATTTAGGAATTAAGGGTTTGTTTTCTGAATATTGCTGCCAGCTAGCATGCTTCGGGTTGCTGTAGGAAAGCTTAAGGATTCACGTGCTAAATTTAAATCTTCTCCACTCTGCAAGGCTTTAGCTTTGCTTCTCTCAAAGCAAAAGTTCATTCCTCGTTTCTGAGCAGTTTTTTCTGCCTTAAAATACAGGGCAATCTAGAAGAGGTGGATAACCCTCCTAAACATACACACACACACTTATCCCACTATCCCCCCAATACTATTTACAGAGATCCTCCAGACCTCACTAGTGCCTCTGTGATGTTTCTTCAAAGGGGAAAACTTCCAGAGACTTAAAGAAATACTTTCTTTGAAACGGCCATAAAGATAGCAGCTTCTGGAGCAAATACCAGGAGTATTTTGCAGGAGTCTTTCAGTCAGGTGTGAGAATCTTTGGGCTACTGGACAGCGTAAGCCCAATAGAATATCTCTGAGGTCTTGCAACTTTGATGTTTGGTAAAGGAGTCCCCCATTAGCCACCCAAAAGAGGCTCTGAAGGTGGAACCTACCATGATTAGTTTAGGAAGGATTCTCTGGCTTAATGTTTTGCTGTGGGATGCTGCCAGAATCTCAGTGGAGAGGCTCTTTGCTGTCCTGAGGGTCCTGATTTCTCTCTTAACAATTTTAAGTTAACTCTCAAGTAACTGTTCAGTGAGCAATTTTTATAGCATTTCTCCTTTATCTTCCAGGCTGTCTGGTGGCATTGGTCTGATTGCAATGAAATCTTGACTGATAGTATGTGTTTAAAGTAGCAAAATGCTGTTGGATTTATTATGACTATGAAGCTGTATTGGTGAAGGCTTTATGTGCAGGCTTTTGAAGGCAGTGCAGATGCCTGTTATGGTGTGAATTGATCCCCAATTGGTGTAGATTCCTGAGAGTGGTTATTGAATTTGTTGCTAAGGTGAGTGATGACCACACATCAGCTGTCTTGCCTTGGGAGCCAAAGACAGTGTATCACCTGGGGGCTGGCTTTAACTCTTCCTTCCCTACAGTAAAGCTCTGGAGCTGAGTGCAGACCTGAGATCTTTCCTGCATTGGGATGAGTATAGTTTTAGCTGAATCAGACTTCTGTCTAAAAAGTATCACTGGCCATTCCTCCAGGTTTTCTGCAGCAGGGAGAATTTTTAATGATTCTGTGAATTTTGATATACAAGTACCTTGCCTGTACTGACATGATCTTTATTGAGTGAGGTTGCTTTTGACCTTTCCAATGATTCTTCTGATTGTCATTAGCTTGTCTGGGTGAATGGAGGAACTGGTGGCCTTGGCAGCTCACCAGCTGTGCTTTCTGCTCTACTGGGAGACAGAGGTTGCTTGCACCAAGGTGGCTTTTCATTTTTGCTGTTTAACTTGTGTGGCACTCTGCTCCCCAACTGCTAATCATTGCTTAGGTCTGTGTAGAGTGCATCATCAGGATGGTGCTAGAGCAGTCGGTACAAGGATGCTTGCTGTGTAAGTAAGCATTTGTAATTTATCTCCACGATCAAATAAAGTGCAAGATTTTCATATATTTTGCATTGACACTAATCATCTTGCTGGATAAACAATGCAATTAATCTTGTAATCTTCCCTACCAAGAAGTAATATAGCTCTTTGTTTTAAATACAGTCCTCTTTTTGTAAGTAATTTGAGTATCAGTGGGCCTTGTTTTTATTACTGTCCTCTGGTTTGCTGTGAAAAGAAGTGGACACTTGACTTTTGGCATGTCTCGGGTTTGAAGCTGCTTCACTTTCAGGTAGTAGATGGCAATGATTCTGTCAGATAAATGCTATCAAAACTTGTTCATTCCTCAAAATGGAAACACGGTCATCTGCTTATTGCTTTTTCATGTCTTAGGCATATTTTAGAGATGGGTTTGTTCTTATGAGTAGTTGTATGATTGCTGTAAAATGTTGTTGCTGTTGTTATTATTATGATTTCTCCTTAATTTTAGTTCAGTGTTTTATTCGTGTTTCTGAGTGGCCTGACACCTCTCATGAAGTGTCAACAGAAAATATAACCAATGTGGAAATAATATTGTTCTGAAATAGAAATATGACCATCCCTAGCTATAGGAGGAGCCATTTCTTGCCTACTTGCTTATTTTGAACCTCTTTGCACCTCTTTGTACAACTGAGCACCTCAAATTCTAACATGGAAATGTTCCTGTTATGTTTTTTACAGGTGGAGAGCTGTAGGAAGGTGATACACAAAGTCATGCAGGTGCCCTGAGTATATCAGAGGATCTGGCTCCCTTCCCATCCCCTGAGCAACAGAAATTATGTCTATAGTTGTAACATTAATGTAATATGCTGGTGGTGGAAAGGGTGATTCTAAAGCGGTGGCAGGAGCCCTGCAAAATTTATAGCATAATTACTTGAGCTCGGTGAGCAGAAATTGAGGGATTACCCCTCTCTCAAGGCTTGGGGTTCAAGGAGAAAAAGCTTCAAGGAAAAAGCATCTCTTTGTGTATGTCTCCCTGAGAGCTAATAAAACTTCAAAATGTTGCCGCCTTCTCATTGTTTTTCAGTCCCCTTGGCTTTCTAGGAAGCTCTTTGCTGGTGTGCAGGTTAGCAAGTGGTACTCAGATGCCCGAAACCCCCCCATTAAGACATCTGACCATAGTTTTCTGCATGTGAAGAAGTATTTTGAGAATTTTATTTCCTGGTTAAGTTTTACACCTGCTAGATCTTGTAATTTCTTTAAAAAAAATATTATTCATTTACTAATATCAAAAAGGCTTTCTAAGTAGTATGGGGCTTTTTTGTTTGTTTGTTTTGTGTTGTTCATTAAAGTAAGTGAAAAGCTGCTTAAGCTGGTCTTGTCTCCATATGGTCCCTTTTGGATCTCTTTGCACACCTTTGCAATAAAATAATTTTGTTTTTCTTTACATGTTTTTGTTCCTACACATGGAAAAGATGAACAGGTCACTGAGATTTCAGCAGACTTCACAGTCCCTAAGGGAAGGAGAAAATTATGGAGGGATAAGAGGGAAAAGATCTGAAACGCGCTGAACTGTTGAACAAAAACTCCCCGTGATGCTTGTTGGTAACCTCCTTACTCTGCTGGGAAAACAGCTTTTGCAGATATTGAGGACATGCACCAAACTATATCATGAACCAAGAGGGCGGGGAAGAGGTGAGGGACAGATTGGGCTTGTTCCCATGGCTGGTCATATTAATTGCTGGCTAATGATTCTGTGTGGGCAAGCAGTCTTGGTAAGGAAGATCAAAAAGACAAGATCTTAAGGTCAGTGCTGCTTTACTAGCTTCAAGCAAAAACCTTGGCATTTAGCAAGGGCTTCTGTTTTCAGGGCCACCTGGGAAATACACTGTATATTTTTCCGCTCTTAGTTGTGTCAGAGCTAGTGGGTACTGGTGGAGGAGAGTTAAGTAAATCCTTTCCTGCTTTGCAGATCTGAAAGTCTGTGGCGTTTCTTATCGACTCTTATTCAAGCCCAGTTTCAAGGTAGTTTTTTGTGGTGAACAAAGTCTTAATTCCTCAGATTCTAAGCTCTGATGAATACAGCTGAAATATAGAACTCTGCTTTTTAATGTCTTAACCAGCAATAATCTGTATCCAGAAAGAAAGTAGTCTAGAAATGCGTGCATTTAGGTCAGACACCAGTGAAATAATGATTGTGCTGTACTGGACAAGATACCTAAATGCTTTATGCCTTGGAGCTGTGCATGGGCCAACACCACTGTGGGCTCCAGGGTGGCCTTTGTGATGGGTGCTTGAGATGATACGCAGAAAAGGCATTTTTATTTGATCATTTTAAAGTTTCAAAGTCCCAGGTGTACACAGCTGAGGCATCATTATGATGAGAATCTTGAAAATTTAGGAAGCATGAAGCATGTATTTGTACAAGATGGGCAACTTTAAACAGGCATGTATCTTCTTGACCTGCTGTGTAAATGTATGATGTAATTCTAAATATAACATTTTTATAAATAACTATTCTTGTTGCTAATAGTAGGTGCTATGCAGCACATTGCCATAATACTTGCTAGAAGCAGAAGTTTTTAATAATCTGCAGGTAAAGTTGCTGTTGGATTGCATCTTGTGGTCATTACCTCCTGGAATATAAATAAACATAATGATGTTTAATGTGACACATCTTGTTTCACCGTATTGAAGTTTCCATCTTAATGCGCTATACCTGTCTGGTGAGGCTACCTTTAATATGCACCATGAGCATAAAAATCATCAGCAGAAAAGAAAAACAGCCCACTTGAAGAAATTATAGATAATTTAGCATCATATTGCTTCTGGGAGTTTGATGTGTGAACAAACGTTGCAGTTTTTCAGAGTGTGCACCAAACCTCAAAATGTGTTCTGCAGCCAGCATGATATAATGGTGATTAGGCTGTGCTCCCAGGGGGAGCATCGCTGCTTCTTATTCATTTGGGTTTTGGCCATTTTAAAACAGCCAAAAGGAGATGCAGTCGCAGGGTGCTGGGGTTAGACTATGCACAGCCACCACTTTTGAGCTGAATCTCAATCTTTATTAAATTGTGTGGATTATCTTCAACCTGAGATATGGATGGAAGGGAAGGAAAGTGCTTAGAGATGCTAGGGGACTAGACCTAGAAAGGGCCAGGGGGCCCAGGAGGCTTGGAGAAGAGGACTCCTGATACAGGGAAGTGCAGGAGATTCCACTGTTTTCAGCAGGGAGCAGGGCTGATTTTGTTGCTGTTTTTTATTTATCTGTTAAATTTGAAAAGATCAAGGGGAAAACTAGTGAGATTTTACTTTTTTTAAGTGCTCCCAAATACTACTGAGAGAGTTCTAACTTGCAACACAAAAATTAATAGACTCCCAGTACACAAGGTAAAATACCATCCCTAGATGTCTTGGAGAAGTAAAATCATACTACCAGGATATTCCTTCATGCTGAGCATCTGCTTCCTCCTCCGCCCCGTGAACAACTCTGTTTCTGTGCTTCAGTAGACAGATTAAGTGGAGCTTCATTTTGCCTGACAAAAAAGTCTGCATCTAGCCTTGGAGCCCTGACAAAGTAAATTCATAACCTTTTTTTTTCATCCAGAAGAAGTAGCGATTGTGCTTTGGCAAGTGTAAATAAGAAGTGCCATGGCTGGGAGGAGCAGCTCTGAATCGGCCCTTGTCTCCCCATTGTGTCCCTTGCCAATTTAAGGTCATTTGCAGGGCACAGCAGCTGCTATGCAGGGGCTAAGCCTATTGTCCACACATTAATGACCACTGAGATCAGAGGCAGCTTAATAATTTGGAGGCCAAACCCAGTTCTCGTATGCTAACAGGATGAGGGCATGGCAGTGCTGGGAAGGGCACAAGAGCATTCCTGCTGAACGGTACATGGCAGCCAGTGGTGCCCAAATCTGTTTCAATTTTCCTTAACCTACCATTGGCTCTGTTAGGTTTCTCTAACAGGTGTGATACTCTTTGATGCACTTTGGGGCAAGGACTTTATCTTCCTGTTGGTGCCACTGCGCAGATGCGATCCTGAAGGTGCAGAGATGATAAGAGCAGACGCACTTTCCAATAACAGGTAACTCCAATGGTTTCTTCATACACATCATTCCTCTGGAGGATGTCAAAGGGCTTTAAAAGAAGTCATGGTTTGTGGTTTGTGGCACCGTTGTTGGATGAGCTATTAGGGTCTTCATTTTAGACATGGCAGAACCAAGTGGAGAGGTGTTTTTAACTTCAGCATGTTGAAGTCCTCTGCCAAATTTTGGGGTGGGTATGCCATGGTAGCTTAAAATCATAAAATCATAGAATCACCAGGTTGGAAAAAAACCTCTTGGATCATCGAGTACAGCCATTCCTGTCTGCCACTAAACCATGTCCCTGAACAGCTCATCTACCCATCTTTTAAACACCTCCAGGGACGGTGACTCAACCACCACCCTGGGCAGTTTGTTCCAGTGCCCGATGACCCTTTCTGTGAAAAATTTCTTTCTGATATCTAGTCTAAACTTCCCCTGGCGTAGCTTAAGGCCATTCCCTCTTGTCCTGTCCCCTGTCACTTTGGAGAAGAGGCCAGCTCCCTCCTCTCCACAACCTCCTTTCAGGTAGTTGTAGAGAGCAATAAGGTCTTCCCTCAGCCTCCTCTACTCAAGGCTAGACAAACCCCAGTTCCCTCAGCTGCTCCTTGTAAGACTTGTTCTCCAGCCCCTTCACCAGCTTCATTGCTCTTCTCTGGACATGATCCAGAGCCTCAAAATGGTTGTGTGATCCAAGTGATGGCCAGTGCCAAACATGTCAATGCAGAAATTACTAATAAATGCAGATTTTTTAGGGGTGCAGTGATTCACAGTTGCTCACGGGGCAGGGGAGGAGCAGCCCTGTTTAGGGGCATCTGCTCCCATGGTTTACCGTTTTACTTGCTGCCAGGATCCAGCATTTCTAGTGTTATTACTTACAATTCTGATGATATTAGAAAGCAAATAATACAAATTTGTATCTCCACCAGAGAACCCATGTGCTTTTTGGGGAATAGCAATGGAAATCAGCAGCTAGCATACAATCACTTCCATGCCGTATATCTGTAGCCATAAATTAGCATTGCTGAAGGCAAAAGGCTAAAATGGGACTGACAGGGAGGGATAATAGCTCTGGGACTGGAATTAGGACTTAAGAGATAGCTAGCAGAAGGCCTTCCTTTAAAGTGCAGGACAGGTGAACTCTTGACTGTGGTGTTTCCCTAGTTTAATGTCAGGCCTGGGAGTGATCTTTTCAATTTGTAGCCAAGACAGAAGAAGTAATGGTTTAAATGTGCAAGGCAGCAAAATTAATAACAGGTGTTAAACTGTATTTCAAGAGACACCACTACTTGGAAAGCATATTCTTTTTTTGCCAAGAACCACATGGTTTTATGTTGTTTGGTTTTGGTTTTGGGGTTTTTTTTTGTGTTTTTTTTGGTTTTGGTTTGGTTTTTTTTTTTTTTACTCTGCCACAGCTCCTGGAATTGGAATATTTAATGCTAATTTCAGAATTCATAAAAAAACAACTTTCAGCAAGAAAACCTAGTAATCAATGTCAGAAAAGATGCACTGAAGTCTTTATAAAGATACACTGATGAATCTGTCTTGTTTCCTGAGTAATGCAACTGTCCAGAGGTCTGAAGGAGGCCAGGAACTGAAGAAGCTCTTTGGCCACATGTTCCAGCTGCGTTTTTATTGTAGCCTGATCAGTGTTTCCTCAGAAAGACAGGATGGGCTTATGAGGCACCTATAGAAATTAATAGCAGGGCAACCTTTTCTTCCAAGCCTGAGTTGCGTCCCAAGGTGAAGTCCTGGTAAAGGATTGCCAAATTCGCATTGACTTGAAGCAGTCTGGGGAGCACAAGCAGTTTTTATTGCACTGCTTACAGCTGGAGTGTTAGAGTAATTGGCAAAAAGGCACCACAGGCAGTATTGACTTCGGCTGCTGCAGCAGGAAATGAGTGGTTTAATATAATGAATGCCTAAATGCAAAGAAAGATAACTGGTGTAATTGTCCTGCGCAGAGGTCCCTTACTCTTATCCCTACAAATGTGTGTCATGGCCAGGTTTTTGGCATAGCTTGTACTGTGGTCAGTGGAGCCTGCAGGGTGCTAAACCTTTTCCAGCACTTCAGGTGAGGGTCGTAAAGAGAAGGAGAGAGTGGAACCATATCTGTTCCTCAGTGGGTGTTGGTCCCTCCTCATTTTGCTCAGGAGCTGCCCTTGCCATTATTCTGATTTATGGTGCCCGCCTTTGGGTTCAGCATCATCATTGCTCATGTCTGCTCGCTAATTCCTCATGCTTGACAACCTTCATGAGTGAGCTAGCTTTCCACTCTGTAATCCAGCATACTTCTTGGTTTGTTGTGCACACAACTGAGTCTTTTAATTAAATTTATATTTGTTTGGATAGCACTAGTCAGTGCAGCATGAATCTTCATCATGTTTGCTTGTCTTTCACCAAGTTAATACATAATCCCCACAGTAAATGCTCCAAAACTTGAAGGCTTGTTTTCCCCTAGAGGGGAAAGGCAGCTGTTTTGGGTCATGTCTGTTTTTTTTTTTCTCATGCTTATCCAGTGCCTTACACCATCAAGTTCATTCTCCCACAGTGGAGACACTGTGTCTGCAGTGCCTGAGAGATGCTGTGCTGGCAAGGACCGCCAGTATGTCACCACAGAGCTAGTGGGGACGAGTACATCTGGTGACAGTAAGAATAGTCGGCTCGCTCACCAGTTGTGCAAGGACGTTGTCTTCCATGCACTCCAGGAACCTCCTAGACTGCTCCCTTTCTGCTTTATTGTACTTCCAGCAGATATCCAGAAGACCGAAGTCTCCCACAAAAGGCAGGTCTTGCCAAACTAACCTGATTGCCTTCTATGACAAAGTGACCCCGCTAACTGGATGAGGAAAAGGCTGTGGATGTGGTCTTCCTGGACTTCAGTAAAGCCTTTGACAACAGTTTCTCACAGCATTCTGCTTGAGAAACTGTCAGCCTCTGGCCTGGACAGGCGCACACTCTCCTGGGTGGAAAACTGGTTGGATGGCCGCGCCCAGAGAGTAGTGGGAAATGGAGTTAACTCCAGCTGGGGGCCAGTAACAAGTGATGTTCCCCAGGGCTCAGTGCTGGGTCCAGCCCTGTTCAATGTCTTTATCAATGACCTGGATGAAGGCATTGAGTGCACCCTTAGGAAGTTTGCGGACGACACTAAGCTGGGTGGAAGTGTCGATCTGCTGGAGAGTAGGGAGGCTCTGCAAAGGGATCTGAACAGGCTGGACCACTGGGCTGAGACCAATGGCATGAGGTTTAACAAGGCCAAATGCCGGGTCCTTGGGCCACAACAACCCTATGCAGTGCTACAGACTGGGAGAAGTCTGGCTGGAAAGCTGCCTGGAGGAGAAACACCTGGGGGCGTTGGTTGACAGCGACTGAACATGAGCCAGCAGTGTGCCCAGGTAGCCAAGAAGGCCAATGGCATCTTGGCTTGTATCAGAAATGGCGTGACCAGCAGGTCGGGGGAGGTTATTCTCCCTCTGTACTCGGCACTGGTGAGACTGCTCCTCGAATCCTGTGTTCATTTCTGGCCCCTCAGCACAAGAAGGGTGTTGAGGCTCTAGAGTGAGTCCAGAGAAGAGCGATGAAGTTGGTGAGGGGGCTGGAGAACAAGTCTTACAAGGAGAGCTGAGAGAGCTGGGTTTGTTTAGCCTAAAGAGGAGGCTGAGGGGAGACGTTATTGCTCTCTACAACTACTTGGAAGAAGGTTGTGGAGAGGAGAGAGCTGGCCTCTTCTCCCAAGTGACAGGGGACAGGACAAGAGGGAATGGCCTCAAGCTCCGCCAGGGGACGTTCAGGCTTGACATCAGGAAAAAATGTTTCACGGAAAGGGGTCATTTGGAACAGGCTACCCAGGTTGGTGGTTGAGTCACCTTGCCTGGAGGAGTTTAATGGACAGGTGGATGAGGTGCTGAGGGGCATGGTTTAATGATTGATGGGAATGGTTGGACTTGATGATCCAGTGGGTCCTTTCCAACCTAGTGATGCTATGATTCTATGATACCAATAACAGGGTTGTGGTTTTCTTTTTTTTTAAAGGCAAATTGAATATTTACTTAAGGGAAATGTAACTGTGGCTATTTTTAATACTTATAAAGAAGTGAGATAAGCCAAGGGACCATGGCTAATCGAAACTTTGGGAGAATGGGGGTTGCATGGTCAAGTAGTTGCTCTTTGCATGGTCAAGTAGTTGCTCTTTGCATGCTGGAGGACCAATCTCCCATGGAATAAGCAGCTCTCGTCTTGCCACGTCTAGGCTGAAAGCCCCTAAGACCTTGAGAATTACTGACACAGGAAACATGGTAACAGTACTGGAAAAGGGATAAAAGAAACAGGACTGTAGTAATTCAGTTAACAATATGTTCGACAGAATACATTCATAACTCTTTCTACTTGGGGACACAATTTGCTTGCTGTATTATGCCAGTAGAGATTGCCCTTAATTCCTTTTGTATCCTGTTTTTGAATCATTTTGTTAAACAAAGGCCTTTGAGTCCTCCTTTGTTGCTGAGAACAATTGGTGAGATTTGGGGGACTGTAGCCACTTTTGTTATTCACAAATTCCAGAGCCTTTCAAAATTCTTCATAGTTCACATTCTGGGCTTCACCACACAATCATTCATTATGTCAGCAGCTGCCTGGGGAGTCTCACTTCAGCTCATTCAGCCAAATAATATGCACTGGGCTAACTGCTTCTGCATTAAAATAATACTAAAATAATAAATAGAGGTCCTTGATAGTGCAGAACAATGTGTCTGTCTTCTGCTTTATGACACATCCCTGCCTGTATGTTGGTGATCAGTTTTGCTCAGCATCTGTGTTGAATTGAACCTGGGCATTAGGGAAATAATCTTTTTTTCTGAAGATGTCTTGATGTGGCCAAACACTTAAGTTCTGCCCAATTTTTAGACAGAAAAAAACCAGATTAAACATGTTGTCTTACTTCTCGGACTTTGTTTTTATGTTCCAGTCACTTGACAAGAGGATTTGCATTTTTCATCTGCCATGCCTTTGCAGGTGTGTTAGCATATATTCATAGAGATGTGGAGATAACACATCCTAGCAGTGGTTATTTGTCATGTGGAAGAAGGATTGCAGATGAGTGGTCAGCACCGTGAATTTATGTCTTTTGGTGCAACTGTTTTATTTTTCCAAGTGAGTACATCCAAGGAGCTAATAATAACATTAGCATGATGCTTCATTCTTCCTCTTTAATTAGGATAAGGAATGTAATTTATAAAGTAAAATAGTATTACTCTTTCCACATCCTGGGCAAACACTTTGCGCTAGCTTCCTGAACACATGTATCCAAATATAAACATCTGATCTGGTCCAAGTGCAAGGTGTCAGTGCTACAATCTGCCTGGTAGCTGACTAATCCACGTTGGCTTTATCCAGACGTTGTGCTGTCCCAAAATCTGAAGTGATATACCCTGCCTGCACCATTGCCTCATTCATCTAAGTGGAATTTGCATCCTGATTCAGCTGAGCAAATGAAAGTCTCCTATGGCTCTTCAGGCACATACAGCTTTTGGTGCAACAGCCAGACTGTGTGTGATGTCACCTTTTGCTGAACTCTTTCCGCCTGCACAAAGAATGCCACATGCAACTGAAAACTGCTATTGATTGTGTGGAAGCAGCTCACTCTGTTAGAGGAAGTAATTTAGATGTTTATGGGAGATGCACGGAAGGAAAGAAAATTTACTAGTTTTTGGTTGTTTTTTTTTTTTTAAAGTGAGCATGACGACTATATGGAAGCAATGTTCCCCAAAGGCTGACATTAGGCAATTGTAAGACTGGCTTTGAAAAGTTTCAATAAGGATTTTCTCTCTGAGCACAAATATAAAGTCTGGACAAAGGTTTCTCATTGTCCCACTTAGCTAGCCTCACTCCTTTTCCTAAAAACACTAACAAAAAAACCCCCAAACCCACAAAAAAAGGAAGAAGAAAACCACTTAAATTGTGTTTGTGGTTGTTGTTCTTTTTGCTGAAGCATGAAAAGCTTGTATTTTCAAATGAAATAATTTGTTTTTTAAATGTTAGGCCTGCAACAGAAGCCCCTTGTAACCTGCCGTCTCCTCTGTACCTTGCAGGCAGGGGCATTTTCTTTCCAACCCGAAGGTGAGCTGTGATTTGCATGGTCCCCAGCACTTCTTACCATGACCATGCTGTGGCTGCTTCATTTTTGTGGTCAAGCCCTTTCTTAGCCTATTGTTTTTTGGTTTTTTGAGTCAAGGCAAATACCCTCATATGTTGCACCCTTGAAGGTGAATCAGCTTGTCTTTCTCCGTGAATTGCTGCTAGCTCAAGGAAACCCGTTCTTAGCTGGGCATCGTGTGGCAATACAATTACCAGTTATTTGTTTTCATGGTTTGTTGGGTATCTTGGGGAGAACTGGTGGTGGTGGAGGAGATCTGAGCTTTGTAAGCTCTTGTACAACTGTAAGCATTGGCAACAGGCTTGTCTCAGCCTTGTGAGCTGCATTCCTAAACTGTCACACGGCAGAGCCCTCTCCTCACTCCTTCCACACGGGCTGTACTCCGCAGTTTGGCTTCCAGCTATATTCTTTCCATTACCATACACCCCTGTTTAAACCTCTGCAGAGAAGGCTCTCAGCCTACACGTTGACATAGCTGTACCATCTCAAAAGGGTACAGTTTTGATGACTTTCAGATGGTGTGGGCCCCAGACTCCACATCCTGCAGCTCCAGGCTGGTTATGGTAAAGTAGATCTTAGTTGCTCCCTCGCTTTGTCACCTCTTACTCATTTGTCTGCCCAGTCTTTACTTTTATGAGTGTTTTTCTGCTCTCTTTGTGTTTGTGCCTTTACCATGGTGCTTGTGATCAAGGTAGGAAAAGCCCTTTTTTTCCCCTGGCACATGCCTGGAGGAGAATTGAAGAGGTGGTATGAGTGATGACTCTTCTTGGGTGAAGTCAGTGCTGGGCTTCACCAGTGTAGATGGGCAAAGGACTCTTCCAGCGGTTCGTCTTTCAGGCAGTCTTTGTGAATCTACATAAAAATCCCGTCTTATCTTCTGCACTCAAGGCACAATGCAAAGTGACATAGGCTGCAGTCCCCATGGCCAAATCTGAACATAACTTGCACTGAAGCAGTAGATTCTGATGGGGAAAAGTTTCTTTGCAGGATATCCCATTAATTATTTTTTTCCAGGTTTTGGGTCTGAACTTCCTAAAAAACTGAAGCAATGCCTGTCTGTGTCATAACTTCCTAGACTTTGTCTAGCACCCTGATTTTGTTTTAGTGCTTTATCAGCTTGACAGAGACTTGTGTGTACACTATGTCCAGGGGCAGAGGGAGATTCATATGCCAACATGTGTTCAGTTTGCATTTTCAAAGCTGGAAATGCAGGCTGGGCATGAAGAGAAGAGCGAGGCCTGATCCCCTTCATTTGTGCTAATCAATTTAACAGCTGTGGCCCTCTTTGCAAAATTGAACACGCGTCTGAGAAGAAATATAAGTACATCTTTATGCAATAATTACATAAGTTATGTAGAGGCTGTGAACACAAGCATAACTCCTGCTGGTCTGTCGTCTTAGCAGGCAGTTTGCTTCTTGAACATGCTGGTGGACACCCCTGTTTGTGTTAGATAAATCATTCCCTGGATTGCCCTGACTAGTTTGACTCAATCTCTGTTGACTGTGAAAGGAAGCTGGTGTGTATTTAGGCTACTGATCGCTCCATTTTACCCACCAGACCTTGGGCAGTTGAGTCTTTCTTCTAACACTAATTAGCTTGGACGCTGCTGGGAAATGATTGTCTGAATGCCAGGAACATAGGGGACCGCTCCATGAGTCTGCAGTCATGCCCCCCCAGGAGGTTGAGACGCAGGTAGGCATGGGGCTTGCAGCCCCTCCCATCCCTCCTTGGGCACTACATGGAGCCAAGCTCCCTCCTTCAGCATTTAACCTGTCCAATGGGAAGCTCATCCTGAAACCTGTACATTGTATCCTGAAATCTGTACAGCATGTTCTGAAATTTGGTTTCCCCTGGGCAAACCTACCTGTCAGTCAGGGCTGTGCTCACAGGTCATGTAAGAAGGTTTCGCCATTCACATACAGCTGTTGCTCCTTGAAAGGGTCCGTATTTACACAAAATTTAAGAGTGCCAAAGTATCAGATTACTGCAACTTTCCCAGGAATTAAACTTGCTACAGGTGCTGGAGCAAATAGCTTATTTGCCAGTCCCATAACTAGAATGGGCATACCATAAGCATGCAAGAAATACACTCTTTAAAGATACGTAAAGATGACTGCCTTAAAATCCATGCCTGTTTGGTCGCAGTACAGTGCACAAGCTATCCTTTGAATTTCAGGAAGCTGAGAGCTGCCAGAGAAGTTGTTAAGTGCAGGGCAGGGGAGTAAGGAGCAGTTAGTAGCAAGTCCTCAAGTTTTCCTGTGCTCCAGCATCCCTTTTTCCTGACAGAGGCAGCAGCTGTTGCTACTGTGCACAGATGTGGCAAAGTCCTCCAGGTAGGGGAGATCTGCCCCTCGGTCTGTGGAGCAGCTGCTCTTAAATTGTTATTTTTGACTGTTTTTTCCCCAGCTCTGAATCTGATACCTCTTTGTATGGTGTCTGCCTCTTCCAGCCTTCTAAACATACTTCTTGCTTGTCAAGGAGGCATTTCTATTTTCTTCTCCTTTGAAGAGGTAAGAGCTGAACGCTTCACTCTTATCTTTAGGAGCCTCTCTGCAGTGTTAATTTTTCTTTATTGTGGTGGGTGACCCATGAAATCAGGTATCTTCCTCTGTTCCCCTGCCCAGCCCCTCTACATACAAGCTCTCTGAGCTTTCTCTCCAGATCTCCTGCATCTGATTCATTTTGATTACTTCAGTGGCGTGAGTTTTCATGTGGGTGGGGAAGAATTTCTTTTAGTCTTGTGTTTTGCACTTTACTTACCAAAATCAATATTCTTTCCCTTTTACCTGACTTAGATCTCAATACCAGTTGAGTTAAAAAGTACCAATTTTACTTCATGACTTTTGCAATTTGGTCATATGGACTTCGATCCTCTCTTTGGTTTCCTACATCTGCTTTCACATTGGATTTATACGTGCCTTCTGTGGCTCAGCTGTGGCCAAGAAACTTCACCATAGTATAAATTTAGTTTTCCTATATTTCTACTTCTTGGCTAGTAGGAAACCTCTTCTCCTAGCAGAACTGGTGGTCTTTTGCTAACTTATTTCTTCTGGGGAGGAAAGGTGTACCTCCATTAGTGTCTTTACTAATCAAGCATCTTAGCTATAATTCTCTTTTGACAGAGAGCACTGTTTTGAGGTAGGACCTCCTGTATCATGACCTAGAAGCTGCCTGGCGGGGGTTATGCTTTCAGGTGAAGAAACACTAATTTCCTAGGGTCACGGTTGAGTACCTGAGCTGACCGTTACTACTGTTTTACAGATCCTGGTCCTTATTCCAGTACCCTTCACACATCCTTCTCCTGATCATGAGGTTATTTTTATAGAAGGCACAGTATCTTTTCCAGAAAGAGAAAGTTATTTTCCTGAGAAATGTCCTCATTTTTAAAATGAGAAGTTTTGGGGAAAGGTAATTGTTTCATATCCTCTAAAATATCATCACATTGTGGTTTTGAAGCCCCCACCTGGCCACAAAGAGCCACTCACACATTTCTTCCCCTTCTGAGCCCCGCTGGGAAGGAGAATCAAAAGAAACAAAGGCAAAACTCATGGTTTGATGTAAGGGCGGGCAGGGATCATTCACCAGTTACTGTCATGGGCAAAACAGGCTTGACTTGGGGGGGTAGGACAATAGCTATTTCTGAAAATGGTCTATGCACATTTGGCCAAATGAGGAAATACCCCTGCAGTCGTGGACTCGGTGATCCGGTGGGTCTCTTCCAACCTGGTTATTCTGTGATTCTGTGATTCTGTGAAATAGAAATTAAGTGTATAGATTTCAAAGGAGCAAAGCTGCCCCACAGCTTACAGTTTGGGGCACTTAACATCTTTCCATTTAACCCACAGGCCTGTATAGCCATATTTATTTAATCTGCCTGCATCCAGGGATGGAGGTACTGGCAGGGACTATGTGATCTATAGCTTTGCAACTAGCCCTATCTCTTGCTCTGAGAGATTCTGGTGACATATCCCCTCTCCTGGTGGCTGTGTGGGTTATGGGGCTTTCTAGTGTCTCCCACCTGGAAGAGAAGCTGACGTTTTCCCACATCTGTGCCACCCCCTGCTTCCTGCCACATTGTCTGATAATGTAGGCATGATTTTCTCCTGTTATCCTGGTGAAATCAGTTTAATGTGAGTGAAGGGCTCAGTCAGAGCTTCATCAGCATCTGGTTTATCATCCATAGTACTACAATAATATGACAGCAAGGACAAGGAAGAGAGAGCTGCAAGAGCTGCCGAAACCAAGCAGTGACTGTTTCAGGATGTGGCCCAGCTGCACACAGCAATACGAAGGACATAGACCCTGGCTGTCAACCAAAATTGTTTGCATCCTAACTTTTAGTGATATATTTCTGTAAGAGGGGTGGTTGCTCTGAATGTTCACTGTTAGTTTACATTCCTAATGAAGGCTACAGCTGGAATCAACCTCCTGAGCTACTGATGGCACTTTCTCTGCTGATTTCAGTATTAAGCTAGAGTGAGATCATTTTGCAAATCCTGTGCATTGTCACCAACACTTATTTTGTGTTGTTAGGCAAGGTGTATTTTTAGTTGTGATAAACTTTCTACATGCAAAGAAACCAAACAGCAAATTCTTCCTTTCAGTTGTAACAGCATTTTTATTTGTGTGACTTTGTGTATGTCAGGAAAAAAACCAAACAAAAACCGTTTCTGCTATTTGTGCCACTTAGTGTGGGAAGAATGGGAGTGTATAAGCTAGTTTAATGCAGATGTCAAAAACTACTATGAGAAATAAACTGTTCACAAAAGAACCACAGAATAGTCGTCTTCAGAAAAGCAGGATGACCCAAGCAGCAATATGTTTGAAAAGAAACCCGTTTCTGCAGAGGATAAAATTCCTTACTGTGACTATTCTTTGTAAGTTACTCTTCTTGCAGATTCCAGCTTCGTTTAGTGTCAGATTGCCTTCATCTTGTGGGTTTGTGCAACTGGAGTTTATGAGGATTGAGTGACATGAAGTGTTTGCATATTCATAAATTAGTCTTAAGACTTCCCAGTGAGACTCTTAACTATGCTTGGTCTGTTTATCTGCTCATATACACTCCTAAAGTGTTTTAAAGTTTGAAATCATAACCACATCTGAATTTCACTGTGAAATAAAATATTGTAAGTGAGGACACATGTTAGCAATCAGCACAACATCTTTCAAATGAACCCCTGTGCTGCCGGATGGGAGGTTGTTTCCAGGGAAGTATTGACAGACCTTTGATCAGTTGAAGCTTGAGGCACTGAAATCTATCAGTAGGCATGGAGGTTAACATGGAACAGGTTTTGGAGGTGCTCACTGTTTCTCAGTGACAGACCAATTTATTTCTGTTTCTTAACCATAGCTGGCTGAGCTTCATCAGGATAGCCACAAATCATCTCATGGAGAAGGTGCAGAGGTAAAAACAAGAAGGAGAATCTGCTTAAATTGTACATAACGAGCTATCACAACTTTTTTTTGCGGTCTCTGCTTGCCCTTGAGTACTGACATTTTGACCGGCACCAAATTTTCCATGTAGAAAGAGGGGTCTTGTTGAATTGTTTCTTTTATCTCACCCCTTCTCTTTTTAATACAAGCTTTGGCCAGTCTGTAGGATTGCTGATTGGATTTGTTCAATTAACAGAGACTTTCATGTTGCAGAAATGAAGATTCATATTTTTTAATTTTATTGCTGGGTAGCTGAACTGGCCAACAGAGGATGAACTTTTCAGAAGATAAGAAGCAAGGGATTAAAGTTAGGAGTCATGGCTGTGATTTTACAGCAGACTCAAGATATTGTGGGTCACACTTACTAGAAGTCAACTTGGGCCTTCTTTAAATAGGTTTCATTTTTAAAGGGTAAGTATGCAGCATTTAAAATAAAAAAAAACCCTTCTGATGGCAAATTGCTTTGCATGCTAAAAGGAGTAGTTGTTTCTGAACAAGCAACTAGATGATTAAAGATACTTGTTATAGAAGAGAGAAGTATAAAAAAATCATATGATGTGATGCACTACAGTATTAAGGAGAAGCACTGGGAAAACTGCTACACCGTAAAATAATGCACTGTAGCATGCAGGAGCTGGAAACAAAGGCACAGGAGTGTCTTTGGAAAAGCCTGGTGTAGTTGGCTGAGGTTAGGTTGTTCTTGAGAGCAAAAGGCAACTTGTTAAACTAGCAGGTAAAATTCTCATTTAATATTTTTAATTATTAATAGGAATTCTGTGATTTGTAAAGCTTTAGGCCATATCTTTTACATATTTATTGAAATTACTGCTACTTCTAAGCTACTATGAGAAGTACCTTAATTCATTTGGCATACCCTTGGCCAATACAGTAGAGGAATAATAAGAGAGACCTCTGATCCTTGTGTGTACATATTATACTCTACTGTACAGCAGCGTGCATATCCTATCAGGGCTCCTATCTTCTGTTTAAAGCAATGCAATTTAACTTTGCAAGCCCTGTCATCCAGCTGTAATTTTCTATCGCTGCAGGATACCAGTCCTCTGTTTGTGACTCAGATGCATTTTAACACGTTACCCTGTTAGCATGCATCATTGTTTGAGGACTTATGTAGATGAGGGATCCATAAGCTGAGTTTCTGAAGACTGAATTCACTGTCTTTTTTCAAACATCAAACGCTATTTTTACTGTGGTTATTTTATTTTTTTTTTAAGATTAAAAAATAAGCAAAAGCAAAAAAAAAAAGGAAAAAAGCATCTTCTGGCATCTTCCTACCAAATGCTGTTGGTAATTATGTCTTATAGCTAGGTTTGTGTGGGATCATTTAATATAGTTTTCCCTAGACCACACAGTTTTATTACTTTACTCATTGATGACCAAATTAGGTTTGATTTCATGTTTAACTTATCAAGACAGAGGAATAAGGTTGGGGAGAACACAGAGAGGACTCAAAACCAGTTAACAGTTGGAAAAAAAATACGATAAGTAAGAGGACTTAAATAGCTTAAACAAAAAAACAAACAAGAAGAAAACAGAAAATGAGAGAATAAAGCAAAACAGCAGGATCTTAGGCAGGACATTAAAATGTTCCTGTGTGCATAAGCTCCCACTTTTTGCTTGTTGGTGTGGGAAGTCAAGTCAGTACAGCTGTTGATTTGTGAAGGATTAGGGTTTCGTCTGTTATAGCTGGGAGTTTCTCTTGGTTTATTATTTTCTGTTTTAGGTTTGTATAGGCTGGATCTTTTGGAGTCAGGGGGCAGATGTTTGGAAGTCTGTTCCTCCTTGCTACCCTACAGCTTGTTACAACATATTGTTTGTTATTCAATGACTTTGTGAGCAGTTTCATTGTTGCTGAATTTGCATTTCATATGATTAAATGTAGTTTTGACCATTTTCAAGTTCATCTTCCTTTTTAAGACACATTGTATTACTGTTCTTTGAGTTGTGTGGAAATTGTAAAACAGATTCTGTAAATAATAGATGCATTAAAAAAATCTTCATTTAAAAAGTCAAAAACTCTTGATCTCTACAAGATTGAGCTCTCTACTATAGCACACCTGAAAAATGGTCACGCTAAGCAGTCACTATAACTTTTCAGTGCAAACAGACCAAGTCCCACACACATGCCTTGTTCTCAGTTTCTCCCCCTGCAATTAAAACAAGTGATTTTGTCCAGGTTGAAGCCCTGAGTTCTCAAGCTGGCTCGTTAAGTTTTACATTTGCACAGCTGTTCCATCTGCAGCAAATTGTCCTATCCAGAAAGTGCCTGTGGAGATTTGAGAGTGTCTGTGTAAGGATCCAGGTGTCTCTGCCTGCCTCACCCCCTCCCTCGCCAGTGGCAGTGATGCTGGACCCCAGCATCCTTTCTTGTGTGCTGAGGAATGCAACTAGGCATTATGGCCAGAGAAGCAAAGGAGAAAACTACTTTTGGTGTATGTTTCCTCAAGGAAAAGCTCTATTCCTGGAAGCTAGTACTTGGCAGAGAGGCCCATGCAACTGTGTGTCCAGAAATGGACCGGCACACTCTTTTATTTGCTGCAGAGCTATTGCAGCTTGATATGGATCAAGCCCCAGTTCCTCTTTTAATTCTGTGAAGAACTAGTGATCCTGTAGTATTAGTGACAGTGAGCATGACTGGGAAAGGAATCCCTCCTCAAGAGCCTTCCCTCACTTCCCCTATTCCCCCCCCCCAGCTTTGACTGTTTTTAGGACACGTTGTATTTGCTCACATCAAAACTAGTTTGTTTTTTCTTAAAAGCGTGAAGGGCTAGAAGTGAGCAATAACACATGGCAGCATAAGGTCCACAAGGATTACAGCATCACCAGCTGTTCTTCTTTTACAGAAGTACTGCTGATGTGGAATTGCAGGTGAAAGCTGTGGTGCCTGGTATGGGTGGAGGTAGAGAAAAGCAGGAGAGCTCTGAGAGACGAGGTACCTATGACAGGAAAAGCAGTCATAACCTGCCTCAGAGAATGGTGTCAAAGGAAGAAGTGTTCAGTCTAATTATCTCTTTTTTTTCTTTTTTTTTTTTAATGCAAAGCACATCACCTGAACTAAGTTTGGGATGGAGAAATTAAGCGGTAATTTTAATGTTGCACAAAAATGTAATGATGAAATATAGTTCTTCCAGGGCTACATTTCATCATAGCATGTACCTTTAAAAATATGGGCTTCAGGGGGTAGAAATTGTAGCATCTATCTGTGCAGGCTTTCATTTGACGTGGTTGGGTAGGCTATTGAATTCCTACTCCCCGCCTTTAGCTTAGCTGTGTACTCTATGTTCTCCACAATACCTCAAGCTGAAAATTGATCTCCTGTCAATACTGTGCGGTGATTTGAACCACTCCCGTAATCAGTGCCGCTTGTTGAATGAAATTTGTCATGGGAAGCCTGATTATTGTCTCCACCAGGACTGACCTGACTGAAAGGGCTATCAGACTGTCTGAATTTGGACACTTTGGACAATTGCCATCAGGAATTATCCATGCTCCCAGAAAGGGCTAAATTGAGCAGAGATGAAGTGCTGGTGTTTATTGATTCCTTTTTTTCTTTTTTCGTCCTCCGCTCCTCCTGACTATGTAGAGCAGAGGCAGCTTTAGCTACATGCTCTGGGTGTCCAGATAGCATTGCTACAGCGAAGATGAATCTTTTCTGATCCGATGTCAAAATGACTTCAGCTCACACTGGAAGATTTCAGGACTGCTTTTTAAGGAAAGACTATTTGTCAAAAGTGCTACAGCATGTAAAACAGCCTCATGGTCCACTTGCCTACGTGCTGCAGTCAAGGTAAAACAGAAAAGTGCCACAGACAAGGCTGAGAAGTTATCAGTTTGTGTATCAGCCTTAATACCCAAGTTCATTGATTTGTGGGTGTGAGTAAGAGGGCTTGAAGCCTTTGAGTGCCTGATTAGAGAGGGGTTCACATTGCAAATGCAGTTTCCATTACGTCATCAGTTGGGTTACCCTCATCTTACATTATGAAGCCTTTTGGAGCTCTATAAGTAAAAGGGACGTATTACACCAGCACAGTGAAGGGCTTATGAGCAGTTAGTAATACTTAAAAACTTAACACTTGTTTAGATAATACCTTTTTTTTTTTTACAGGAGTACAGAAAGTGGGTCGATTTTTTTTTTCTTACCTTACCAGCGTGGAACTCTCAGTTATGCTGATACTACCTATGTAGAGAAACCTTGTTTCCTTCTGTTGGAGCACATGGCATTGATCTTAATTATTAAGTGTATTTAAAATAACGATAACGATTGACGTACAAGTATCATAACTGTATTTACTCCACAGAATATTTTTAAAGTTAGTGTGGATCAGGGGATATTAAGCTTTAGTCACAGAAACCCAAAGTAAGGCTTGTTGGTGAAACTAAACTACTCAGCATTGTTGCCTGCCTGCCTGAAGAGCTTTATGCAGTAACGGTGCAAGATCCAGGCTTGCTAATGGTACAATTTCTCTCCCCAGTGGCAATTCTTTTGCCTCTGACTCAAGTACCTGGACTGAGATCTTAATACACTGCAAATTTCTCATTATTGGTTATGGACATTGCTTCAGCTCCATTTCATGGAGCACGGTGAAATCTCTAAAGACATTTAGGCTGAAGTCTCTTCACTAAGGGTGTTGTGCCTGTTTGTCACCAGATAACCTCTAGTCTTTTAATAGAGTTAAAGCTTCGTGTGCTGGCTTTGCCCTTGCTTAATGCCATGGCATTGTTCCCATTGGCTTCAAAAGGAGGAGGCACTTAGACTGGGATTCACAAAGGCCCCCAGGAGCCTAAGTCCCATTCATTTCCTGATTTCAGGGGGACTTAGAGACCTAAATCCCTTTGTGAATCCAAGCCATAATGCTCTACTATCTAGGCACAAGCATTAACAAGAGTTCTCTTTTTATCCTCTTAGCATGATAAGTCTGGGAAGTGGAGCTCCTTATTATCTTCCCTGTGCTCCTGAAATAGGCTGAAAATATGTGTTTCTGTTTAAATATGGAAGTTATCTTCTTACTTGAGTCTGGATTATCTTCTCTTTCCAGAACTATGAAAACAAACAAGTCTGGATGACCAAAATCCTGTCTGGGCTGAAACTCTGCAGGATGGGTGTTGGGGTAGAGAACGGATAACCTGAGTGAAGGGAGAGAAGTACGTCATCGCTTTAACCCATTTCTGTCCTTCTCCCACTCAGCTTGGTCCCTTGGGATGCACATGAAAATCATCTATGTGACAAAGCTTTTCCATACTAGTAACCATGCTTTGGAAGAGCCCTGTGCCATAGTATTTACAAGAAACTGATCAACAGACCCTGTGCTGATACCAGATACTCATTGTTGGGGCCATGAAAATGAAACCCTAAGAAAGAAACCTTCCTAATAGGTTAGGAATCCTTGTCCCATTAATGTCTCAACTTCTAGCCTCTGTGATAAATACCTTTGATTGACAGACAAGCAAAATGATGAGATGTATCTTCTTTGCTATGATGATCCTAAGAAATGAGGGATGTCTAGGTCTGAAAAATCCTTTCACCAAAATAAATAAAACACCCAATTGACCCGCAGTTACTGCTATAGAAGTGCTGCTCAAATCTTACTAAAGCATGTAAGCAGCAGGTAAGGCTCTAGCTTAACTGATTTTGTGTCAGTTATTAAATCCATAAAATATAAGGACTCACTATCTTCCATTGTTCCAGACAAGGACGGGGTAGTAATAGTCAAGAAGTTGATGGGAACAGGGAACGTAACATATTACTGTGCTTAGGGTCCAGGGGTAATGCCACTGGGCTGAATTCTGCTACTCCCCTGGCAAGCCATACTGAAGAGCCAGGGTGAGCTTCTCTGTGACACTGAGGTTTTTTCTCCTGTTGTGGATCACTGGTTTTAGTGGCTTGTTCCACAGTTTTCTCAGCACATAAGGCTCTTCCTTCCTGCTTTATTTTCCCTGTATTTTTGTTAAAAATGAGTGAGTCCTAAGTTGCATGGAATTTTGAAACTAGAGAGGTACTGATAAGGGAGGTTATCAGGAGCATTCACATCCTTTAAAGGACATCTATTCTCCATGGTTGACCTGTGTTTGATTACGTGGTATATCAACTGGATCCTAAAATCCTGAACGAGGCTCAGAGTACAACTCTGAAAAGCTACGGGTTTTTAAGGACATTTAGAAGGATGCTTTCCTTCAACAGGCTGAGAGAGTTGGGCTTGTTCAGCCTGGAAAAGAGAAGGCTCCGAGGAGATCTTATAGCTACCTTCCAGTACCTGAAAGGGGCTACAAGAAAGCTGGAGAGGGACTATTCATAAAGGCTTGTGGTGATAGGACGAGGGGGAATGGGTACAAACTGGAGACGTGCAGATTAGACTAGACATTAGGAAGAATTTCTTCACCGTGAGAGAGGTGAGACAATGGAACAGGTTGCCAAGGGAAGTCGTGGAAGCCCCATCCTGGAGATGTTCAAGGCCAGGCTGGATGGGCCCTTGGGCAGCCTGATCTAGTGGGATGTCCCTGCCCATGGCAGGGGGTTTGGAACTGGATGATCTTTAAGGTCCTTCCATCCCTCTATTCTATGATTCTATGCTTTCCTTTTTCTTGCTGAATTACCAGCTTGCAATAACAGAGTGATGTTTCAGGACTACAGTAACTACAGCACTGGCACAGACACCAGAAAAGGGAGGGCTAGCCTTTCAGTGGGCTCCAGGCTGCAATTCAGGTGACCTGTGCAAGCTTGCAATTGATTTTTCATCTGACATTGTAGAATGCATGTAACCTCCTCCTGCCCCGGTTGGTCAACTGCACCGCAGGGACACTGCTACTGCCTCATTCTTGGTCTTTGTCTTCACATGTATTGAATATATATTTTTCATGGCAGAAGGGATTTTACTATACATATGTGTAGTACTTAGCGCACAGAAGCTTAGAACTCCACTGGAATTTTTGGGTACTATGGTAGTAGTAAAATAACAAATGATATCTTGCATGCAGCTTTTGTCCCACTTTATCACTGTTACCATCCTGACCCTTTTTCTGCCTATAAAGGCTTTGAAATAGTCTCCTGTGACCATTAGTCTGTGCAATGATTGACAGGTGATAAATAGGTTATGCAACTGATGTTTATGTTCCATTTTTATTTCGTTACCAGTTGCAGTTACCTTGGTTTGGGAACAATCCCAGCCTGTAAACTGGTTACTTGCTGGAGATGTATTAAAATGATGTATAGATAAAAAAATGGAGTAGCAAAAAACTGAAAGAGTAACCTGGCATGCCCTTGACAAGTTTAGGGTGCTAGTCCACCATCAGGAATCATTGCTGAAGCTTCCTCAAACTTAGTCACATCTTAGCATAAATGGAACAAAACCTTGAAATGCTTGCTTGAAAATTTATAATTAAACTTGCTGGGGAATGGTTATCAAATGTATTAGATTGAAAGCTTCTTAAATATATTTTTTTTAAAAAAGAGTCATCTGGTTCTCAGAATTACTTTTTGTAGAAGTGCCAGTTGCCGCAACCAATAGGGCTCTGGTAACTCACAGAAATGTGTTCTTTTAAAAGTAACTAGAGACTGATTGAACAGAGCTTCATCATGTGATCGAATAGGTAAAATATAAATTTGATTTATTGTAAGTTGGCAATGAAAAGGATGTGTACGTTCTTGGTGGCCAAAGGCTCTGCCATGTGTTACGGAGGCAGCATACTACCCCATTGACTCTGGCAGCTTCTTTATTTCTTCCATTCATGACTTCCATGGTGAGGCTGGAGCACAGCATTGCTAAGTATTGCATAGGGCATCAAGAACATGTCACTCAGGACAGGGAGAATGGTCACCATCCTCTTTCAGGAGACAACCAAAAATTGTATCTTAGATGTTTCAAGTTTTCCTTGAGTAGCAGCTTTTCTGGTACCGAGGAGCTTGGGTCCATCTATTTAATCCTAAGGTCTAAAAGATTAAATTTTTCTTTCCCAAATTAGCATGGAAGAAAAAAAAAAAACCACGTGCTTTCGCTGTGTCTGTGTTTGACTTTCATTGGCAACTTATCTTTCTCCAACTGTTCATTGCTAAAATGTACTTGGGCATGGAGAGCAGGGTTGTAAACAAATCATGTTCTCCAAATATCAAGCAAATCTGGTGTGTTTTTCCCCCCTTATTTTGAATCACAACTGATTTTTCTTTAAACTCTTGGAAGTAGTTGGGAAATCCCCATTGTACACCTGTAAAGGACATGGCTCATATTCAGAACGGTGCTTTAGCACACATCTTCCTTTTTTTAAAATTTTTTTCCTAAAGCAGATATGTCTATTCCATTTTCTCTTGGAATTAACAGTGTCTTGTCATTTGTGATCAAAATAATTCCAGTAATGAAAAATGGCAAGAATTTTTAAGATGATTCTAGTTAATGCTTTCTTTCTTCTGCTTTATAAATGTGTGAGAAAATGTACGGCTTTTCAGGTCGAATTATCCTTCAGCAATAATTTTCATGTTTTGAGTCTTGCTCTGATATCCATATGTAAGAATTTTGGAGGCTCAACTTTGCGAATACTTATGTCACTTCTTTTTTGGGCTGCATGAAGCAACTGTAGCCTTCAAAGGACAGGAACAGGGATGGTTTTGTAAGCACAGGAGAGAACAGACAGGATGCTGTATGCATGTTGTGTTTGTAAAATATGTGCTGAGTCAAGGCAAAGGCCCTCCACATGAAAAAGAGAGAATTCTTGGTGCATCCTTGCTGTTACTCTTCACCTTGGCTGGCTGGTTATTCTTGGAGCTTGAAGAACCTGCATGTGGTCAAGCTTTGTGAACTATGCTGCGTACTGTCTTCAGTAATGAAGCTGCTCCTTTGAATATCTTGAGTGCCCTCTGAAGTGCTGCCTCACGGCAATGCATCCCACCATCTGCATCGAGAAGTCTCCTTCATCAAGATGCCACTTGTTTCATGGTGTTTCCTTTCTCCTTGGGCAAGGAAGTGAGAGAGCCAGGCATCTTCACGGTCTCTTGCAAATCCTGTAGAAAAAAGATTGAGAGCCCTTGGTGGAAGGTTGTCTGGGATCTTCTGCTCTAGCAGATCAGCGTCATTGTGCTGATCTCAGTTCTTACTGTATCTTCTTTTTAATAAGATTTGAATAAGAAAACCAACCTTAGGTGTGGTTGTAAGATGTTACTGTGCAGTTTATGTCTTCTAACCTACTAGAGTGTATCCAAGCCTGAGGCAATACAACATGCTGTCAGATTGCCAGAGTAGAGTTATACCAAAAAAAAAAAAAAAAAAAAAAAGGAGAAGGAAAAAAAATCTGCTTCATTTTGTTCTGGCTTAAATGTGGGAAGATAGCAAAGAAATCCAGTGTAAACCTTTAGGCAGTCTGTGCCTTTATTGCAGCCCTTGAAAGTAATCCAGCAAACAAGCGTAATTTGGAGTGAATGATGAAATGCTGTGTTCCTCTTTAGTGAGCTCTCTTCAGCCTTCAAAGGCAGGTGAAATGACTTGTAGAAAGAGGATTTGTATGTAGTCAAAGGGCCACCCTTCATCCTAAAAATGACCGGATTGCCTAATTTCTTTTTTTTCCTCTAACCAGCTGTTGTTATAAATAGCAGCTTCATGTGAACTAGTAGGGTTGAAAGTGTATGTTTATACTTTCCTCACTTTGCATTTCCCCCCTGTACTGAGAAGATTTGCTGTTTGTGGTTTTGGTTTTTGCCTCTTCCTCTTCTCCCCCCCGGCCCCCAGCAAACAAAAACCTCCAAACCAAGATACTTTGTCAGAGGTATGGAAATCGCAGGGTCAAGTTACAGGCTTGGCAGTAGAATATCTAAAACTTCTTCTGATTTAATTTTTTAAGATGGTACGTATGAAATCAATGATGTCTCCTTTTAAGCAAGCATTATGCATCCTAGTCCTAAGCACATTGTATGCCAAGTGTTCTGTAGATACATACACATGTATATGTGTATATGCAGCTATGTATGCATGTATGTATGTATGCATGTATGTGTATATATCCACTGGGAAATGTAAGCAAACAATTTACAACAAGGTCTGTGGCTTGCAATGATACCACATAGCTAACACTCACTGCACGCTCCTTGGCACATTTACAAGAGAGCAAGAAACGATCAGATTTCTCCGTGGCAGTGTTGGAGCTTTGTAAAATGATCTGCTGGCTTCACCAGCAGCTGCATTTTGCAAACTCACTTTGGGGCAGACTGTGCGGCGCTGCTAGTGCCTGTGATGGTACCGGAGCGGGTGGCCTGGGCCTAGTTTTGAGGGGATTCCTGACCTAAGGAAAAGGAGGGAGGTTTCATGTTTGCTTGCTGCTTTTCATGGGATGGAGCCACCTGTAGCCTTTCTCCTCCATGGAAGGCATTGTGTTGAAGATTAACATTAGAGTTTTGGGTTGTACATCAGTACATCCAGCTTTTTTTTTTTTCAGTATTTTCAAATAGCATAAGAGGTTAAATGCAGTCCTATGTCTTTCTGTAACATGCAAGGAGAGAACTAAAGGAGATTCCCATATGTACCAAGCAGCTGCTTGTGGAAAGGAGGCGCTAGGTCTTCCCTGCACTGAAACCATTCCTTCTCAACAAAGTTAACCTGCTTGGTAGCTGAGGGTAGATGCTTTGTGAAATTATTCTTGAAGCTCAACAAGTTTGATAAAGGCTGACGTGAGTGGGTTTTGGGCATCTCAACCATGCCCCTTAGTACTTCTGCATTGCTGTGTAGCCTCACTACCTTAACCCTGTCTTCATTGCTCTGGGGAGAGACAATGGATGTTCAGTGAGCAGCTTCACAGTATTTTGTATTCCCTCAGCTGTTTGCCTTATATTTTATTTCCTGCAAAGTACTGTGATGCTGAAAATACAGTTATTAACATCATTTTGATTCCTTTATGATGTTTGTCACAGATGTATTGCTGTGCTCCAGAAGCAGCAATAATGTTTTTCTCCTTATCCTTGCAAAATATCTGTCTGCCTGCCTATGTATTTACTTGGGTAGCTCTGCAGGTGGGCAAGTGGAGGTTGGAGAACTCTACCTGCCATCTGCAGGTCTGGGGTCAGACTTGCCAACACGTCAGCATGTGTTGTGCTCTCTTTATTCAAAGCACAGGCTCCCCTGACTTCAGTTGTGATTTTGTATGCACTAAACTTTTGCCTTGGACATCCTGGGCCCTTACTTCAGCTTTCCAACAATTTTTATCTTTCTGGAAGTTTTGTTCCCACTTCAGCTTCTCAGATTCACTCCTGTTCCATGATGGGACCCAAACCAGAAAAGGATGCTGTTGGTGACCGGGAAGGAATGAATGCTGTCAATGCCTTCTGCCTCAGGACATCTCAGATCTTCTCAGAAAAGTCTTGAAAATGTCTGCATTGACCAGAAGAGAGCAGTGCAGAGGAACTGGAATGGAAGGAGAAAAGGCATCTGGTAGCATGAGAAATAGCCAGGATCCTCCTTCCTTGAGTGTCCAGTTTGGGAAAGCCATAGACATGAATTAATTCCCTTTCCTAAGAGCTGGAGCAGAGAAACTGGTAGGTCTCCAGTGAAGTGTTGGTGAGTGCCCAGTGCCAATTAGTGCTCTCCTGCCATCATCTCACAGGTCTACCTGCTGGGCTCTGCATGCCTCCCAGCTCTGCTTTATTCTGCTGAATATGCTTCTAATGACTTAATTTTCCAGCGGTGGACTTCCTTGTGAGGCTCCGTCCCTCAGGAATTCAGCCATCAGCCTTCAGGAGATGCTGCCTGCAGGATTCAAAAACAGCATGCAGCCTGGTTTGGGGTCCCATTGCTTTCTCTCTTTTCTGCCTTACTGGTGTTTATGGAGAGAGATTTTTTTATCTTGTGGAGGATGTATAAAGGGGAGGAACAGTCCTACACTCAGTCCTTCCCCTTAGTGTGTGTTCCCAGTGTTGTCTCATTTCCATATTGTAGCTATCAATGACTCCCCCTTGGCCTCTTCATACAGTGTAGCATTTTTTTGCCCTTAGCAAGGGAAACAGATGATGAGCTGAAGCTGGCCATCCTGGTATGGAAAGTGCCGGAGTGGGGCCAGCAATTCATGCTGCCATGGGTACGCGCCTGCTATGGATGCCTTGCTTTCCATTAATCTATGCCTTGTGCAAGCTGCTTCTTTTCAATGCAGTGTAATGGCCTAGGAAGTTGCAGTGGTGGGGAAATGGTCAACATGCTCTAGAGCATGCAAGTGATGCCTCAGTCTGAGAAATACTAACACAGAGCAAACCCTTTAAAATAAAATGTCCTCTCTCCTCTGGTCTAGGAGGCTAAAAGGTCTTGGTATCTGTGGAGGGCTTATGGTCCCAGGTGAAAGGAGACCTGTTGCGTCATTTGCACCAACTACCAATTGTCCCTTCTCTGCCATCTTCCCCTCTGGCAGCAAGAAGGCTACCAGTGCAAAAGAATATCATTGTCTTCTCTTAAAGAATTGTTTATCAGTTTAGTCTGTAGGTAGGCATTGTGTTTTAAAGCTTTTGTAGAAGAAGACACTCTCTGGTCTGAAGCTCTCTTGTGGTGTCAGTTAGTTTGTTGCCTAGCTTGTATCATACATTGCAGGCATCCTACCACTATGTCCTTGTGAAGTAAAGTATTTTTATTTTCTTGTAGTGGTAAGAGATGGCATTTTTCTTCCTATTGTTTGCATGTACACAGCTTTCTTCAGTTTTGAAAGCAGGAAAAGTGCTGACTGATAGATACAGCCCCCCATCTTAAACTTTGCTCCCATGGAAATGGGTGAAGATCTCTTCTCTTGATTTTGGAGAGTCTTGAGCACCCTTGGCAGGTGATAATTTATGAGGTATGGTGCAATTGAAGAGAGGAAGTGGGAGGAAAAGGAACATTGTTGTATGATACCTGCAAAGCAGTTTTGAGAATTTTGGTTTCCCTTTTGAATGTTCAGCCAAGTAGCCTGCCTTCACCTTCTGCTCCCGAGAAAATAAGAAGAGGAAACCACTGTGTTAGCCAGAAGAAACATAGCTGAAGGAGGAGTGACAAGTGCACCCAGCAGCATTGTCCCTTGTGCCTCAGGATTGCCTATTTGACATTTGGAATTTCTGGAAAGCTGTCTGTGCTTGTACTCCTCACTGAGGGTTGATGTTTGCAGAAGGCATGTGAAATCCTGCCATAATGACTTTAGTGAGCACAGAGCATTGCTCAGAAAGTTTCCTGCCTGCTGTCAAAAATTCCAAACCTCTTTATTGCCCTCAGAGACCTAGAGGCCTTGCAGCACTTTCAGACTTCAGGTATTGAAGTCAAAGTATTCTGCTTAACAAATGTAACATCTTTAGAGCTGTATGATTGCAGTGCAAGGCTATCAAAAGGTTTCTCTCTCCATTTGATTATCTTCCATTTGCTCTGTGGGCCTGTGCTTCTGCTGTCCTCCCCTCCAGTCCCTAATTCAAGTCCTACTGGAAACACTGCTTTCAGAAAGGTAGGTGTGTCCTTTTGCTTGACAAAGTTCATGCAAGTAGATATGACTTTTCTAGGGTCATCAGTGGTAAGTTTCATCATTCAATCTCCTATCTTAAGCAACTGGATTGGACACCTAGTTGGACATAGATGTATATGCTACCTGGATAGGAAAGGCAAATCTTTGCCCAGCTGTCAGAAACTGTGTTTCCTGTGTCCCAGCGATACCGTGTCCTTCTCTGCCAGGCAGCTTCCCAGCCATTCATCCCCAAGCCTGTAGCATTGCACGGGGTTGTTGTGGTCCAAGTGCAGAACCCGACACTTCACCTTGTTGAACCTCATACAACTAGCCTCAGCCCAACCATCCCTCTGATCCTGTCCAGATCCCTCTACAGTGCCTTTCTACTCTCAAGCAGATCAACACTCTGACACAGCTTGGTGTTGTCTGCAAACTAGTGCACTCAATCCCCTCATTAATAAGACATTAAATAGAACTGGCCATAACACTGAGCCCTGGGGAACACCACTTGTGACCCGGCTTCAACTGGATTTAACTCCTTTTTCCACACTTTGCCATTCAGCAAGTTTTCAACCAGTGAAGAGTAGACCCATCCAGGCCATGAGCAGCCAATGTTTCCAGAAGAATGCTATGGGAAATGGTGCAAAAGGCTTTACTAAAGTCTGGGTAGATAACATCCACAGACTTTCCCTCATCTACTAAGCGAGTCATCCTGTCATAGAAGGAGATCAGGTTAGTCAGGCAGGACCTACCTTTCCTAAACCCATGGTGACAGGGCCTGATCACCTGGTTACCCTGTAAGTGCCACATGGTGACACTCAAAATGATCTGCTCCATAGCCTTCCCTGTCACCATGGTCAGGTTGACAGGCCTGTGGTTCCTCAGATCCTCCTTCCAGCCCCTTGTCACATTTGCTAACCTCCAGTCAATTGCGACTCCCCATTAGACTGTACTGCTAATAAATGATGGAAAGTGGCATGGTTAACACTTCCAGCAATTCCTTCAGTACCCTTGGGAGGACCTCATTCGGTCCCTCAGTCGTGTGTTTCTAAGTAGTGTAGCAGGATACTAATCATTGGATTATGGGGGCTCCATTTGGCTCCCTGTTCCCGTCTTCCAGCTGAGGGGGGCTGGGTACCCAGAGATTAACTGCTCTTACTGTTAACAACTGAGTCAAAGAAAGTACCTTAGCCTCTTCCTTGCCCTTGTCACTACATTTCCCCCAACATCTAATAAAGGATGGAGATTCTCATTAGACCTCTTTTTGCTGCTAGTATATTCATAGAAACATTTTTTATTGTCCTTTAGCAAGATTGAGTCCTAGTCCTTTTTTTGTTGTTATTTTCCATTTTTTTCCCTATTTAACTGGATGGAATAGTATTTTATGAGCTGTGTGAACTAAATATTGAATGTGATTTGACTTTTACTTGGAAGCTTCTATGAAACATAGAGATGAGCTAAAGTGAGATCTTTCTGCGTAGTATCCAGAGCTGTCATTGTTCTGAAACGCTTGCAGCTTGCTAGTACTCAGGTGATGAGTGCCTCTCAGCTCACCAGGATGCAAGTCACTCAAGTCAGGCTGAAGCACGTAGGTACTTGGAGACTGTAGACATGCTGACCAGGGCCACAAATCATTAGCCTGCACCCACACGGTGCTCTGAAGATGGTAAATGCTGTCTAAATGTTCACTTGAACTTCAGCATGAATTAAATCCAATAGAAATTTGGACTTTATTTTCAAAGCATTGCAACTGGGCAAAGAAATTTTGAGTGGTTTTTTGTTTGTTTGTTTTGTTCCTTTAAATATTTATGAAAAATATTGGGGAAAGATTCCATTAAGAAAAAAATCTTACAGTATTCAACTGACTATATTCAGTTATGTGGTATGACTGCAGTACCAACTCTGCAGATTCTTTTCCTTTTGTGGCTACAGTTCATGAGACTAAGAAAGGTAATCTGAGTTAGATGTAGTTTTTCTCTGAACCTTAAAAATTTTGTTTGCGACAAGAGTTACCGTTAGTTTCTCACTTTCTGGAGCTGTGCATAGACTGACTGACCAGCAATGACTGTCCGCAGTATGGTCGTAGCAGCAAGCTGAAATCCTCTTGCTGTTGTTAACACAGAAACCCAGAGCAGTTAAGCCATCAGTCCCTTCCAGCCTGGAAATCAGAGCATCTGGGTCAGGACTCAGGGAAATGCTGCCCAAAGTTAGACTTTGAAACACAGCCTCCCAAAAGCTGGTTGTGGCTGCTTTATCCAGGCAACTGAAGGCAGTTGGCTTTAGTATGGATTTTGGGAATCTCAGCCTGTGTTTCTAGGGTGTTTATCTTCTGGCAGCCTAGACGTATTTGCAGCAGTGAGGATGCTGCCTGCCTGATCAATGTCTAACATGCAAGGACCTGTATGGTTGTAGCAAATAATAAGAATATATAAGGAGGATTGTTGTATTTTTTTCCCCACTCCCAGTAAGCTGGACTGTGTGAGACAGTGCCTCTCAGTTTAATTTCTTTGTGCTCTTCATCCTTGTACTGTGCTGTGCGAAATCGCAGCCTTGAACATTTTTCACCTGGTTGAATTCACTGAGTATATTTACCACACACTTATTTAAGTGCAAACCTTAGGAGAAGATAGCTCTAAAATTGCCTTTTCTACTAGAAGATGATAAGGTCATTACATATGCAAAAAAGGATGTGTATATCAAGCAAGGCCAATATGTGACTCGCTAGTGAAGACTAGTCTGAAATACAAAATATATGTAACAATGAATTTAAACACCTTCCTAAATCACAGCTGTGCCATTTTATTAGACATTGTTTCATAAACTATGAAAGCTTTAGCTATCATATAAATCTGCCTTTAATAGGCAGCAGTTACATTTCTTTATAATGTAGTTCACTGATACTGCTCAGCAAATATGCACCTTCCTGGCAACTCCATTGAAATACTACATTTTGTTTATCACTGCAAGCCCAAATTTCTTGCCAAATTTCTGCTGCTACCATGTGAATAATAGAAATACAATCTAGAGGTTGTGAAGATTGAATTACAAATAAGTCATTGTATTGCTGGTGCTGATCTAGGGGTTGAGATGGCCTTCAGAAGTAGCTTCTCACATTTCTCATCTGGGCCCACTGCTTAGGGTTTGCATGGTGCCAAGGGTGGCAGGACCTTTTACAGCAGTTCAAAATGAGCATGATAAATATACATGAGCCATCAGGGAATGCTTTTATCCCAGTTCAAACCAGTTGCTATCATTTTTATTGCCTTAATCATAGAATCATAGAATAACCAGGTTGGAAGAGACCCACCGGCTCATCGAGTCCAACCATTCTTATCAAACACTAAACCATTCTCCTTAGCACCTCATCCACCCGTGCCTTAAACACCTCCAGGGAAGGTGACTCAACCACCTCCCTGGGCAGCCTGTTCCAGTGCCCAATGACCCTTTCTGTGAAGAATTTTTTCCTAACGTCCAGCCTAAACCGCCCCTGGCGGAGCTTGAGGCCATTCCCTCTTGTCCTGTCCCCTGTCACTTGGGAGAAGAGGCCAGCACCCTCCTCTCTACAACGTCCTTTCAGGTAGTTGTAGAGAGCAATGAGGTCTCCCCTCAGCCTCCTCTTCTCCAGGCTAAACAACCCCAGCTCTCTCAGCCGCTCCTCATAAGGCCTGTTCTCCAGCCCCCTCACCAACTTTGTTGCTCTTCTCTGGACTCGCTCCAGAGCCTCAACATCCTTCTTGTGGTGAGGGGCCCAGAACTGAACACAGGATTCGAGGAGCGGTCTCACCAGTGCCGAGTACAGAGGGAGAATAACCTCCCTGGACCTGCTGGTCACGCCGTTTCTGATACAAGCCAAGATGCCATTGGCCTTCTTGGCCACCTGGGCACACTGCTGGCTCATGTTCAGTCGCTGTCAACCAACACCCCCGGGTTCCTCTCCTCCAGGCAGCTTTCCAGCCAGACTTCTCCTAGTCTGTAGGGCTGCACAGGGTTGTTGTGCCCCAAGTGCAAGACCCGGCATTTGGCCTTGTTAAACCTCATGCCACTGGTCTCAGCCCGGTGGTCCAGCCTGTTCAGATCCCTTTGCAGAGCCTCCCTACCCTCCAGCAGATCAACACTTCCACCCAGCTTAGTGTCATCCGCAAACTTGCTAAGGGTGCACTCGATGCCTTCATCCAGGTCATTGATAAAGACATTGAACAGGGCTGGACCCAGCACTGAGCCCTGGGGGACACCACTTGTGACCAGCCTCCAGCTGGAGTTAACTCCATTTCCCACCACTCTCTGGGCCCGGCCATCCAACCAGTTTTCCACCCAGGAGAATGTTCGCCTGTCCAGGCCAGAGGCTGACAGTTTCTGAAGCAGAATGCTGTGAGAAAATGTGTAAAAAGCTTTACTGAAGTCCAGGACGACCACATCCACAGCCTTTTCCTTATCCAGCATGTGGGTCACTTTGTCATAGAAGGCGATCAGGTTAGTTTGGCAAGACCTGCCTTTCGTGAACCCATGTTGACTGGGCCTGATCACCTGGTTCTCTTGCATGTGCTTCATGATAGCACTCAAGATCACCTGCTCCATTACTTTCCCTGGCACTGATGTGGTGCTTAATTGAGTTGCTTGTTCCAGATGTGGGAATAGGTGTAATGTTCTAGGAAATTTCAGCTGGCAAATACCTAATAAACTACAGTCTGAAGATGTTGAATGTGACTCATGATGCTGGTCAGGTATGCATGCAGATTTTCAGGGTGGTTTTCACTTCAACTGTCATGCCCTTCCCCACCCCCACCCCAGCCCTGTGGCATTGGAGCATCTGGGAACTGTGATGGGTTTGTCCATTCTTCTTTTGTTGAAGCCATTAATGTCTCACCACCAATTCCAGTCAAGAGAGTCGTATCCCCCAGTCTTAATACTACAAAAGGTTTTTTACATTTTTCTCTCTGGAGTTTTTACTGATAAATCTAATACTGGATGAAAATACACTACCTTTCAATATTCTGCCAAATGGGTAGCACTGTGGTTTTTTTTCATACTATTTAAGAAAGTATAGTCTTCTTTTGTAATTTGTTTCATGTTATTTTCAACCAATATTCTTGCTCTGGTAAGATATTTTGGACACTGTTTCTCTGTAATTCTCCATATCAACAAAGAAGCACCAGTAGGCATGGGATTAGATAGAGATTTCTCTGTAATTTTCAACAGATGATGCTTTTTGGCCAAATGACCTCTGTAAGTGTTAATGCAAAAAGAAGGGAACTTTAAAGTATTTTTTTTTCTGATTACTAGAGGTCTGCCTTCTTTCTTTTCTCGTCAGGCCATTAGTAAAATTTCTTTTTCCATGTTAAGGAAGACCTGTGCAGTGCTTATCATTTTAAGAATCGATGGTTCTTTTTTATATCTAAAAAAAAGCCGACTGTGAATAAGATTGTCATATCCATTGAGACCTTCTTGTGTAAAATTTCCTTAAAGGAGCACCTCAGAAAAGTGTACTTTTTTTTTTTTTAATTCAGAAAGGATTATTAATTTATGTGACTTGAGAAAAACATTCTGTAATATGGGCTTAGAGGGGGTACAAAAATGTCACCCTTTTGAGTTGATACATTTATTATAAAAAAACACTACATAAAAGCTCTTATTTACCCGAAACCAGTCTCTCTGCTATTTTTGCAATAGATTATTTGCACAGCCACCCCATTCATTATATCTCTGTAATTTAGGTAAGTAATGTAGCTCCTTTAAAATGTATATGCTAACCTGGAACACTTTCTTGCATTTTAATTTGCTTTTGTTTGTGTGAGACTACAGCTGACATTGCAAAGTGAAATGAATATTTGATTGCAGAATTTATAACAAATATAGGTCTAATTGCTTAAGCCAGTTGTGTTTATATATCTGATGCCATCAAACTTCTTTTGTAAAAATACAGCAAGACTCAAGTCTGGCAGTGCCCTTCACCACATCCTTAATTTTCATCTGCATTAATTTTACGGATGCTGTTGAGACTCTTCAGTTATTTGAAGCTGAGAAGGGGGCTGGCTTGTTTTTCTTCTGCAGCAGTAATGCCAAGGTTTAAGCCTTGTATTAAGGAAGGCGTGGCAGCACGCACCAGCAAATCCTGGTATATCTAGAGCATACTAGTATTTGGATTAAGCACATGCTTAAACTGTGCAGTTGGATACTTTGAAAGGCTTAGTAAATGTACCCATCATCTGAATGAAAGAGAACTACTATCGGGGTATCCATCTTGCCCCAGATTCAAGAAGAAGCCAAGAAAGTGGTGTTTTTCCTATTTGGTCAGGTGTGAAACACAAGCAGCAGCTTTGCAACAGAAGGACTTTTCTATCATGGATATTTAAGCAAGTTTTTGGAACACTTATTCTTGTCCTTCCTGTGAAAAACTGTGGTGAGTAGTTGAGACATGATTTGTTCATGCTGGCTAACTGCAAACAAAACTTTATTATTTAAAAAATTTAGGGTGAAACCAAGCAAGAAAATTTAAAAAGTAAAAACCAAAAATTAAGTTGTTGAAAAGCAGTGACACACAGCAAAAATGTGTTAGTGAGAGCTGGTTATGTTTTACCTCTGGGAGAGCTAACATCAACGACAATTAAAATACATTTATCTGTTCTGAAGGGAAAACTAGATCTGATCTTATTCTTGGTTACTCTTCTTATATTGCAATGCTCAAGTTGAAGCATCTGTTCTTAATTTCAGAAGTTTTCCTGAAAAGGGAGGATTATGCAAATTGCTTGGCTCGAATTGAGTAGGTAGCAGTGCAGCACCTGTTTTAACTGCATGCCCATAAGAAGACCACTCTGCACGGTGGGATTATGCTTCACCTGCATGAGATGGGGTGATATACGTGAAGATTTGAGTGTCTAAACTTTCAGTAAAACTCTTGCAGAACAATGGAGGGGGATAGCTCCTAAAAATTTTAATGGGATTGAAGGTGTGTGACTGATTAGGGACACCATTAAAGGTGCATGTGCCCCACATCAGAAAAGTGTGTTGCACACCTAGAGCAGCTCTTGCTCCCTCATGACCTAGGATGTGTCCTACACTTGATCCTGGAGCTGCTAGGAGACAGGGTCTTTCTGTTTGTAATCTATTCTACTTCCTGGTGCAAAGAAGAGAATATTTTTAATGCAAAGTCTATTTTAAAACACACGCACACAGAAGTTCCTTCAGCTGTTTGAAAGCTGTTGGGAAGTATGGCATGTTAGAAATAGTCCCAGCTGAAATGGATTAGCAGGTAGAGTTCAAGTGAGGAGGTCAAATATGTAAACTGAATGCAATTTATCTTGTGGCACTGCAGTTTATCACACGGTTGCAGAAATAAAGAAATACCACATGCATGCACATATTCACACCTAATAATTTAAGAATAGCTGGAAAAGCACTTAAAAGACATTAAAGGGCTTCTGATGACATCATACTATCTAGGGTAATAAACCAAAGAATTGAAGTCAGTTCCAAAATAGCTGTAGCCAATGACTTCTTTATATACCTGTCTTTATCTATATTTCATGTCTCAGGAAAAATGTATTGAACACTAGCACACTAGTATTGCATACTAACTGTATGGAGAGACACTGGTAAGATTTCTTCATGCTGTATTTCTTTTGTTTTGTTGGGTTTTTTTTACATCCACAGAAATCCTTTAGTGTCTGGACTAGCTACATTTCCATACCTTTAAAACATGTGGGATGTTTTGACTGTGAAGTTTCCTTGAACCCTTTCCCTTTGAGAAAGTTTTGTTTTCTGCTTTAGGGAAAGCAGGAGGCCTCACCCCTTCCCCTAATGTGTAAAAAAAAATAAATATTTTTCATCATTAGCTGAAGGCTTCTGCCTAAATTTAGAAAGCAGATTGTTGGATAGTTGCGTGGATGAAATCATCTGCAACCGCCTGCTTCCTCAGTAGTTTCAGATCCTGGCAGCACAGGACTTCCAAAACCCATGCTTTACTGGTGCTACAATGTTGGTGATCTTTAAATGCTTCAGGACTGCATGTGGTATTTCCCTTGACAAAGTGCAAAGCTCATCAAGTGAGCTCGTAAAAGCTCATTTAAAGGTCGTGGAAGATGCTCAGGAAAATCTGGTCATCTTGTGACTTGTAGATAGGACCACATTGCCTTGAGACAATGTAGCCTGTTAATAACCTTTAGTCTTGCGATGGATATTAATATCACCTAAGGTGGCGCATGTATATTAATCACAGTGTGATATGGGAAGGTCTCCTCTGCACTTCAAAAGATGTTTACTAATGTCACCAAAACAGAAAAGGCGATGGGTCTCTTTATGAAGGAGAAGCTGTGACTAATAAGCCACTTGGAATTAAAAGGTCAAGATAATTTTGCATTTCAGTCACATTGGATGCTAAGTTTAATGATAAGGACATTTTTGAAAGATGCTTTACGTGCAGTAAACTCCAGTGAAGGATGTTAGTGTCACATTAATAACAATTATTTACAAGTGTGACAAACTCATCTTGAGCAGCCACTATTAGACACAATTTTGGAATGAAATTTAAAGTAAGAGGTAACTTCTAGATGCAATTAAAAGCTTGTCAGAGTGGAGGAGCAGCCACTTTCTGTTTCACTTTGATTGTAAGCACTATAACAAAGTGGCTCAGCCTGGCATTTTCCTACCTACAGCTTGAGCATGGGTAATTCCTAGTGCAGTATCTGACGGAGGTATATTTCTCTCTCTCATTAAGTTCTAATGTTGTTCTTGGGGGAAAAATAACCCAAACCTGTGTTCTATGGTAATTTTCCTTTAAGGACTTTTTTTTTTTTTTTTTAAATGTCCCTTATTTCAACCATAATTGTTTCAAGATATGATCCTTGTAGAAAACTATTGAGCTGTTTGCAACTTCTCCTTATCCTTGCATGCCAGTTGCTTGTGGGATAGTTGTCGAGGGGACTGAGACACGGACTTCAATCTGATGGATCAAAGACCCTTTATTGTGTTAGTTTTCTCTTTATATACCTTTTCGGGTTACACATCTGGTTATACATAGCTGTCCATGCGCTTATCTACAGTTTATTATTGGTTAAAAGTGCTTGTCCACACACCTATTACTAACATGTTATTGGCTAAACAACCGCGCATGCTTTTAAACCAGTTACCCCCAAATTAGCCATGTTGACATTTTTCTTCTTTGTTTTTCTATCAGTTACTTCTTTCCACTGAGCTAGCTCCCTGTTTCAAGGCCTTGTCAGGGTTGCTCAACATCAACAAGGTTTATAGCATCAAGTCCTTCTTCCCTATAAAATGTCTCTACAGATAGTAACTGGAGCATGTAGCCCACCTTCCAGCGTGCCTTTCCAAGATGCATATGTCCAAACTCCTTCTTTACTTTTCCCTGCTTACCTTTCATACTATTAAGGAACTTGGTAAGTGTAAGTAGTGCCTTGACATCAGTGGGGAATCCTTGAGGATTCTTTGGGTTTTGACCAAAACCATTATACTTCACTGTTTGTGCATCCCCACGCGCCACTTGAGTGACCCGTCTACTTCTGGTCTGGGCAGCCCCTGTAATCAGGACATGGTTTGCCTTTTTAATTTTGACCGTCTAGCACCAGAGGTGAATTTCTCTGTCCTCCAGTCTGATTCTTCCACCTGCATTTCTAAGAGTCATTTGCCTCATTTCACGTTAACAAAATTTGAGGGATAGTTTTAAGGGGAGACCATCAGTGAGGGTAAGATAATTATTGAATGCTAGTCTCCGTGGTTTTTAGCTTGAAATTTCCCACAAGCAGGCCATTTAATAGCAGCTCTGTGACTATTTTCTCTTGATTTCTCACAAGGCTTGCCTTTTCAAAGGAACCGGTGGGGACTAAGCAGAGGAAGTTCATTTTAATGCAGTATTATTGGACTTGATGCCCCTCAAACCCTCAGCACCAGTAACTATGCGGGGATCACATCTTAGTTCACATATAGCCTGTGACCGGAGAGCAGACCGTCCCTGTCTACTCTTCCTGAAGTTCCATGAGACACTGTGGTGGTCCTTCACAGATATCTCCCCAGCTGTGATCAACAGCAATACAGAACTAGGATAGGCACCTTACAGATCCAATTTTTTTACAAGCGTTAGGATAGGCCTGCTAGTTGGTCTGCAGTTCAGCTTGAGGGTTGGACATGTCCCATCACCCAACACATCATGAAGCCAGTGATTCAGATTTTAAAGAAAACTGTTTTGGGAAAGGACAAAAATCTATAAACCAAAATTAAAACTAAGTATAGTTAGCTTTGTCCCTCCAACTTTAGGTAACGTACCATTTTGACTGGATACAAATTGAATGTGGGTCTCTAGTGTGTTACATGTATATCTATAGAGAGAGAGGGTTCTGTGCCAAATGCATCCTGCCTCTTAATTAGCTGGTGTTGGTGTTAGCATTTTATTGGTTCATTCCTCTTTAAATCACTCACATCCTAAGTTGAACTGTCCTTGGAAGGGTCTGCTCTGAGTTTCTGCACTTCAGGAATGTCTTTGCAGTTTGATTGCTTTCCCCACTGTCCTCTACTGTGATATGGCGTTATGTGCAAATAGCCTTTTGATAAATACAGGAGCAATGATATTTCATCAAAGCATTATCAGACTTATGCAAATTGATTTGAAGAGTTTATGTTAGTTGAATTTAACTCATTGTGTATTCCTTGCCCAGTGCTAATGGGCCATGTTGCATACCTTTCAGCATACTTGGGAGGTGCTCTGTCCTGCCTGGTGCCAGTGTTTCCCTAGCTGTAGTGTTTGGGCTGTCGCATTGCTACAGGCTGTGATTTTTTATTAAAGCCATGAGAAGTCTGAAAAGGGACTCAGCATCCATTTAGGCACTTCTGCAGAGGCCTGATAACACAGAATGGCTCTCTGGGTGCTTTCTAACATCTGGCCTATGATGTTCCAAGTGAAGAAATATATGAAAACATTATTCTGTGCATATGAGAGTACTGCACATTTGTAAAAAGACAATTAACATAGAAATGAGAGAGGCTTTTGATTCATCAAGTAGATTCAACGGACTCTGTAATATCCTTGATTTTCATTTTAATTAGGATTAATCAGTTTTATCTCCTAAGGTCTTTGCAGGGAGTTTAGACATAACAGAAGACTTTGGACAGCGGTGTGCCTGTGTAATAGCACCTACTTGAAGAAATCCAGCTGTGGCTTGTACAGCTGGGATTAGATTTGGCAGGACTTCAGGCTCCCTTTTTCTCTTGCATTAAATGCCCTGCTGTTGCAGGGAACCCTCTGCGTTTTCCAGTACCATAGCCTGGGCTTCAAATAGCTCCCTGGTTGCTTGCTTCTAAAACCACTTGGGACCAGTATATTGCTTGGAAAAAAGATCCCTAGGATGCCAGCTTGAAATAATGGCTTCTTTCTACTCCAGAAACAGGCACAGAAAGTTTTACTTAACCACCGTGGCCATTGGTCCCAGCAGCTGAGAGCTAGCTCTGGGGGAGACAAAATGAAATTGACCTTTTCTGCTCAAACTCAATATATTTCACAGAAGCACATGAGTTTGGATGGAGTTTCAGAGGTTCTTTTTGATATGTTAAAAGTGGAAAATACAGGAAGGGAGCCAGGTAGTTATATAGGAAAGAAAGCAGCATCCAAGTGGCCTCATAAGGGAGGCAGCAGTGTTTAAGTGCATGTTCTGCATGATGCAGAGCAGAAGCATGACTCCAACACATCTTATGGGAATGTTGCTGTCCTCACATTGGGCTATGTCTTCTTCTTCTTTTTTTGTTGCCCCCCTTTTTTTGCATCTTTTTTAAAGACTCTTTCTCATCCCACCAAGAAAAACTTCCAAACTGTTACAAAACCAAATTAATCTTTCTGGTTTAGTTGCCAGATGTATTATTTATGAGTGGACAAATTTTGTTTTGTAAATTCGAGTCATTTGCAAACATGATGAGAATTTTATTATGATTTTTTTCTGTGCCTAAAATAGATGTCTTGCAATGAAAAGTTCCATGTAATGTGTAGAGAAAAACTCAGCTTGTAGTTGTTTCCTTAGTGGAAAGGATATGCTTATTCCAGAATATATAAAATGTAAATGTATGCCCCATGTGAGCCCTTCAATAGTAAGTTTCAAGGGTAGCTTTAAGCTTGTACACTCTAACAGATTTGAAAGCCATTAGGCATGTGAACAAGAAGAAAACGGAGACAGAGGGCAAAAAATGGTGAAGGGAAAATCTTACTGAAAGCTCACAAAGTCTTTTCAAGCTTACTGAAATGACCTGCTCCATTCCTGTTACATGGAAGCAAATGAGAGCAGGCAACCCTTCTCTCCCAAATCATTCATCTGTTATGCCTGTGATGTATTTAGACTGGATCCTCTCTCAGATGCTGTGGATCTGTCAGTTGCAGGGGAAATTAATGGGATTTTACCATTTGCTTTGAGAAAAAGAGGACTGGACTTTCTCCTGCTGTCTTTGGCAGGAAGGAGTTATGAACTTCCCTGTCTAGTTGCTTTAAATATTGTGGGGTTTTAAGTTTTTTTGGCAGATGATAACCTAATTTGTGTTACTGCAATATACCATGTTGGAAAATTATAGAGGTTAATGTACAGCACTGTGATACACAACCATAGTGGTAGATTCTAATGATTTTTAAATGGTAAACCAAAGGCATTCATAATATGAGTTGCAGTGAATAGTCTCTAATCCTTGCCAGAGATTAGTTTAGCATTGATTTTAATATTTTATGCACTGAAATTGTTTGCAAAGACTAAAAGCTTCACTCACTTTGCACACTTGTGCTTTGTTCTTTCCCTGTACAAAGGACAACAGAATCGTATGCTGATGAATTGTATGGCAGGAAGTTTTATTAAATTCCAGTCATACTGCCTTGGAAAGATTTTTCTAGCAATCAGTGAAAACTATATCAAATTTATGGTGTCAACAGGGCAGAATAGTTAGAAATCTAACCTTTTGTAATATCATTAGTTGCATATTAATATTTTAAATATCTAAAACACATATGAATGACATAGGAGGTTTTGACTTTAAATGTTACTGTAGATATTTGACCATACATAATCTCATTAAAATAGAAAAGTACAAGATAAAATGATCCATTTGCAATTCTAATTATGCATATTGAGATTGACCATTCCTTAAAAAATCTGGAAGTGCAAGGTGGAGAAGGGCACTTGAGCAATCACTCTTTGTTGAAAGCATTGATGGCAGAATAAAAAAATTGAGGGGGGGATTGATTTGTCAGTAATGTGCACAAAAGGTATGGGAAGCATTTCTTTTGAAGGTGAAGGGAAGGTAACCCCTTCATTGCTGTGGTTAGCTTTGGAGAGCTACCACAAAAGATAGATGATCAAAAACAGAGTAGCAGGTAACAATATCAGCTGCTTCATCTGCTCTTGACACTTTTAAAGTGTCCCTCTATAAATAATGACACTTTAGAAATGATTAGTTGATCATCTAGGATTGGAGAGTCAGCACAGCCTCACAAATGCTCCACAGAGGAGGTGGGTTTTGTTCTAGCTCTATTGGTGGGCTGCTGTTTCATCTTGAGCAACTATTTTTTGTTTCCTTGCCTTTCTTTCTGCTACTCCTTGATTGCCTTGTCTTCTTGGAGAAGAAGGCAAGCTCTTTGGAAGCGAGATTTCTTTGCAATGTGTTCTGTGAACAATGAAGTCTGACCCTAGCCAAAGCCTCTAGGGGCATCTCTAACACAAACTGTAATTGTTAGCTTTAAACAGTTTCATTAAAAGAGGTTGGTAATGGAGGATGGCCATGGGCAAGATTTGGAAATATATGTTGGGCACATGTTAATTAAGTCACCGTAAAAGAAAGTTGCTGATTTGGTTTCATAGGGCTGACGCAGAGATGCTAACACCCAGGAGAAATATTGTGCTGCTTTATATTGGTTTTCTTCTTCAGAAGCACAACTCCTCTACTTGGGTGCTCTCCTCTACTTGAACAGAGCCAGAACAAGGTGCTTGGTACGTTTTAGCAAACAAGGCCTCACAAGCCTTCTGCTGGTTTTCTAAACCTTTGTGTGGTTTTTGCGGGTCTCTGCTGTGAGCAGTAATGACTGAAGTTGGACCACTTGGCTTTTTACAGTGAAAACAGCTGCTCGAGGGTGAGCCCATCTTGATAGATTCCAGCCTTTGTTGTTGCTGAACAGAAGGTGTTTATTGTTGCTCTCCCTAACAGTAGCTTCTGGTTTGGCATGAGGGTGCAGCAGCACACCGGTTTGCAGATTAATTGCCCTTCTTCTGGCATCTAGCGATGCAGAGCAGTATGCCCTTCTCCTATTTGGGTGGATGGATTACTCACCATAGTAGAGGATTTAGAAACATTTATCTGTATGAATACCAGCAGTCACATTAAGAAAGAGTAGGCTGTGTTGAAGTATCTACATTATCCATTTAACAGTGATCTCTGCAGGTAGAACTCCAAGGTAGCATGAGATGGAGCAAGGGAGTGAAGGTGATATCCCTTCTCCATTAGCATCTAAGGTGAAACCACTTGCTACATTGTCTAGGCAGAGCAAAACTCAGGAAGGACTGTGTAAGAAACGACAAATGCTTTCTGAGAAGTACTGTAGGCTTTAGAGGGGAGCAGGTTATTGGAGTGATGTGGAAAGCAATAAAAACCAGCTCCCCTTGCATATGTGGCAGGCACTGTCAGAGGTAAAGCAGTCTCTCTCTTTGGTGTATCTATTCTATCCTTTAGGGCTAAACCCAAATCCCTGTAGTTCCTGCAGTGCACCCACTGCCAGTGAGCACTGACTCTCTAGCAAGTATTTTGCAAGATCTTTGCTGTGCAGAATCCCTATATCGTTCCCTTCTTATTTTAGCAAGAACAAGAATCCCCCAAACTATATCTGAAATCTGCGTAGAAATAGCATATCGCAGAGGCCAACTCAAGGTTAAACATTTGGCATTTGTGGAGGGAGGGCAAGATTTACCAGCCAGCACACTCATATTATGATAAAATAAAGGTGAACTGGGAGGACAACAAGTGCTGAATCCTAAAATGACACAGAGGAGCCATAAATCACTGCACGTTGTGCTGTTCTCTAGCCCTTTACACTCCAAGCAGAAGCGAAAACTAGGGTATTATAAATGAAACAAAGATCTTGTTTGATTTCATTTAAGAAGCCATTCCCAGGTAATGGGATAACAAACATTAACTTCTTCAGACTATGCAAGCCACCATTTCTCTGCTCTATACTGCTGCCATCAAATCGGAGTTATTCTCTAAAACCTTCTTGGAAGCAAGTGGAGGTTCTACTATAAAACATAAGGGGAGTAGTATAAACAAATGGCATTTTTCCTAGAAATAATGTGTATGAATGTCCTCATGAGGTGTTGCCTGGTCTGCTCAACCAATTTCTTACTGAAACTGTATATAGTTAATCAAAATTGAAGGATGAAGGCACCTAACTTCTGGAGATTTTTCATTTGTACAGTAAGAAATAATAACTGGTCTTACCCTGAGTTTGCCTGTAAATTTCTTATATGATCAAAAACCTGTTTATTGCTTATAGAGGTGATTTTGCTGAGAAGTGACCTGAACTAGGTCTCTTCTTCCTCCTCCCCCCTTCCTCCCCTGAGTATTCATACTTGCCTTTTATAGAGAAATCACTCAAAAAGCAGGATGCATGCTGGACTCTCAAGCCTTGTTTTCATTTTTAATTTACTTGTCTGACTTCCATCTTACTGAATGCAAGCAATTGCTCCTTTAGTATGTAAAGAAGATGAATTATGTGTTGGGGACCACTGCCTCAGCTGCCTTGTTTTTATATTCCCAGGGAAGTACTCACTATCTGCTGTGGCATGCATAGAGCTGGGGTGAAACTTGCCTTTTTCTGGCATGAAAAATTAAAGTAGGACCATTCTGTATAAGCTGAGCAGTGAAACTAGAGCCCTAGAACCACTTTTTCCCTCTGCAAAGTTTTTAAGGTTTAGGATGATCCAGGATGTGGAACCATGGCAGCAGGGGTACTGCAGTCTCTGTTAGAAAAAGACTTAGGAACCTGCCACTGCCACTGGAGCAACCACATACAGTTTAACACTGGATCCTATTTTAATAATATATATTTTGTCTTTTTGATACACTTCTTCAAATGAAATTACCTTTATTCTCCTCTACAGGTTGCAGAAAGAGGGTTGGGCTTGTAGTTAATGTTGGAAGCAAAATTCAGGCAGGAGGACTCATTGTTGTTTCCCTTGTGTGGATTTTTTAATTATATTTTCTAATTGTTTAATTTAGGCTGGAAGGGGTCCCATGTTCCTGTGCCATCCAGCTTGACTGACTAAACTGAAGTTTCATCTGTAGCAATCCCAACTGAGAGGAACAATTTTTCATGTGTAATTAATCCTAATAAAACCAACACTTCCAGGAGGCTGACCTAGATCCATACATTTCATGCTTTTGTCAATTAATGTTACTTTTAGTGTTTAAACACTATAGTTAGAAAAAAATACTGAAGATGTAAGAGGATGGAGGAAATTTAAGGTGTAATTGCTGAGGAACAGAAATTAACATCCTTACAAACATAATTTATTTTACATTTTCTTCAAACTAGATTTTTTTTTTTTCTGGTGCGGCAACATCTAAAGATCTCTTTTAAATCTTCTAGTATAGCAATAGTTTATCGAGATCACATTGAAGTCTGTTATAGTGAAGAGATAGTTATGTACATGCACGTGTTCAATAATGACGTGTATCTCCAAAGTTTGTTTTATAATTGACAGCGATAGTTTCCACTGATTTTTCATCAACCATTTTTGGTTATGTGCTAGTACTGTCTTCCCGTATAGAGATGTGCTTCGTAGAGATTAAAAATTCTTACAAGCTTTCTATAATCAGATCTGTTGACCAAACCCAAGATGCTGTATTTTCTGGGGCATATGTAGCAGAAAGTCCATGAGTGCTTAGTAAGTCCATAGAAGCAAGTATAAATGTTTTTTAATTTATTTATTTTTTCTTTGTTTCCAGAAATGCTGAATTGGGTACTCTCCAAAAATAGCGTGTGGATTTTTAGCACCTGAAGAACAAGAAAAGGTAATTACCGGACGATATAGTCTAGTCTCATTTGTTAACTGCACTAACGTATTAAAATGCTCAACCTGATCTTGTTGTGGAGCCTACAGCTCCATCTCTGCATATGGATTTTCTGTATTTTCAGTTATGCAGGAACAGTTATTTCTTGAGGATATTCCTTTATGGAAAGGAAGCAGGGGAACAAAAGCAGCAGAGCATGAAAATGCTGAGGCAAAATGGTAGGGAATAGCACACCTATTTTTTCAGTTTTTTAGTACATGTAGAAATGAAAAAGATAAAAGATGGGCAAAAAAAATCAAGGTTTATATGTGCCAGTGGAAAAAACTGTGGATTTAATTGTATTTGCAAGACTGTCTAGCAGAGCATTTCAGCACAGTACACAAATATTGAAGGAGGCTTAGTGTTCATCAGTATAACAGCAGCCTCCTCAGTTTCGGTGACTGAATAACTTGTGGAATGGTGTACCCTGCTCCGAGGGTCGTGAGCTTCTCTGCTGCCTGTGAACCTGCCTTTTGCAATTGAGTCTCTTGGTCCTTTTGGGTCATGACATTTTGTTTGGGCAATGCAGCTCGACAGGGCTGTGGCTCAGTTGCTGGTGTTAAACAAAATGCTGTTCATCAAACTTTCATGAGCCGCTTTGCCAGGGGCTACATCTTGAAAGACTAGGCTCTGAAAGGCATGTTGCTGCCATCTCCTGTATTTTCTTCCACCTCTTTCCAAGGTCGAGAGGTGAGCATGCTGGGTCCTTGTGTGCTTTTGCACTTTGCTCCTTTCTGGAGACAAGTGATGTAGAAGTTGGGCAAGGAGGGCACGGCCATGTTGAAGAGTGGTGCTCCTGCTTCAGCTGGTACATCTGACTCAGTGATACAGAGGAGGGATCAGAACCCCATGGTTGCGTTAAAGACTGTGCATGGATTCATTATTACTGTAGAAAACCTAGAGGAATCTACATAAGCAGAGCCTTTCAGTTATTTTTTGTAATAATTAATGCATTAACTTCAAAGTGAGATGTACGTAGATGCCGCAGTATGGAGAACAAAAGGAAATATGTAATGTGAAGATCTACACATTTGAGCATAGCAAAGCAAGCATAGTGAGATTTAGAAACACAGATGCAAAGAGATACAGATAGGAGGTGTTGTAGGGGTCAGGAAAGCTTTTGTATGAACAGGTATGATGTTCTTACGAGACACTTCATTTCATTGCTTGGGTTTGAAAAATGCATGTGAATGACATCTTGCATTCACTACATCTGCAGTGCCATACTGATGATAATTAGCATGTGCATTTTGGAGTCAGTATGTAAGCCAAGATGACAAATGGAAACAAATTGTAGGGTGGACCCATGTGGCCTTCTTCATATATCAGCAACAACTAGTTGGAAGCCCATCTTCCCACTTTATAAATGGAAGTGGTCTCAGAATGATATTGAAACACATTGAAGTGCTTAAATTTGCAAGTTGCTTTGATCCTTCTGTATTTTTTCATGGTAGACTCTGCATTCCCCAAGGGGAATAATGGTAAGGTAGTTTACCACTTTCTCCTCCTGGGTATCAAGCAGATTATAGTAAGGTATGATGTGTTGTCAAAGAGAAAGACTGCTGCGCTGTTGAGTTCCACTGAAATTTCACTGTTCTTTTATAGGAAGATGAAATATTACTCCAAGTTATTTATGCAATTTAAAATTATCTCAATTAATCCAATCATTTGTCTTTATTTATGTTTTTGGTACAGTGGTAAAGAGATTTTTTTATAAAATCAGTACTTCTGTTTGCAGGTAAGAAACTAAAAATACCCACAGGTTCATTATGGCTAAGTGTTTTCCAAAGACTTGGAACAAAACTCTCCATGCTTTAATGCAGTGTAGCTCAAACAGGAACTTGTTTCCACTGACTTTCTTAAAAACTATCAATGTTGTTTTAAAGTTTAAGCACAAGTGATATTGTAAGTAGATAAGGATATGTAATTAGCAAAGAAATGGCCACTTGCATTCTTGTATTTGATCAATGTGTCATTATTTTCAGCTTTTCCTGTTCTCTGAGGTCAGGTGGTTGCACATGATTTTTTTTTTTTCATTCTGTGAAAGGGATCCCATAGAGTCATTTAGTTCTGTCAACTGTAAGAGCAGGACAGGTGCAAATTCCTTAATTCTTCCAAACTTCAGTGGCGTCCTTTAATTTGGCACCATGTGGCACTAGGTTGCAATGGCCAGGTTAGGGTTGTATCAGATGTATTTCGATGTATTGAAGGGATGTTAGCTGCAACATGTGTGTGCCATGTCCTGGGAAAGGCATTGTCCCATCTTATAGGAGAGGTGACCTTGATGGGGGTATTCACTCCCATGAAATGGGGGCTTTTGGTAGGTGGAGTGGATTCCATGCTGTGCTGCTGTTAATGAGCGGAGTCTGAAGTTTCAGAAATTAAGACGATGCTTTTAATCTCTGCGTGGCCAGGCCAAAATAAGAGATGCCAAGGCTCAAGGGCATGAGAAGCACTCTCTTCTTTTATTCTCAGTGCCTTTTGGGGTTTTGTTTTGTTTTTTTTTTTAGCCGGCTGGCTCTGACATTAAGATTTCTAATTAATTTAGAAACCACAAGCAGTTAAAGAGAGTGAGCAATGTAATAACTCGACCATGGGGCAGAGTAAAAGCACATCAATTATTCAGGCGGTTGCTCCTGCTTATTCCCTTCCCTGGGCTGGCTGTCAGTGTGTGTCAGCAATGCCACTAATGCCCTTCAGAATTTACATGCGTAAACAGTGGCCTTTTAAAATCTGCATGAGGATAACTCCAGCATTTCCAATGACAGCTGCCAGCAGTGTGCTCTGTCTGTTGAACGCTGGGGGATCCAAATGGTATTTCAGGTGCCTAGTTCAGAACTGGGATCTTGGCAGGCGCATGCGTCAGGATCCTCTGCTGTGGAGAAGTTGCTCCTCCTTTGTTGTCCCTCTTTAGGTTGAGAGGCATTCTGAGCTATGGGAAGAAATAAACAGTCCTGCTTTAAAATGCAGATAGTGTCTGAGAGCATCCTCTCTGCTGAGCATCATCCCCTCCTGCTATTTCTGTGACATCCCTAAAGCATGCAATGCAAGATTGCCATGGATGGCACTGGGGCTGGACCTGCTGCAGTTGCCCTAGAGGAATGAGGGGCAGGAAGCATCCCCTTCCTCACTGCTGTGGCTATTTCATGTCCTGTACTTTGGCTTAGCAGTGGGAAGCTTTTCTCACTGCGAAGAACTGGATTCACTGGACTGCGGTATTCATCTTACATGGGTGCACCACGAAGTCTCTTGTTAGGGATGCCACGACGAGCAACAGCAATTTCCACACTGAACTAGCAAGGAGACTGAAAATTGGGGAACCTGTTGGATTATAAGCTGAGCACGAAGCCTTTTTTCCTGGCTGGTTGGCATGGTTATTCCAACAGCTGAAGGCTACCACCTTGCTCTTTAAAAAGTGAACGAATTTGTTAAGGTGACAAAATACAATGAGCCTTACTAATTATGTGTTGTGCTAGTGAAATGATCAGCTTTGGTTTGGAAAATGCTGACTTTAATTAATGTTGAAGGGCTTTCTTCTTTGATCTGTGTAGCCATTTGTAAATCACTTGTCCCCATGGAAACTTTTACATCTGTCTCACTGGGGAGCTTGAAAAGCAACAGGTAAAATGGATTTGCTTTAATAGCCACGGTTGTAACTTAAACACTTGAAATTATATTAAGCATCTCTCTCCATTAGCATTTCATGTTGATCCTGATGATATACCAGCCAAGGCTAAGACAGGATCAGCGTTCATTAAATGGAAGAAACTAAACTCTGCAGACAAATGCTTTGGCTAAATGGGGACTTCATGCACTGAGAACAAGAATGCAATTAGCTGAAATGTTTGTTTACAAATTCTAATTCCTGGGGAGTATCTTCTCAGATTGCTGCTTACATCTCTTGGTCTGGTTTTATTGCCAAGGCTTGCAGATTGACAGATCTTGCAAAGCTCAGTTGGTAGCACACTCATAGTGGATTAACTTTGCATGTAAAGGTGAACCCAGCCGAAGAGCAGGGGCTGAGCCGGAGATGTGTCTGAGCTTATTTCTGCATTCCCCCATCTATTTTACAGTTTACAGTTAGGTACAATTAATAGTAATTATTAGATGCTCCAGATATTAAATGGTGTAGGCTGAAGAGAAGCTGGAAATTGTGCAGTGCAGTTGTTACTGCTATTTTCTGTCCCCCACTTAGAGCCTAAACCAGGGAAATCACAAATAGGTTCCAGTTGAGTGAGGATGTATCTCATTCAAGGTACATGCATGAAGAGCCTTGTCCTCCTGCTTGGTTGAGAGACGTGGACACCCTCGGAAGGTGATTTACCCAATTCATGATGCGAGTCATGCTCTGAAAATGCCGATTTTCCTCAGATTACAGAAGGAGCCAACAGGAAACATAACAGCTGCAATCCAGTTATTAGGCTTGCGGGGGGGGGGGGGCAGGTGTCAGCTGGGTTTTTTGATTGTGTATGGTTTTTGTTCTGGCCTGGGTTTTTTGTTAAATTCAGACCAGCAACATGGTTGAGAGGTTATATTTAGGCAAACAAGTAGACAGGGATATAGGGAAATGTAAACAGGGCTTTTGGAAGCCAAATGAAAAAACTGATAACAAGAAGAGAACAGCTCACGCTGCTTTTGATAGCAGCTGTGCATGAAGGGTGGGGGCTTGGGTGCTTTGTTCTGTGCCTTCACACAGGTAATGAAGTGCCAAGAGTGGGGTTCTATTTTGTTGCTGCATAGAGTTTGTGAAGTGTGAAGGAACATGCATTTTGAGTGTGTGTTGAAAGCAACAAAATAGCATGTAATAATTTTAAAGTGTGTAATAAAACATTGGTTTGTATGCTGGGATATGGTGTGGCAGTATTTATTAGCTCATTTTCTTTTTCTCTGTACAGTGGCTCTACGCTATTTGCAGATATTTCTTGTATCTTCCTTGCAAGTGCATACGGTGTCTGTACTTGTCCATTGGGTGACACTGGATAAGTAAGCATTCCCAGGATATATTTGCCTGGTGTGTCTGGTGATGAGCTTTAAACATTTACCATAATAACACATTTTTGTACCCATTTGCTGAATACAGGATAATAATGAAATAGTCAGTATTAATCTGTTTGGCAATGGCTTATGGTCATGTTAAATGATGGGAAACAGACTAATGAGGATCATTCTATTGATGGATAAGAGTTACAATTTACCAACTTCACAGTAACTTAAATAAAACCAAGCTGCTTTTGACTAATTCACAGAGTGGTAGGCAATCTGTGAGTATATCCACACTTCTTGTACTAAGTAGGGCTGCAAAGCAAGGGAGCAAGCTTTGTGGGAGGCTGGGATGGGGTCACTACAAAGACTGGTTGCAAAATGTTAAGTTTCAAAGTCTGTTAGATGTTTTAGCCATGAGTTGTCAGTAAGCTCATTGCAGTGACCTGAGTCTTGCTGCCTTGTCCCATGCAAGTCATGCTCCCTGGCAGCATTTCTCCTTCTTCAGGCAGTGAAAAGGGAATTGCAGGACTTGATGCAAGTGATTGCTCCTTCAGAGGGGCTGCTGAAGGGGGTCTCTTGGGTTTCAATGCTAATATAGCATTTAAAACACCACTTTTTCTGTGTCAATAGTGGAAATGACAATTAAGGAAGTGCTCTCCTTAATTTGTGAGAAGTGAGCCTGATATTACATGCTCATATATGCCTAAGAGTCTACTCTTAATAAAGTATGTGAGCCTATCTCCTATGAAAGCTAATTGCACTATTAGGAGAAGATCTCACTAACTTAAGAAGATACATTTATTTGTGCCTTAAGAGGATTTTTTTCTGAGATGAAAGAAATGCTGCACGGTGCCAAATTTTATTGAAATTGTATTGTTCTTCTGTATCCCTTCCTCTCTCCCCATGTTGAAACTGTTCTGGAATTTGAAAATACTTTGTGAGATTGAAGCACACCAATGTAATTCAAAGCAGGCAGCACTTAACTGAGCTGTTGGAGAATTCATCATGCATCGGGCTTGAGGCTGATTTTTTTTCCTATGGGATAGTCAATAGGAAGCAGCATTGCCAACAGGGCCGCATACATTAAAGGTATAGGAAACCCAGGAGAATGGAAAGCACTGTGGTTGAGGTATCTGCTTTTGGCCCTGCTCCACTGTGAGTTTAGCAGCCACCACAGGTGCTATCAAGACTCTGGGGAAGATCAAGGGATTTGTTTCCTGGGCCTGCCTTGGGATGGAGGAGAGGACCTGGATCCAGGGTAACTGCATCTGCTCCTTTCTGAGAACCCCTCCTTTTGACATCCTACAAGGTAGATCATCTTAATCTCCTTTATGCTTCCACAGACAGTTACACTGCTATTAGGAACTGGGCTTTGATGTTTCCTACCAGTATGATTTGAATTAAGTCTAATGTAGACAAAAGTTTTAAGACCTCTCTCCTCTCCCTCCCATGCAAAATAAACTGCAGACTTTAAATGCACTGTCTGGCTTGGAGGCATTTCCCGGTGGTTTATTGCTTTGCCTTTATTGATAGGCTGTGTTTGCTCTCACACAAACTGATTAATTTGAACTTAATGATTTGTTTTGCAGAAGTTGTTTGGCTAGGGATGAAGGCTGAATTAAGTGTTTTTCATTGGGTGGAAACTTTAGTTCTTATATATTTCTTCAGATCTTGGTTCTGCTCCCTGTAAAGTTTGTAGAGACTCAGATGAAGTGACCCTTGGTCAAGCTGGGAATGTGCAACCTGCCAAGTATCTGTAGGGAGAGCAGGAGGACATGTTAAATTGCAGACAGCTTTTGAAAATTTTGGAATGTCCTGCTGAAGCAAAACAATAGTCCTTTGGAAAAATGTAAGGTGATCCGATTTTGCTGCTTTATTTCAAAAAATAAGAACAAAATTGGAACAATCAATCCAATTATATTAAAATATGAAGGTATGCTAAGTACAGCATTAGATATGTATTTTTCCACTATAAATACACCCCAAAGGAATAATTCTATTTTTAAGATGAACTTGGTATTATGATAATGTAAAAAAGTCTATAATTTATAATTCCAATCGGACGTGAAGAAATTTAACATGTCAGCTTTTCTATTCATTACCCCAGCAGTCAAGACTAGCAGACTGTTCCTTCACCTTCACTGTCAATCATTTAGATAGACCAATTATGGATTCAGTTAAAAATACATATATATGTATTTCAAAAGAGAAAATGCAGCAGAAGATTCAACATACTAATGTTTTTTTTTTAAAAAAACCCCAGATCTGTAAGGGTACATTTAGTCCTATGCTGTATAAGCTTCATGGCCAAAACTCTCCAGTTATTATTCTGGTCGTTCTGGAGCTACCATATGGCCTAAGTTAAAAAGTGGTTCTCCAGAGCCACTGTTGGAAAAAAACTAGTGACAACTGATGGTCACTTGTTGTACCATTTAGAAACACTCACTGCCTGGCAGTTGTTTGGTTTTTGTTTTGTTTTGTTTTTTTTTTTCCAAAAAATCCAAACAGGTATGAGATGAAAGATTAAGTCCTATATTGGTATTTGGGTCTTGGTTGTGCTGAGCCATTCACGTATGCTGGAAAAAAAAAGAAGCGTATTCTGGCTGTGTTGAGGTTACTATTCATTTTTAGAGTTAGTTTTTGGATCTTTGAGCCTTAATGTCTCCAGTGCAGCTCTTCTTTAGCACTGAATTTAGAGCAGACTTGTTTCCTTTTAAGATGTAAGATATAATTGCATTGACCTGTGTTTCACGAGTACTAAATATTCAGTGTGCTCCAAAAAAAATCCACAGAATTAGAACTGGAAAATCAAATGCAGAAGTATAGTCATAGCTCTAGTAATCTTGTTTTAAAGCAGCAGCATTCCTTTGGGGTGAGTTTATTATGACAAAATATACATGGCTAAACTTAAATAGAGTTAACCTAATATGATCAGACTGATTTGGAGCAGAGGTAGGTCAATAGTATGTCTTTTTGAAAATCTCATCCTGTCTCTCTAGAGATTAAAGCTATGAGTGCAGAGCATCAGTCTAACTCATGCTGAAGAGGCAGAATCTTAGAATCATAGAATCACCAGGTTGCAAAATACCTCTTGGATCATCAAGTCCAACCATTTCTGTCTGCCACTAAACCATGTCCCTGAGCACCTCGTCTACCCTTCTTTTAAAAACCTCCAGGCATGGTGACTCAACCACCTCCCTGGGCAGCTTGTTCCAGTGCCTGATGACCCTTTCTGTGAAAAATTTCTTTCTGATATCTAGTCTGAACCTCCCCTGGTGCAGCTTGAGGCCATTAAGAAGGCAGAAGGGATGTTTCTCAATGGAGAGAGACTTCAGTTGGAATGCAGGAGCTCAAAATAGACTGGAGGGTTTAGAAGGATCTGCGGCCAGATAGGGAAATATCCAGCTTTGCTGTAGGGATGAGGTTTGGAAGTTCACACAGAATCACACAGAATAACCAGGTTGGAAGAGACCCACGGGATCATCGAGTCCAACCGTTCCCATCAAACACAAGTTAACCCACTTGATTGCATCCATGACTCTTGCTACTGGCAATGTGCTTATATGGGCAGACTTCTTGGTTTTGGGTGGGTAGGGGCATCCTCTCCTCTTGTGTTTTGGGCAGGACTGCTGCACCAAGGGCGTACAGATGAGCTACAACTTGAGGTTGCCTGCCTTAGTTTTCTCTTTAGTTTTACCTTCTTTTTTAAAAAAGGGTTGTTGCAAAGGCAGCGTCCTTGGGATTTGAAACACTCACTGGAATCTCACAGCATGGAAACTCATATTTAATGTAACATTTTTATTTTTATATCTAAAAATCTAGTACTGTTTTAGACCATTGAGTGTTTAGAGTCTTGCTGTTATATGTGGAAAGAGGCTTGAGGGCTCTTCGTCTTGTATGTCTGCCAATAGTGCATGTGACTGGTTTAGTTAAGGATTTGAAAACCTAGGGTCTAGTAAGGCCATGGAAAGAATATCGACACCCTTTGCATGCATGGCTTCCTATGGAAATAACTGGAGCTGTGTTTTTCGTAAGTGAGTCTGACTTTGGCTCCTAAACCACATTGGTATGGTAAGAGATTTGACCAGATCCAAGCCATGCAGCATCAGTCCCTTTGCAGTCAATGAAGTGACTTGTTCCAGTGTCTTACGCTCAGATATTCTTGCTCATTACTAGTGCTTCATCCCAAACATGTCCAGCCAATGGAGATGCTTTTCCCATAATCTGTGGTGTCCCAGCATAACATGTGTGCAGTCTGCTGGTGCCTCCTCTGCTCTCAGTGCCAAATGTATTATTGCAGGACCTCAGAGGAAGGCATTCTTGCCAGTCTCTACAATATTTGAACAACACTTTGTCTACCCTTATAACTATTGCTGTTCATTCAAACGGCAGACTTTTTCACTGATGAAACTTTCTCTTGGACCATGTGTTTGCAATTTGGAAAACAGTTCTTGCTATTAAAAAAAAATAATCTAGCATACGCAGTAAATTTAGCCCTTAAACTGAAGCAGCACAGTGCCTTTTGGAAAAGCACACAGGTGCTATACGTATAACATGTGCGTGAGTTAAACCTCGTGGACTGATTTTCCCTGATTTTCCCTGATCCCTCATTTCCCTGATCAACAATTTCATACAGGAACACACACATCTCTGTAAGTGGAGCTAAATCTATTGAGGCTTAGCCTTTGAGACTGACTTTTGCATGCCCATATTATATGGAGCCTGCAAAGGACTGTAAAGACATTTTGTTGGTGCCTGAATATCCCTGAGGTGGGCCTGGCACCTATATATAAGAAAAAAACTCTGCAAATGCTTAAGGCAGAGGATAGGATAGGAGCAGCACATTGAGTATACAGATGGGGCAGTCCAACATTAAGAGCAGTATGGTTATGGTAAGTGTAATGTGCAGAAGTTACAGTGCATCAGCTAGCTAATCAGTTCTGAATGATTTGTGGGCATATCAGCAGGGGTGAGTTTTAGGGAGATTTGAAGAATGGTGTTGTGGCTCTGCAGATTTGTATTCTTCAACTGCAGAAAGAGGGACTTCAGGAAGATCATGCAGTTCATTGTTTTAGTGCTGCTTTTCTATATATTTTTATATATTTGTGTTTTTCTATATTTACGTATTTTTTCTTTCTCTTTTTAAAATTCTTTTTTCTTCACAGTCTTTACACAGTCCCTCTTATGAGACAGGGTGATCATGGGTCCAGATGCTGTGCTGCAAATGCTGGTTTTAAAACCAGTGGAGAATCTGGCCTGATAGTTAGCAGCTGCTTGGTACTTTCATCTTCTAAGAAATAGGCATCTAGGAGCGTGCAGATATGAAATTTATTGGTATTGTGAGCATGAGTTGGAGTGAGGGTGCTGATGTGACAGAAAGGGAAGGCAGAGGGAGGCTTGATGCCAGAAAATAACATGGCTGTAAAGAGCATTTGCTGGTTAGATGTCTCTTGAGGGCTGGATGCAAATCTATACTTTGGTCTGAAAGCTGGAGGTGAGATATGTCTTCATATTGCGTGGAAACTGGTCTTTGAACAAAAGACAGATTCAGGTTGACAGGATGGGAGCTGGGTTTTGGTTTGACTTTGCTGACCTTGCTCAGATGTGGAGGTGTGGGGAAGCTTTAAACTTCCCACACAGCTCATTTAATAGCACTTAACGCAATGGCAATTCTTAGAAGCCGTGCAAAATGCATTTAGAAAAAATATATTTCCTTTAGCTTTGGTCAAATAGGTAGATAAAATGTTCCTGACTGCAGGTTTGTGTTCATTGGGCCTCATAAGTACTTACTGATAGTTTTCCGAAATTTATTTTTCAAGTTGGTGAGTTAGGTAGCTGAGGAAAGAGAGATCATGACTGAGGCAGTTACTTTTCCAGCATGCACTTAAGATAGTAAAATTATATCCAGAGCTGCACGGTTTTAATTTCCCAGTCTTCCCAAGACTTCAGTAGATTAATGCACTCAGAAATATTTCTTTTTAATCTCAAGAAATTACTATGCCTAGGTTTGCATGAACTGCAAGGCTGAATCTCCTGATTCATATAAACAGAGATGTTTATATGAAATTTTAGTGTTCCATCATATTTTACCATCTCAGGAGTGAAAAAATAAACTTAATGAACCTAGATCAGAGAGATTTGTGATGAATTCCCAAAGAACAGAGAGGATTTGCAAGTAGCTGTGATTTTCCTGTGTGATTTTAATTTTATGGGCCCCTGTTGTTCAACATTTTCTTCAGAGTAACTAAGAGTTGCATTAAATATTAAACAAATGGTGTGATGATTCATAAAGAGGGTCATGAGCTCCATATGTGAGTTAGAAATTTAATATGCAGATGGTTTCACTATAATCCATGTGAAATGTCCAGGAATCAGAGAACTCCAGTGTCTTTGGATAATTAGATGGTGATCAAAACAGAAAAAAGTTCTATTGAAACAATTTTCTCTTAGAAAAGGCTAATTCTTCAAAGCAAAATTGCTTGTTAGAGCTCATCAATTGTAATAGCAATTTCTCTTGAGGAGAAGTAAGACAAAAAGAATTTGGAAAATGTCAGAATGTCATCTTGATATTTGCAGAACTGATAATTTTTGTAGTGTACATGTCTTTCATTTAAAGTTGTAAGGCTTACTCTGTTCTAATAGGAAAGAAGGAAGATGAGGCATTTTCATTTCATTGAATGTAACTTGTTTTAATTACCTTAAAATGACTTTCTAGAATTTTGTTTCACCGAAAAGGAAAACTGGATTACCCTTTTTCTCATATTTTATATAATTTTAGTACTAGTTCATGTTGCAGGAAAAAAAAATATATCCAAGTCTTTTCTTTGGATGAGGCAGTTAATTTTTCCCCTACTTCCCCCCCTGGAGCCCTGGAAAAATACCTGTCAGCTATTCATCTCCAAGACAAATATGCTGATGTTTTTCTCAGGCCTTGCAGAACTTGCGTCCTGCTTTGCATGACAGTTACAAGGCTACGCTGAGGGCTATCACATAAACTAAAAACTTGACTGTCCTTTATAACAGCTGCTAGCAACACAAAACATACACATGCACACACAAATCCAGTGTGCGTCCATGGAGTTCCCTAAGAGGCTTTCTTGTGCTGCAGATGGCTTGCAGGCAGATGCACACATGGAGTTTACATGTCGGCTCAGTTGCATCTTGTCTTTCAGCTATAAAAGTTTTTTGTTGGCAGCATTTGGAGATGAAGTATTGACTCTACACTCAAGAAGTACTGTAGTAGCATTGGAAGTGTAGGTTCTGATGTGGTGGGGTAGGTTGCTTCATGCATAGCTCTAATTAAGTAAGGTTGCTGTTGCATTTAGTTGGTCAAATCATGAAGCAGGTCATGGCACATGCTTGGAATTAAGAAGCAGGCTTATGGATGCACATAGCACTGAAGGTTTAATTCCTTAGTGCCCAGACCTCTCTGAAAATGCAACTGTTCTTAGTCTCTTGTGGATGAGGGTTGTCTTTCTTGGTGTGTGACTTGCGTCTTATTGCTTTTCAGAAAGAAATTAGGGAATCATAGAATCAGAGAATGGTTTGGGTTGGCCAGGGCAGTACAATCTGGTAGATATAAGAAAGCTGATAGGATGGGTCAGGATATGACTGTGGGCAGAAGCTTTGATTAGCTGCATCTTAAAAACCTCCAAGGATGGAGGTAGTGCTTTCTCTCTGATGACGTATCCCAGGGTATTAAATGCTGGAAAATACGAGCAGTATATAGACTTGAAGAAGTTTTGGGGGAGAAAAAATTAAAGCCCAATTTAAAAAAATAAATGAAAAAAACCCCTAATCTACTTAAGTGTGTTAAAAACATGCAGTTAGGGAAGCATGCAAAGCAGAAGTTTTGTATCTAATTGTAAATTAGATAGACAGCTGCGGGATATCAGTAGACATATGGCAGGAATGTAAATAGTTTGCTCACACTTTAGTGACATCCTGGAAAGCTGCGTGTAAACTTTCTGAAGTGAAGAGAGAAAAGATGATTTCCTGGAAAAGAGAGTTTTCGAGAGAAATAATTGCTAATAAGTAGTCTGTGCCCCTCTGAAAGGCAAAAGTTTTCTATTTTGAAACTCACTTAAAAAGCAGCCTTTAGTCAGGCTGCATTTTCTCATCTGGCTGGTGAGCACCAAGCAAGCTAGGCAAGTTGCTGGTTTCATTGCGTGGCTGGAGACATAGATCAGAAGTAGCTCCTCTGTGGGACCTGCCTTCTGATTTCAGTGTAACCTCCTCACAAATGCTTTATGTTTACCAAGATTTAGGGAAGATGACAAAGAGGAAGGTAAACAGTTGAGTAATTCAAGAGGGAGTGTCAGATTACAGAATGTAAATTCATGGATCAGTGGCCAAAACTCTTGTTGTTCCACCAAATCATACACAACACTTGCTTGCATACCAGCTGTTGGGGTTGCTGCTACTTACAGCGACCTTTAAAATAATATCCTAATGCAATACAATACTATGAGGCACTAATTTTGGCTTATTTTGGAAGCCAGCAAAGCTGTCTAAATATTTATACTCTTTTGTTAATAGTTGGCCATCATATGTTCTGCTATGCATATCATGATATCGAAGCCCAATCTAATGATATCTAATGTTGGTTCTTGTATTAGCTGAAAGAAATAGCAAGAGTAAAACTTGAACAGCATGTTTGATTTCTGGGTGAGTGTCTAGTGACTTACTTCCTAAACAATTCTTGTAAAGTTTGCAGTGGACCAAATTCTGGCCCTGTTGAGGTTAACAGTAGCTATTGCAGGGTTTTTTTGTTGAGACCATTCATCTGCCTTAGGGATGGATTTCAGTCCCATAGCTTGTTAATTTTAATTTTAGTCAAAGAGCCAGAGCTACTTAGCAGCTTGATGCGAAGAAGCTTTTATAGAGTGGAAGCAGTGGAAGGAGAGCAAGGAAAATCAAAGAAACTCAGACATCACTAATGTTTCAAAAATACATTTCACAAGGGAGTTTTCCTTAACTATCCTTCAAAGATTACATGATGGAAAATTCGGTTATTAATCAATAGTGCTATCTCTCTGTTGGGTTAAAAATCACTTTTAAAAATGAAGATTAACATTTGGTTCAGTCTACAAAGAATTTTTAGAGTTGTGAAACTTTAAGTACCTATAAATTGCTTAAAGTGTGTGGAGGTTTAATACGAAAAGGGAAACACTTCATTGCATTGTTCTTTAAGAGGTGAACCTAACCTATATAGTCATAGAGTTAGATAATTGGTATATCTTTAGCAAATAATTACAAACATATAACATAAGTCAGTCCCTGGAATCAGCTGACATGCAGTTATACTATAGGGTGTTTTATTGCAGCAGAGCTTGAGAATTGCAAAACCAATTTTCCATAGAGAAATCGATTTAATATGGTCTCAGTGCCATGATATGGTTCATTTGAAATGCTGTAAGTCAGGCTGTTTGCTGATGTTCCTGTCAAGTATCTATCATTCTACATTTGTTTATAAAGGCATCATTTATAATGTAAATTATGCCCAGTGCTTGTAAATAAGAGATTGGAATATTTCTTGTTGGGGTGGGTGTTTAACTGGATAATTTTCCACTCATGAAGTAGGAAGGAGTAGCTCTTATCAGCAGTCATTGCATTCCAAAAGACACTCTGAAAGATGAGATCTCTTTTTTCTCCTTAATTGCAGCACATTTCTGAATTGGTTTGTTGCAAGCAGAGGACCTTGCATTCAGCCCATGGCCATAATGCTGTGCATGTTTTTTTCCCTTGACTGGACTCCAGTATTTCAGTATCTCCCAACCACTTTCTTAAAACACTTTTGCATCATTGATTCATGTAAAAAAAAACAAACGTTTATGTTCATGTCAGTTGTGGTGGGACTTTTGGCATTTTAATGGCATGTTGTTGACATTTTGATGACTCTGCAAGTTCAGTTCTGCTGCAAATGAGTCTAGAAAACAATATGATTGAAGTCTTATCACATGTATATTTGAAATCATTTGGTATGGGAGAGGTACGTGGTAGCTTTGGGTTGTTTTCTGACTGTCAAAACCTTGGTGGATTTCAGTGTTGAATGCTGAATAAGTCAGGATTGTAAGTGGATAAAACATCTTTCCTTCTTCTGGAAAGACTGATTAATATATTTGTTGGTGGGCTTCTCTGGGAAGGCTGGGTAAGAGTTTCTGTAGGTAAAAGAAGCCTGCTGCTCCTCTCCTCGATTGTTTGGGATTGACACAGACCTCACCTTCTGGGCTTGTCATGTTTCACTCTGTCACATATCAAAGAAAGCTCAAAAGTCTTTCCCATATTTATTCTCCATTTTAAAATGAAAACATTACACACTGAAGTTGAGCAGTGCAGTATTCTTCAATGCAATATGCAGTTTGCACTCAGATCACTTGCTCCTGTGTATAATTTAAACATGAATCATGAATTACATTTGGGTTCTCAGGAAGAGAAAATAAATTGGATAGAGCCACATCCAATTATGTAATGAATTCCTCATGGTAAAATTTACAGCAGGGATGTTGCAAAGTGGAACATCGATAAAAGATTTCCAAAAGATTTGTTGCAGTATCGCCTGATAAAAAAAAATACCTCTGTCCTTTTAAGCATAGAAGAGCCATTTTTGATTCAAACAATAGAATATTTAAAGATGCATAGGATTGGTTTTCATTGTAGCTTAAGTACTAGATCAAGAAGAAATACTTGATACAGTCTCAAACCCAAAAGTTCTTTCCCAACATGTTTTAAAGAACCTGCAACATACCTTGGTTTTATGGCTCTAAAAGCACTTTCTAGGCTGCATGTAACAGATTATATTTTGAGGAGCTGTCTCTTGACCCTGGAATTGACTTTCTAAACTTGTTGCTGAACCCTGCTTTAACAGGCAAAATACATCTTGTGAGCTTTTATAAGGTGAGCAAACAACTGGTGGTGCTGCAAGAAGTTTTGGTAATTTAACCTGTGTTTGTGGCTTTGATATTTTCAATAGCTTTTTGTTTGCATTTCCTCCCACATGTTTTTCAGTGTGCATTACCCTGGTGCTTTTGAGGGCTTGCACTGCACCATGCAGGTTTTAATGAACAGGGCATACCTACTTTTTCCAGGGGGATGTCCTTCTTCAAAACCCAAAACATGGCTCCTAAAAGCTGCATATTAGTTGCAGCCAAAGGGTAAACAGGTAGATATATCCATGCTGTTTGTATTAAACAAATATCTTCCTGATACTGCAGCACATATTAAAAAAAAAATCATGATAGTTACATATGACTTGTACCATATAGATATCAATATCAGTTAAGGGAACACTTTCCTTTGTTTCACATTTTCTGCCTCATCAAATCTTCACACTGGTGCTACTTTGGTGCAACTTTGCAGATCTTGGTGCTACTTAGCACCAAAAAAACCCATGTCTTCACACTAGGGAGCCAGCTTTGGCATGGGAAACAGGATAATGGCATCACAAGAGCTTCGCTTAAGCCACATGCTATATTAAATGCTTAAGTTTTATAAAACCAGAAGTATGGTGATTGGCATTTGAATAAGGAAGATATTTTTTTCTTAGATGAGTAGAACATCTTAGCAGCTCCCATGGCTTAATTCTGTTTCTTTTATTATTTTGTCTATTAGATTAACTACATGAAATGTTGAAGCACACCTATGTAAGGGAAGAGCCTAGGGCTTGCAATTCTAATACCTGTCAGTTTTCAGAGTTTCCCACAGTGGTTTTAGTTTTGTCAGATACTTTAAGGGTAAAATCTTGGCCTGCTCTCAAGCTGATGATGGGATGTTTGCCATCGTCTTTAATAGGCTGAGTATTTCCCTGAACAGAATTAAAGGGGATGTCTGCCCTGGTGTAGAGTTCAAGGTCAGAGCGAGAAAGAAAACACTCTGACTATATACAAAAGCACTCTTAAGATTGTAGGTTAGGAGATTTTGCACAGCCTTATGTCACCTCTCCTGACAGTACCCACACGGTCCTCTGAAAGAGGGTATTGACTTTTGGGCGTCAGCCGTTCCCGCTGCCCCGATCCCCACATGGCTGTATGGAAGGGGAGGCATGGTTGAGGCAACCTCAGAGGAGGTGTCTAACCAGAGAGCATGGCCTAAGCAGTTATTTAGGTGACCATAATCTGTGGTGTGCATCAAGGGCTTTATAATGGTAATATTACCAAACCGAAAAGCGTGTCTTCTTTTTTTGGAAAAGCATGGGCTTTTCCGAAGTGCAAATTCAAGCTGAGACAATAATTAGCTCCTTGTTTGGGTTTTTTTTTTGTCACCTTGAAAGTAGAAAGGTCAAATATAGTCAGCCTGAGAACTACTTTACCTTTTCCCCTTGAAGCATTTAATTAGATTTCTCATGTAATGTAAAAAACAGATAGTACTTTGAATACAACAGTCAGAGCTTGCTGGAACAGCTTATTCACCTAAGGGTTTGGGTTTTTTTCTTTCTTTTATTTCTTGCTGGCTTCATAGCCCAATTTGTAATTTTTCTGAAAAAGTGACAAGTTTAAACACTTAACCCTTTTGCAGAGAATAGGCAGTTTGGCTTTTTTTTTTCCTTTTTTAGAATGGAAGACTAGATACCAGAACAATGTACAAATAAAAACACTAGTGTATAAGATCGTAAGAGGCACTTCAGAAAATTCCCAGAATGAAAGTTTTACAGCTTATGCATTTTTCCCCCTGGGAATATATACATAAGTGCTGTATGGAAAACTCTTTGAAAACAGACTTATTATTTCTTGCTTTTTGTAATATTTTTGTCTGTCATTCCTGATTTTGTTTTTTCTTTTATTTTTTCCTTTTTTCCTTCCCAGATGACAGGCTTGCTAGGTAACTGGAACTGTACGTGTTAGGCTGTGAGCTTGGTTCAGTGATTTTCATGATGAGAGACACAGTACACATTGGTGGGTTACAGATCAGGCTTGTTGGATGTCACAACAGCTGAAAAACCCTGAACATATGTATTTTTTTTCCTTCAGTCATGTCCTGGATCACTGGAGTTACAGCTCCCTTATGGAGGTTGCTTCCCTTATTCTCTCTGTTGTGGTATAGTGTCCCTCTGACTGCATAGGCACAGCTACTAATTTTCTTTACAATCCCAATACAGCTCCTCTCTGTACTCAATGGACTGATCTACCCTGTGGGTATCTTTTACCTATGTATGTATACTAATGCACTGTTTCAGGTGTGCATTAAAGTGTGCATTTAAATCAAAAAAGAAGCTGCAACAGCAGAGTGGATTTGCAGTATTACCTGTGCTGTGGTATTAGAACTGGAATTTCTTTCCTGTGTGTTCTTCCATCTGTTTTGTCTCCCAAACAAATTGGAGTTTGTAATCACTTCTCATCTAAATCTTTTTGCTGTCATAACTTTTCCTAGTAATGCAAAACCCCAGAGGGGATTAGGTGACCTGAACATTTCAAATGTTTGAAGTCTTCAGCGGTAAGTAGGACGAAAAAGCCTTTCTTGGACATTTTCAAATTAACTTGCTATCTGCCCTAGCATACATTTCTCTCCCCTCCCTGCAGTAAGACGGTATTTTATTTTTTTTGTGAATGTAGAACAAAAACGCTTGATGGAAAAATCTTACTTATCCTTCCAGGGCATGGAGTGATGGCAAAGCCTATAAAATGCCAAGGAGGATTTTTCAGTGTCTCCTGTGTGGAAAAATGCTCCTGTGGACCCTAATCAGCATCTTGCAGTCACTAATTGCATATTTTAGATTGAGCACCTAAACCTGCTATATATAAAGAGGGGAGAGTTGAGGGTCTCATGGTTTATTTCATAGAAGCCTCTCTCCAAAGCAGATACCATTTTACAAAGGTACCAGAAGCCAGATCTCCGTTTTAATAGCAAAAGCTAGCTGGTGGCAAGTCACTTAAAAAAAAGGTGATTTTTATAGAATCATAGAATCACTAGGTTGGAAAGGACCCACTGGATCATCGAGTCCAACCATTCCCATCAATCACTAAACCATGCCCATCAGCGCTTCATCCACCTGTCTTTTAAACACCTCCAGGGAAGGTGATTCAGCCACCTCCTTGGGCAGCCTGTTCCAATGCCCAATGACGCTTTCTGTGAAATTTTTTTTCCTGATGTCAAGCCTGAACCTTCCCTGGCGGAGCTTGAGGCCATTCCCTCTTGTCCTGTCCCCTGACACTTGGGAGAAGAGGCCAGCTCCCTCCTCTCCACAACCTCCTTTCAGGTAGTTGTAGAGAGCAATAAGGTCTCCCTTCAGCCTCCTCTTCTCCAGGCTAAACAGCTCCAGCTCTTTCAGCTGTTCCTCATAAGGCCTGTTCTCCAGGCCCCTCACCAGCCTCGTCTCTCTTCTCTGGACTCACTCCAGAGCCTCAACATCCTTCTTGTGGTGAGGGGCCCAGAATTGAACACAGTACTTCCTTTTCAGTTTGGATACCTAAGTAACATCTGTAAGGATGCAGAGGCGTGCAGGACTGATTAACTTTTGCCCAAAACCTTATTTAGAAAGTGGCAGTATGTGATGTCAGAAATTAAGACACATACATTTGCAAGTGCCCATGGGCCAGAGTCTGTGAAAATTAAGAGAGGAGGACAGGTTTACTGTCACACCTGCACATAAAACAAGAACATTCTTAGAAAGTGAGGAAGGCAGAAATGGGCTTACTGCATTCAAAGTAGTGCCACAGGGTGGTTTTTTTTTTTTTTTTTTTTCCTAGTGGTGGAAATCTATCAGTTTATTTCGGTTTAACACATTTGTATTCAAGCTGCTTATCCACACCATTAAAATAACAATTCAAAAGTCAATATTATATTTAAATGTTAAACAATTCAGATTTCAGTTATATCTTAGTAAAAGGGCTGCTACTGAGAACACACTGGCCCATAGTGTCGTAGGCAGGAATAGGCTGTAATAGGCAATTATGGACTAAATGGGAAGGTTATGTGGTGTTTATTTTATTGTTTATTAGGAATTATTCAAGGATTTTTTAGGAAAAAAAAAAGCCTTTAATGGGTAATTGATTTCTATAAGCATTTTGTGTTTGCTGCATTGATGACTTGTGATCCTGTAAGATGGTGTATGTTGAAGTGCACTTTCTAGTTCTGGTGTTATTTGCCTGTGACTTTGCATTTCATTTCCCTGCATAGATAAGTTGACAGTTACTGCAGACATTTTGCCAAGGAAGATAGATAGATGAAGATGCGATAAGGCATTTGGAATCCTTAAATTGTCTGCGAAAACTGTGAAATGGTTTAGTAGAAGTGGTTGGCATTGAAGGTGTGGCAGGTTGGGCCCATATTTTCAGTGATCATCAATAACTTATCAGGTTAATGAGAAGGAAAATTCTGTCTGGAGGGGGTAAAAAGTAGCAAGAGGTGGTGTAAACTCATTGACTTGATTGTGGAATAAACTCTGTGTGTTTGTTACCAGCAGCCCTTCACCTGGCTTCAACACAGGTCTTGTTTGTACTACATCTTGTTCCAAGCAAGATAATTAAGGAGTCCCACTTATTAGGAGTAGGTATAAGATACTTTATTAAATGGCTCTTCACTTCATTAAAAAGGAGTTCTACATGTTCAAGAGTGATTTTTTTTCTAGAGCAAAACAGGATGTTGAGAAATTTCTTGCTATATGTCAAAAAAAGGAAGCAAGGAGGGTGTGAAACGGTCTTATACCATCCATGGTTGTTAGTTCCAGTCAGCTTAAAATGTGCAAATTAATTCACTTATGATATATGGAAAAAAAACCCCAACACCTCAAGCTGCATTAGGTGGTGTTGATTTGCCAGTTCCCACCTGCATAAATGCTATTAGATGCCGAAAGATACAAATTGCTTTAATAACTTTCACAACTGATTGGTAATCACCCTGCAGTTAATGAAACAGGGAAAGCACCGCTCGCTAAATGCATTGTCTTCATTTACTTCTGCACAATTTCCAAGGTGTAGAAATCACTTTCAACAAACCCATGCTAGAAAGGTCATCTGTTAAGTTTTACTCATACTCATGTTCTTATTTTCCTTTCTCAGTTCAAAAAAAAATGTATATCCAAGCCAGTTTTCCCAGTCTTGTTCTCCAGTGTGGCTTTGTGCATATCCTCCAGCATTTGACTGCTGGTTACCTACAAGGAAATCTTTGCAGCTTAGTGGAAGTGATGCTGAAGAAGAGTCTGGCAGAGCTGTTCTTGATGTGTGTCCATCCAGGCAGATGGAAAATCACACTGTAAACTCCCATAGAAGTGTACTAACAGCCTTATAAAACTATGTGAGCTGGAGAAAGAACTGCAATTCAGGATGGACTTTTTTTTTTACCAGGTTGGAAAAGACGTCTTAGATCATCAAGTCCAACCATTCCTATCTGCCATCAGACTATGTTTCTGAGCACCTTGTCTACCTGTCTTTTAAATACTCCCAGGGATGATGACTCAACCACCTCTCTGGGCAGCCTCTTCCAGTGCCCAATGACCCTTTCTGTGAATTTTTTTTCCTGATATCCAGTTTGAACCTCCCCTGGCACAGCTTGAGGCCATTCCCCCTTGTCCTATCACGTGTCACTTGGGAGAAGAGGCCAGCACCCTCCTCTCTACAACCTCCTTTCAGGTAGTTGTAGAGAGCAATAAGGTCTCCCCTCAGCCTCTTCTTCTCCAGGCTAAATAACTCTAGCTCCCTCAGCTGTTCCTCATAAGACTTGTTCTCCAGCCCCTTCACCAGCTTTGTTACTCTTCTCTGGACACGGTCCAGAGCCTCAACATCCTTCTTGTGGTGAGGGACCCAGAAATGAACACAGGATTCGAGGTGTGGCCTCACCAGCGCTGAGTACAGAAGGAGAATAACCTCCCTGGACCTGCTGGTAACGCCATTTCTGATACAAGCCAAGATACCATTGGCCTTCTTGGCCACCTGGGCACACTGCTGGCTCATGTTCAGTCGCTGTCAACCAACAGCCCCAGGTCCTTCTCCTCCGAGCAGCTTTCTAGCCAATCTTCCCCTAGTCTGTAGCACTGCACAGGGTTGTTGTGCCCCAAGTGCAGGTCCCGGCATTTGGCCTTGTTAAACCTCATGCCATTGGACTCAGCCCAGCAGTCCAGCCTGTTCAGATCCCTTTGCAGAGCCTCCCTACCCTCCAGCAGATCAATATTTCCTCCCAGCTTAGTGTCATCCGCAAACTTGCTAAGGGTGCACTCGATGCCTTCGTCCAGGTCATTGATAAAGACATTGAACAGGGCTGGACCCAGCACTGAGCCCTGGGGAACCCCACTTGTAACTGGCCTCCAATTGGAGTTAACTCCATTTCCCACCACTCTCTGGGCCCGGCCATCCAACCAGTTTTCCACCCAGGAGAGCGTTCACCTGTCAAGGTGAACTGGCAGCCAGTTTCCTAAGCAGAATGCTTTGAGAAACTGTTGTCAAAGGCTTTACTGAAGTCCAGGAAGATACATCCACAGCCTTTCCCTCATCCAGTAAGTGGGTTGGATGAGGTCAGCTGGTTTTTATTTTTTGTCCTCCCGAAGTGGTAAGACTTATAAGAACTGGTCTCTGGAAAAGTCCCATAAATTATATCATCATTTAAGGATAAAATTAGTGGCCAGTAGTTAATGATGCAGGAATTAAATACATAGCACTGAACTGAGGGCAACACTTTACTTCTTGCTGTTGCTAGATTTCAGAGGCATTAATGTCCCTTAACAAACATCTGAAGGTAATTTCAAAGGTTGGGGGAGGTTAGAGAAAAGGGCACAGCGGTATTTTATTGTAGAGATTGCCTATCTATTAGACAGCTCTGACAGTGCGTGTAATTAATTTTTTAAGTGTTTATACTAAAGAATAAATAACTAGGTAATACATGTGGCACATTATAAGTGTTTCAAGTGCACTGTAGTCGGGTTAGATGTTAAGCTGTGGCTTTATTGTGGTTTTAAACAGAGTCAGCATAGGTAAAATTGGCCACTTTAGGGTCAGCTTTTCTCAAGTTAATTTAGCATGCACTTCAGATTCTAAGTAAGATGGCTAGGTTTTGGAAAAGTCTTAACAACCAGGCTGTGTATCAGCAAAATTCAGGAAGGTGATGATGCCATCTATCCTTGCTGTCCTCAAAAAAAAAAAATCAGCTGATTTCCCCAACAGTCTATCTGTGCTCAATCAGTGTTTCAACAGGTGCTGAGTACCTTTGAAACTCTGATCCTTAGTTTTTTATATGATTTTATATGCAGTGCATCTGAAGAAGAATATGTGTGATTCATATACACATACAGGAACGAGCACAGAGGGATAATTTTAATATAAAACCCAGTGCTGTGTGTTTGTTATGTTCTGAAATGTTGCACAAAGTAATAGTCATATTTATAGACGGTAGTTCACCTGGTGCTTTGCTTGCAGCATTTGCCTTTTTTCGTGTCTCAGTTGAGTTGTTCTTCCTCCTCTCTTATACTGAAAACAGCCTGTGCCAAGCACTGTCCTTCTACTTCATCCTCTGGGAAGTCAAGCCGTGAAAAATACATCTCAGAGTCTGGGATCTGCCTTGGTCAGTGAAGCCATACCAAGGAGCAGGGCTGCACTTCTTTGCCACATACTCCACAAGAAATGTAAAAGTTTGCTCTCATTTCTGTGGAGTGTGTCCTTTTGGGGCTCCTGAGGCAGCTTTCTTAAGCGCTCCTTGTATACAGAAAGTAAGTGGTGACTATGCTAAATGTGAAGTATTAGAAGGGTTTTCTAATCTGCATCTGCATTTTCATGCTGACCACACACAGTGCCTTGGCCTGGCAGATCCACCTTGGGGGTTGCTTCAAGGCAGCTTCTTTGCACTGTGAAAAAAAGAGGGTTTTTTTTCCTACCAGGGAAGACCAGAGGTGCCCCAAGAAAATTTTGGGTTTGAAATCTGTCTGGAAAGCAATGCTGATTTAATTACCTGTAGAGATTCACATCTTTCACCAGCACTGGGGAGAGTTGGATTTGATCTACATGTATAAAGTTGTCCATTTAGGAAGTTGCACATGTTGTGTGCTTTTCTTTTTGCTTGTGCTTTAATTCTTCACCACCTGGCTGGGAGACAGAGAAGCAGTAAAGCTGTCAACATTGAGAAGCATGGTATAATATTAAAATGCCATAGTTTCAATTGAACAGATGATGGTGAGAAGTTATTTTAATGGGTTTGTTGAGAATTGTGCTTTCAAAGACCCTTAAATTATTGCAGACTGTGCTGTTGGGATACTTACGGGCAACAACCATTTTAATTAGGAAGATACGCTTGGAAATGAGAAGTAATTTTTTTAAAGGTAATTTCCTTCATGAATGTTTTACTGACTTCTTGAATTTATTTACCACAGTGACCTAGCAATAAAATAGGTATTTATAGGTTAGTTTTTAATTAGAAATAATGGCTGGTAGAGTTGAAGTGATTAATCATCTTATCCGTATAGACTGTGGTAGTCCTAGTGAAAGACAGTTGTTCTGACAATTTAGAGAGTGATCTAACTGATGTTTTATCCTTAAACAACACCACTACCTGCACAATCACAGTTTGACTCGGAAGAGGACAAATCAGGCTATCTCACTCTAGCAAAATTCACATGCGGATGACTAAAGAAATATGCAACAAAGCCGGGGTTTGAGCCTTCTGGATGCCACTGGCATTCATAAATAAGAGTAATTAAAATAGTAATCCAGTGACGTGGCTTTATTTCTGCATGAAACTTGCACTTGGAGGGCATGAACTGGCAATGACAGATTTATGGTGAGAGTAATTGTGACAGCAGGCTTGCTGCTGAAATGCTTGAGCAGATGCAAGTGAGTATTTTTTCAGGAAGGATCAGAGAGTTTTAATCAGCCTTTGCTTTCTTGGTTGAGAAGGTGAGGATAGAAATTACAAGAAACTCAACTTAACAGCTTTAATGGCCTCAACAGAAAGAGGGTAAGAGTTAGGGAAGCACAAGGAAGATTTTGAATGTAATTCCAGTTTGCTTTATTAAGCTTCACATTGAATCTTACATTTCCTTTGCCCTCTCTGCCCGAGGAGGTTTTAACTCCATATATCAAAATGCAGTATGTAAGAAACAAGAGCCAGCGTGCTGTGTGGTATATATTTTGGCATGTAAGAAACAAGAGCCAGTGCACATCACTTTCTGGAAAGTAATGAAATGTCATGGCAAGTGCATGAAATAAATGTATTTTTATGTACTCATTTTAGAAATCAATGTAGTGATAAGATTTGACTTTTTATTAAAGGATCTTTCCAGAACTCTGCATCCAAGCCTGAGCTGTCTGACTGCCACTAGTAGCTTTACCTATTTTTCACTCTGAAGGTATGCCAATTATCTTTGACAAGAATCAAGACAATTCCTTCCTTTTCAGTATCTATAGGAACTCATCAAGGATAAAAGAGCCTGACATTTTGATTTCCAGCTTTTGTTTCCCTAATCAAAAATAAATGCATAATGGACAAGAACAAGCAATTTTGTTCAGTCTTCACAACACAGCAAGTTTTATGATTAGCCTGAATCCCACTGCATTTTATTAAATTACGCCTCTGTTTGAGTTTGCAGCATTGCTTCTTCAAGGAGAGCAGCTTGTAATAATCTGTATTTTCACATAAACTCAGTGTTCACCAAGTAAGCTTGAAATTTCTCACTGGCCTGCTCAATTTCTGAGTTAGGTGCAGAAATCAAATCAGCGTCTGCCTGTGTTTACCTGCCTGCCCCATTCTGCAGATTTAAGACCATCCTTACTAATGTAGGCAAAAGAGAGGCAGGATTGCATCACATTGCTTGCTGATTTTGCTAACAAAATAGGCTTTGCAAAACTGCTTAAATTCAATTTGCATTTGGAAAATAAAAACACGGTGCAGCACAGTCTGCTGGGAGATTTTTCATGCCTCACAGGTATGTTTTCAGAAATGGTAATCAAATATTCTGGTGCCATACATACACACAGTTTCTGTTTAGCTGTGATCCTTTTGTTTCATTTGGGATGAAAGTGAATTACTGTTGTTGCTTGACCATTGAAAAAGTCAATTCACAGGGCAACTGAAATGGTAAGCTGCTCTGAAAGTGCTCAACCAGTTGAAGGGCAGTTTTGTCATCCTCTAAAAATCTGTATGGCACTTCATGTGTACAGCCAAAGCCCCTTCACCACTCCCCAAGGGAGACCTGCAGTAGTTGACGTTGAGCCTAAGCATGTGTGTGAGAGCTACATATTCACTGGTGGGTGGAAAAGACATTTACCATGTTATTCCTCATTTCAGTGCCTGCTCCTTGCAAAGAGCTGCTTTCTGAATACTGAAATTCCCTGGTATCAGTGTGAATGAAATGAACTGGTGTTATAATTTGGTGGATATAAAAAAAATATCTGAGTCCAACTAGGTATAGCTTAATGCCCATAATCACAGAATCACAGAATCACCAGGCTGGAAAAGACCCACTGGATCATCGAGTCCAACCATTCCCATCAATCACTAAACCATGTCCCTCAGCACCTCATCCACCCATGCCTTAAACACCTCCAGGGAAGGCGACTCAACCACCTCCCTGGGCAGCCTGTGCCAGTGACCAATGATCTTTTCCGTGAAATATTTTTCCTGATGTCAAGCCTGAACCTCCCCTGGTGGAGCTTGAGGCCATTTGTGCTTGTCCTGTCTCCTGTCACTTGGGAGAAGAGCCCAGCTCCCTCCACTCCACAGCCTCCTTTCAGGTAGTTGTAGAGAGCAATGAGGTCTCCCCTCAGCCTCCTCTTCTCCAGGCTAAGCAACCCCAACTCTCTCAGCCGCCCCTCGTTAAGACTTGTTCTCCAGCCCCCTCACCAGCTTTGTTGCTCTTCTCTGGACACGCTCCAGAGCCTCAACATCCTTCTTGTGGTGAGGGGCCCAGAAATGAACACAGGATTCAAGATGCAGTCTCACCAGTGCCGAGTACAGAGGGAGAATAACCTCCCTGGACCTGCTGGTCACACTGTTTCTGATACAAGCCAAGATGCCATTGGCCTTCTTGGCCACCTGGGCACACTGCTGCTCATGTTCAGTCGCTGTCAACCAACACCCCCAGGTGTTTCTCCTCCAGGCAACTTTCCAGCCAGACTTCTCCTAGTCTGTAGGGCTGCACAGGGTTGTTGTGCCCCAAGTGCAGGACCCGGCATTTGGCCTTGTTAAACCTCATGCCATTGGTCTCAGCCCAGTGGTCCAGCCTGTTCAGATCCCTTTGCAGAGCCTCCCTACCCTCCAGCAGATCCACACTTCCACCCAGCTTAGTGTCGTCTGCAAACTTGCTAAGGGTGCACTCGATGCCTTCATCGAGGTCATTGATAAAGACATTGAACAGGGCTGGACCCAGCACTGAGCCCTGGGGGACACCACTTGTGACCAGCCTCCAGCTGGATTTAACTCCATTTCCCACCACTCTCTGGGCCCGGCCATCCAACCAGTTTTCCACCTAGGAGAGTGTGCGCCTGTCCAGGCCAGAGGCTGACAGTTTCCTAAGCAGAATGCTGTGAGAAACTGTGTAAAAAGCTTTACTGAAGTCCAGGACGACCACATCCACAGCCTTTTCCTTATCCAGTAGACGGGTCACTTTGTCATAGAAGGCGATCAGGTTAGCTTGGCAAGACCTGCCTTTCGTGAACCCATGTTGACTGGGCCTGATCACCCGGTTCTCTTGCATGTGCTTCATGATAGCACTCAAGATCACCTGTTCCATGACTTTTCTTGGCACTGAGATTAGACTGACAGGCCTGTAGTTCCCTGGATCCAACCTGCGACCCTTCTTGTAGATGGGATAATGTTGCTCAATTATTTATTTTTGTTCTACCTAGTGCGCTCTGTGTCTGCCTGTAATGTCTTTTTTTACTAGTTCTAGGTAGAGAACTTCAATTTGCCTTTGTAGAAACCTTCCCTGGTTTAGTTTTCTGGAACTTCTTTTCTATAAAGAGGATTCTTCTTTTAAATAAAACATATTGAACAGTCCTTTTGACTAAGAGATCCCTTAATTCCTGTTGTGCAAGATTTCTTCTCTGTTTACCTGGTGCACTCCAAATTCAGCATGGAGATGGTCATTGATTTACATGTAGATGAAGGGCAGTTTTTGCTGACTTCTTACCACTTACACGCACATGTAGGAGTGAGTGGCCTCACAAGCTATTTTCTTTTGAAATGTCTTCAGAAAAAGCTGTAAGCAAGACTTCATTTATTCGTTAGACAGAGAACCTTTTTACAGGCAGTATGTATGAAGTAAGTATGGCTTTCATTAAAGAGGAGACATGTATTTTATCTCAGCTGAGGAATGGGGGAACATGGGCCATAAAGCCAATATTGTAATAGTCTCCCTTTTTAATAGCAAGCTGTATGCTGCACTTCTGAAACGCCTGGAGTTCTGGAGGCTGAGCTGATCAGAGCTCAGCATGCTTTTTTTCCCCTCTGCCTTATAACCCTTGTTAACTTTTCAACTTGTCAAGTATGTGGTGGTTTATGAAATTTTAAAACTAACATTATGCTGTGTGGGGATCACAGTGATATGCTACAGTTTTGAGTGCATCCTGAGATGAATAAATCATGAAGTCGCAGAAAGTTGCAGTTAAAGAACCCAGACCTGGATGCCTGAAATATTATACCTGGGTTCATGTGACTTTAAGCAAGGATCAACCTGGAAGTGGTCCACACTTGAATTGGAGATAAACAAAAGGGGGGAAAAGTGGTATCTGTGGAATATGTGTTTCTTCCAGGGCAGCAGATTGATATTTACTGACATTAAGAGGAATTATTGTTGATGGGAGTAGATTCCCTTCAGCTCAAACAGGTAGATACAATCTCACTGGTGATGGAAATTGCCTGGTCTGGTTTCATTCTGGAGTGGCTTCCTTATAAATGAAGGTAATCCTTTGTTTGATGCTCGCTTGGTCACCTTCCTGTGTTTTGTAAAGTCTCCATAAAGATGCTTGAGGTTATATTAAATTTTTGCTAGAATCCACTGTAGGTTTTGCAGTTACATTGCGACTGTGGGTCAGGCAAGGGTTTCATTAACATTTCATCCCATCCCTGGCTGCCCAGTTGCCTTTGAGGTATTTCTGATTTTCCTCAGACTTGAGATGAGTGGCTGATGCATCTCAAGCTTGCATCACTTCTTACTTTAGCTTTTGCCTTGAAAAAAATCCACCATTATGGCTCTGTATTTCAAAGGGTCTCTGTGGGAGTCATGCCTCATCTGTCAGTAGAGACACCCAATGATTCACATTTTTGACTTCATGTCCATGAGTAATCTCCCTGACTTCAACAGGATTACTCAGGTGTTTAAAATAAGACTGTGTTGTAAAAGTCTGTGGGATTATGAGCCCAGAAAGATTGGTTGTGCGACTAGTCATTGAGATTTTCTTTTAATTTCTCTTTTTATGAGTTTGAAAAGTCAATAAAAAATAATGCAAAACACATGCATGATTAAGGCAGAGGCTTAGCTGCAGCTGTGCCAGGAAGTTCACAGTGAGGGTTTCTGGAGGAACCTTCTTGTGTTTTTTTTCCTTATGTGATTACCCTATTAAAAAATGTGCATTATGTATCCACATATAGGGACTGATAATACTCCCATCTATGGTAATTTTTAACTAAAAGCAAATCTACTTGATCAATCTGTCTGGGTCAGGTGGATATACCACTTTGCCTTGATTTGTGTGGTTTTTTCTATCCTCAGTTGTTTCTTGAAATCTGTCTTATTGCTGCACTTTACAAATAGCTTCCAGTGGTGCACATCTGTATGTGCTCTTTCATCTACTCCCTAGGGAAAGAAGGATATGGAGTCAAGTGTTTGGGTTGGGAAGATTTATATAATTGTGCACATACATGTGTGGGTAATGTGTATGGATAAGCTATACTGGAAAAGGGAAGTAAGTGCAAAATTACACTTAACAACCCAAGCTGGAGATTCATCTACTCAGAACAGCTCCCAAGAACCTTCTGCCTCCACTGCAAACTGCAAAATTTTGTACCCTCATTGCTCCATCAGTGTCCTGGGCCATCTTTATAACCATAAGGGCCGCCAAGGACCTTTGCTGTAAAGCAGAGTAGATGAACTGAACTGGAATGTGTTTAATTTTCTACAGGCTAAAAAACGTTAAAAATCATCGGGTAACCTCTTTGTGTGTAGACTCCCAAATTTGTTCATCCTGTGGTCCTCTGGACCCTTCTTCTAGGTTGTCCTCTGGCTCTGATTGCCATGTGATGTTATGAATATCCTGCCACCGTCCCTCCTCTTCAGATGCTAAGGGGGTCCAATTTTAAGAGTGGTAAAAGGTAATTGGAAACAAAATGAAACCACTATGTGTATGTATTTCATCTGAATTTCTGAAAAATTATTTTAGCTTTTTTTTCCCCTGTGAAACATTTCTAAATGTTATCAAGACCTGCAAACTGAAAGTCTTTATTCTGTGTAAATGGCATTTGCCTTGGGGATGGAGGCTTACACAGCTGCAAGATAATGTAGAATTTACATGTTCCTAATTTCTGATTTAAAAAAAAAGAAAAGCTATCAAAACCAATTGTTAAGATTTGAAGATGCTAGTGACATGAGGTACACATGTATGTATTAGATGCCACCTAGGAAGAAAGGAGAAGAAACGTTTTGTTAGTTCTCAGCAACATTGCAGTGAGAGCACGTGTGCAGTAGTGGCACATGAAATCCTTGGTAAGGATGTAGGACTAGTTCTCTCCCACACACAGTGTATATAGGAAAAGAGTAGGGTGTCTAGTTTCACATCTCTTTTTCCATGGTGTTTTTCATCTTATTTTATTTCAGTGAATAGTGTACTCCAAGCTGGGTTCACCGAGACCTTCCTTAAAGTGGGATAATTTGAGCATGCAGTCATTCTGCCCTTGTCTATCCTTCCCCTCCCCAGTTCTTCAGTAATCCTGGTTCATAGTAATTTGGTGTGCTAATTGTTAGTTAAAAATAAGAGACGTGGCAAAATGAAGAAGAACTGAAGTGATTGCCCTTCTGTTTGCAGAAGTGGAAGCTAATAATTATTACTCTTACATTTTTGTTGTTAAAACTGCTCTTTTCCACTCTCAGTTTCAGAGACCTCTGTTTTTCTTTTGACAAAAAGCCATATAATTTGATGTACATAGGCAATACTTCAGAATCCATCACTCACAGCCACAGCCTTCCTAGCTACCTGTATATGAACCAGCAGATGTCATCCTGCAGACTGCTCAATAATAGATCTTTTTAAGAACTGCTTTTCTTCTGTGGAGTTCAGGTACTCCAGAACTACAATTTAAGCACTGCTTACAGTTCATATACAGATATGAGAAGATGTTCAACTTAATGTAGAGTTCTATATTTGCATTTGCAGAACATTTTGTCTTTCTTTATTCCCTTTGCAGACAGAAGATGTGGAATGCCTAACAGCTCCTCAAGGTCTACAGTGTGCAAGGAGAAAAAAATGTTAATGTCTAACTGTCTGATTCTTGGTTTGGTTTTTTTTTTGTTTTGTTTTTTTAAATCTTCTTCCTTGCATTGCTTTCATGTTTTGAACTTAGAAGCTTAGGGAATTCAGAAGTACATGGAACTTAATGTTTGGTGGTTTTTTCATACTATTCCTATAAATTTGACACCAAATTTGATAAAACCATCCAACATGTCTCATTCATGCTCTTAAACGTATAGAGAAAGTACAGCAACCTTCTAAGAAGATGTAATTTAAAAAGCCTTAATGAGTTTAAGGTCCTTAAAAAAAAACCCAAAAAACCCAAAATCCCAACACATTTCTATTCATTTAGCAAACATCTGGACACTGGCTTATGCTTGCACACTCATTGCTGAATTACGAGTTTTTAACTTCCAAAGCTAAACACACGAATCACCAGCAGGCTCAGCTGGGGGATATAGGGTAAGCCCCAGTTTTTCCCTCACCTGGATACTTGCTTCTGGAGGATGCAGGGATGCTGCTTTGGTTGAAGCAGCACTTGGGCTCACTCCAGCAAGCATCCCCATGGTTTTGCTTTGCTGTCCTCCAAACCCCTTGTCAAAAGGTTTCTTCCGCACACACCGGCCAGGACCTTGTGAATTTTGATGAAAACCAGAAACCTACCTGCTTTCCTCTGAAAATAAACAGGGCTCTGACTGTGAGGTCAGCCAGCTGGGAGAGAGCAAAAATGTAAAAATGTGTTGGAGTGGAGTGGGAGGGCTGAGAGTTGCTGGGAATGCCAACTGGCTCTCACCCCGAGTCCTTCCCCTGGATCCTTGGTGATTTTAAGAGAAATGGGGCTTTCTAGGACTCTTCCAAAATTGCTTTGTAGAGATAGCAATGGGCAAGTTGAGGTAAGATGCAGGGCACAATGATGACTGCAAAGGTGCTGTAATAGAATCTGCAGAACATGTTATTGTTATTATCCAAATATTATCCTGTAACATCTGTGAGCCCCAGACATCTACAGGGAACAGATGTGCTTGGTGCAGTATGACTGTAGAGCGAGGAGCAGCACTTGCCCCAGAGCCCTCCCATTACAAGATATTGTTTTTGACAGGCTGTAAGGAGGCATGGACAGTCATCCACATCAGTTGCCAGCTTCAGCATGCCAAAAAGCAAGATTGGTAAAAATCCACTATATAGATGCATTATAGCTGCAAATAGAGCTCTGTGTGTTGATTTTAGTGGCGGTTTAGGGATCCATCTTTTTTTTATACCCTGCTCAGTAGATATTAGTTGTCTGTGGGACTTCAGAAACAGATGTAGTCTGTCTGCTGCACAGCAGCAAGGAAGGGGTTTAGAGAAGAACAAGACAGAAGTTTTGAGTAATGTGAGCTCTTCTCTGCATGCCAGTGTAAGAGAAAGCATGTTTGTTTGCTTTTCAAATACAGAAATATTCGGGAAGTGGAAAGTTGCTGTTAGTGACAGATAAGAAGTACATCTTAGTAGCAGGAGAAGTGATATTCAAGTTGAACATAAGCCATGATGTGTGAAGTAGTGGTGACTGCGAAATAAATATGTGATAGTGGGGTGTGGTCAAAGCAACCAGGTGCTGAAAAGATCTTAATGGCAGCGTTTTGAAAGAAAACAAGTGCATCAAGATGATTTTTTGCAAGATGTTGCAGTAACCAAAACATGAGTCCTTGGAGGAAGGGCTCAAACTTTATACGGAGCTGTGGGGTCCATAGAGAAAAAAAGTGTGTGCTTTCTTAGGCACAGCAAGGAACATCTGTGCACGAGCAGCACTGCCTCAGTGTTCCAGGTACAACCTGGACTGTGGTGAGCTTGAACAACCTGCTGGGACCGTGCATAAAGTAGGTCCAAGTGTCTCTGGAGAGTAGAAGGGGAAAGACAAAATTGGGAGATGGAACTGGGTGGGGGACAGAGTGCCCTCCAGGCTGTTTGCATACTGATTAGTGGTTTTGTAGTAAAATGTTACTGGGAGGAAAGAGAGTTGCATAGCCAGGCTCCCAGTGCAGGAACAGCATCATTTTTACTGCAGGGCGTCTGGTTTTCTGGGCTGTTATGGCACTCAACCTGATTTTAACATGAGTTCTTGTGTGCAGCATATTATTGTTGTTTTCATTTCTAAGTGAAACAGTAGCTTTTATTTATTTTTAATTTTTTTTTCTTGCATCTACTAATTAGTCACCCATCCACTTTCAAGTTGCGTTTCACAGCTGAATTTTACCTGCCTTTTCCTAGGCAGCAGGCTGATTGGCATCTCTTCCACTGTCCAGCTGCCAGTGTTCTCAAATAATGAAAAAAATCAATTTAGTTTTCTACTCTTCTTTCATACATAACCAGTGGGTACAGAGTTACACGGTGAGGAGGGAAGACAAATACGAGAGACCAAAAAACAGAGAGTTGCTTCCTTAGGAAATGTGCAAAAAAAAAAAAAAGGTTACACTACAAAATCTGGGAGAGCTGGAGAAGAATTGCTTTTTGTTTTAAATAAACTTAACTGTTGCTGTGAGGAGAGCTCTGGTTTTGTTTTTTTATTTTTATCCCCCCCTCATTTAATTTAAACTTCTGCTGAGCCTTCAAGGTAATTAGTTTTGGTATGCAGTGTGATATTAGCAATTTGATGGGTTTTAAAGCTGAAGGAGTGTTGCCTTTTTTCTGCAACTTGAAGGAAGCTGGGTTGCAGTTGCAAGGGAGGTGTGCAAAGCACCTGGCTTGGTGCAGAGCTCTGGTGGAGGAAAGAGGTCTTAAAAATTCCTAATTGAATATAGAAAATAAGTCATTATGTAAATGTTTTTAATTCTGGGATGCTCTGAGAAGCTTCATTACGAGGAATACAAGATCAGGAATTAATTTTACTTATGCATAACGAAGAGCAGATGGGGCCTGAGGAGAGGCTGCAGAGTGAAGGAGAGACTTGCTTTGCTCCCGCTTTACCAGCTCTGTTTGTGAGATGCTGTTTCACAGGGATTTGCTTCCTTTTTGGTTTTATTTTATGGTGAGATGTCTGTGGATATATGGTGTGAGATTACGCTTATATTGTTTGCCATGAATACCTCATAAGGGTAGGACAATGTGGAAGTGTGCAGCCAGTGCTGCATTATCGGGAAGCATTGGGGGCCTCTTATCTCCACCAGTAATGACCAATTAATGACCAATGAGATAAACTAATGAGAAGTCAGGGCTACTTAGAAGTTTAACTCCTTATTTTCTGACTACCTGCAGACAAGGAGGCCATTATTTCTACAGTTTTATTTAATGAGTAATTCAGATGAGTACAGGACTCACTTCATGCCCTGGGGGAAGGTGTGCCTGAACATTTTGCTTCCAAGCTGCAAGATACCTTTATAAAATCATGCAACTGGAAGAAAATCCCAGATCATGATGGTGGCTCAAAGAAGTTTATTAAGCAGCTGCTCAGTTGTGATAGATTGGTAGGATTTCGGAGAGGACTTGGCACCAACTTTCATGTTGGTGCTCTTCAGCCAAACACAGTGAAATTTGAGGTGTGCTTCTGCTTATGCTGAATTTGCTATGCAAATTGAGGCGCAGACCATCTTCACTCCCATGGAGTAGAATTCACCACCCAAAAGCCCCGTAGTTTTTTCTGGGATGACTCTGAGAAAAACAAAGAAACACAGAAGAAAGCGGCAGATGAGGTGCATTCTCATATCTGTTAAATATTGAATTTTCAAATGTAATGGTGAAATGGGAAGTTCTAATTTATTTTAATAATCTGAGAAGAAGAGACTTCAGGCTCCGCTTGAAGCTGTGGGTACATTATAATTTAATGTCTGTAGGACATACATTGAACTCTATATGTTGAGGTTTTGGGGCTTAACTGGGCACTTGGTGTTGTCTCAGAGCTGGATGTTTAATGACTAATACTATTAAAAGTTATTGACCAGTCAGGAAGGCAGGAAAGAAAGCCTGGGGGGAGAAAAGAAGGCAGGAAAATCTCAAAAGAGACAAGGCAGCTGGATTGGTCTGAGCAGGAGATGCCATAAAAAATTAAGGGGGAAAGGTGGAAAAATCCAGATATTGTGCTACTGCAGCCAGTTGCCTGGTTCAATAATAATAAAAAATGCCCCAACTAGCAGTTATGAATGGGAGTTTCAGTGGCAAAACCACAAGTTGGGATAATGATGCGGCATGTGAAAAGGTTCTCACAGCTGCTGGGACTGGACTGCTGACACCCCAGATACCTAACTTGTGCTAATAAGGATATTTCTCCACCTGCCACTCTTCTGCTTCCATCAGCAGCTATGGTCACTGCTACTGGAAGTCATGAGCATCCCTAGGCAGAATGCATCCTTTGTTTTTTAAAAAAAATCAAGCTCCCAATCCTATTGCTTCCTCATAAACAACCTCACACGATGCAATGGTCTGATTCCTCCAGGTTTTGTAGTATGGGTTTTCTCCTCTGGGTTTGGGGGGCATTTATTAATGAGTGCTGCTCTGTGGCTACTAGGCAGAGTGGTCTTAAGGGATAGATGAATGCTTTCTTGTATTGTCCAGGCATCAAATGAGAATATGAAACTGAAAGGAACAGACAGGGGAACCCTTGTAAGTACATTTAGAAGAGGCTGTGGAAGTGATACAGAAGCAGGTTTATATTTGTGGCTTTGGGAGAGAAGGACAAGTGTTTCCATGCATGCCCCACACTACTGCTCCTGTTTCATTGGCTGGGTACCTCATGTGTGCTGAATTTGGGCCCCCAGCTCTGCCTTGTTCCCCTGGAAGGAGGCATTATGGCTCCCAGCTGTAGACCCAGCTGTGTGCAGGGAGGAGAAATTTAGCTCTTTTCCTGGTATGAGGTATGTCCTGGTTTGTAGCAGCTTGTGGGGGTGCTCCTGGCTGATGATGGTGAGAAGGGTGGTGGTTGTGGTATGCTAGATAGTGGCTTAGTGATTGATGATACTAATTAGCAGAAGGAGGAATGTGCTTTTTCTAGGGCTGTGTTTGTGAGGTCTTTTGGGCTTTCCTTCTCAACACAAATAGAATTGGGGTGAAACAAAACTGTTGTGTTTGCGATATGGCCTTTGGTCTGTGCCCATCGGCTGCATCTCTTGTGCATGTGTGGCTGGTGTGTAGGTGTCCTCTCTTCTCTCTGCTCCTTGATGCCATCACTGCCCCTTCTTTTGCCTAAAACACAGGTAATGCCTTCAGTGATGTTACAAAGGCTTAATGTTCATCTCAGTTTTGCAACCCAAAACTGGGCTGTGCCTAAACCTAAAATGCTCCTAGATGAGAATTAATAGCTCTCGATATGAGTGTTCCTGAGACTTGATTGTGACATTTCTCAGCTAGAGGTAGAGAGTGGAAATGGGAGATGAAAACTGTATTATTTGCTGCCTCATATTATTGCCCTCTGAAAGGGTTTATAGTGTTTTGGTTACTTAGGAAAAAGTAGAGGCAGGACCCAAACAGGCTGCGGATAGCTTCACATCTCCAAAGCCCTGCCCTCATTATTATGCAGCATGAATGGCTCTAGGCACAAGGACAAATTCCATAGTAAATTATGTGTGATTTACATGAAAAGCTCATTAATTCTCCAGATAATTTTGTTTGTAAAGGGTGTCATTTTAAACACAGCTGAAACATATTGCCTTCTATCTGCAGACTCAGAGTGTGTGCTGAAAGATGATAAACAATAAAGTGTGTATGTGTTTATGAACACACACACTTTTTAAAAATGGTTTCAATTAAGAAGGTACATTCTCTGTTCAGCAATGGTGCCTGCAATACATAAATTGGCTGACTATTTAATAGATTTGCCTGCCTTAATATTTGCATGTCGGAGACCTTGCAGTTTTTTTGTGTTGTGCTAATGGATGTGAAGGTTCATTTTGACTTTTAGTATTGAAAATGGATCTCAATTCTTCGTATCTGCCACTATGGCCTTTGTTTTAAGGGCTTCCCCTTCCTGGGAGGTAATTTTTGGTGGCTTCAGGAGCAGCAAGACTCAGACCTGAATGAGCACTACAGTTCTGTGGGATAAGCAATAAGCAAGGTATCTGGGTTTGGTTTTTTTTTTTCCCTCCTATATTCCCTGTTTTCCCCAACTCTGCTGTAATTCAGAAGTCTGAGTAAAAGAACAATCAGGGGAAAAATAATCCCTCAGTGGAATTACTTTTTTATTGGGGACTCTGTCTCTTGCTCCAGGATAGATATAGCCAATAGGCACACCAGAAGTAGCTGATGTTGTGGCTCGTATGTTGAGATAATGTAGTCCATGCTTTCATTTAACGTTGCTTTTACATTAAGCAGCATGACCCTTCTGCATTAGCTGAAAGAATGATATGCTCATTTTCAGCTTGTGTTTACTCTTTTAATTCAGCATCTGGGGCTATGTGTTCTCTGATATAGGGCTGACGCTGAAATTTGGATGATGGTGTAAGTGTTTTATCATACATTCACATGCCATTTGGGTTTAAGTTGCAGCTTATAATTTTTTCAAAATGGGCAGTTGCTCTTTAGAAAATCGTAAGTTTGATGTAAACAATAAACGCAGGACAAGCTGCCAGACTCACCTTTGAAGTCTTTAGCCTAAAGAAACTGTACTTTGATATCTCATTGCTTTCCTTCTCTTATTAAAAACAAATGTGGACTTCCTACATGTAGATTAAATATGGCATGAATTAAGAAAGCTGAGGTAGACAGAAGCAAAAGAGAAATTACACTTTGTTCTGCTGTGGTTTTGTTTATCAGAACATAAGTCTAAATGTATTATTTTTTATGACTTGTAAGTTAGCACAAGGAAAGAAAAAGGAATAATATCTTATTTCCTGCAACTATCAATGTACTATTCCATACACATTTAAACAGTTTTGCCATGGAGAAGAGAAAATGTGCCTGTCTTAGGTAACCTAAGGAGCGGTGGTTCTTCTGCACGTAGCAGGGCTCTTGTTGCTTTGGGTGATTTTTTTTTCGCATTGCCTGGGGGAAGTGGTTTTGACTCACTAGGCACTGGGAAATGTAGGACAGGGTTTCAGCAGAGGAGGAGGGAAATCTTGTAGCTCCCTGCTTGTGAACAGCACAGGTCAGACCTTCCCTGACCTTTTTTATTTGACCCTCAGGCTGAACTCTTATGTTGTGACCTCTCTGCGCCACTTGCAAGGAGTTGATAAACATGTTTTTGAAAATAAGAATACTGATATTTTTTTGCAGTCAAACTTCTTGCATAGAAGCTCCTTATCTAATTTACTTGAGAAAAATTTTGAGGGCAAAAAAACTCCAAGAAACATTTTGTCTTCAACAACTTTCTTCTTACAGAAGAGCATCAGAGCAACTTTTTGTCTAATTTAACAAGAACTGCAAAGGTGACGACTGCTTAGTTTTCTCTCCACTGTATCCTGAAGTGAGATGTGTTTGGAAGGAGATAGGATGGGTTATACATGTTTATGGATTGCAAACAGCCAGATATACTATGCTTCAAGTCAACACCTGGCAGGATAGAACACTCTTGTAGGTGGTGCCACCTTGTATACCCTATATAAATGGCTGTGTTGACTTGATTGTTTTTCTGTAGCACTTCTTTTTGAAGACTCAGTGCTCCTGCAGGCGTAGTACGAATTCTTCTTATGTTGTTGGTTTATCTTGGCTAAGCTTTAAGTCCAGAAAAGCATTTTGAAATTACTTCATGTTTTTTTCTAGGGGAATATGCATGGACCAGTTTTGTTTGAACTGCCCCAAAATACTATACCCTCAGAGGGTACTCATGATTTCAGCCAGCTGCTCCTTTATAGACTGAGAAGAAGGTCTGTGTCTGGTGCAAATCTGTGCAAGTATCATGGAAAAAACTTATAGGAGCAGTGCTAGATGATACCATGTGAAAAGCTGTTCCCAGCTGTTAATGGCCCTCTTTAGGTGTCATGTTCTAATACAGTATTATTTTCTAGTGTAGACAGTCCCTCTGTGAGATCTCCCTTTCCTTTCCTCAAACTCATCATGCAATATTCTGTCTTTAGCAGAATATTTTAATTTGTTCTGATTTTTTAATCAAAATTGTAACCATAGTTCAAAGTGCAAGCAGAGTAGCTAGCGTTTATTTTTTACAAGAGCAAAGATGAGACCCACTTTGGTTTTGGTTATGAACACCATATCCATCCTGAAAAACAGCTCTAGGTATACAAGACAGACAAAAAGTGGGAGAAGAGGAGATTTATCCTTATTTGACAGGAGCTCTACCAAGGCAGAAAGGAAAACCAAAGATCCTTAGTTTTGTAGGCCTTGAAGTCTGCAAAGTAATCCCATTTGAAGAATCATAGTGGAATACAGGAATGAAATTTCCTCTTATTTCTTTAAGGGAAAGCTCCAAGAGCGTTTTTTAGCTTATGTTCCTGGTATATAAGAGGTCAAGCCAAAAACAGAATAAAAGGCTCTTCCAGCAAACTACTAATTATGCCTCTGTGTGTGTGTACATTCATACATACATACATATTAAAATAAGAGAATCATTATCCCATCTTTGCACACTTATCCACAGGAGCACACTTTGGTTTCTGCATGGCACTGTATATTAGCAAGTATGTATGTAGGTCATTTTGCTCCCAACCAAGGCACTGAAGAAAATCAGCAGTTCATGTTATGCAAAGTGGAATGAGGCAAGCATGTCACCTGTAAGATGACAAGGTATTAAAGTCAGAGAAACAAGCTGGACAGGCTTGAGTTTAAATCTGGCTTTTGACTGTTGTGCAAAATAGATTGCAGCTGAGGCAAATGTTTATAATTAATTTTGCAGTGGCTTAATTTTTACACATTGAGGAAATTGGTATCTTTATTTTAGGCTCTGAAACAGAGAGGCAACTCATGCTCAGTCTGTGTGTGATTTATTTAAAAAGAGTCTGGCTTAGGAACTCTGAAGTCATGCTTGGGGTTGAGCTGGTACTCAGTGTTTATGCACTGTGGTCTTATCTCACTCAAACAGCAACTTCATAGTGAGGTGAAGTCTGAAACTTTGAGGTGTACAGACAAAACACAAAGGTTACGAGCTTGTGTCTTTTCTTTTGATGGTGATTTGCTCTTGGTGTAACTCTAATGACATCAGTCACTTCATGAGCGACATCACTGTAATAAAGACCTGGGGAATAGTGGTGTCTGCACTACTATTTCTTGTCCAGTCTTTGGCTGCTGCTAAAACCTCACAGACTCTGCCCACCCTTTCCATGTGTGAACAAACATCAGCTGATCAACAAAAGTCTTTGCCTTTGGTGCTCTGAGTCCCAATTTGTTCTTCCATCAAGGCAGTAGCCAAACTCAGGTCGTCTTAGTTTACAAAGCCAGACAAAATTAAGCCATCTGCAGGAGCACTAATGAGTGTTGATGTTAATACACAAAGTGAATGATCACTTGTTTTAAGCAAATGAAGAATTGCTTTTAAAAGGCCAGGGGATACGTGACAGACATTGTTGTCCCTTTAGTGATGCTGTGTACAGTTCTTTTTACTTAACCTCATCCTGGCTGAACAGTAGCTGTTCTACCACCTTCTCACTGGACCCTCCTGCAGGTCACATCTTCTGGTCTGCCCACACAGAGCAGGTTAATGTTTTATTTGTGAGTTAATTGGTATCTTTTAAGATTATTTTTCTTGGGGTCTTTCCCAGTAAATTATAAGCAAGTTGTGTTTGTCTTTAAAACCTGGTCCCATTGAAGTTGAGAGAGAGCTGAAAATTATTATGGAGGAAACACACTAGTTCTTAAAACCTTACAAATGGTGTTTCACCTTTAAATTCTATAAGGATCCCTAAATAGGAGCTTTTTAAATCAAAGCAGTAAGGAGCAAAAGCACAGTGCAGAGTTATGAGCCAGATGTCAGTTGCAGTAACTCAGGTGCACCGTTCCGTAAAACCCACTCGGCTTTCCTCATGGCGGTTCCCCAAAGACAGCCAGAGTGTTGGATGCAAGCAGAGATGAATCCTCAACCTCTGGCATCAGTTTGCTGAGGACTGGAGCCATGTGTTGAGTTGGAGTTGTGTGAAGTGAGAAATGGAGACAACACGATGTTGGGCATAAGACTGGATCTTGAAAGCATATTGCTCAAGTTACTAGAAATGAGGCTGCTGTCCTTGTGCAAAACCAAAGTCAAAAGCCACGTGGGGTTTGGGACATTAAAAAAAAAAAAAAAAACAAACAAAAAAAGCCCCAACAAACCCCGAACAAACAGAAAACCCAAACAAAACCAGTGTTAAAGAGTAAGCTGAATTTGATGATTGATAACTTGTTGCTCTTGCTCTGCTATTTGTACAGAAAAATTGTATTGAACTTGATTTCTGAGAACCTGGAAAGTGGTCCTGCTTTTTTTTATTATTATTTTAATATATACTCCCAAGACTTAAGACCTTAACTTACTTTATTTGCAAAGAAAGAAAAAGGATGGTAGGGGCAGACCTATTGGGCATCTGGACCCATTAAAGCTCTTGCTGGTGATTAGGTCCATCTTGAAACCAACCTTTTCTGTAAACACATAATTACTGGGGTTTCATACCTACTTTGAATGGTTGACGTATGATCCTTCTACATTGTTTTTCTTGCAGGTCATTTCTCCCTATAGTGTGATTGTGCAGGATTTACACACTCAGTTTGTTTTGATGGTTAAGACTGCCTGTGGAGCTTGTAAAGACAGAAGCATTGTGCCTGAGCCCAGCGTTAGTCATGCTAAGTTGTTTGCACGCTAATTCAGCACTAAGTATTGACTTCTTTTGGTAACTGTATGCCACCAATTTAGGCAGCTGTACTTGTGCACCTTTCAATCAGGCTGATGAATTAGTCGAAGAATGATGGTATTGTAGAGTTTCTCCGCTCCCTGTATCCTGTGTTCATCTCTAAATGTGAGCAGAAATATATAAAATATAGTCAAGCAGGCAGAAAATGGAGATGGGCTTCATACAGGTACTGGAGCAAATATCTTTCTGTAGGGGGAAATATGAAAAATTTAGAGTACGCTACTGAGGTATCCATTAGAAATTCTGCATGTCCTTGCAGGAGGTGAAATACTGTTCTCCTAGTGTGCTTGGCAAAGCTGATTATGAAGAGTTATGTTGCACCTGAATTTCTTTTGGTACTGAAACTGGATTAAAAGGATAATAAATGTTACCAGACTTACTTTCACCTTTTATGTTTGGAAGCTGATCAGGCACTTGAGAGAAACAACATCAACATTTAAAGGAAGTTTTTTCTGTTTCTTGAACTCAAGTCCTTTTCAGGGAGAGAGCTGTTCATCTCTGTACGGAGGTGGGATCATTGGCTTCCATATCTGCAGCTTTTTTGGTACTGTCAAAATTCCAATGGTAATTGCTAGATTGTTTTTTCATAGTTAAATTATTTTGTTATCAGTATGGTTCTTGGTCTGAATTTGGTGGAGCTGAAAACCACTAACAAGGCAAACAGTGAGCAGACGTTCAGGGCATCTCATAGTTGAGAGCCTGATGAAAGAAGTGGGCAGGAATATATTTACTCCTTAGTTATTTTCATGAACCTAATAAAAGGTTTCCTTTACTATTCTTTTACCTTTGGTGCTTGCTACTCTTAGGAGCAATATCAAGTACAAGAAAACTTCGCATATCAAAAGATGCTACTACAGCTGAGAAGTTAGGCTATGGACATCAGTTGTGAATTTCCATGGATTTTTCAGTTTGGTTGTTTTTTGGGTTTGTTTTTTTTTTTTTTTTTTTCCATAACTCAGCCTTATACCCATATGACTTATGGGTATCCAGAAGAACAGCATGTTAGTTCTGGGTATTTTTTTGATAAAGATCAGTTAAAGATAAGTCTTCAGCAAGTGAACCAGTCTGATTTTTTGATCGTCCTGGGATATTTTATTTCATTTCTTTTTAGTTTTTCTGCAGTGACATAAGACGGAAGAATCTTACAGATTTTAGGAGTTAGTTGTGATGAACAAGCATTTGTATTGGCCGTGCACAAGGACAGATGCCACATGGACCTTGGTGAGAAGTACTTTTGATTACTTTAGTATGGATAATGCTCACTCAGCTTCAAAAGTGAGCTCCCTTGATTGATATTTTTAATGATGTAGTGGAGAGTATTAAAACCGCCTGCGTATCTACCTACAAGCCCTCAAGGTAGAAAGCTAAATCACTGTGAAGCGTTAGAAGTAGAAGAGGTTATCTAACCAGGCATTTTCTCTGGTCTATATGGTATTCATGTATGTGTATACCACATTTTTTTTTTTTTACTTCTTTTTACTTTACTTACTTATCTTACAAAGCTGCATGATTGACTGTGCTCCCATCATCAGCTTTGAGTAACTATTGACTAGCAACTAGCCTGAAAGCAATATGGCATACCCAGTTTCCTTCCTGGTTTGAGCCACTGAAGAAAATTTATTCCTCTTTATTTTTTCTACCCTAGGGATAAGAAAGGGGAGCATATAAGAAGAAATGAGTATTTGTGTGCATGTGCATGTGGGTATCATTGTATGTGTGTCTTTGTTGTATGGGCTGATAAATTCCTTTGCGAGGAAGATCTTCCTATCATTGATTTGAAAGCCTCTGCTGTAGACAAAATTGCAGGCCAGTATTTTGGGAAGCTTGGGGTCTGGACTGAGTCTGCAGCTGTGAGAAGCATCTGTAACCAGGGGAGATGCCAGTGGAAGCAGTTCTATTTACCACTGCTACAAACAACTCCTGATGCTTTTTAAGTTCAACACTCAAACCGAGTCAGTCTCTATTGGCAACCTACAGGTTAGAAGACTACAATAATTATTTTTATTAATTTATGGAGAAGCTATTAATAGATGCATTTGTAAAGTCTTAGAAGCCAGTATTTCCTGTTGCAAAACACTTTTTAAGAATTATTTTTGCTCCCACCCCCATCACACAAGCAAAATCCAAACAAAAGACCCTCTTGTGTTCTGGAGATACTGTCAGGAGAGAGGCCTCCTAGGTAGCATCTGTTCACACTTCCTACATAGTGTGTAAATATATCTACTTCAAGTACGTCATCTTCCTAGAAGTCATGCTTTCCTCTGTTCTTCAAACAAGAAGGTTGGAATCCTCTCCCTCCTTACAAACCTCACCTGTAGCTTGGCAGACTACCAGCTTAAGATTGTTTGGGCTGAGTTTGGATATTTTTGATAATACTCAAATTTTAAATTCTACATAAAAGCTGTAAACGTTCCTGGAGTTATGAATTATCTCATTTTCCCTTTTCCCCCATTTCCCAGGAACATTCCTCATAAATTACTCAGTTGCTCTCTCTTCTGAACAGGGAGAATTTCAGCCATAAATAAAGCAACACTTGAAATCATAAATAATGTTTGGACAGCTTGCACTGAGAATTTCTCAAAGGGAAGAAACTGTTCTGTTGTGGCAGTGTATCATGGGGCTGTCCAGTGTCATGCTGGAAGCCAGTGGGGCTGCTGTAGATCATGCTGCTACATGCACAGAATGCCTGCAAGTTCCTGCAATTTGGATCGTGTTATTTTCTCCCCAAGGACTCCTGAAAAATTGGCTTATGGGACCGTAAAGTAAATCATATTTATTAGAGGAGAGGAAGGGGAAAAAGGAAGAGGGAGAATGAAAGACACCAGATACTAACTGGTGTTAAGAAATTCCACGCTAAGGCTGAAACTGCAGCCTTGTCCCAGGGCTTGGAAAAGAGAATGGCAGAAACATATGTCAATGACAGATTGCCAACCTTAGCATTTAATTCCTGGCATTTTGTGGGTTTATAGGATTTGCTGACAAAAAGATGAGGGGGAAGGGTTGGATGGGATGTAATTTCCTGAGTATTCTTGAAGAAAAAATCTCAACCGATCTTCTTTTATTTGAGTATATTACAAACAGCAGTTTCTCATTAGATTAAAAACCTTTGTGTTATGAAACTTTCTCTCCTTTAAAAGCAGTGTCCAAAGCATTGGAGAAGTATGCATAATTAAATGCTTTCCTTATTTAACTTCACTAGGAGGCAGTCTTATTTCTTTCGTCATGTAGACTCATGCTCTGTTAAAATGTGTGTTTTTACAAATATATGAATAACACCATTCTGCCTGTTCTGCAAAGGTGTATAATAAGCGATACTTTGAAAACCTGAGCAGCGTGACAGTGAGGATATTAAAAACAAAGCTCTTTATTGTACTCAGGTATTATTTTAGACACTAGCCACAGTATATAAAAATGCTGTGTTCTTCCTTGCTTTACCTTTTTATCTCTAAATTGCTATCTAACTGTCAAAATATCCTTGATTTGAAAGCCTGTAACCTGCATGGGCATGGGCCCTTTACTGAGAACTGTTTTAAGCAATGCAATTAGAAATCATGCTGAACTCTTGGGAGTTTCATCTGCATAGCTCTGAAAGTTATAGAGTGAGAGGACAACCTGGAGGAAGTTATTAAAACACTTTTTATAGAAAAACCAGAAACCAATGTGAATTTAAATTATTTCTTCTTCCTCCTCCTCCCCGCCCCTTGTTGCTTTTTTCCTATCCAGATCAATTCCTAGAGGAAGAAGGTAGGGATTAGAGGGTTCTTTTTCCTGTTTCTCTCTTGACCAAGGAGAGAGCTTGGGAAAAGGAGAGTGCTGCTCCAGTGGAAGGTTTGAGCATTTTCAGAAAACGTTCTCCGATATGGAAAAGGTCTTTTAATATTCCTAACTGCCTCAGGTCTATTTAAGTGTGCAACATTCTACTGCCATTTTTCTCACAGAGCAAGAGTGCATGAAAGTTTCTTTTAGGGGTTGGGTGCTAGAGTTTGCAAAGTGGTAGGTTGCATTTTTTTCCCTTTTTGTGTCAGCATCTAAGGGAAATGCAAAGGCCTTTTGTCTGTGTATCATCTTGGTATGTACTTTAAATTTGTTGGGTCCCTTGGCATTGCTGAAGGAGTATAAACTTAATAGTTTTGGGGGGTTTTTTTAATTATTTTTTTCTGCTGATGTTGTATGTTTTGCAGACTGTAAGCTCTGTTTGTTATGGTGGGTGCTTCTTATCTTGTGCAAATCTGAGACTACAAAATGTGTCTCAGTCCAAGTTTGTTGATGCACCTTGGGAACTCCTCAGGCGACACCTCTGTTGGAAATTAAAATACTCCATGACCCCTTTGCTTCAGGTTTTATTGAGCTAACAAACTGCTCTAGCAAAATGGTGTTATATAATCTCCATGAGTTAGTTGTTCATTTCAGGGCTCATGAAACTTAAAAGCCAGGCAGGATGGTCAGCAGTACTTGTGAAGCCCATGAGTCTGTCTTTGCAGTTTGAAAATCCGCAGCAGAATGTGGATGTCCATTGTAAACTTCATGAATCTGACATGAAAGAGTTGAGGGAGTTCGTAAAATTCACTAGTAAACCAGAAGATCATATGACCGCACATGGCATGCCACTTCTGTTGGCATCCTGTTAGCGTGTTAACATGCTGAACTTCATCCTTCTCAGGCTCATGGTGACTACAAAGCCTGTGGTGAAGGCAAGTGGTGGTTTTAATCCTGCTCTGGGGCTCTGTGGATTTATGTCCATGTGCAACTTCCATGTTCTCAGCTCCATTTAATTTGATTTCCCTGGCAAATATTAATTTATTCTTATCAATATCTTCCTCTGTGGATTGGGTAGCTTAAGCCTAGTCCTTGGCAAAATGCTTTTTGAGCACCTTAAAAAATTAGGTGAAGATGCATGTCTCCTCTTCTCTTTAAAACATGTTTGAACGTCACATATATAAGCACAGACTGAGATACTTGTGCAGCTAGCCTCATGGTGTAGGTGGTGAGCAGAGGAGAGAGAAAAGCATGACTTAGTATGGCCCACTGGACTTCAAGAAAGACAGTAAATTTGCTTGCTTAGCCCTGTGGCAAACAGATAATAAGTAATTGAGAGGTCTGTCCATTTTGGTACATGTAGGTAAGGGAGTTTGCAAGTAGTTACATGCCTAAATATCACATAAATATTACAAGGTAGACTCTGTTGTGATGATTTCCTGAATGGTGCTTGTATTTAGGTCCGTAAGTGTGAAAGAACAGACCTGAAATCCCTTGCTTTCCCCATTTGGGGCAGTGTCAAGGTAGAGTTGATGCACAGAGAAGCTCTAGTCTATAAGCAGGTGCTACATGGGACTCCAGAGCAGGGAGATTTAAGCATTTCCAAACAACTGCCTGGATGAAATCTTTTGCCTAAGGCTTTCATTAGGATTAGCCAGCAAATATCCCCACTTTGACTGTCAAGGACTGAGTCCAGACTCTTGCAGTGGAATTCTTTACCTAAAATACTCTCTGACTTCTGGCACATATGAATGTGCATACTTTGTAAATTGTTGTAAATTGCTACCAGCTTTGGAACCGAAGAGGATGGAAGGGCCAAGAAAACTAAAACAGGAGAGGAAAAAGCCCACCTTCCCTCTCAAGTATCTCAATGTCTCTTAGCAAAACCTGCATGCTTGCATGGCTCATTTGGCATTAATGAAGCACTGACAAATATTTTTTGCAGATGGATTAGTGTTAGTGAAAACCATTAGTTTTGGAAGGACCTGTGTGCAGAACTGTGTGTTGCTTAATTTCATGTCCCTGGATTGCCTGACTGTGGGAGAGCATGCAGAGGGCTATGACTAAATGGTTGTCTGGTCCTAATGCTCTGGGTTAGGCACCCACTGTAGGTGATATTTGAAAATAATAGTATGTCTAGACCTCAATCTAGCCTAGGATGGCTGTTTCAATGAAGGGAGAATAGATGTTTGAAAGTAGTTTCCCTTGATGCTACTGTAGCTGAAGTGTGTGGTGTTCTCAGTTAAATGAAATGATTAGAACATGCCCAAGAGTGTGAGGAAAGTACGGGAGAGTAAGTAATTTTTATTTTCCATCATTGAGAACTGATGGATAAACCCTGTCTATCCTTCTGTAATCACAAAAGTTTTACAGCAGCAGAACTAATGTATTAAGAGGTCCTGAGAAGCAGTACTGGGGCAGCTTGCAACGATCCCTGTTGTGGCTTGGTGCCCTTGAAGGCCCCTGCACACAGCTGTGTATAGTGGGAGAGGGAAGTGAAGGGCATAATAATTCCTTCTCAATACTGTTCAGCTGCTTAGTGTGCAACTGATAATTCAGCCTTGATACTAGTGTCCATGTTAACCCCTAAAAATTATTTTCTTGGTGAAAACAGCAACTGGGTACTTTCTCCGAACTTGTCCCTGTTTTACCTCTGGAGCTATACCAGCTCATACCAGGTAGTAGCAGGCTGTTTATTTGTAGAAAGAAAAGAACCAGGTTGGGAAAGCAGGACTGTTTGGCTTGTTCATCTTTTACATGCTCTGATTCTTAGTTTCTTGTACATCATAATATACAGAGGGTTGTATCTTCAAGTTTGCTCCTGTGCTCTGGAACTGCTGTATGCCTGCTTGGACTGTCAGCCTTAAAGGTATTTCCACTTTGTGATACTGCCTGCCTTTGTTTTAGGTTTTCTTCCTTTTAATCTCCTCTTTTAAGAGAATTGCCTAAACAGTGTTTCATGGAATATTTTTTTTCAATATACGTTCATTTCGAAGGGATAATGTAAATGTATGCAAGTCAATGTAAATGTATGCAAGTCAGATGCTATAGTACAAGAGCTGTAATGTCTTTATATAAAGTATTAGAATGTGGAGGGCTTGATTTTTAACATTGAATATCTAATGGAAATAAGTCATAAAGTACACCACTAAGCTTACTGGGTGTTTGAGATCCCTTCTTTGTGTGAGTCTGTGGATAGGAGGATGGCAGGTCGTTTTCTTCATATGCACCTTGTGGACACTGGTTTTACATTATATGCCAATTCAGTGAAGCAGAAGGAAACATTTTAATTTGCAGATTTTGCCGATGTGGGGAAAAGGGAAATTTCTTTCCTGCTCTATCTGTCCCTATCTTCCTCCTCTGTTTCTGAAAGCAGCCTGGGCACCTGTGCCTGCAGAGTGCTGCACTGGAGATCCAGCTCCAGGCCATTACTCACTGACAGCAGCAGTACACGTATGAGGTGAGAAGGTAGCTGGAATGGACAGCAGGATAAATGGCAAGTTGTGGAAATATTAACTTTTCTTAATTTATTATGTAAGTGTCTGTAGGTTTCTACTGGCTGTAGGGGTCTGCAGTGAGATCCACATGAAAAACATGGAAGGTAGTTGTAAGCTATGCATGGGAAAATTTATATTTATTTATTCACTTTAGATCTGAAATGATGCCTGCAAAATCAACATGATTCTGATCTCAAAAAAATCTCCACTGTTGCCAAAGCCAAGTAGGGAAGAGAGGGAAGATCCAAGTGCCTAGCAGAGAGGGAATGCGGTACCAGATTGGTTTTCTCATGCCCTGTTCCCAGTTACCACTGACAGCCCTGATGGTGGCATCCAGGTGACGAAAGGCAAATGCATCTCTGAAGTGTCATTTTGGGACAGAAAGATAAAGCCACAGGGAAGAACTGGGAATTTCTTTTATGGAAAGTGGAATTATTTGCCTCTGGTTCTGCTCTGCTGAACTGAATTTAAGACACAGTAAATAAGTACAATGTTAATAATGTGTAAATCATTGCCTCTAGAAATAGAAAAGAAATATTATACCACACATAGTAATGAAAGACCACTGGTGATCACTAGGCCTTTGAACATTAGAGTAAAGTGTATTCTCTAAATGTATTGATGATTTGCCTTGGCTGACTATTCCAAGGATGTTACATACAATCAGGAGATGTCAGAAAAGAAAGCATCCACCACTGAATGGCAAAGTATAATTGTTGTAGACACAATTGATAGTGGCTGGTATTGGACTCACACTAATGCGTGCTCAAACTGTTAGATCGGCTTTTTTTTTGTCAGATCTCAGATTTGGTCCAACAGCAGCAAATGTCTTCTATTAAAGTGTTAGTTTCTTTTTATTTCCCCTTCCCCCTCCCGGTTCTTTTTTTAGTCATTTGACAATAATTTGCTACCTTGCTTGGCTTTTTAGTCAGTTGTCTCCAACTCCGGAAAGCCAGGTTTCTTAAGTGCTTCTGTGATGCCAAGTTAATTGCCCAAAAATAAGTGCTTGAAGATGGATCAAGTATTGTCTCATCAGCATTCAGCTTCCCTGCCAGAGCATGAAAGGGGGAAGGGGGGCAACACCAGGTTTGAAGAAGAAAGATGAAGAACAAAAGAAAGCAGGACTGTTCTGCAAATGGCCCTGGCTAGGTCAAGGCAGCAAAGCTCTCCTTGGATTCAACTAAATCTCTGCTGCACTCACAGGCTGTCCTGTGAAATGTCATCGGCACTGCAGTGTGAGCATGGGTGGGATTAATCTCCCCTCCCCAAAAATGAGAAGGGAGACTGTGATTTCAGGTGGCCCTGGTCTTCATTCTTCACTAAGGCAAAATTTGAAGTACCTTCCTACCTATTCAGGCTATACTTACATTACCACTGCTTCATTTTTGCTGCTGCTCTATAGAGCAAGGGAGAGGAGTCAGCATTTCTGACTTGTCATTACGATGAGGATGATTTGTAGAAAAGTGAGCAGTCTCAGAGGTATGTCTAAAATGTGGAGATATACAAGAGCAGTCATACAATTTAAAAGTGGGGAGAGCAGAGGAAAAATCACAGCTGGCCTCTGCAAAGTCCACCTTGCCACTGGTATGTAACACACTCGGATGCAGCACAAGACTGGATATAACATAGCACCTTTTCTTTCTTATGTTTCCATGGGTGAAATGCAAAACCAAATGCAGAGATGTTGCTGCTGCAATGAAACTGTGCTCATTGGAGACAGGATAGGAAGTTTTTTATAGAGTAAAGCACCTGGCAAGCCTCTTTAGGCTTGCAGGGAACTGAGGAACTGTGGAGATCAGGAGTGAAGATAAATGCCTCACCAACATCAATAAGAGACGCTTCTTGCACCCAGGCTATTTGAGTTCTGCTGAACCCCCCTGTGCCTCAATGGTAGGCATGCACTGGCAGTTCCTTGTGAAAGCATGAATGTGTTTGAGGTGCCTGGGTGCCCAGCCCCACTTGTCACTTCAAGTTGTGCTTCCCAGATCTAGGGAGAGGAAGGTGACTACAACCCCTCCAGACTTGCCAGCACCACCCAGGTTTTGCTTTATCCTCCTTTGCTGGATAATACTAAGGGCCACTCCCTGGGATTTGACAAATCCTCTATTATTTCAGGGACTGAGGGTACTGGCCGTGCTCTTGATCCCTCCTGCACCATTCTTCCTTTGATTGCTTATGCTCTGCTGCCTTGCACTCTGCATCCCGAGGGATTTCTTGCTGTGATCTCTTTTTGGGACCAGCTGGGCAGATTTGCCCTAATGGTGCGTGTATTCATACCCAGCCCCTTTACCTGACCTCAGTGAGTTTGATGCTTTTTCTGCTTACCTTTAACGTGGGAGAGCCTCTCTTCTCTGGAGTAGGAGCAGGCTTTTATTCCGGCTTGCGTGTCATCAGTGGGTTTGTTAACTAGGCATTATATATACAACCTTTAATAAATGTGTTATCAGTGCTTTAAAGAACCTGCCTTACTTTCATATCCCACTGGCAGGGCCTGCAGTCAGAAATACTGTTCTTGCACTAGCACTTTTAATATAGGCCCATGAATATACGCTTAGCCTATATTAGTCATTTTGGAGAGCATACCTATTATTTTAAAACCTTTTCTACCTTTCAGCCCTCATCTTGAGATTGCAGTTCTTTACTTGATTAGGCAGCACTGAAAGTAAATAATTATATTTGAAAAGCCCTCTGAAATATTAAATATTGCTTTAATAAGTGCTTTCTGTCTACATTTGTGCCTTTTGTCACATGTGCAGCCCTCGATTAATGCATCGGCCTTTCTTAACCATTCATCTGTGAATGTTATCCCAAATATCTCTTGCATTTCTGAAGGACGTGTCACTGCCATGTCTATGCAGCTCTTCCACATCTTATTCACCAAACAGGCTGGGGCTGGCTATAACCAGAAAGGAGTGTAATGAGCCAGAGAGAGCCCAGCATGCCTGGTGTGTATTTTCAATAGCATCCTTGGTGATAAATTTGCATGTATAACTTTGTTGATGCTCAAGCAGTAATGTCAGTTCAATAACATCCCTTCAGGACTGTAAGATAGATTTTACATTTATAATAAATAAGATAATTTGATTATTGTTGCTAGCAGCAAATAGCTTTAGAGAGTCCAGTTCTTAGCCCTGGGAGAAGTAGAAATGATGAAAGAAACATTGCGGCATTCCTCAGCACACATTTGATCTATCAATCACCCAGGCAAAGGGTGTACTCCTAAACCATTAAAGTGTGACATCTTCTCCTCAAACTTTTGAATTTACTGATTTTAAAGCAGCAAGTCAATTAGGAAACCAAACCTAGGCTAGGAGGAGAGGGGGAGAAGAAAAAATGCTATTAAAATACTAACTTGACGTGCTTAGGTCTGTTTGATAGGCTAACAGACTGCTAATATTTAATTTTAAAAGCCTGGATGCTGTCCAAAGCAAACTTATGAATAGCATAGTCATATTAAAGCAAACTTTCATTAAGAAACAGCTTTCTCATAATTAGTTTTAGCAGAAGGATATGGTTTCAGAGAAACTATGACATTTCTTTATTTCAGTAACAGAACTTTCTGCTAAAGGTTATTTCCAGAGGGTTACTCATTGTGTGGTGTGATGAAATAAATGAGGGACTGATAAATCTGGAAGGAAACCTAGAGCGGGAGTCCAGCTCCTTTTTTGCTTCTAAACAGTCCCTTGGACATAAGTGTTGCAAAAAAATTTAACCTCTAAATGCAGTCACTGGGGGGTACTTGAGGGGTGAAGTGTGTTGGTCACAGTTCTCTTAGAAATACCGCTGTTAGTTACCTACTGAAGGAAGAAAAGTGCAAAGAAATACAGCATGGAGTGGTTAGGAAATGAAATTATCTGCTTAAATGACAGGCCAAGGTAGTCAAATAAGTGTATTGGAAATAGCTGTTTAAAGATTTGACTGCTGCCTGAGATATTAGCAGCCTTCATGTGCTTGCACTCTGTCCAGTTGTGTCTCAGTGGTGTGTGCTGTGGCCAGCAGCTATTGTACATGCCCCTGCGGCCAGCTGCACTGGAAATCATAAAGCTTTGTTATCAGAGACTTTGGTATGGTGTAGTATTTATGTCTTTGCCTTTACTTTCATAAACGTTAAGTTAATTGCTGATGAGAGGAGGAACATGCTCAGTAGTATCCAAAGGGATTTAGGACCCCAAATTCTCTTGCCCAAACTGTCCTTGATTCCTTAAATGGAAACAAATGGATTCAAAGTTACAAAATTTATCCCAAATAATTAGATGGACATGATGATTTGAAATTAGTGACTTCTTTCTTATATAGTTATTTTAAAGCTCGTGCACTTTCCTGGCAGTTCCAGCATTCAAGCTAGTCATGTCTCTGCAATGATGAGGAGTAAGGGTGGTTTTATTAATCTTTGGCATGTGTTTATTTTCAGTATCTGTGCCTTAGAAGCCATAATAAGCAAGTGTGACAGGTGTTTGTATGTCCTGGATGAGAGAAGTGAGATGAAGGGGTAAGTGTGTGGCATCAGCAAGAAGTGTCAGAGGTGGCCCTTGTCATGAGTCCCACAGCTGCTCCTCAGGGGCATGGGAGTTCATGCTCTTGACAGCTTCCCCTCCAAGGTCTTCAAATTGGCTCTTAATTGGCAAGCTTGTTAGTAGGTTTGCTAACAGGAGGGAGTGCAAACCACATTTGTATTCCATCAGCACTTGCTGTTAGGAGCCAGTAATCAAATAGCTTTCTTGCAGGGTTGTCTTTGGTGTCTGCTTCTGATGGCTCGGGTTTGTAGGCCTGCTATAAACCACAATATACTAGCTATTAATAACTGATTGACCAAAGGGATTTATGTATTCACAGGATTACAGATGCTAATTCATTTCTCCAGTCATGTTTTTGCATTTTATTGATCAGGGAACTATCTGTAAAACTGATTTAAACTAATGGCATGACAACGCACTTGTGGCTTTAATACCACTTGGATGCCAAAAGACTGCCTCAGCTTAGTGATGCTTGGGCTGGTTTCATGAACCTTTGAAGAGAGAGGTGGGAAATAGATGTGTGTCCTGAGGACAGCTTCTCCAGAAGGTGTAGCCAACTCACCTAGTAGCCACCTCAGAGGAGGTAGCCCTACCCAACTGGAGTAAGTCTACCTCCTTGCAGTTTTTGCATCTGGGAGATGTGCTCTACTGCAGATCCTTTTTTCCTTTGAACGTTGGTATCCAGGACCCTGATTTGCCTCATAAAGCTATTAGTCTGTTTGGACTCCCTGGTTCCAAATAGGATTTAAAGGGTTTTTCAGCTCTGAGGGTGGATCCAGGGAAAAGGAGTAAGCGCTGTCCTTCTAGAAGGAAGATCATGGCTGGGCTGTGGAGGCTGGAAGGGCTGGAGCTCCTGGTGCCTGTATTTGAAGGTCATAAAGGAGGACTAGGCCTGAGTGATGGTGGGCAAAAATGGCTCTTGTGGTAACTGCAGGTTGTGGCGTGCCCCCTTTAGTGGCTAAACCTTGGGCCTGGCACTGTAAGGCAGTGGATACTGGACTGGCTTGCTGCTATCTGATAAAGAGCTGCAACTCAAGGCAAAGTGATGAGACCCAGACCAATAAAAATGCATTGAATCATCAGTGCTTTAAGTAGGCTGTGGGAAGTGCCTCTAATGAAACATCTTCTTTCCATCTCAAAGTAAATAAACTGAGCTGAAAAAATGCTAAATAGAAAGCATCAGATGGCAGTGGTCGACAGTCAGTGTTTGTAATATGAAATGTGCTCTCAATTCCCACAGCAGAGGATGCAGGTGGTGCCACGTGTGCGATGCCTTTGAATGCTGAATGTGCCAACTACATCTGAAAGGTATCAAACCCAAAATCTGAGCAGCAGTGAGTACCTGTCAGCTCTGTCAGGCAAAATCCTCTGTGAAAGTGGCTGCTAGTGGAAAAACAGACAATACACAGAGATGAAATGCTTTTCATCTGTGTTTCTGAACTGGATGTTTTTCCCCAGGCTTAATTTTTCTCCTTCTCCTCAGAAAAGCAGCACTGACAGCCACCTAGTTACTGTGGAAATGAAGGAAACCCAAATAAATAGTAGAAGTGAGCTTGCTGGGTTAATGACCTTGCTCTCTTGTGTTGCAGCGCACAGAGCAGAGTTTTTTGTAAAAGCTGTGGATGCCATTTTCTGCTGTGCCCTTCCATCCAACAGTGGAAATGATTCCCAAGGACAGCAGAAGCCTTTGCCATCCAGCTCTGGGTACAATAACCCTGTTGTGCTATTTTGGTATGCTTCGAGAAGTTAAGCCTTCCTACAGGCAAGGGTTTCTGGATAAGCTATTGCCAGTTCTGTTCCTGGCTGTATCATGTCTTCTCTTCTGGGGCTCAGTGCACGGGAAGGTGCAGCTGGCAGGGAGCTGCCCTTGCCCAAAGGGCAATCTCACATTTTTTTCCTTAACAGCTCCATGTCTTATGGACCTCCTGTGGCAGTTCATATAAAAACTAGTATACCAACTTTGTGTATCTGTTAATTATCAAAATCTTTTTTTAATTTAACAGCCGCTTAGAATGGAGTGTTATGACTTAAATGTTGTATCTGGGCTCTTTTTCAGGGGACAGCATAAGTGAGCAGCAGATGCTGGATTAATGCCTTGTCCTAATCTCCTTTTATTTGCAAATATCCAGTTCCTTGCAGATGGCTCTGGATCGCAACAAGCATACATGGCCTGCCTCTGGGGAAAATTAGGATGTTTGTGGCCACTGCTGTCTGCGTTATAATTCCTGCTGTCAATTTCTTGTTTTGCCACCAGAGTAAGGGTTCAGTGGCACTTTGAAGGCATAGCATGGCAAGGTGGTGTTGGATGCAGCACTGCTTTGGGCTGTGAAGTAGGGCAGTGGAAAGAGAAAGAAAAGGACTTCCTTTAGAAAGCAGGAGATTGCCTATATTCTTCTCATCATCCTTTAACCAGTGCTGTGACAAGGGGGTCAGGACCACCTGCTCATGTGAGCATCTCTCCTTGTAGCATGAGATGCCTTCCTGTGGCAATGGGCTGACTCTGGAGCTAATTTCAAGCCACACTGTCAGTTCTTACTCTCTACTGCTGTTTTGAAGATTTACTGGTGTGCAGCAAGGCAGTGGTCATTTGTGACTTTATCCTCAGCTTGTCAGAATGTGATGGGAAATCAAATTTCATGTGATGAATTAAGGGCAGGACTGGGCAATGACTACTCTTGTGAAAGGCAGGGACAAAAGCTGCTTATCAGAACATAATTAATCATGAAAAATCAAATTATCAGATTAGTCTTTGTGGACTGGCTGTGTCTCAAAGACTGTCAACAGAAAAATGCAAGAATCTTCCAATGAAGAATAGGTGTTGCTGCAGGAGAGATGAGTCTGAGGAACCATGTGCAAGCAGAGGGACGGGGTGGTACTGTCAAAATTTGTTACCACTAGCTGCTAGCAATAATGTTACTGTAGATGTCAATGTCACATTGTTAGGCCTAAGTGAAATGCTTTTTTGACTCGCTATCTAAGAAGGCAGGAAATTGCACAAGATAATTAGCTGCAAATGATATATCACCAGAGTACTAGTTTAGCCTCAGCCAGCAACAAAGAATCACGCAACCGTTTGCTCAGTTATCCTCTGCCCCCACCCCTGTTGGGATGGGGAGGAGAATTGGAAACAAAAAAGTTAGAATTTGTGGGCTGAGATAAAAACAGTTTAACAGGATGGCAAAGGAGGAGAATACCAATAAACACTAAAAGAATATACAAAGCGAATGATACACAGCACAAACTGCTTACCACACAGAAAAATGATGCCCCGGGTGCTCCTGAGGCACAATCCTGAGATGCTAGGCTGCAAACCTTCTCCCCTTACATACTGAGCATGACATCAGTATGGTATCAAATACCCCTTTGCCCAGTTTGGATCAGCTGTCCTGGCTATGTCCCCTCTCAACGCCTGCCTGTGAGGCTGAGGTGCCAGCTCTGCCTGCAAGCCAGTCCCAGGGTCACTGCAGCTCTTGAACCAGCATGCGGAGGTGAGGTCTGAGCAGAAAACTGCAGTGGCCCCAGATAATTTAGGAGAGGATCTGATGTTTTTGCCTTTGGAATTAGCAAAGTCCTTCAGACTTTTAGTTTGTGGCTGCATGCCTGTCATGGCTGGTAGCTCAAATAAAAATGATCAAAAGTTAGGCTTCTCAATGACTTGAACACCCCTAAAGGTGCGATTAGTGAGGAAAATTGTTCCTGTAGCAGTTTAAATCGTATTGAAAGTCTGTGAAACACAAATATGCTATTACTGCAAATTGTGATTATAATTGCAGTGTGAGACCTACTTTTGATCGAGTCTATCATGCCAGCAACAGTAGTGAAGCCTTGGCAGGGCAACACTCCCTTGTCACCTCTTTCTGGCAGTTGAATCAGGTTGCTTAAACATACTGCAGGTATTTTGACATGTGTTAGTTGCACCTTTGACAGAAATATGAATGTGCCTCAAACGTCCTGCATTTTTGAAAGAATGTGGTTTATCTTATTTGAAGCCTAGAAATTAAAACAAATTGTGTGCATCTTTTCTGCCTTTTACAAGTTGACAAAATCGGTCTAATGTATGGGCCCTATCCTAAATCTTCTGCCATCAGTGGATGCCCCACCATGGATGGGGAGTGATGGGATAAACCTGACTATAGAGACAAAATTGCTGTCTTCTAAAGCAGTGCTTTCAGTTTAGCCTTTGCTGTTTTCCCTTCTTTCCTTTGTTAGAAATTTTTGTTCTGTATGTATAATTGTATTGAAATTTGCAGATGTTTTTGAGTTCATTCTGTAGGAAAGAATCTTGTCTAGATATGCTCTCGCATGCATGTTCCTGTGTATCAAAATTGCCTGAGTCCTCTGAGTGCCTAGGGCATGTCTATGTTGTGTTAAATAAAACATTAAATTATATTTGGTGTTTCCAGGTGGTAATTAAGAGATGGCAAAGGTTTGTGTCATGACATTTTGTTCTGTCATAACTGCTTCCTCATGCTGTTGCTTTTGAATCCTCTCGTCTTTTCATGGCAGACTGCTGCAGGTGGCACTGCCCAGGTATGAAGTCTCAGGCAGATGGCCTTAGGATCCTCTTGAAAGAAATGTGGGTTTTACAGTGTTGAACAGGCTGTACTTATTTCACCTACACTTAATCCACCTTTTAAAATAATGTGTTCCTATCCCTTTCCTGACACATCTACAGCAATTGCTCTGTCTCTGAATTCAGGATGGTAAAGGAGGCTTTGCGGGTGAATGTCCTTCTTGTAAGCAGATTTGAGGGGTCTTTTTGTTTGGCTACGAGGCATTTTGTAGATCTGTGTAGTGGAGGTTGAATACATGTGAGGAAAAGAGATGTAGTATAGCTTGAAAGGGCATTAGTGTTTGCTGTTAGCTCCTGCTAGATTTGAGTGTTGAGATGCATCCCTGGGTGGCAAGAATATCCCTTACTCAAGTCCAGCTTGTGGCTTGTAGATTTTGGGGGTTTGGGGAGCACAGGAGGCCTGCCTTGTCCTCAAGCCAGCTGGGGTGATTGCAGAATGGAGATTGTCTCATGGGGCTCGTCCCTAGACAAGCAGTGGCAATTTGCTGCAGAGCCAGCCAAAGGCCTCAGCCACGTGAGCATTGTTGCTGTCTGTAGGAGCATGTCTGGAAGGGATTGCTGCAAGCCAACCCTTGCCACTTTAGTGCAATCCCAGCTCTGGCTCTCTTAGGGCTTTTCCAGCGTTCCTGCTGAGGGATGCACACTTCTACTGACTGATGCTTAGGAAAAGTGCCTTGGCACTGTTCTTTTTTTGAGAAAACTGCCAATGTCTAATAATACCAAGCCTTATAAATCTGTAGTTTGGTACAACAGATCAAGGCACTGCTGCCTGTTCTAAGAAAAATGCTGTCTCCAAAGCACATGGAGGAGGATTAAACAGTTTTCTAGCAACCTGCTGCCATCTGTTCGAACTGTTTCCTAAAATACACTGATAAATGCCTTTGGGAAGAGCCATGAGTCTGGTTGTGTTTGCAAACCAGTACGTTAGTCACTGGTCTTGTCTGCAGTGTTGGAAATCGACAGTGTAGGTGGAAAAACAGCAATAGGAGCAGGGCAGGTACAGAGCAGGTGCATGGGATAATGCCAGTTCTTTGGAGGTGGTGGGGAAGGGGAGGCACTGAGCACCAGAAAACTTGGAGGTTTTGAATCCTTACTCAGCAGAGATGCCTCCCAGGGCAGCAGTGTTATTAAGCAGAGATTGGCCACCTTTGAGCAGTGTGACAGCAGTGTTGTTATTAAACGATCTCTGTAGAAATGAGAGGCTTTTATTTCTACAAATGCACTTTGAACCAGATGCTGTGGTCTCTGCTTGGATTCACTAACTGGGTTTTCTGAATCTCATGAGTTTTAGTGAAAGCTATTGTGTGCTAAACCCTGCTCAGCTTGAATATTGGTGGAATAATCTGGTTTTATTACCCCAAGTATTATATTAAAACTCTGTAATTAAAAGGGGGAGAAGGATCTTCAAGGCATTCTCCTTTCATATCTCTGTCTTGCTTAAGAAATATATCTTTCTTAGTGAGGTCTTAGCACAGAAGTGTGCATGTCCATAGAAGGAAAAACAAATAGTGAGTCTGACATAAGCTCCATTCTTCATTGAGGCCTGTGAGATAGCAGCATAAAATGTGATGTTTAGCATCAGCCTTTTCTAAAGGCTTCCAGATAATTGTAAAGGATCTCTTTGTTCAGACCAGTCACTTCTCATAGTTCTGCAAAAACTCTGGAGAGGAGGATGAAGAATAAGAAACCCTTCCCCCTGGTCTGGGAAACACTGCATAAAGAGGTCTATTTTTAGCATTTGTTTTACCTCAAACTTGATAAATTTCAGCTGTCTTGCTCATTTTCTTTACTTTTTGCTAGAAACTGCTAGGTTCGTGACCATGAATTCAAAGCTGCTGTACTGATGCTTGCAATACTTGAAATGAGTTGGGACTGTTAAGAACCCAGTCCTATGAAATGATCTATTATGCTGATGACTTCTCCTCATGTGGAGGCAGTTAGTCAGTATAGTGTCGGCTATCACTTGTTTTGTATGGCAACTGTGCTTTTTGAGGTAGAAAGTGTCGTTCTGGCTACCTGAAATTCTACCACCTAGGGCAGCAGGGCTCTGAGCCCAACTGAAGTCTTCATTTGACTTAAATTATTGTAGGTAACACAGTTTGGTTTACAACTGGAACTCCCCAAAGGTCTTTCACTCATGGTAAACCACTTCTGTTTTGGAGGCCTTCAGTACTTTTCTGAAATACCAGGGAGTCATTTTGAAGCTTTTGAGTAATATAGAATGCGCTCTCCATTAAAAGAATGACCTTAGACCAGACATACAAATTTTAATAGCGAAAGTGGTGAGAAGCACAGGTATGTCAGGGTGGCCAGGTAAGGCCATATCAGGGATGAGGTACAGAGGCACAAGCAGAACACAGGTTCACAAATCCCAGCTCTTTGCTTTTGCCGCATGGTCCATGCAACTTCTCATCACCAAGCAAGGTAAGAAGAAAGCTTTTCTTCCATCAGGATATGACAAGCAGCTTGACTTGGCATGAAGTTTAACTTGGAGAAAGAGTTTGAAGCTTGCATGTGCTTACTGTTTTCGGATTGTGTGCCCTCTCTTCCTTTAGAGAATGCCAAATTCCTGCTCTGAATGCTTTGCATGGGTTAAGACTGCACAAAAGTCTTGGGTTAAGTCTTGGGTTAAGACTGCACAAAATCATTCATTTACATCTGGCTTCAAGTTGAAGTTGTAAATGCATCTCTGGCACCATGAGAGACAGGCAAGGGGGTTATTCCAATTCACAGCCCTCACTGGGATGGTGCTGACACTTCCCTGAACTTTCCTTGGGGGCTTAAGCTGTATTTCAGATTCATGGTGAAGCCTGAATTCAGGTCAGCACAGTGCTGCCTCAGAGATGGTAACAAAACCCCTTGCTTGGTGCTATTTATAATCTTTTAATTTGTATTCTGGCCTGCTGAGCCATGTGTGACCATAACTCAGCCCCCAAGAATGAACCAGTTCCAGTAGGGTCACTCTCTTTTGTAGTGGTTGAGTCCAAATTAAATTATCCCATTGACTTGTCTTTTCCCCTCTCAGAGGGGCCCTATAATGTGGCATAAACACAAACAGTGCTTTTGACAACCCAGTTGGCAGAAGTAGGAAGAAATTTGGTGTAGTTGTGCTTCCCCTGGAAGGTTTCCAAAGCTGAGGGTCTGGCGGCCCCTCTTGGGGACCAATGTTCCCCTCTTGTTCCACAGAGTGCTTTGTTGAAATCGATAGGATCTTGGCAGTGTATGTGTTATGAGGGACTTAAAAATGGAGCAGATCTAATGGAAGGTAATCCGAATGAGGAATAAACTCAAAGCAATGTGCCTCTGTGGAGTAAGGGGAGCAGTGATCTAGTGGGTTATTTGACAGCTGGTAATTTCTTCTGTAGCCTGCCGCAAGTCCCTTAACTTTTCCTGTGTTTCCATCTTCTAAACCACTGTGTGCCTTGATGGCTTGTTTTATAATATATAATTGATGGAGAATTATTTGCCCGCAATTTTTATTTGACTGTTATGGGTTTTTACAGCTAGAAGAGACTATTAGATCATTTGTTTTCATCTCCAGAATGTTACAATTTTTTTTTTTATTTTCCGAGGTGCTTCTCTCTGGATCCCTGTAGCCTCAGTTTTAAGTAATCATAAGAATTGCTGTTATCCCTGCCCTTGCTTGTACTCAAGAATATGTCATTATAATTCTTGGATATCTCTGAACAAAGCCATGTCAAGGCACCAGTTCAGTCTTCGCCCCTTAACACAGCCTCTAACAGTCCCTATGCCAGCAATATGTCTGAGGGCAGACGGTGCTGGCCATCATCCCTGTGCTTCTTATGAACAATTTTCATGTGTGTGTTTCTGGTGTTTTGGTTTTTTTCTCCCCTCATCTTTGGTGTTGAATCTTCAGTGCTTTAATTGAAGTGCTTTATTCTCTACTTGCTCAGGGCTCCTTTTGATCTTATAATACTTGGAGCAGAGTGCAAATTTTGTGGATGCGTGGGATGTAGAGCAGCAGTTGTGTGCCTTTTCTGAGTACTCATCTGTTCTCCCAAATGACTTTTGAATGTGATATTATACAGATTTTCTTTTTTTTTAGTACAGAATAAGGTGCACGACTGTTATTTAGAACTGTTTTTTTAATATATATTGGGAATCTATAATATTTTTATTAAGCATTTTTATTAGTACTCTTATACACAGCCTGTAGCTAACTGATGGCCAGATACATATGAGCCAAGTAGCCAAAATATGCTGGGGGAGGAAGTAGAGTTACAGAGTAAGGAAAAGGACTGATGTAGGATTTTGCACCACTCATTCTGAGTGCAGGTCTTGCTTCAGAAATTTAAGGTGTGCTTTCTTATGGAGAGTGTAACTGCAGCGAGATACCCGATTCATGATCAAATTCTTTTGAGATACTCTTCTGGTACCTTGTGATCTATGGGAACACATTTGCTGTTGTCCTGAAGGGAATAATTTCAGATACCTTGTTCTCCTGTGGGAGCAGTGTCCTGCTTACCATGTAATTAAGTGTGTACACAGATTTACTAGGGAACACGATACAACATAACTTGTTTCAGAACTCTGTGTTTGGGACAGTGCGGTGCTAACCGTGGGTTTATAGGCATGTTGCTGTCATGGGCAGAGTTGTCCTTCTGCTTGCAGGCCATTGCTACAGTTATTTTGGCCCGATTCCCACAGCCTTCCTTTAATTATGGTAGAAGCAATTTAGTCTCTGGAAATAGGGCTTTTTATTGTTAAAATTTATTAGTCTAATTAGAAAGCAATGATGGCCAAGATAAAGTTAATGGTTTGTATTTGCAGCTAGGCATTAGTTCCCCATTTATTCCTATCAGTACCTCTCTATTGTGGCAGAGTGCACTTGGGATAGGGGCATAACACAGCACTTAAAAAGGATGAAAGAACATCCACTCAGGCTAAATCCTTGCCTCTCTAAGGCAGTTTTGTGGTACTTGGGTGTATTGGCTGTTTTGGCCTTGAACACAGTTTAATGAGCTGCTGCTTAAGAGAGTATAAAGTTTCTCCCGCTTTGTTGCGGAAGCTCAGAGTCTTCCTTTGTCATGTGCTCACAAGAGAGGATGGCAGCTGGGGAAAAGGAGTTGTGACTTTACATGTAGGAGCAATGTCTGCTGGTGACGCGAGCCACTGAAAATGACTGTTCAGAATTGCTTCTTCCAGCAGTTTCATTTTGAAACTTGCTATATTTGGTATCTTTCTTGAAATCTCGGCTCCTTCAGTCCTGTTACTGCATGAGAATTGCAGATTCAGATTTGGTCTCTGAGCTACATAGTGAACCAAAAAATAGATCAGACAGTAATCTGGTGAGAAGAAACATCTCCCCTTCTTCTCCACACCTCAAAAAAACTAAAAGATGAAGAACAATCTAGCCAGTCCTTAAGAAGGGGTCTGTGTGTGATTTTTTTTTTCTCCTTTAAAAAGAACCCCAATTTTTTAGGCAAAGAACAGTAATATTAGAGAGCAGTGGCCGAAAAAAAACCAGAAGCAACTTGAATGCATTAGGGAATAGCATGGTGGAGAAGGAGCAGAGCATGAGGGTAACATAGGCTGCATTTGCCCCACCATTTTTCTTTCTTTCTTTTTTTTTTTATTTATTTTGGCCCAGCATCAGGCATGGAGATCACAGCTTCTGGAACTTGGCCCTTTGGTATTGCCAATAAACAGCAGGTGAAAAAAAGATAAGTCATGGAATTTGGGTTTGCAGTTGTTCCTGCCTTAGATGCAATATATGTTGTGTTCCTTTAAACGTGTGTTAAAGTAATAGTAGCTTAAAAAAAAAAAATCTTGCATACATACATGCACACTGTTTACTGTTGGTCAGTGAACCCTTGGGAGAGGAATTTCATCATCTGCTGGCTGAGGGTTTAAAACCAGCAAATCCCTCCCCTGCGGAGATATAGCCGTTGTGAACAGTTCATTATCATAGTCTCTGTTTTGCTCTTAAGTTGTTCTTGCCTTCAGAGAAGGTCCTATTTAACAACTCTCTTGTGTCCACAGTCTTGGGAATATTACTGTGGTTTTATGGGCTGTGTGTGCAGGCATTTGGGATGAGAGAAGGATCTGTACGTGCATGCTGTTGCTCAGCATGTCGCTCAACATCTTCTATGCCTGCTGAAGTGAACTACTATGAGAGGTGAGATGTTATTTCCCACCTCTGTGCCAACTAAGATTTTCATCATGTGGGGCAGTGGGATGGCAGCTTTTGCTTGCCCACTGTATCAGTCTCCTCACAGGTGACTGGGATTTGCATTTTGGGGGAAATAAGCATGGCCTTTTGCACAGGCAAAAAATAAAATGTTCATGTGCTTGACCTGCATCGCAGTGGTGCCTGGCAGTTCACTTTTTCAGCTAATGCTTTCATGTGTATCTTCAGAGTAGCTGTGACACTGTGAATAGAGGACAGTGACTGACCTGAATTTTGGTGGAAAAAGCAGGCAAGCAATTTCATTGAGTGCCAGAAGAAAGAGGTGATAGACTGGCAAATGCTATTTTATCTTGAGAACGTCACAGCTCTTGTTTCCCTGAACTGCTAGCATGGTTTCCAGTTGTTTTCCTCCTCCACTGTAAATGCCAAAGTCTTCCAAGGAGGTGGGCAATCACTTCTATGTTGTAGAAAGTGCCAAGATACATTGCCACTTATATAATGGATTTTTCACCTTTTTTTTTTTTTTGTGTGCGTGTGTGTGTCTTCCTACCCCTCTAATGAAGGCTGTTTCTGCAGAGACAACCTTTTTATTGCACTATCTACAGCTGTACTTGGATTGGGTAAAAGTTCATAACCCTTTAGCAGCAGTTGGGTGGACATACTGGATAGGCTGCCATTCTGAAGAACAGCCATTTTGCATAGCATCATAGAATCATTTAGTTTGCAAAAGACCTTTAAGAACATTGAGTCTAAATGTAAACTTAACACTGCCAAGTCCACTACTAAACCATGTTGCTAAACACCAGTTCTACATGTCTTTGAAACTTCCCTGGGCAGCCCGTTCCAGTGCCTGATAACCCTTTTCGTGAAGTAATTCCTAATATCTAGTTTAAACCTGCCCTGGTGTTACTTGAGGCCATTTCCTCTTGTCCTATCTCTTGCTACCTGGGAGAAGAGACCAGCTTCTATCTTGTTACAGCCTCCTTTCAGGAAACTGTAGAGAACAATAAGGTCCCCCCTGAGCCTCCTTTTATCCAGGCTAAAAAGATGCAGTTCTCTCAGCTGCTTCTCATAAGACACGTGCTCCAGACCCTTCCATCAGCTTTGTTGCCCTTTTTTACACATGCTCCACCACCTTTATGTCTTCATTTTAGTGAGGGGCCCAAAACAGGGTAACAATCACTTCGCTAGTCCTGCAGACCACACTATTTCTGGGCACGTTGCTGGCTTGTTTTCAGTCAGCTGTTGACCAATACCCCTGGGTCCTTTTTGGCCAAGTAGGTTTCCGCAAGTGTAGCGTTGCATAGGGTTGTTGTGGCCAAAGAGCAGGACCTGACACTTGGCCTTGTTGAACCCCATATAGCCTAGACCCATTGATCCAGCCTGTCCAGATTCCTCTGTAGTGTCTTCCTTCAAGTAGATCAACACTGCCACACAACTTGGTGTAATCCACAAACTTACTGAGAGTACATTCAATACCCTAGTCCAGAATGTTAATAAAGATATTAAGCACTCAGCCTTGTTGAATTATATAATTTGCCTTGGCCCGTCAATCCAACCTGTCCAGTTTGTAGGTATGTTGGTAGCTAATCTGAGGAATATGCTAGCAGGTCTCTCCCCTTTTGCCAACTTATTCCATCACCTGTTTTTCTGAAATTTCTCTGTAGCAAGTAATGCTTCAGGGTTCCTTCTAGAACATGCCTTCCCAGGGAAAAAGGATACTTAACTTCTCCCTTTTCCCTCATCTCCAACCAAATGTCTGTGACTTCACTATTGCAGTCCTCCCAGTGCTTAGGTGAAGGTGTTTCCAGGATAGCACCCCATCAGCGTCACATCAACTAGAGCTGTATGAAGCTGACTTTGTTTTGTATCTATGATGCTCTTCCAAACCCTGCAACAAGCTTTGGGATTTGAGCCTGACTCAACTGAGTTCTCACTTGAACTATCATCTTCACGTTGTGAGACTGCAGATTTGTATGGCCAATGGCTATTCCTCTATAGGATGTGTTGCTTACAGGATGCAAACTCCAAAAGCAGATTCACTGTTGAAAGAGGTTTTCTAAATAGAATCATAGAATAGTTAGGGTTGGAAGGGACCTTAAAGATCATCCAGTTCCAACCCCCCTGCCATGGGCAGCGACATCCCACTAGATCAGGCTGCCCAAGGCCCCATCCAGCCTGGCCTTGAACACCTCCAGGGATGGGGCATCCACAGCTTCCCTAGGCAACCTGTTCCATTGTCTCACCACTCTCATCGTGAAGAAATTCTTCCTTATATCAAGCCTTAATCTGCCCCTCTCCAGTTTATACCCATTCCCCTCTCGTCCTATCACCACAACCATTTATGAACAGTCCCTCTCCATCTTTCTTGTAGGTTTCTTTCAGGTACTGGAAGGTTGCTATAAGATCTCCTCAGAGCCTTCTCTTCTCCAGGCTGAACAAGCCCAACCCTCTCAGCCTGTCCTCATATGGAAGGTGCTCCAGCTCTCTGATCATCCTTGTAGCCCTCCTCTGGACCCATTCTAACCCATATCCTTCTTACTTTGAGGATTCCAGAACTGGACGCAGCACTCCAGATGAGGTCTCACAAGAGAGGAATGGAGGGTCAGAGTCACTTCCCTCTACCTTCTTTTGATGCTTCTTTTGATGCAGCCCAGGATACAGTTGGCCTTCTGGGCTGTGAGCGCACACTGCTGGCTCATGTCGAGCTTCTCATTGACCAAATAAAATAACTGAGTTTTCCCATTTTGTTTTCCTATTTTCCAAGAACCAGAACCACGTGGGCATTTAATGCTCTCACTAGTCCACAGGAAATGAACTCCAGGTTGAATCGAAGGACATCTTTTAAGAGCTGTCTTTGTGAAACATTTCTGGAAACTGAATAACTGGGTAGATTCTGTGCAAGATTTTGTTTTCTTATAGAATGTACATCCATGTCCTTCTTGTAAAAAAAAAAATAGTGTTTTTATTGTGCTCGTTCATGTGCTCTGATCTTCTCCTTTCTCTGAATGCACAGAAGGAAGCTTCTCTTTGATGTAGCAGCAGTTTTTTTGCTTGTATAGCTATGCATTCCTGTTACCAGCTTGATCCAGTGTATGTGGGGCCTGGGGAGGAGGCTGCAAATCACTTGATACTTTTTGAAAACTCTGTAATAGTAATTTGTTGTCAACCTCTCAAAGCTGCAAAGAAAGTTAAAATAAATTCTCGCCAGAAGGAAAGGTGATCGCCTTTTGATAAATAAACTCATAGGCAGTTAATATAGTAACTATAATGTCTCCAGACATCTGTCCTCACCCTTTTGCCAGCTCTCCATATGGCACAGAGTTTGTAGCAGAGAGTAAAAAGGGAATTCCCCATTAAATATGTTGCTGTGTTGCATGGGACTATTCCTTACGCAGCTGCTGCCATGATCCAACCCTGAAACTGGCCCCTCTGCATGCAGAAAAAGATGGTGATTCTTCATAACCAAAGCCCTGGAGGGCTTCAGAACCCAGGAGGTCACAGCAGTGTCCAACACTGTGAAAGATGAAACTGCTCACGAGCACAAATTCCTTGTAAGAAAGATTTTACTGGTAATGGAGGCAGGTTAGAATTTTCTGAGTATGAAGACTACCGTTGTTATGCAGAGAGGGCACTAGGGTTATTGCTCAATATATTTTCCTTGTAGTTCTGGAGCTTAGACAGCCAGATAGTCTGAGGACTGATGTAATGGGATACAATGTGCCTTGAACCCACTACATCTTCAGGAAGAAAAACAGTTTTGAAACTGGCTTGTGTTTTAAATCCCCGTATGCTTGGTACACAGCAGAAAGGAAATTTTTAAGGTCTAGAACTAGCTAATAAAGAAAGTAGACAGTTGAGAGGATGGAGACGAAAGGAGAGAGAAAAATAAATAAAGAAAAGCTTTCTTATTTGTTTATTTTTAGTCATTAACATAGAAGAGAAATTGTCTCTGATGTGCTCTTGATTGGATGACTCTTTTCATAAGTTTCTCAGGAGATGATGTTAAAAACTAGTCAGAATATGTTTGTACCCATGTTATCCACTTACTGTTGAAATAAATGTGAGAGGAGTTCTGTATGTGAATTTCTTCTCTTGTTTGCTTAGATTCTGAGTAGAGAAAAAGTTGCCAGATTGTCTGATATTGGCTCCAGGATAACCTGGTCACAAGGATTTTGTGAGCTCTGGAGGACTGGGGCTGGGACATAAACATCTACCACTTTTGTAAATTGCCTTCATCACCCTCTTGTGGCAGTGAATTCCCTGAGTTATGTTGGACAGCAGAAATTTCTTCAAGATGTTTTGATTTACTACTTCTTAACACTGCTGCATGATCCTTAATATCATGTGGAGGAACATCAGTGTCCAGGCTACCTGAATCTCTTTGCATGTTTTAACAGAGTCCCTTCACTTTTGTCTTTGGAAGTGGTGTCTAGTCAAAGTCCAGTGCTTCTGTTGTACACAGAATGAATGGATTCAGAGTATCTCCAGTTGATCCTGTTTTGATGAGCCTGAATCATTGGTTTCCTTTGTGCTGCTGGGATAAGGAGACTGGATTTGTGCTGAATTTTGTAGAAGCGAAGAGGCATCTCACTAGCATGCCATGTATTCTCTCTTTTGAACCTGTAAACCTGCTTGTTAAATTAATGCCAACTAATAACTAAAGGGGTGGTGGATATTTAGTTGGCAACTTAGCGATTTTAGCCCTAAACAATAAGTTGGTTTTGTACCGACAGTTACAATACAAAAGAAAGCATTCACCTACTGATAAAGATATTGAAGCACTGGGGGGTGGGTGGAGGGGAAGCAAGGGAACACGGGAGTAGAAATAGGGACAAGAAAAGGGAAATAAATGTCTGCTGGGTGCGTCGTAACTGTACTTTCTGACCCAAACTTGCTGGATGTCCTCATGTCTGGAGTCCTTTCATATGTCTCTGAAAAGGTCAGCAGAATTATAGGTAGAAATCCAAAAGATTACTTTATTCAGCTGGGAGGGGAAAGTATTTGAGACAGGAGACTTTGTGCACAGCTCATTAGTGCAGGGAGGGGATAAAATAAATTGGGGGAGCCATTAACAACAATTAAAATTTATCAAAGTGGTAGATTTACCATAATTGGTACCTTGGCTGAGCGAGAAGTGAAGTACTCCAAGCTATTTGTATTAAATGTTCATTTCTGAGAGGCTGACAAAGATTTATGGATTCTTTTCTATAAGTCCCTTTTAGTCTCTGTAGTACTACATCTTTTACTGATGCACATAAGAAATAGTTACTGTTAATGACTGGACCATTTCTCTGAAGGGCATGTTTAAAATCTGATTATTTTGGAGGAGGGGGGTAGCATTGTAGACCTTTGGCTACCTTTTGCAAAGGCTTTGTGATTTTTAAAGAATTTTGTAGGTGTTGGTTGACTTCTTAAATGCAGCCTGACCTCTTCATCTGGTGAGGGATGGCAGACATATTCTCTTCATGCTTTTTGGCCTGCTGGGGTTCCCAGATGGCTTTAAGACACTTGGTCTCAGATAAGGAGTCTTCTGCAAACCATTATTCCTGCCTGCCTGGCCTAAAAGCTTGTTAGCAATTCAGTGGCCTCCTGGTACCCTAATATGTCCTGAATTTGAAGCCTGAAAGCAGCTTTAGGGACCTGTGTCCTCCTTTCCCAGGTGGCTGGGAGCCCTGGCACTGGTTTCCACAGAGGGGCACCAGTGAGGATGACTGTTTCATGCTGTGGCAGTGGGATGGGGCTGCTGGAGAAATTGTGCCTGGATGCTGTGGGGCTGCTGGGTGCGGCTAGTGGGTCACTGTGAGTCATTCAAGTGAGCTGGAGGGGCCAGGGTGGGGAGGATTGCTGCTTGGAGGCCATTGAAGTGAAGCATTGGGGTCAGGGGTTGCCATGGGGCCATGTTCCATGTTCATGTTTCAGGCCTTTTTGAAAAACAGTTTTCATTAAGAGTACAAATTATTACAATTTTGTATGAAAAATTGTATATATGTACAATATATATGTATACAACTTGCATATGTTTTTCAGAAGAAGTACATTTCATCTGTCAGTACCTACTGCCGCTGTGGTCTTTGAACTAGTAATCTAACTAAACATCTCCTGACCTTCGTGGCTGTCTAGCTGATATTTATTGTTTTACCGATGTGTTTAACCCCCAGCTCTTTTCTGATGCTGCCCTGGTTTTCACCCTGTGAGATCAGAGGGCCAGTGAGGAGGGAGGGGAACATAACTGCATCTTTAGAAGCCTTTCTCCTGGCTGGGAAAGAAAACAGGTACATGCGAGTGTCCAGACTGTCTTGATGCGCATTAAAATAAGCCCATGCATTAATTTTACCTGGTTTTTGCCATTCATAGTTCTGTGCTTTGTCTGCGTTTCTGTATGCTCAGCAGAACCGTCTGTCAGGAAGGCAGAGCGTGTCACAAGCCCATCCAGGTATCCTCGCTGAGTTGACTGAGGTTGTCACAACTAAGTGTTCAGTGTAATAAATCCACAGCAGAATCATTTAAAAACCTTTTTTTTTCTTAATGTAAGGCATTTTGACAAACTTATAACACAGAGCATGCTACCAAGGATTTTTTTTTATTACCTAAATGTGTCTTCAGGTTTTTAGGAAGTATTAATTAGGAGTTTCAGTCTCCATTTTTCCATTTTGCAAGGTGACAGACATGTTTCAGAAGGTGAAGAAAACAGCGTGGAAGTATAGCTCTATGGAATCAATAGGTTCCCATTGCTGCTTGTTTGGTTAGTGGCTTAGCAATATTGGCCTTGAACAGTATTGATTTAGTTTTCACACTTACTACAGCATAACTTTGTTTTACACCACAGAGATACAAGTTGCATGTTTTCAGTTCACAGTGATTTTCATGCAGGCTGCCTTTGGAATTACTAGTGTCATGGACACAATTATTGTCTTTGTAAGGATGAGCTTTTGCTTTGCTGGTTATCCCTGCAGTCTTTTCTGTCCTGCTGCTGATAACCCTGCTATGGTGTTCCTGTTTATTGCTCTTTGTCCTTTTGCTTAACATGGGAAAGCCTTTCCAGATGCTGTTTGGTTAAGGTAAGAGGAACCTGTTTTAAAGGTTGGGCCTTCCTGCATTTCACAGGAACTTTGCTAATTTAAATTACAGGGATGAGATGCAGAGATGCTGAAGGGTTATGAGGAAGGCTTAGTTTTGGTATAGTCTTGAAGCGTGGACTACACATGTTCCTTGAAACTCTATAGGTGACAATGGCTTCATTAGATTGGGTGAACCAGCCTGATTGACACTCACTTAAACTGAACTGGATAAAATCCTGCTGCTGACTGGAAGGTTAGTATTAAAAAATGAATCAAAGGTGCTGGCTGTTTTTGCGAGGCAAGGTAGTATAATGCTGTGGAGAGGATGGCAGAAGGAAATCCTTTGGATCAAAAGTGCTGTGCCAACTAATTCAGTATCCTCCCTCCCTCCCTTTCCTCCCTTTCCTCCCTTTCCTCCCTTTCCTCCCTTCCCTCCCTCCCTCCCTTTCCTCCCTCCCTTTCCTCCCTCCCTTTCCTCCCTTTCCTCCCTTTCCTCCCCTCCCTCCCTCCTTCCCATTTGTAGATGAGAATAGCAAGACCCAGATTAGGTCAAAAAAAGATGAGTGAAAGAACACTTCAGTCTCGTATCTCACTTATTTGAAAGCTAAACATTAGTGAACGTGTTTCAAAGCAGGTAGGAAACTAAGGTACGTGGAGGGAGCTGAAATGCAAGAGTCTCATAGAGGAAAGTTCTTGAACTGATTGTGTGGCACTTGAGGATGGTGATGCTGGAATGTGCTTCACGCTCTCGTTTATTCGCTACTCCCTGCCTTTTTGCCTAAGTAATGCTGAAGTTGGTAGGGATAGACAAAAGAGCATGTTGCATTCATCCTTACTGCTGAGACTGGTGAGTTTGCCACCAGGGAGCAGACCCACAATTTGACTAGCTGTTCTGGTTTAATTGTAGCCTACTTCTAATTACTTAGTAAGGAGAATATATTTCTAGGGAGATCTGAATTTTCAGCTATTCTCCACCCACTACTTTCAGTGATGGATTGGTTTCTCCCCCTCAGTCTTGTTTTTACCTATAGTAATAAAAGGCTTGGACTCATGGCAACATTTGTGGTGAAAAAGCCAGTGGGTTTGGGACTGAACCCAATGAGGGGGAGGCTCTGGATATTTAATAAGACGTGAATACAAGTTGAAGTATGTTTGGTAGCAGGTAAAAGCATGCTTGAAAATGTATGTGGATTTTGCATTGGAGAAGTACGGGGGAGAAAGGACTTGCCCTTTTGTTGAGGGAAGCATAGCAGAATATGATGGGGAATCAAGGTCATGGAGAGCCTTCCAGCACCAGCCTTCATTTGCAGAAGATGATGATTCTTCCTGATTCTCTTCACAGCTCATAGTAAGTTGCCCAGTGGTCTGACTAATGCAAGAGTGATCAGATTAATTACATTTCACACATCTTCTCCGGTGACTAAAAAGAAAATTACTTTATGTTACTGGCAATTTTAAGGAGGAAAAAAAAATCCAGGGAGTACTATTTTCTCCAGTAGATTTACTTTTTTTGTCTCAAAATCATGTATCAGTCAGGATGTTTCTATACAACTGAAATATTTACTGTTAAGAGCGTCTTAGTTTCTTAAAATGAAATGCCACGAAGTGAAACAATAATGAAGTGAAAAAATAATTTCTAACCGGGTAACAGGAAAACTAATTTCAAAAATATTGAAATTGATAATTTGATTGTTTTCATAAAAACATAAATATCAGAAAAATGTCTTTTGGCTCAGCAGTGCTAGGGTAACAGCAAATCTATATCTTCCATTGTTCTGGAGGAGAGTTTACATAATTCTAATTCTCAAGGAAGAGATTGAGGTAACTTTTCCACGATATCCCTGATACATGCAGATTGTTTGAGAAGTTTCTACTGTGCCCTAGTAGTGTGAGCTAAGGGTCTCTGCAGCCTTAGAGTGAAATTCAGCTCTGCTGCTGGGTAACCTGGGATGATTTACTTACCTCTGAGATGATTAACTCCTTCCTGTTCAGGTGATATGGCTGGTACCAACTTCAGGCTTGTAAAAGCACCTAATTTCTTTGTGTTTGGAGTGGATTGTGTTTCTCTTAAAATATGAGGGTTTTTAAAAAGAAAAATGTTGTAAAAGAGAAGGAAATTCCTACAATTTTCCAAACCAAGCCATAGAAAGGTATTTTGGTTTCTGCTGTCGATATGTGACTGTGGCATTCAAGAAGACTCCTCATGGGTGAAAACTCAGCCTGTGACATTAGTGGACAAACCCTGCTGTCTCCTTGCAAGGCAAGGCAGTGTAACGCTGTGGAGAGGACGGCAGAAGGAACAACTTCTGCCAAACACTGCTGTCTCCTATGACCAAAGCTGTAAGAAGGTGCTTGTTTGGAGTTCTCTCTACCCCATCATTCACTGTACTGATCTGAGCCCCACGTCAGTAGTTTTAATTCCTAATATAGGAAGAAGAAATCATACATAAGCTTCTTAATAAAGTTCTGATAGCAAACAGTATCCTGCTGGGACGGACTTTCTCTCGCCCTAAAGCTATCTACAGCCTGAAATCTACTGGCACGTGCTTGGCTTCATACACATAGATTTCCAAAGCATTTGATGCTAAACTGTTCCTGGTAACAGCGTCCAATTTATGAATGCCATTTCTGTTTTCTTCCATGAGACAACCCTGGCTAGGATCTTGCTCTGCTGGCTTGTGTATGATGAGCTGCTGAATTATACTGGTTGCATTTGCACTGAACATATGCTTTGGATAAATGCACTGTTACTTCATGTGGTTGGAAAGGACACTGATTCCAGGAAACAAGCTATCTCTTGTTGCCCTTAAAAGACATGCTCAAGTCTTCCCTCCCTTTTTCTGTTACAGCCCAGGCGAAGTCTGAATGGAAAAATATTACTTTTGAGAAAATTAATTTTAGGTATTGCTCCTTTTGTTGATAGCCCATTTTGATCAACAGAAGGTCTTGACCTCTCTCTTAGCTGAAATAGTTTTCTTTCAATTCAGACATTGCCTGTTTAGGGTGTCTCTGCTTTAGAGTAAAACTTACGTAAATGTAAGGTAAGCAGTGGATGAAAGGGTCTTAATGTTAGGTTTTTAGCGATCAGTTGGCTCTGTTACATCTGATAGATTTCCCATCACAGGCGATCTGTGTTCTTGCTTGCTCAGATTCACACTGGTGCCAAGTGCTTAACAATGACACTATCTATCTTTCTGCAGAATTTGCCAATTTTGGTTACTTCTGAAGCCGATGTTCCTGCTTTACTCTTGTGAATCTCTCTTATAGAGAGAACACAACGAACAAAGGAGTGATTGCTCTACCAAAATGTTTAGGGATGATTTCTCTTTGTCGTTTATCTCCTTGTTTTATAAACTAGAGTGCCTACTCCTCTTATAGTAAAATAAATAAAAGTAAAGAAGTAGTAAAAAGTCACCATTTGTTGTTTACCATGAATGGCTTTTCATAATTGAATGAAATACTTTATTTGCACTTCCACTTCCAGCTATGCCCTTAAGAGGTTTTACTTGCTGCTTGCTAGGCCTATGTTTTCAAAGGCACTTTCTTGGTTGTGCTTCTTCCTGCAGAAACCAGAGGGATTTTGCCAGTGACCCCAGGTAAGCTGGCATTAGGGCAGTGCTACTAAAACCCTCTCCTGCAGAGGATGAGAAATTTAGTCTTCCTTTCAGGAGATACCAAAATTCTCCTCTTCCTTCCCCCCAGATTCATCTTGCATATCAAACATGGCTACATTTCAGTATTTATAGAGTCCCTTGCAAAATATCACAAATTACAGGGCCATATATCAGATTAATTATCTTGCCTTATAGTTGCTAGAGATGCTTCATTTCTTCTTTGGAATTGATTGTGATTTCTGCAATTAAATGTTTCTCCTCAGCTACTGAGATATGTCGTACTTTTTCTAAGTGCAAGCACAGCATTAAGAGTAAAATCAGAAGTGGACTTGCATACTTTATATGCACTACCACAAATAAATGTGTTACTGCAAATTTTACAACAACTATACTTAGGGTATATGGAAATGAGAGGGTTTCCCTAGAATTAATGGAAACTGAGTAATTAAGGTCATTGCAGAGTATCAGTGGTACAGCTATCCCATTTCAATCTGTATTTAATTTTGCCAGATCCCTGTGACTCAGCTACACGTTTACATGATTTTCTTGATTATTTTAAGTTTAATGTGTACTTAAAAATGTAAAATGTTAACAAAGTTCATTGCTTCAGTTTGGCAAGCTACAAACTAGAGGATTACTGTTGAATACAGTTCCTCCAATCCTGCACTAGTTTATCTAAAAGATTATTTTCAGGAGGAGTCAGGTAGGAGCAGGTTTACTTGGAGAAAAAGGCACTGAGAAGGTTTCAGTGTTTGGTTCTGTTTTGTTTCTTTTTCCTCACCCAAACCTTACATGATACTGCTTAGGTTTTTGGAACTTAATCTTCTGTGCTAAGAACTGTCTTCAGTTTTTCTGTGGAACTTTTAGTGACTGTTACTGTGGTATAGGCCTTTAAGAAATGTGTTTAATTTGAGGCTTTCCAAGGCAGGCACATTTTATATCGACAGCTTTCAAAACAGGTGTATTTTCTCCTTTGGCCGGTTGCTACAGATCCTCAGCTATGCGGCGTCTCACGTTGCTTACTCAGCTGCTCAAGACAACTCTCTTAAAAACCATGTTTGTCATGATTATCCTTGCAATTGATTTCTACAAGAAAGCACTCAAATAATTAATTAATTTTAGTCTTTCGGCCATCCCCATGTTTTATTGTTTAGAACCTTTATAGTACCCGTTAAAAAGCACACATGCTCACTGGGCTTAGTAGCTTTTCTTCTGGAAAATGCAAATATTTTGACCTGAAAAATATCTTTTTGAAAAAATTTATGGGGCCAGTCCTTTGGAGAAAAGCTAGCTACTATGTGGATTTTGGCAACAACAGGTAACAATGTGAGAGCAGAGGCTTCAACTGGGAGCTCCTGGTGAAATTCCAGCCCAGTTTAAAATTCTATTTAGTTAAGATCCCTCTTGTAGTTTCGGCTGGAAATATCTTGCCTTTGTTTCACTTCAAAAAGGAAAAGAGAAGTGTACTTGATCCATGTTATATAAATATTTTATCCATCCAAGTTCCTAGAGTAAAATATTTCTTTTGTAGTATCCACAGAAGTATAGACTTCCAGCTGTAGTGCAGTGGCCCCTTTACAGTCACTGTTGTTCTATGATGCTTCTTGTTAGGAAGGAATCCAAAGAAGTAGCAGTCTGTTGCCTTGCATTTGAAGAAATGACTGTTGGGTGGCACCAGACTACCTTCACACATGGCTGAACCCTCACATTTTCACTGGATAGGGGTTTAGTAACATTTTATACAAGGTTGGCTGTAGTCTTGTCTTCCAGCATTTTGAAGGCAATAAGAGAGATGCTGAGGATATTACCTCATTTCCGTAAGATTCACCAGAAGCTTTGCTATCCAGTTTGCTAGTTGAGCTTCAGTGCTGAAGTAAGCAGCTTGGGAAGAGACCGAACTCATGCTAACCTTAAAGATCTGCAAAGTATTCCTTTGGAAAGGTGCAAAGCTAAGGCAAATGCAGATTACCAGGGGTGGTGGTGTGTTTTTGTCAGAGACTGGACTTGGTTTAGTTACTGTCTCTTGGAAGTGCTCCTTCTTCAGGGATTAAGGAAATGTTCAGTATTTACCACTTGTTATCAAAGTCAGCTGGAAACAGTCCACTTACTGGCTGAAGCTTGGTTTCAGAATTGCAGGGCACACCAGCTGTGAATCACCAGCTGCTATCTTTCTACACCTTTATGCTCGGCAAAAGTGTGTTCTCCTCCATTCTTTGTTGATTGGATAATATGAGGGAGGAAAGGAGACAAAAGAGGAAAGTTGTGTTTTACTGTGAGAATGACTAGGACCTTTCCTAATTAGGCTTTGGGTTAGATGGTGACCTCTAGCAGAATATAAATAATAACAAAAGTATCTGTGTAGAAAAAGAGTGCAATAATTAAATCTCTCTTTGTTTTTCTTTCCTTCTAAAGATCAGAGAGGCTAGACTCTTGATTAATGTCCAACAAAATCATTAACATGGTAAAATGTGGAAAAACAGGCTCTTTGTTATTACTAAACAGACATTTGCTGTAGGGAGCTGCAAATACTTTTTGTTCTGTTATTTGGCCCATTGCCTTTTACTATTATTCCTTTGTATGTAGCTCATTGGAAAATACCACATCTAGAAATTTAGATGCAACATTTATTCTCCCACATGCACCTCTCTTAATTCATTATGATGCAGAATGCTGCTTTTGTGTTACTATCTTGCTTTCTTAGTCAAGTCTATGGACTGTGTGCCTGCTCTTTCTATACTACATCAAGTGCTGTTTGTTTTTCTCCTAGCAACCCACTGGGTTGCTCTGTTGTCTCTGGGTCTAAGAAGATGTTTTTTTTTTCTTTTCATTGTAGGTATTTTCTCAATGCTTGAGGTTGACTGCTGATGTTGAAAAATGAGACAAATTTCTCACCTACTAATACTTAATTTTGAGAGTGCCCACAAAAGAACAATTTCTAGCTAAGATTTCTCCCACACATCAAGGTCGGGAGGTTTTCATAGATCTTGCTTCTATCCAGACTTTCTTAATTTGCATCATTGGTTGAATAATATAGCCCTCTGAGTATTTTCCAAGCCACTTACACCTAACTAATCACTTACACTTAATCTTCAGCATAAACCTCATTGATTTTATTTCTCATTGAAAACATCAGTTGTGGCAAATATGATCCTATTGGCTCATAGTCTATTAGAAATAAAATTATATTAAATGTCTTGTGGGGTGTGAAGAGGTTAAGTCAAGGAGAGTCGTCCGAGAAAGTCATCCTGGTGTAAAACATAAATCTGTTTTATATTTAAACTACGTGTCACCCACCAGCCAAAAATAGCAATGATCATTAAAGCCCAATTTGCTGCTAAACATTAATAGACATTTATTACATCATAACACATCTGAAAGATGGTTAAACAACGTTTTCCTATATGATTTCTTGCAAAAATGTGTTATTCACCTGGCTTTTGCTGTTAATCTCTCTTGCCAGTGATTTTTGTTTCATTTGATAATGTGAGCATGTGTATAGAGTTGTGTGTATAAGTGATCTCTTTTGTTACAATTACCTTTTCTTGGTTCAATAAGATCTGTTACCACGTGCTTAAGAAGGGAATAGTAAGCAACAGCAGAATTAAAAGGTAGTGGAGACACATATTACAGATAGGAATTCGATCACAGCTTTCCTGTTTTCCTCTGCATTTGCTTAGTCAAGTGGTACTCTCTCCTGTTTTTATTACTGCATATAGTTACATGTGTGAGTAGTGACTGGAGCTGGAGTAAGTCAAAGGCTGAGGAAACCCAGTGTTGTCAAAAGTACTGCTTCCGATATCAAATGCAATTGTGACACTGGTATTTCAGTTCATGCATTGCTGTCTGTCAGGTCCCTGCTGCTGCAGGCCCTGTGAAACAAACCATTGTAGAGGGCAGGCTTTCCTCTTCAGCTCAGGAGCACGCAGTGCTCTGTAGCTGTTGCTATCTTTAACTTTGCTCTTTAACACTCGTATCCAAAGAGCTACGGAGCCAACTGGGCTGCAAAGGAGTGTGCTTGGTGGTACACATAAGGCAGTCACTTTCTCCTTTTCTGAATTACAGGGCCCACAGGAAAGAGTTCACTATCATCTTTGCAAGTAAAATTCTTCTCTGACATATGCCACTTTCGGGGAGCAAACAGCTCTGAAAGCCTGTGTGCTATTCTCCTGTTCCTGGCTGATATACAGGGAGATGAAGTCCACCCATATGGATGACTCCTGATGAGCTGCAGGCAAATGACAGCCCTCACCTGCATTCCCCTATGCAACTCCCAGGAAGAAAACCCACCTCCAAAACCTAGTCTTGCTGTGATGGCAAAATGGCACTAAGCCCTTCTCTCCCTCTGTATTTGCAGCTGCTGGACAATTTGGGACAATAAACTTAAAGACGTCCTTTCCAGTCATGAAGAGGAAAGAAAGAAAATTAGAGGTGTTGTGAAGGAGACAGAGTGGGAAGATGAAGATAGGGTTGATAAATGAATATTGAAAATTAGTTTAAAGGCTACATCCAGAAGCATATAGTAGTATTCCTCCTCTGATCCCAATATCAAGCTTCATTTAAAGATGTGCTATTTGAACTCTCCTGGAATTTTCTGTCATTTACTTAGGCTAATTTTCTCCTTGGCAGCTGTCACTTCCTCAGATTAAAGCTAGACCCAATGCAGAATCTGTGCCATCACAATTATAGCCATGGTAAGGCACTTGAATAAATGGGAGTGGTACGTATGGGGGAGGTGAAACCTCAAAATACAAGCTCTGCTAATGGTGCCAAAGGGAAGTTAAAATTATGCTGACCCTAGTGATAAGCTTGTCTCCATTTTCAGTGCATGCACCGCGCAAGTTTTATTTGTCAGAGAAGTATTGCCAAAGGCTCTGTGGATTGCAAATAAGCATTATGAGAGTATTGTCAACTCAGGCTTTCAATATCATGAATCATTCCCAGAAAAAAAGGTAGGATATTTGATTAAAAGTCATGCAAATTTCTAATCAAATAAATATGTTGACATATGTTTATTTACCACTGGTTTACTAAGCCTCTGAGCTGCATGTAGATCCTATTTTTTCAGCTTTTTTTCTGTAAGGAGAAATTTACATGAATAGAAAGATGAAATTTTCATTATTGCAAGGAGTTGCCACATACTAAGAGTTTTGCAATGAAATCATAAATATTGGCAATACTATGAGGAGTGCTTGCCCACATGTTATTTTCCCTCTATGAAGATGGGCTACAAAATAAAACATTTGAGAAAGATGGTTACATAACAAATTTTTGAGAAGGATCTTAACTCCCCAAAAGTTTGCAGAACATTGCTGTGATAACTGCTGCATACGATGATGAAATAGGATTGTTTCAGGTGGTCAGAAGTGTATGGTACTGTTCAGCTTGCATGAATAGCTGCATAGCTTTTCTCAAGACATATAGGATTTCTCTCTGATGGATTTTGGAGTGAGGGAGGGGCTGACTTACTTCTGCCAGTTGCGAGCTGTGTTAGCAGGTGGTACTTAACCAGTGAGAGTGTATCATGTTTTTCTTAATCAGTTTTCAGAAAGCCTTCTAATCTCGAGGGGGTACTACAATACAGACATTTGCATATTTTACCCCATCCTCAGATGATACCCTGCACCCTTTGAAATTTTGAATCTGTTATCGTGTATTTGCATACATGCAGGAACCTTGTGAATGATGTACCTTTCTCTTCTAAATCTGTAATGAAGTTTATTGCTGAGGATAACTAGCAGGCACTTAAAGACAGTCTGGAGCATTCGGTAGCTGTGATATTTATGCGTACGTTTTAGTACCATCTTTCTGAGCTTTGGGAACATGTTTCCAAGACTCTTCCTTTTTCTCTCTGTTCCTCCTCCCCACCCCCATTGTCCCATGCGAAGTCCAAGATGTGTGAGTAGCTTCTCTTTTGGTTGGGTTATCATTTTCTGCTGAAATTGCTTTGATCCTGGTTTGAATGTGAAAACTGACAAGCAGCTGACAGTTCAAGTTCCCCTTTTGACCTCTGGAAGAGCACAAAAGCCTTCATTTCACCTACACGGGAAAAAAAAATGCTGTTATATTCAGCTGGTCTGTATTCAGTTGTGCTCTTATCAAAGACTTGATTAATCTGAAATTAATTAACTCAGTTAACACTTGAGAGTTATTTTTGCAGTGAGTCCTGAGTTACATCTAAAGAGTTCTTTGTCACTTTAAATTATAGCCTAAGCAGGAGGTTGATGAGGCATGGTTTGAGCTGACAGTGATTCCTTGCTGCTCCTCTTGGGGCAGCACGGGCAGCATTTGCAGTGGTACATGAGAATCTAGGGTGAATGCAAACTTATTAGACGTTGTTGCTGTTTTTATGGTTTTTAAAATGACCCTTTAGAGTGCTATGTAAGATATAAAGGAGGAGTAAAGGGCAAAATGGTCTTAGGCTTTCAAAAAATATGGATGTTAATATACAGGAACGTGCAGTTAGGGGCAGAGGTGCAAGTGCTCCTTTTAAGCCTTGATTGGAAATAGGGACTTGGAAATACCTGGTAATTTTGTGGATAGGGGATGAGAGGGTTGAGGAATTCCTTATGCGTTTTCAGCCCCAGCAGAGGCATGACAGTGAATGGGAATAGGGTCTGTGATATAGAAAGAAGACATAAATGTGAGGGGATTGAGCCCAAGCTGGTGTATCCACTCACCCTAACAATGCTCACTGGGTCTCTTACAGTGCATCATATCTAGCAAACTTAAAACATGAAATGAAGAGCCAAAAACCATGGCTGCCACTTGAAATTTTGAGAAACAAAATCATCTTTTCCTGAACTCTGTGAGAACTCTTGATTTCATGAGCATTTGCTGTATACGACGAATCTTCTGGGCTGAGTATAGGTAAAAGTTTACAGACAGTTCAATTCACATGTTTCAGAAACAATGTTCCTGACTTCTTAAAAATGCTCATGGAAAAATCTGCCCATAAATAGCCATGTCCCTATAATGGCAACTTCAGTGAGTGGCTAGGAGTAAAAGTGTGTGTGCTTCCATTGAAATTCCAGGAGTGCAGCCTGCTCCTGCCCTGCTCCCCCTGAGTTGTACCATCAGTAATGTCTGCGTGACCTTTTACATGGCTGGTTGTGTTGCTGCCACTGTGAAGTGACCATGGAGCTGAATCCTGGGTACCTGACATGGAAAAGGATTTGAAATAGGGTAAAGGTGGAAAGAGGTGGGAGGGGCAAAACGTTTTGGTTTTGTTTTTTTTTTTCCCGTAATATTAGTAAAAAAGAAAAGTGTTTTGCAGACAACTCATGACCGAATGTCTTGCAATAATTCTTTTATTTAGCCATTCATAATGGGAGTGGCAATACAGGTCACTCTTTCTCTTAAAAGCCCATTGCTAGAGTTATTTCTTTTCCCTTGCTTCTGGGTGCAATTCTGAAAATGTTGTCTGGAATAAATAGTCTTGAGTAGCAGTTGCTGAGAATGGGGAACTACATCCATGGTTCCAGCTTGGCCCATCAGATTCAAGGAGTTTAATTACTTCCAAACTTTTTCTCTTGTAAATACTGATTTATTTCCACTATTTGTTTGAAACATCACACTTGTTTTCTTAGTAAGTACAACTTCTGCCAAAGGAGGAGACAGGTGCAGGAATCTTTTCTGTTAAGAAATATAAAGCAATCCTTGCATCACTGTTTTGCTTAAGCTAGTTGTGCACATTTTCACAGGTGGGAAGAAAAACTCTGCAAGTAAAACTGGGTAAGAAAAGCAGGGTATTTCTATCTGGCTTTTGCTAATGATCTCCCTTGTAAAACATTGTTGCCGCTCCTGTGGCTGTACCCCAGCTGTCTAGATATAATGCTAGATACCTGAGGAAAGTAGGCAGCTTTGTCATGTGAGAATGGTAGTGTCCAGCTCTGCAGGTGCAGGTTCTCATGTCTGGGGGAAGGCAGTAATTAGGTGGATTTCTGACAGGTCTGGCTTGCTTTGCTCTAAATTCCACTTTTAATTCAGCCTATCCGTTCACTCACCAGATGAACTGGTTTTCTTTTCTTTTTCATTCTTCCTGTAGACCGTTGACAGATGAGTTCAGAAAATGCTCCATGTGCTGCTTGACATCAGCTGCTGAAGAACAGACTTGGGTAGCTGTTGAGTTTTCAGTGTATCTATAATGCTCTTTTATGAATGACGCCTTGATGAATACTTCACTGCTCATCTCAACAGCACGGGGCTTTAGTTTCCTCTGACTTTCTCCTATCTTGTCAGTAGCACTTAGAGTTGGATTTTGGGAACTGCCAGCATGCAAATTAGGTTTGAGTGATGCTTGGTAGCCGATCAGACCATAGGGATGTCAGGGGTGGCCCTGTGGGCAGAAAGGTAGGTCAGTGAGCAGAAGAACTTTCCTTTAAATCAATGCAGACTTTGTCATCTTTGTGGTTCAAGTCCAAAGCCCTTAGGTCAAGCGTAGGCCTTGAAAGTTTTCCAATGTGATGGTATATCACCTTTTTGCATCAATGAATGTTACACTCTGCACTGAACAGTTCACAGATACGTGCTCTATTTTTGTTTTTTTCTCTTCTGCTGTACTTTACCTGGAAGTAATCCAAAGAGTAAATGAATTTTGTTTTGCAGACCTCTTTCTGCATCTCATAATGCTGCTTAGGAGGTGTTGTGTGACAATTAAGAAAAAGGGTTTCTCCATCTGTTTCCTATCTAGCTCTTCCCCTGCAAATGGTTCACAAATGCACTATAATTATTTGATTACATGAAATACAAAACCATGCAGAATTTTGTAGCAGCAAAATAGTAGTATTTGGTTAATATAGTGGTGTCTAATGTTGTTAAACCACTTTGACATTTCCCCAGGCACACTGTGGATTTGTTAATATTTGTGCATAAGCTTAAGCCTAGGGGGCTGAATTCTTTGTGGGATCCAGCTTAAGGGCAAGGTTGTGCCAGCCGGGTTGTGCAGACACAACCTGACAGGCTGTGTCTCTGGCTTTTCCTCTGACAGGAAGAAAAGTGGGGCTGGAAATATTGGGCCAGATTTACAACCAGAGTAAAGGATGCATAATTTTAAGCCACTCTTGCCATCTCTGTTTTGCACAGAAGCTTTGTGAATGGATAATGCTCTTTCCAATAGGGCAAAATGTTTATTTGCAGTTTGGTGGTTGCAAGACATAAGTTCCCAAAATTAGTATTTGGACTCTGCAGAGAGCACATGAATCCTTTTGCTCATTCAGCCCCAGCCCATGAGACCATAGAAAAAGAATCCTTGAATCCTGTCATACAAGAATATATAGAAAGATAAAAGAGTTTTAAAGGCTACTGTGTAAATATTTAGTTGACAATTATCCATTCTCTGGGATAGGTGGCATCATTAATTTGTGACTTCTTGAGTTTGTACCCAAAACTCTTTTGCTGTACCATAATGCTATTGCTTTCTAACAGATCAGGATCAAGTTCTGGGTAATCTATCTTAAACAAATAAAAATCAGAAAACAAACCTCGACTCCTTCACTGTGTGGCTGAGCTTTTGCTTCAGGGAAGTGTACCTTGGATAGCTTTCCTCCATCTCTGTACGTCTTTTCAAATTTTGTAGTACAAAAAGCATCTCACTTTTAAAACTTTACAGAGGATACTGTAGGAAAGGCGTGCATAGTTGGTGGCCGGTTTGATGTTTACTGGTAGCCTTCTAAAATATAAATGGAAAACTTAATTGCTGTTTAGAATGTATGATTTTAAATCTTCATGAGTCTTGTCCCTGTTTGGAAAACAGGGTTTAAATATTATCAGTGACCATTCTGATTGATCCCACCTCAGACAAGTTTTAATTTTTAGGATGTCTATGAAAAAGCTGTTTGACTGCATATTGACCTTGGGCTTATTAGTCACCCCAGTTACAGAGCTAAGAAAAAGCCTTGGAAACTAAATGCTACATTTGAATGAATAGCAGGGATAGTCTGGGGAGGAGACTGCAATGGAAGAATAAAATCTTGGCAGTGCAAGCAGGTATATTTATCAGAAAAAAATGCAACTTCTTTATAGACTTTGGTTCTGAACAATGTGGGGTTTTATTTAGTTGATCAGCAAAGACAGGAGGCAAAACAAAGGCCACTTTGTCATGCTGGAGTTTCAGAAATATACCCATATCACAATGGCACGCAGCACAGCTTTTCATATAGCTTTCTGGCTCAAACTGGGTTTTGAGTAAGAACAAAAGTTGGCAAAAACAGCTTCTTCACTCAGAGAAGAATAACTTCTGTTGACTGGAGATTTTTTTGAGAGAATTTTAATTAGTCCAGTGCTGTGAAGGCTGCAGAGTCTAGGGTGTTCAAAACATATGCAAAGTAGTTTTCAATTCCTCCTGTTTTATCATCGTTTCAAAGTTAGTGGGGAGGTAAGTCTCAAACTGATGCCATGGTTTAATGCTGTATAGTTGTTTTTATAGTTTGAGTCACTGTGGCCATCTAGCCCCTTCTTGAGGGATGAAAATTTTGGGAAGCTGGAATGCTTTTTCCAATTAAATGTGAAAATGTTTCTATTCAAACATGGATTCATATTTCCTCATGGTTTCCTGTAAGTGTGTGGGATGGTCAAGACTGTTATTTTGAATTCCACAGTGAATAACTGCAGAGCTTGACTAGAAATGAGTGGCTTAGTCACTGGCAGAATGTAGCTATAGGGTAAGGGTGACTTTTAGGTTCTACTTGAGTTCAAAGGCAGCTCCAGATTCAGTGATTCAAAGCCCTACAGGACCCTCAGATGGGATAAAGAGGCTTTTAGGCACACCATTGGCAGGCATATTCTCAAACCGTATTAGTGATCCCACTGCCTGGTATCTTTGCATCAGCCTCAGCAGAGGAGCCATGTAAAAGTGAGTGAAAGGTCTTTGCAGGAGAGTGCAATGCCTGTCTGCCTGGGGAAGCACTGTGCTCAGTTTTTGCCCAAGACAGTCAGGAAATGTAGCAGATTTTTACACAGATAGTTTTTCACCAGCATGCCCAACTGCATTAGATACTGCACAGGGTATTAAAGAGAAAGCAGAATTGTTGTCTGGGTGTTTTATCCCCTACTCTGGGACTAGCCGAGTGGGTATGCATGTGTATATGTTGAAAAAACTTTTCTGTTTGAAGGTAAGGGGTAGGCAAACCAAGGAGTGTAGCTCTGTCACAGTTCTGAGTTGCATTTTCTCCTAAAGCACTGTGCTTCCCATGCATGCTCACAGGTATGGCCTAGCCCAGCTGGTGAAGTGACCTCTTTTGTCAGCAGTTTGACTTGCATGTTGGCAAGTGTACTCTTTTAGGAGCTTGTGTTTACTTGCTGTCCCTGTATTTGAGGGGTTTGGTTGGAAAAGAAGTGGCTGGGGTGAAAAATTCTTTCTGTTTTAAGAGATCAGCACAGAGCCTAAGCACCAGTTAAACCCATTTCAGCTTTGGAATTTCTGTGGCTTGTGATGCATAGACACCCAAGCATTTTCAGAAGAGTTGCAGACTGTTTTTGAAGTCCCATACATGTAGGATATGATACAATACATATGGACTTGATTTTTCCAGTCAGCTTTCAAGTATGTGGACTCTGTAAACCCATGGGCACCATTGTTCAAAACTGCTGTCTAAAGCCCTGTTTTGAGAGAGGAAGCAGGACATCAGTGATGCACAAACTGTTTCTCTGCAAAGGGACAAATTTTAATTTCTGTTGTACATAGGTATGTGCATACCTCTGAAGGGTGGGGGTAAGGAGTAGATGTTTGCCTTCACAGCTGTTGGCAGGAAAGAAATACAGCAAGACTTGATTGAAAACACCTATCTTATGGTTTTACTAACTGCATTTTTTTTCCTTTCTCATTTGTAGGTCTCAGACTCTGGATACTGGCTGTGGGATTTTTTTTTATTATTGTTATTATTTTTTATTGAGTTTTTTCCCCTTTTTGGATGTGAATTGAAGGCCAACAGTTGAAGTGTTGGAAGCAAGTGCAGGAGGACGCTCAACCTTGTTTTGTTTGAACCCTCGTTTGCTGGGATACTTTCAAACCCTCCTTCACAGTCATGTGGTCATCACAGCTGCTCTTCTTCACAATGCTCTTAACACCGTTAGCCCATGGTGAGTGAGAGACAGTATATATTTGCCTGTGGGAAAGGAAAAGAGAACAGAAAACAGCAAGGATTTTGCCTATGTCTTTTACCTAATAGTGTGTTTTTTTTCCAGGTTGTTAATTTCTTTCCCATTTCCACCCCAGGTCTTTGAACTCCCAGGCTACCTTATGACTAGTTAAGTCCTGAAACAGAGAGTTCTAGTCATACACGAAGATTTCTGTTATTGAGTTTAGCTGCTATGTTAAGGCAGACTTTCTTCCTCAGGGCCAAACCTATTATTTTGGCTCTGTGTTTCTGAGATTGTCTCTTCTGGCTTATGTATGGAAATTAATTTCCCTTCTGTGAATACTGTTCAGTAAGGGCCTGCATGAGCCCCTTTAGCCATATCTCCAGGGTGGGACCTTACCTCACCATCACATCAGACTGTGATTTCAAGCATTGCAGTGGATGCTTCTGTGCTGTGCCAAAAGATGGAGGTTCCCATAATCTCAGTGACCCTGAGCCAAGAAGAAGCAAAAGCAGTACAGTTGCCTTAGCCTGGCACACTGCGTAACCCACCCAGCACTGTGGAGTTGTGAGGTGTAGCACCACGCTGCACAGCTAGGCTGCATCTGAGAACTGAGCTAATAGCATCAGTCACATCTGCTGTGATGTGAAGATGTATGAGCTGTAGCAGAAAAATCTGGTCTTTTTTTTAGCCAGGAAAATGCTAAGTGAAATCTGACACGTTTGTTTAATTCTTTGGCATAAGATTTTGAGGCCTGGGGTTGTTTTTATTTGATATGAGAAACCCAAATGCAGGCCCTAGAAGTAAGTTGCTAGATTTCATAACTGCTGAAGGGTTCAGGAGCTCCTATTTGCAGTGATGGTTGCTAAACACTCAGAGCAGAGCTTTGGAAAATCTTTCTGCCTGATTTTCCTGATGCCTAAATGGAAGGTAAGCTCCACCAAGATTCTCATTTTAATTACAGGTCAGTAGGAGCATGGTTGTAAATAATATGACTCCCTGTATGTAGGCTTGGGCCCTGGCATTTAAAATACTCATCAGACTTCCTGTGCTTTACATCCACTGTGCATGTGCTAAGACATGAGCAAAATTTTACAGTGAAGGAGGAGGTTAAAAAATGAAATAAGTATCATTGGCTTACCATATCTATTTATGGAGCACAACCTGTCTGGTAACATCATAACACCTTCGAGTGCACAGGTTATCTGCACTACCGTTCTTCAAGCAAAACTCCTCACTGACTTGAAATTAGAATGAACATTTAAACTGAGTCAACCAATAATGGTGGAATGAAAGAACCATGGAGCTCATTTTTCTCAGGAAAGTTGAATGGTAAATTTTTGTCTATCTGCTCTGCTCTGTGTGACGGATGAGAATGAGGCACCAATGTGCTTCTGAAAATCCTGTTACATACTTAACTGTATCCTCCATCTTCTAAACACCTCTTATCAGTTAGTTCATTAGGAATACCTTTGAAAAACTTTGAAAGACTTGTCTTTTGCATCTAGGTTTTGTAGATACACTGTTAAATCAATCTTGTGGTGGTAAATTTGGTTATTTTTCGTGCAATTTAAATAGTATGGATATGTAATTTCTTGACTTCACTTGCATATCTGGTAGTTAGAAATGTAAATGAACTTATCTGTGGCCATGAATAATTATCAGTATTAAATTGTACTGGTAATTTTTTATTTGTTCCTACAAAAGGATAAGCTACATTTTTAAAGTGGCGGACTTTACAAATGACCTTTTCACATAGGTGAGGTGAGGTATTCATGCTGAGTTATGGATTGGAGCACCCGGAGACAAAGCTGGTGGCTCCATCGCTGCCCCTTCTGTGAGGGTCTGGATTGTTTGGAAAGTGACAGGGGACAGGACGAGAGGGAATGGCCTCAAGCTCTGCCAGGGGAGGTTCAGGCTAGACATTAGGAAAAAGTTTTTCATGGAAAGGGTCACTGGGCGCAGGAACAGGCCCAAACAGGTTGAGTCACCTTCCCTGGAGGTGTTTAAGGGATGAGTGAACAAGGTGCGAGGGACATGGTTTAGCGTTTGATGGGAATGGTTGGACTCGATGATCTGGTGGGTCTTTTCCAACCCAATGATTCTATGATTCTATGATTCTTATAATTAAACAATATTAACAGTTAAAGCAATTAACAATTTAAATATGCCTCTGGTAGTTCTGTTTTAAATTCACAGTGCCGCTATAGTTGGAAAATTCTACCTAGTAGTAACAGTAAATGAAAATATCACAAGTATCCTAGGAGCTGTAGGATGCTACAGATGAGCAAACACCAGAGGTGCAGAAACTAGGTTCCTGGAATTTTTTCTACCATTTATGTTCTTCTACAAAGTACGTGGACAGAGTGACAGCTCTGGTTTTTGTAGCTGTCAGTCATGGCAAATCTCACCACCACATATCTAACCAACACACATTTGTTGTCTCATCCTATAAATTGCTAGTGAAAGTGTGGCAGAGGCTCAAGCCACCTAGGGAAAGTGGTTTGGTTCTCCGTGTTTTGATCTCTAAGATTAGCCAGGATGCAGCTACCATCTCAAAACTTTGTCCTGTTGCCTTTCTTGGGGGAAGCAGGTACTGAGCGTGTCTGGTTGTTTGAGGGTGATATATTCCTGATAATAAATTAAGAGAGATTGAAGTTTAGCTGTGTGATGTGGTATTTGATGAGTTTGTTTGATAACAGCTAGCACAGGCCGGTCAAACCCATCCAGTCTCCCATGGGACTGAAGGATGTGTATACAAATCAGAGTTGTATCAAAGGTTGGAATAAGTAGTTAAACAGGCTTCCAAGGAATTGAAATCAGAGACTGAATATCTGATGGCTTTCAGGTGGTCTCCTTTGCTGCCTTTCTCCCTGCAAACACCTGCAGAAGGTTGCCTAAAGTGAATGGAAAACTGGTATCAATGCAGAGGTTCCTGCTAGCCTGAAGACAGTATGGATATGTTAAAACACATGCCACAACCTCAGCTTGCATATAAAAATAGTCCTGTTAAGCCCTGCTCCCCCCACCGTTTTTAATAATTTCCTTTAACAGGACCCCAGCACTTGAATTCCTGTTTCATGGGCTGGAGTCTGCCCTGTAGTGATTGCTGGAGTTGATACAAACTACTTTTACAGACTGACCTCACTGCATCTCATTCCCTTTATGAGTTTCCTGACACAGTCTCCTCAGCTGTAGTAGCAGCTACGTTGTAGACAGCTTTCTTGGCCAGTGATCTCATAAATTTGTTCGGAGCTTTTTGTTTGGTTGGTTCTGGTTTTTTTAGTTGTGTTGGTTTGGGTTTTTTTTGCGGGGGGGGTGTAGCTATCTCGTTTCTTGTAGTATATTGTGTGTCTTGGGTTGTGGTGACAGATGTGGAATCAAATGGTGTATGACTTCAGTGATCTGCATGATGAAAAGTAGTCTTCCAGAATACTGCCCTGGTACAATGTCATCTTGTTGATAAGCTGTAGAAATAATGAAAGGGGTAGAAGTCACGAATCCTTGCAGTTTCTTGGTGATGATGCATGCTGTATCTCAAATGCACAGGCACTATGCTATATAGTTTAGCTCAGACTGCTGTGAATTATAGCTCACAAAAACCTGAAACCACGTGAAATACTTCAGATAATGGCAGTTTTGAGTAGTGAATACTTTCTTTACTGATGCCCTTCACTTGAATGTAGCTTAGAGCCTGCGCAGACAATACAACTCAAATCAATGTGAAGGCTCCCAGAAAGCTATCCCCTCTAGTAAGCTCTGGTAAATCTGTGTTAGATAAAACTAAACCTTTTATACGACATTAAGGAATTAACCACATAGAAAGCAACAATACAAGGGAATAAAAAGGAAAATGAAAACAAAACGCAAGATTTCCTAATGCAATGAAAGGAAATTATTGAAAAGGGCAGGGCGAACGGGACTTAAGAGGACTATATAGTCCTGTTGTTACTCTAATGCTATAACAGTCTAATCCAAAACAGGACAATCACTTACTATTACTCGGTTTAAAGCAATAATCCAAATTGCCCAGTTTCTGTTGGAGATCATTACAAATGCAATAAAATCAACAGGCATGGCGAGCTGCCTATTTCCTCTGATGCCAAGCTCACACCCTGCAGTTGTATTATCAGAGTGAGCTGTCAGCATCTCAGTTCCTGCTTGGGCGAAGTGTGGTGTCAGTTGTGGGAGTTGGCTCCTCCTTGCAGGTGCTTGGGGTTATTTTTCATATGTGTTAACCCTGTATTTGGTAATGAGTTGTGGACTGTGGCCTTGTGATGGTCCATGGGGTCAGTTAGTCATTGCTGTGATTACTTAGGTTTCTTAACCTTTTTCTTCATATATAGTGTGATGTTGGGGCTAGAACAGCACGCTTGTTACATAAAGTTACGCAGGACTGGAGCTAGAACAAGTTAGGCAGTAACATAACTGAAACCTGGCTGAAATTACAGGACAAACAATAGGTATCTGATATTAGGATAGTTTTGTTGTTACAGCTAGGATAGACTAGATGAGAGTCATCTGATCCTAAAACAAGCTGCAGGTGCAGCAAAGGTTTCTTAAATAGCTTTGGAGACAGAGCTAAGTTTAAGCTAAAATAGGTTCTAGTTCAGACAAAGCCTGACAAGTCCTGGAGCCCAATATTGTTATAAAGTTTAAGTCCTGCTCCTGACAGTTGGCAGCACCAAACTGCCAGGGCTACAGCTGATGCTGGCCCAACTCTGAATGTGAAGAAAACAAGTTGCCCCCAACAATTAATTTATGCAGAGTTGTGGCATAGCTGTTAAATGACCTTCCTGCATTTAGGGACAGATGCCATCTTGTCTCTCCATATGAGAATTAGTTTGAGATGAGGCTGAACTAATTTATCATTTGCAGAGTAAAAAATGAAATTTGAAGTCCTTTCAAATCATTGCAGCTACAAGGAAGAAAGCCTCATCTACTGTCCTGTTCTGACCCCCTGCAATTCTGTACCACCTTCTCAGTGTTTCTGGGAGACCACCATGGTGAGGAAGGGATGCCTCTTTGTGAAAAAATGGCACTTGAAGGTCAAGCTGATCTCTCTTGGCATTAGCAAGTGCAGATGCCAATCCAGTTCCTGTGGGAACAGTGGAAATACTTATTACTGAACAGCACTGGTAGTTGCCTGGTGACAATGATTCTGTTAAAGCAAGCAGCATTATCTTTCTTGGGGGAATATATAATGCTAGCAAGCTGGTCCTCAGTGACAGAGTGCTGTTTAATATGAGCTGAACATTTGCCTTACTACTATTTTAATACGGTGGAAATACTGTCACTGCTTAAAATACATACTGTGTTTCTTTTTTACTTGTACAAGTGTTATGTTAGCTAGTGAATGGTGAATAATTGCCTTTTACTACAATACTCTCTATATAGTCACAATGAAGTACAAGAGACATATTTTATTAGTTGTGAAACAGCCAAGTTGACTTACAGGCTTCTGCCTAAATTCATTGTTTTAAAAGATTAATCATCCTTGAAATATTTATAATATTCCCTATTCTTGGCAATTTGTATTACCTGCAACCATGCCTCCTTTTCCATAGTGGAACAAGTGATCAAGGAAGGCTTTTCCTGATAAAAAGGAGTGGCACGTATATGCTTTCATTAGCAGTAATGTACTAAAACTGGGAGTGTTAAGTTCTCCATTTAATGACTAACAAATCAGTAAGGTGGTAGGGGGTGAAATTCAACCTTGCAAGGATTCTATACATCATTTAATTCTCGCTTAAGTCATTAAGCACAATGGAGGTCTATGCACACACTCACATTTTTATTATTGTGTCTAAATGTCACACTTTTTTCTGTCAATTTTCTGTCAATATTTTATTTTATTTTATTTTATTTTATTTTATTTTATTTTATTTTATTTTATTTTATTTTATTTTATTTTATTTTATTTTATTTTATTTTATTTTATTTTATTTTATTTTATTTTATTTTATTTTATTTTATTTTCAGTGTTTGGCAAATGTGTCTGCTCATGGAATCTTCCTGCATGATAGAGAAACAAGATCTTGAACTATTTTCACTTGACATTCACACTAAAGCATGCTTTCCATGGGACATGCATCCTTTAGCTACCAGCACAGCTCTTGTTGCAATGCAGCTGGAGCTATAGCATTTGAACTGTAGAAAGTGGCTGTTGGCTAGGGCCCAAACTAATGCATGGGAGTTATCCTTTCCTATAGGCTTCATAATACATACAACATACAGTGACAGGGCTTGCTTTCTACGCAACAGGTATAGAAAATGTGCTTGCTCTCACAGCAATAGGGAGGGGGGAGTTGTGTTACCCTGCAGGTCTGTAATCTCTGATGCTTTTTTCTTTTGTAACCATTTCCTGACAAGATTGTTTTTTCATCTCTTGTGACTAACTCTCTGCACTCTAATTTTTTTTTTAAAGTTAATTAAGCCATAAGACGTGACAGCATGTGAATTACAGTGTAGTAACTCACACTCAGGACATTCAGGCACAAAGATGAGGCCAAATGGCCTTTGTGCATCTAAGTGTGAATTATTTTACCATAATTTAATTCCCATTTTATTTACTGTGATTATAAAAATGTTCTTGTTAGTGAACTTATTTAAGAAATGTTACTTCTTAAAAAGCAGAATTGAAAAGTGCAACACAGGTCTTGTCACAAAGAAGTAAGAAGCTTTGGGAGATGAGTTTTGTTGAATCCTGAAAATTTATCTTTGTGCATTTATTAACCCTAGGTAGTAAATGGGTGTTGTGGTGCAGACATATACTGTCTGAAAAACTGACCTAACTCTTATCTATTCTTTTCATATCAGCTGCCAAGCAGCTGTTAAGTAGGATGACTAGGTTTATTTGTTTCTGGTCTTGATTTGATCTGGAAACCTTAGCTTGCAACCAGTCTCTAGAGCCATCCAGTTCAGGCTATGAAAATGCACATATCGGGCTGTCTCATTGTGGCTGACCTATTCGGCATGAATGCCTTAAGAATCTTTCTCAGTATTTCTTTGCCTTTCTACAAACCTCTAACATTCTTTTTTTTTTGTAGAAAACAAAAGGCAAAACTCATGAAGTTAAGTTGCTTAAGGGGTACCAAGATAAAATTGTTTTCCCAATGAATTGTTTTTAAAGAAATTAATGAGCAACCATGTGCTTGGCACATGGTTCATTAAGATGACAGGATCTGTAGGACAGTGCCTGGCTGTCTCTTGGGACTCAGGGGGATGTTGAGTTTATTCATCCTCACTGATCCTGGTGTGTCTCTCCTGCAGTAGTCCTGGGTGACAAGCACTGTTAGCTAGCCTTGTTCCCAGCTAGTCCCTGCCATAGCTAAGGACAGAATAAATAAACAATAGCTATTATAAGTGATTTCTTCCAAGAGATGTACTCTCTGAATAAGTTTTATTCATGCTCTCAGTAATTTCTAGCTTTAAACCAGATGTGAATGGGGAGGGGGACGAGACCAGGCTAGTCAGGAGTGAGCCTGGAAGTGGAACTCCAGTGCCTGAGAGATGGTGTGCTGGCAAGGACCTCCAATATGTCACCACAGAGCTAGTGGGGGCGAATACGTCTGGTGATGGTAAGGATGAAACTTGCACTGAGGGGTTAGATATTCCAAGGACCAGTCAATTGGGAATGAACACTATTCCCTTTCTGAGGGCTGAAGGTTCGCCAGCCCAGCTGAAGTGCATTTACACCAATGCATGTGGCATGGGCAATAAGCAGGAGGAGCTGGAAGCTTTTGTAGGGCAAGGAGACTAGGATGTCATTGCCATCACGGAAATGTGGTGGGGCGACTCGTATAACTGGAGTGCAGCCATGGTGGAGTATAAACTCTTCAGGAGGGACAGGAAGGGTAGGAGAGGAGGCAGGGGAGCCCTCTATGTTTGAGAGTGCTTTCATACCCTTGAGCTGGATTTTGGTGAATGCGGGGAGATGGTTGCCTATCCATTCATTGTTTGCTTTCACTTATTGTGTTATTACCTGAATGGGAAAATGGAGATCTATTTGACTACTTGTTAATCTTATTTAATACTTTGTAAACAAAAAACTTCCAGATTAAGCTTTTATGTAGTGAAGATGTTAGGAAGCTTTCAGGGGCTGGAGAGAGCCTGCTGTTCTGGCCTGTGTAAAGAGATTTGATAAATGAGGCTGTGCATCTTTTCTCCAATACAGAGAAGTGCAGGACCTTCAGACAGCTTCATAGCCAAAGCAACTGCATAGTGGTAGGGCAGAGCCACCCTCCCCAGCAATGCAAGTGAGGAGCTATGGCCAGGTTTTGAAAGCGCAGAAGCTTGACGTGCCCATCCTTCCCACGCAGCTGGATGTGTTAATGCCCACAGATAGATGTTAGTCCTGTTTTTTTCCAGATAACTTCAGCTAACTTTAAACTACTGGAGTTAGAAAAAATTAAAAAATACTTCTGAGAGTTGTCTGGTCCTGTTTTTCTCATCCATATAAGCTGGGCATGTTGAAATACTAGGAGCTTAAATGAGAAAAGAGTAAGAGTGAGGGAATGGATTATGACCACCTTCATTCTCACACCACCTCCTCAGTTGCTGCTAACCTGCTCCCACAAGATCTGGGCAAGCCTGCTGTTTTCCTCTGTCAGGAAAAAGCATACTTGGCCCAGCAAGAACAGCAAGCAGAAGCTTTTTATTGCAAATTAAGCTGCTCTAACATCCATTTTATCAACTCCACGGTCATGTTAAGTGAATTCCAGAGATATCTGATGTTTATTACTCCATGGCACATTCACTGTTGTTCAGTTGGTTCCTTTAGTGATCATGATTTCTTGAATTTGTTATGTTGTCTGGTAATGTGCTTTTATTTGAATTTGTAAGAGATCTCCTGCTGCTCAATGAACAACTCATTTGGGAAAGATACTCCGGGACGAAAAGAAATTAAAAGCATGTTGGAGAGTTCAGAAGATTTTCCCCACTTTGAAATTCCCTGATTCCAGGAAATTGGTGCTAGGCACCCCCCTTTCCCCCTCCCCCCTAGTATCCTTCTCAGTCCTGGCAGCATCACGTCTGTTCTCTCATGAATCTGCTGTAAACTGTGGGATGCTCAATGAGTTTTTAGCCAACACCACACAGATGCTTCAATCAGCCCCTTGCAGAGAGTGCAGGACTGGGCTGGTGGGTTTTAGTTATGGTGCAGCAGTGAATGCGTACTATAAACTCAAGGAATTGTAATCAGAGCAACATCTACTTTTATGTATTTCCTTGTGCTTTGCTGTGTAGGGCTGCTTTTTGCAGTGCCTTATAGTGTTAGGTGCCTTGCTACACATCCTGAGGTGCAAGCTTGTTTTACATAAGATTCATGCCTGCTAAAGATAAGAGGAAGAGGTAAGGGTGTTGTCACTCCCTCCTATGCCATAATCTGTAGAAACTGAGATGGCTGATGGATTTTAGAAGCTCAGTCAAATTACTGATTGTTCTTAAATCTCCAGAACATAGAGCAATAAATAAATGGTGGTTTAATACTGAGTTTTTAAGAGTCTGATCTAAACCTCATGGCAAGTTAGTGTTTCCATGTAATTGCACTTGCAATCTGGTTTGCTCAGTCCAGAGGGATTACTTTTGGGGAAGCTGGAGTGCGTCATGGAAGAGATTGTACACTGGGCTTGTTTTTGCATGATGTTCTCTCAAATCTTAAGGCTTTTGGTGAGCTGACCAAGGTTGTAGGCTGCTCCTCTGCTGCGAGAGCTGCAGTGTTGCATTTGGTCCTTGTTCTCTTGGGACACTGTTCCCTTTCAAGCTCTTCTAGGAACAATTAGCAGTCATCAGTTTTGCCGATTCAAATTAGGTTTGTTGTTTTTTAATTTGTGGGGTTTTTTTTCTCCCTCTACAGCTCTTGTGGCTAAAGATCTGTGTCCAATTTTTAATTCACAGTGTTTTGTTTCTATTACTGAAGTGCTAGAGGCTGCAGTAAGGGTTGATTTAGCATCAAGAGAGCAGATGATAAAAATTTAGAAAACTGTCTTTGGTATGTCAGTTTTGTGTAATAATCTTCTCTCTAGTGTGGTAGAGGGGGCAATGTGCATGTCATTTTATAAGCAAGGAAGTTAGACTGCCTGTGTTAGTTGCATTGAGTTGGAGTGCGGCTGGGAGCTTAACTCCTTTGCAGTTCAAGATGCAGATGGGATGTTGAGCTCAACATGTGGGTTTTTTTAAAAAACTATGTTTTTAGATGCTTTAAATTTCAGCCTTTTTGTCTAATTCAGATTGAAAAAGAGGGGGGAAAAAAAAGTCATGGAATTTCCCAGCAATTAAATTCTTGGAAAAACCTGACCCCTAATAAGGATGGGCAAAAGACCGTGTGCATATGGGCAATGACATTAAATACATGAGTGCAAAACACTTGCAACCCTTGAGCAAGTGCTAACCTATTCTAGAAGGCTATCTTTAATGTAGTTGTTTTGACTATGAGAAAAGTGGGCACTGGTATCTGTACAGGTGTACAAATTACTTGACTGTCTATTAGAGACTCCCCCATCTTCCTACAGACTCAACAGTATTTTCAGTTGGAATTGTGAGATTACCAAATCTATCCAGATTGATTGAGTTCTACAAGACTGTCTAGGAAATAGTTTAAAAATGTGGGTTTGTCATGCACACTGTGCTGAAGTGGAGCTGAACTCAGTCCTCGCTTGTCACAGCCTTTTCCTCCAAAGACAGGACCTCATGTTTAGAGGCAGCAAATGTCCAACTGCAGATATATCACTAAGTTCCTCCTTCTGGCATTTGCAGACACATGGGAGTTGCAGCTCTTGCAGTTCCAGATATTCCTGGTCATCTACCTGGCTTCTTTCCTGGGAAAAGAACCTTGCCATCACCACCATAGCCAGCAACCACCAGATACCATGTACATATGACCTTGTATCATCATCAAGACACCTTAGAGTCTCCAGGCCTTGCTGACAGAAGTGTTACAGTATTAGACAGCCGTTTAAAAGGGCAAACAAACTTGCTTACCTTTATACTTGTGTCTGAATGGAAATTTTGGGAGCTGATGAGCTCTTATTTGTGACAAGCTATTTTGGCATGCCTTTAGCCTCTTAGGTACAGAGCAGTGAGACACCACAAGAATGTCCTTTCATCCTGACAGCTATAATCTTTGTTTCAGATCATGTATCTGAATTCACAGAAGCCACCTCCTTTAGGGGTGGAAGAAAATCGGATGGAGGAGGTGAGACACAAAATGGATGAGCCTGTATGCTCTCTTTAGTGTCCTCGGGGAACTAAATTAAAAATATGGGCAGGAACCCTGTACAGTGGAAACCCAGATGGTTTAGACTATTTGATATATTGTCACGATTTGTAGCACTGGTACTAAAAACTTACTAGCAGAGCCCAAAAGGTGAGACTGCTCTATTTTGATGCCTGGCTAATTGCAGATTCATATTTTGTCCTGTGCACTCTTTGCTTTGGTAAGACTATGTCCCCTATGTGCCTATGTAATATCTGAGTTCTTCCTGCCTTTCTCTCACTAGGGTGTTGAACTGTGGTCTTTCTACTCTAACCAGACAGGAGTTACTGCAAAACATAGTAATTTAGGGTCTGCACTGATTAGCCTCACATCTTGAGGCTATGCAGACTCTCGGCCATGGAGCATCTGGTGACAACCCTGTTTCTTGGGGCCCTAGAAACCTCCCACAAACACAACCTCCTTCTTTTTGTATAGTAAATATGAGACAGATGTGAAATTCTCCGTCTCTTGGGGAAGTGTTGACATGTTGAACTTCATTATCCCTTGTTGGCTGGTTGGCAAAATGCAATCAAGAATAACTTTTTTCACTCTGGAACGCTGTTATACCGAGAAGCTTAAAGAAGAACAATCTTAGGGCACAGAAAAGCTGATACAAGGAGACTGGATCACTCTGTCTAGCACTCTGGAAAATGCAGTGTATTAAAAAGGATAAGCTTTGAAGTCAGTGGGAGCTGTAAGATACAAGCCTCTGTGACTCGCAATCAGTTTATGTGCCAAGGCCATTTTAGTACACTTCATGGCAATGTCTGATTTTTTTTGATGGTTTACACTTGGATATGGCAATCTGAAAATCTTATAGAGGTAATAACTGCAGAGCTGCCAAAAGTTCCTCAGTTTTTACAAATATATTCATTTGTGGTTATACAGTAATAATGCTTAAACTGCTACAGCATTATGTGTGAAACCAAATACACATATAAGGCGTATAGTAGCCAGATACACAACTTGGAAAGTAATATAAATACTAGTTAAAGCTGTGGGGAAAGAGCTAGTTAAAACAAGAAAGTAATAGTAGCTCTAGTTAGAGCTGTGGTAAGAATTATAGCAAAGGTATTTTTTCTAGGGAAGCCTGGGGGGATGTTTGTTTATAAAGCTGAGTATGTAGCTTTGACAACATATAAGAAAAAAAAAATAGTCTATTTTGACTCAGAGTTTGCTGTGGTGTCTCAAATGAGTTGCAAATCCCATGGCTTTGTATGTTCTCTCCTGATTGGGCTCCTTGTCTGAAAAGCGTTTCCTGGGGTGACCCACCTTCCCTCAGCAGGTTAAGAGAGGAGGTGCTGGACTTGACCATTTGATTTAAACTGTGTAATATGAAGACTGTGTATGGAGACATTAAAGTTTCTCAGTTCTTGAGCAGAGATGTTGGTCAAGTTCTGCTATATAGTGTTCAAAGCAAAGTTTAGGAAAAAGTAATGCAACGAAAGTGAACAAAATGTGAAAGCTATGTGCTTCATGCTAGTAAAATTATGCTACTGTATAATGGAGAGAATAATGAACTTTTCTCATTATAAAGATTCTTAAACTACTTACAAACATTGTAATCAACTTTCTTTTTCTCCTTCCTCACCTTCATTCCCTTTTTGTTTCCCAAAGGAGGAGCGGAGAACCCAACACCCATCCCCCTACTCCCTACCTTATAATACCAAACCAAGCAGATCATTTTGTCTGCAGAGAGTTGTCACTGTTCCTCAGAGACCGTCTCCAGGGTAACTTTGTTTGTGAGGTCCTCAGGGGGATGCTGCCTTTCAGACTTTGTTCTGGGAAACAAATGTTTTGCCTTATGTCCTCAAATACATTGTGTTGTAATGCTTTGAATATATCTGAGCACTTACTTGAACCCAAAGTGGGGCAGGATTGAGCAGGTGCCAACAGGTTGTCTTGCTCGCAAATGTAACTGCTTATGTATTAAAAACAGACATTTAGTGAAGCAAGATACTGGCTTGAATGTGGAGGTATCTGGTTTAAAACTGCACTCTGCTTCAAGAGCTGTGCTATTCAGAACAGTTCCTCTCTTTGTATTGTTCCTTGCTGAGAATTAATTGATGAACAGTTAACTGACTCTTTCAAATAGAGTAATGTAGTAAATAATTTATTACTTGACTAGGAGGTATGTGAGAGCTGAAATTGCTGGTATGGCACACACATCTATCCCCTCAAGAGGAAGAAAGGACATAAAAAAACATCTTTCTTGACTCTTCATCTGCAACTTCAGTGCAGTTCGTACGTTGACATCAGGAAACTCTTTTCCTAATGTACTACTTGTGTCCAATGCAAAAAGACCTGAAATGTCAGTAAATTTGTCTGTCTGTGTACTTTTAGGAAATAGCATGAAGAGATTTTTGTGGTGGCCCTGAGGGAGATAGTAGTTAAACAAATTTTATCATTCTGAAAAGATAGATTGTTTCATGGGCAGAGGAAATAATTGAGACTGATTTCTTACTCTGGATTTTTTCCTTTCCTGGAGAAGCTAGTAGGGTCTGTGTCCACTGCCAGGCCGCTCACTTCCATGAAACTTGCAAATGTTAAACTATTTATGTTCTCTGTCCTTTTTGCCAGACAGGGTTCCAAATAGATAGTGGGCTAAAAGTTGTTTAAGGGGATACTGTCCAGCAGATAATGGTCTGCAAGGTTGTATTAGCTTCAATACCCATGGAGAACAAGCCAAAACAAGCGAAAAAAAAAAAAAATCATCCCTTCTGATACACAGTTGGTTCATCAGTGCCGGCTGCTTCCTTGCATAGATAGCATCTGTTGGCCCAACTTCTTCCTTTTCTCTGTATTAGCAAGGTTGAGGAGAACTGTAGGGGTCATAGTCCTCCTCTGTCAAAAGTCAGTATTAAGGAAAATGTGGGCCATGAGTGTAACCATGCAGGTTCAGTCTAGTACTGTGGAGAAGTCATATGGCTACGTGCTTCACATGACCATTACTGCATGTGTCGTTTTATAGTACTGGCTGCTGATTTCATATCTGTCAACAGCACTCATGGCTGAGCAGAATGAGGATGCTGTGGAAGACTTTTTATAGGGGCAAGGGTCTATGAGGCAAATACTATGGCACCATTAAATTTATGCAGTGATGCTGTTGAAATGAAACCCTATAGGGCACTGTTATAGATAGGGCTTCATTTCTACAAAGTTTCTGGACTTGACACCAGTTTCCTTAATTTGACACCTCTTTGTTCAAACAGAATATCAAAATGACACTTAAATTACACTATGAGTGAAGAGCTTAATAATAACCATGCAGTGTAATGTGTTCAAATTAAAGCACAGTGTTGTTTCAGTCTAGGGTTTCAGATTTAACTTTCAAATGCTTTTCATCTTTGTCTTGCAATTATGACAGATGCCTTTTATTGGAAGAAGGTTGTAAAGACTATTTTCATTTACCTGACCTAAACAATATAGAGTTTATTTGCATTTGGGCAGGAGTTTGCAGCACAGTGAATTAGCAGTAAACTGATACTGTAGTTCTTGTGGTTTTCAAAGAAAAAAAATCTTTCTAGGCTTTGAATTTTGTTTTAATACCATAACATATTTATACAAAGTTTTTCTTTTCTGTTTCACTCTCTCTATTGTTTTTTCTAGTCAAATAAATCCCATTGTCTGTTCTGGAGATCATATGGAAATTTTCAGACTAATGGCAGCATTAAAAATAATAATAATAAAATAGAAACAGAATAATATTTTTTGAGACTACTTTTGTATTCCTTTTGGATCATAACTTGAACGCCTTGAATTTGATGTGTACAGAATGTATCAACGTTGATTTGCAATGCAGAAGCCCAGTGTGCTGTGTACCTTATGGATATGCTTAGTACTAATAATATTTGCATCCAGTGCTTTTCATTTTATTCCACCTTTAATTCTGCTGCTGATATAAGCTTAAATCTGCAAAGGCAATAATACAAATTGGGAAATGTTAAAATCCAAGTGTCCTTGGCACAGTGAAACTGCCTAAACAGCCTCCACTGCAGAGGTGCTATAACTTTATTGCAACTGAACTCTGAAGTCGGAAGAGCAAAAGACTGCTTGCTGGATAATTGTAGAGTATCTGGCACAACGTCTTTGCAGACTAGGTACTGTCTAAGTACTGTCTAAGTACATTTCATTTTTCATTTAATTTAATCTTCTTTGTGACAACATCTATTCCTCTCTGTCATTTGTTGCTATTTTCATTTGCTTGGTGGTGGTGCAATCAACTATTTTATCTTCCCTGCAAACGTTTCCCCATTAGAATTTTATGGATGCTATAGTTTCCACTTGACAGCTTGGGGGATCTGCATGAATGCCTCTGAAACGTGGGCAGCTCTCCTTTTCTGATAACAATGTAGTATTCTTACATGATACATACTGAATCTTCAGTGACACTTGTACATGCAGAGGGTATTTTAATAAGTGAAAATCACCAGTTAAGAGTGAAGAATTTGAGGAGGGAATAGACATCTGTGTGTCTTAGTGCTCCTAATACAGAGTAATTTTTCGCAACTGTGGTTTCAGCTACAATGTCTCCCAAAGGTCACTTAGCTGTTAGAGAGAAGCAAGGAATTGTCACAGTAAAGCTGTAAATCTACTTTTGGGGATGTTGCAGCACAAATGGGCACTACACTGTGTGCTGGTTGGGGATAGATTTGTAAGCACACCATGGTGCAGTGTTTCATGTGGGACCTTTGTTGGTCACTGAGTGCTTTCTCCTTGGGTGATCTCCAGGTATGGGATCAGGCAAAGAACAACAACTGTAAAACTCTTGTGCCCTGGCATTCTCTCTCCCGTTTTGCCTGGGTTCAGAGAGTTTATTCGTTTGTTGATTAATCCATTTATTTTCAAAATGGTCTGCCCGCTTTCTCTGACTGGTCTTGGATGATGATAAATTGAGGAGTCAGTCCTTATCAGAATAACTCTGGTTTTGGTGTCATTCTTTCCCCTAGGTGATACTTTTATGCCTGGTGAATAGAGTGGTATTACAGAGTAGTATCTAAAGAGGAGCAACAGCTGGTCTTTGTGTGCATCACTAGAGATGGGAGAGGCATACGGTGTTGGGAATAGTCTTTCCAAAGGAACTGGGATAAAAATGGCTAAGCCTAACCTTGTTGTTCATTGTTTCCTAGCACGTGCTCCCTTCCCACCTCTCTGGAGAATGATCTTAGTGTGTGTCCAAGAAAATCATCCAGAAAAATGTCTAAGTAAATTCTACCTGTAATGGCTCTTATTAAGTATCTGCCTCATTTTGGATCAGTGAGCTTAACAGCAAACAGGATCATTATCAGAAACAGTGTAAGTTTCTGAAACTCTTGATGTTAAAGACACTATAAAAATGCTGAAAACTTTCATGGATGGAATAATTCACTTGACTCATGATATATAAAAAAAAAAAAAAGGTTTCTTATTTTGAGGTTTGACATTTTTCCTACTGCAGCATGATTCTTCCTATCAGAGCCAGCTGTTGGCTGAGTTTTGGTGGACATGTATTCAATATCTGCTTGTTAAGAAAACTCTGTATCATTGTGAGGGCTCCTGGAAACCTCTTACATTTCATTTGCTTTCAGTGGATGGAGAAAAATAGACCCATGTGAAAAATGTGATTTTTATGTTTGATGGCCAGGCCAGAAATTTAAGCAATATATAAAGAAATATTCCTTTTAAATTATTTGGAGATGGGGATGTCAGTTTTTTAACTAAGGGAAACTTTTAACCTGAGGAAAACTCTCAACTGAAACCAGCTCAGATTAAGTTGTATTTCATTATGACTCCAAATGAAATATTTTATTTTTCCCTCTTAGATTTTTTTAAAAATAGTGTTTCAGTCTAGCATTCTCCTAGATTATTTCAAAATCAACTTCTGGAAGATACTTGACAACTTTGGAACTGCTTTTTGGTGACTAGATTATTTCAATGAAAAAAAAATTACCATGTGTTAGGCAGAAAATACTGATCTGCATCACTCATGTTGGCATTATTGACTTATCTTGTGATATTTTGTGGCATGCATTGTGACATTTAATGTTTTTCTTTACGGACCTACTGTGTAGAAGTGATTACCTTAGGCTTTCATCTTTTGTTTAAAAATATAAAAACTGTATTGTCCTCAGTGTAGGGCAGGGAGCCTTTTGAAGATGTAACTTAAAGTTGCTGTCTCCCTAAGACAAGTAAGAATTTTACTTAGGCAAATGCAAATAATGATGTGTGTGTATCTATGAAGTTCTGTCTCATGGTAGGCTTTGTTTTGCTTTCCTGTTTGCTTCTTGTGAGATTCGTACTACTCTAACTTAACAAAAATTAGGGATGTGCCAAGGGATGTGCCAATTAGTGGTCAGTGGAGAGAGAGACACTCTGGAGGCACTACCTGCATCTTTTTTAACCTGAATTCCATGACTAATGGGTTAGGCTGTAGAGCGCACATCAGGTTGATGGTGGATGCAACAGGAAAATCTCTCTTGCGGAGCTGGTAGGACTGGGCTGTTTCACACACAAATCCTAGGCCTTCAGTTTCTTTTTATGCTCCTTGGTTTTTTCCTCCACTGTTGCCTTCCTACTTTTTTTCAGTGCACTCCCTTCTGTCTTGCTAGCCGCTTGTTGCTCTTGCTGCTCCTTGACGGGCTGCTGGTACGTGTGGGAGAAACATGAGCTGGATCAGGGGATGGAACAGCTAGGAAAAGTGATGAACTTTGAGAGAGATTACAGGGTTTTAAAATAAATTAAAATGAAATGAAATTGCCTGTCTTGGAGAATGAGGCAAATGTTTTCAAATGTAGGCCTGTGCTGATGTGGGCAACACTTGAAGAATACGTTCAGTTGATTTGACTTCATGGGGTAGTTTAGTAAATGAACGCTACCACCTGCTAGTCTTTGATACCATTTGTTGATGTCAGCACATAGCAGAGTTTGGAGAGTCAGAGCAGAGGCATGCAGAATGTGTAAATAGCAAGTAGGGGATAGAAAGCAACTATTTAATCATCTTGGAACACACTGCACACTAAAACACTACAGATTATAACTGAGTTGTAGCTAGAACCAAATAAATCTGAGGAGCAAAAGTGGGGGGTTTTTTTCCCTTACTATGCAGATTATTTTTCAGTCTTGACTGTTAATGCTGATGTGTGCAGGAAGACAGGTTTTACAAACACAAGAACCACTCCTGTGTCATGTCAGACTCAATTGGCAGAGACAGCAAGCAGGTGCCTTGCCTTGGTGGGTTTCACATTTTGAGGTGATCAAGCCCTTTGCTTTTTAATGCTCTTCTAAGCCTATTGTAAGACAAATTTGGTCAGAATGACCTAGCCAGAAGAATGGATGGAGAGCAGCAGAAGGTCCTAAATGCTTTTACAACCCACAGTATCTAAGCAATGATCTCTAGTGTCCATGGGTACCAGAGGCACATAAATGCATCCTTCCATGATATGCTTGTTAGTTTTGGCTGACTTGGACTCATGTGTCAACTGACAGCTACTGGCATGTAAGCAATGCAATTAAGCTGTAGGCTTTAGGGATAAAGAAATTCAAACCTGATTAATAATGCACTTTTAAAAATGTATTATTTCCTACAAATTCTACACTACAGCTGGCAGCAAAGTACATCTGTTTCAGAATGTATCTGAATGCAGAGCTGTGGTGCTGTTAATGGCTTTGTCAGTCTCAAAATATCAGTATCCTCTAATGTAGACTCCCAAACACTGGGACCGTGCAGTGCAATCAGAAGACTCATGGAAATATGCAAATTCTCAATCCTAACTAACTTGTAGGAAAAAAGATATGAAAGCATCTTTATGTGTACATCAGCACTGAGGAGAGATGCCAGAAAGGTAAAGGAGTGCGGCATGTGTATATTTGTCAACATAGATGTCTCTAGAAGTCTATTATTAATTAGAGAAAGTGTTCCACTACAAATTATGAAAATTAGCAGGAGACTGATTTCAGTTACTCTTGTTTGCTCTCGTTACTACTTTAGCATAATGTGCACTTCAGTCAAATAAAGAATGGGACCTTTTTTGTGCCTTTTGAGAGTGCCTCAAAAAGGGCCTTGATTTGTACTCTACTTTTAAGCCTAATTAAAAATGATGATTAAAACATTCAGATCTCTTAAGATGACTGTGCTAAAGTGATTTTTTTTTTAATAAGCTGAATAATGTTTAATGTTCAGGGTAAAACTGCCTGTAAATGGAATTACAGCATCTCCTTATGTTTTGTATTTAAACTTAAGTAATTAACACCAACGCTACCACTGATTGTGGATATTGTTGTGGAAGATTATACACAGCTACGGAAGTCACATTTTGAATGACTGTTCAGAAACACACAACCTTAGGTGTACCGTCTCCAATATCAAATAACAAGGTGGCAACCCTCATCTCACCTGTCTCCTGTCTCCCTAGAAACTCTGCAGACCTGCCATGCATTTTGGAGAGGCAGTTGCTATGTGTGTTCAAGTGCCTAACTGAGCTTTATCTTTGTTGGGTCAGGTAGTGATGGGAAAGAAGGAGCTGAAACAGGATGTCAATGTGACATCCTGTGGGTTTGGTGACTGGATCTTCTGTTATTTCAGGCTAATTGCCAGATTAAAGCTGCCCTTACAAGCTGATTTAGGCCTTGATACACATCTCGTAACAATTCTCCCTGACCTCTCCTTTTACAAATCTCTTGTTTGCTGTTGCTGTTTGAACATGGAACCTTGCTTTTGTTTGTCTGCATTTAGAGGTTTGCTGCTTCCACTCTAAGTACAGAAGGGTTTGCCCTGCATAAGCAGACCTCAGTCCTTCTTCTCCATGCTCATAAGGGCTCTTCTGTGCAGCTAAACTACTGAGAGGAGCAGAGGCTGGGCAGGAGAAGTTGAAATGTTGGGATGAAGGAAACTGACCATGTGCCAATTTTCCTTTTCCATGATAGCATTGTGTCCAGCACTAATTGGGGTTGCACAGGGGGCTCTCCAGGGCGCATCCATAGAAGTGCATGCGTAGGGTGGTAGGAAGCAAGCAAGCCATCATAGATGCCTTCCTCCTTATTGGTATCATAGCATGCTGCAGAAGTCTGCAGGAATGGATGCTTGGTGATGGGTTCCCAACCTGTGGCTGTTGTACAGTGCAAAAGTGTATTTTTAAATGCTACACGAGGACTTCTGCTTTCTGTGTGCTGCTGTTGTATTGTTTGAGATGAAGGGCTGTCACACAGTGCATTATTTGGTCTGATTTGATTTTGGTTAGTGATTTAGACAAGCCCCATCACATGGCTTATGGATACAAGAGATCAGGCAGAGCTCAGTCCTTTGAGGTGCTAAAAAGCATCCATTGCTAGAAGCAGAGCACCCTTATTGCTGGATGGCTTATATGAGAGCTCTGAGCAACTCAAGCTTCACAAAATCAGACTCTGAGGATTACAACCATTATTCCAAATTTTCAAGGCATTGCTTTGGTTCACATTATCTACACGTGATAGGGGAACTGGGTATAGTTTCCTTGGGGAAGCAGAGACAAACATTATGTCTGCTACCATTTTATAAAAGCTGTTGCAAACTGTCTCTTTCAAGAAACATGCATGCACAAAAAGAGACAATGCCAAAATGTGTGATGTAGCATAGTCTGTATTTAACCCAATGAAAAAGAGCAGTGCTTTGCTGTTGTCAAATTATGTCAAGAATTCACTGGGGGAATAAAACCTTAACCTTTCTTGCTGCATTACATGAGAGTGTTTGAAGGATCTTAAATAATGAGACCTGCTGAAAACAATTCCCTTGAATAAAAAGAATATAAATGCTGTAAATGCATGGCTGGTGTAATCTTGAGGCTGCTTTAGCTCCTCTGCCTGCTTGAACTGTTCAGCTAGACTCTCCACAGTATATGTCTTGGATCTTTTACTCACAGAAATTCCTCACTTCTTCATTCTTAGGCAGGCGTGATCAGATCACCCCCTTTTTTTTTTTTTTTTGAGGACAACAAACCTCTTGTGTGTGCTTCAAGGTCTTATGCTGCCATCGCCATGGTAGTATCCAAACACTTGGCAATATTGCAGGAACCAGTATGAGAGTGAGATGCACTCTGCTTTTTGTGCAGCAAATGAACTGTGATGACTGCAAGCTTTCCTCTAGTTTGGTTTTAAAAGTATTTTCTGTAGATCCAAGATGGGTAGTGTGGCCAGGCTGTACGTATGAAGGTAACCCTCCAAAACAGGCATTTACAGAATATGGTCCTTGGCCTGCCATAAACCCTTTGCATTACCTGGATTTTGGGACAAAGTTGTTGCTGAAGCTGAAACCTATGCCATAAACAGCATTTACAATTTCGATGTGGATGTGCTAGTGTTTGCAGTAGTGTCCTGGTCTTGTTTAATTTGCTTGTATAACCTCAGTGCTGGGATTGAGATTTCTTCTGGCAACATTTGCTCTGTCCTGCATACACTGTATTCTCACGTTGCCCTGCATCCACAGGATAGAGGAGAGTGCCTTGGCTTGGACAGACTGCGGTGATTCACTTGGATAGACAATCCTGTGTCGGTTTGGAGGAGGTCCCACTGCTGGATGTGCAGCACTTGGAGTTACTTGTTTTTTTACTCAAAACCCCCTGCATGGCCAGCAGTATCTGGAGGCGGCTCTGTTTGCTGAGCCATGCCTTGCTGAGCCGTGCCCTGCAGCTGATGATTGGCAGCTGCTCTGAGGTCTCAGTGTGACAGTTGATGCTACATCAAGTGGCACCAAACCAAAATCCCCAAAGGAGACCTGGGAGGATGATCTGGAGAGCAACTAGTTGCCTGTATTGTGTCTCCTACAGAGCCACAAATGTCATAGAGATAGAGAACCAAGTGCTATGCCTCCAGGCCCAGCTGGCATCCCTCCAAGGGACTCCTTCTGACACGGCCCTGCCACCCTTTGGGTTTGCCAGCAGAAGTCTCCCTGTGGCGCAATTCTTGCTGTCTTCCATGACAGCACACTTGCATTGAGATGCACAGATGAGTTTGCTGACAGGCTCTATAGAAAATCTCAGGTCATTTTTTAAATAGGTGATGCTGTTCTGTGATGCAGATGGAGAGAGGGGGATGGAGTAGGTGATACAATAAAAGGAATGAAAATGCTAATGTGAGAATTTTTTCTTTTCTTTTTCTTTTTTAGAGATGTAACCTGCATGTTTCCACACTTTAGTTCCTTGAAAAATAGGTTTTAGCATTCATGCTTAATAATTTGCAATGAAATATAGAGATGGGTATCAAATGAAGTAGAATCTCTAATTTTGCTTATTTCAATTACTGTCCTTAAAACAAATTATATTTTCACTCTGTTTTATGTTTAAAAGGAAATAATAATCCCTCATACGTTTATCTAAAGTGTAATAGCCTTTTGTTTCTGCTACTAACTCTTCTTTCAAGGGGGAAATAGGTATTAATTCTGCCCAGATTTTTTCAGTTACTTACAGTTTAGCATTCCTTTGTTCAGCAAGTGTTGGATTAGCTCAAAGCTCTCTGCTTCATTGTTTGGCTCTTTGGGACATGGAGACTCTCATTGAATAGGTGTAAATAGCAGTTTATATGCATTGTAAGTGTCGGGAAGCCTGGATTACTGGGAAGCAGCTTCTTAAACGTGCAGTTTATTTGAGCTTTGTGGTAGAGAGCCCATGTTTTATTGGCTGTCTATCAGTGCATCACATTGGCTGCTCCTTCTCTTGATTGCCAGAAGGAGTAAGGGGAAACAACAGAAGAGGAGATAAAATGCTTATCTTTGGTACTGTCTGGCTCAATTTCCTTTAATATCTGGGTCAGATCTGACACTGATATCTGGGTCAGATCACTGGAGGTGACTTGCCTTACCTCAGACCTCATCCCTTAGCACTAGGGATCATGGCGATTTGCTCCCCTCTAAGAGCTAGTGAGGTCTTAGTTGTTGAGAGGCCGTATGGAGACCTGAGAGGTAGATTCCATTTTGAAAGTACTAGAAAATGCCTTCTGTTCTCCCAATACTGTTGCTATTTACTTCTGAATATAATTAGTGCAACATTCATATCTGAAGAAGCAAGTATCTGATGAGAGATTGCTTTCCTTTCCTGTTTTGAAAAAAGGCTAATGATTTAATTTTCCTTTCACTGTTCCTATACATGGCAGTTAAATAATTTAGTTGTTTTCCTTCTTTATTGGGGGAAGTCTCTGCTTTAGAAAAATGAGATCTTTTTGTTTGCATTTCATTCTCATAGTAAAAGGAATGTGAAAGGAATTTCACTGAATTGATGAAAAATAGGTCAATTACAATAGCTACTAAAGGTGAATCTTAAAATTTATTTTTTAATGAAGTCATGGAAGGCCTTGGCAATATTAACAGTGTGCTTAGATCTCTTTCTTGCTTTTTTAATTAAAAATAAATCTTCTGGTTCCGTTTATATTAATGCAGTTAGTAAATAATTTGGTAAAGAAAGAACTGCAGGAATGGGGCTTGGAGTTAACAACCAGAAGGGGAATGGACTTAAGTTCTATTGTTTTGCCAAAAGATTTTTTGTCTTCTAGCTGTTAGAAGCTCATAATCTTTAAACAGATCTCCACACTCAAGGTCACTGTAAACCTGCTGTTCCAGGAGTAAATGTGACATGGATGCTCTGCGACTGGCTTGACATTTTGAGAGACATGCACGAGAATGCTCTCCACATTCACAACACTTGCTTCTTCTCATCAATCTTTTCACTGGCTTTCTTTCTCTTCTTGTGTTGCGTTGAAGATTCTTATTTCCTCCTGCTTTCTATGTCAACAAATCACTTCATGCTTCTTCCTTACCTACTCCCCTTCTCTTTCTTCTCTTTTCAGCTGCCTTGTGAAAAAACAAAACAAAACCAAAACCAAAACAACAAAACCAAAACCAAAAAACATGGATAACTTCTTTTTTTCTTTCTACCTTTCTGCTCTGCCGTCAGTCTGTTCCCTCATCTCTGTGGTGACCTCTCACGCTTGAGCTGTTGCTCTTTGTCTCAAGATGTGTCAGAAATTAAGTCCTCTGGGGCACAGAGTGTCTCATCTCTGTCATCTTTATTTGCTTGGGAAGGTGACACGTACACTTATGGCAATGTAACTCTAGTGATGGTAACAGGGAAAGAGAACAGCAGAATGGCTAAACTCTGCCTTTGCTGAAACTTTGTCCTTTTTTATAGTTTTGATGAAACAGCCTGGGTTGGGGGGAATATTGAAAGTCATTAAAAAAATTCATGAAATGCTGTTCCTTGCATCCCTGCTTAACAAGATCTGATCCTGTTGGCATTATATCACTGGCAGAATGCTGCAGTGCCATATTAATGTCAAAAGCATTGAGATAAATGACAGCTACATTAATTGGGTAGGCATGTGGGCTCAACTTGAGCACCTAACATTTTTTATAGGTGTGCTTGAGGCAACAGGAGGTGGAGTGTGTTGAAAAGTTACTGGGCTCTGATATTAACTGCTAGGTCTGTTAATGTGAACACAAGCATAGCTCTATCTGTAAGCCTTGCATTGCTGGAAAGGGAATTCAGGATGTTCCACACATAGCCTGAAGGAAAATAGATGCTTTGCATATATTAGGATTTTTTTCTTTTTTTTTTTTAGCTGCAGTCCCTTAGCACAAGGGCAGCTGTACACAGGCAATATGAGCTGCCTACAGGTTTGGCACACAGCTCCTACTTGGGTGGGGATTTTTAGTCAGGTTTAAGGAGGCTACAGCTGAATCCAGAAAAGTAATTAAGTACTTCAGCTGATGTTGAAATCTCTGGGAAGTAAATAAGATGTCAGAACCTTAGTACTTTTGTGGATATCTATGTTTAGTGTTCAACAGATCAAAAAACTTATAAAAAGACCAGCCGTAAACTGTGCATGGGTTTGACCAAAAGTCATGATACAGATGTTTTCTTTGAGCTTGGTAGTCTCAGCAGGTGACAGAGATGGTGGGCTCTGCCTCAAAAGGCAGTGAGAAAGAAAATTCGTGCATTGCACCAACTGCCCAGCTCTTAAAGAGGCTGCAGTATTTGTTAAGTAATTCGTTGAACAGAAATCCTCTTTCTGGTAAAAAGTTCACCTGCATTGTGCTGTCAGCTTCCTGGTGACAACAATATTGCTAGATTTATATTTAAAAATTTCTGCTATCAAATTAGATCTAAGAATGTTGTTTATTCTCCCTCTGTTGTGCTGGAGAAAATGTGATTCACTATATTTTTTTCTACATGGGTAGTCAGTTATAGTTGTGCAGCTCCAACAAATGCTATTAAATTGCAGAGCAACAACTGTGGTGTAATTTGCCCAAAGAACTTCTATTACTTATGTTGGTGTGCAAAAAAGACTTATTCTGGGCTGATTTTTGCCTCCAGGCTCATTTTGGGGGGGGACTAGCAACGAGACATTTTTGGTCTTTGTTTTCATTTTTTGAAAGAACCCAGAAAACCTATAGTCTTTGTGTGTATATGCTGTGCATATTTAATATGAAAATTGGAGACAATAAAATCAGAGCTATGACATGTTTTTTTTTTTATTTTTTTTTTTAAAAAACCAAGCTGCTTGTCAGAATTAAATCATGCTTGCATACTTTTACTGCAGCCAGGCAGTGAAATTAGTAAAGAACTGAAAATGCACTTGGCTCAGGAGGTGTCCAGTTTTTTTGGAGATAAATGACATTAAGGAGACACTTATAGCCTGTCTAATTTTCCACAAGAGACAGCCAGGATGTAGCTGTTTTAGCTACAGTTTCTGTTTCAGATGATTTTATGTCCCAGGTAGGTCTTGAATAAAGTTTGAAATCTGTTTGCGTCTTACTTTATTGTGTTGATTAGTTACTAGTTTGCTACTAATATAAACAAGAGTTTTTAGTTGTTCTGCCCTATGCTCGGCTGAACAGAAAGTGTCTGGACTTTGCTCTAGGCAAAATGCAACTAGCAAGGGCCTTGTGAATGTACGTGGCAAAGCTGAAGTAATACGTGATCTCATTTCCCTGATGAAACTGTCTTTTCTCCTGACAGAGAAGTTAGCTCAAACCAAATGCTTTGGCACATGTGGTATCATAGATTCACAGTAGTCTCAAAATACACCTTTAATGTGGTGCTCGTTACATAAAAAGCACTGGCTGTATATTCAAAACTATTATAAAAGCAATAATTGCTGTTGAGGGGAAGCATAGGGGAGAGTGTATCAGTAGTAACATTAATAACCCAGGATTCAGGTTTTCTAGTCACAATTAGGTGCTCAGCAGCTGGGACCTGCTTGGAGTTGCCTATTCCTGTCAGTCTCGGGAGCTGACTCCCATGCCACAGTTCGCTGATGTCATCCACCGCAAAGTATTGCCTGGTCTTTAGATACTCACTGTCAGCTCTGCTTATGCTGCGTTGCACTTCCTTATGTTAATAAAGACAATAAATTGTTACTACGGCTGTCATAAATCCAGCTGTTCAACCAGGCTTTAATGGGTATGAATATTATTACACTTCTGATAACTTGTGCTCCCTAGAATGACAAGCTATTGAATGGTGGTGTTACAGTGTGCCCTGTCTTACAACTTTGTGACTAGATGAGGTCCCAGTCCAGGAAGAAATTATTAAACTATTTGATGTGAAAAAACTTTCAGGTAAGGGAATAAAATTCTGTAACAATCTCCCGGGAGTGCTACCTTTTCTCCATATGGTCTTGATGGAGAATGACCAGGTTCAACTTCTGACCAATGCAACATTCAAATTTCAGATTTTCCCAGGTGGATCAGTTTGACAGCAGCTGGAAAGGAAGATTTTGTTTCATATGTCTCAAATGTCAGAATCATGGGGTGAAAATGGCAGTGGTAATTTTAGCTCAGAGGTGTAAGGTTTTGATGATTTTGCTGCTCTAACTGCTTCACCTGAGTCCATTTTTGTGTTGTGTTGCAGTTGTTAAAAAGGTTGCCTTTGTCAGAAAAAATGAACAAAAAACCAAAAAAATTGGAGAGGTCTGTTCCCGTGCCACAGCTAGTTCCTAAAATGTATGATTTGCAGCAAGACTTTTCCATGTGCGACATTGGGTTGGTTTTGTTTTGTTTTGTTTTCTGGTGTTCTCTAAGAAATTGACATTTATTATAGACATGGCTCTTTTTCTTGCATTGTCTTCTATTTCTCATATTTAATATTCATTAGAGATGGGTTGTTCCATAAAATCCTAATCCGAAAGGAACTCAGTAGAGCATGGCTGTGTGCATGACTGTGACAGTGGAGACTCCTTGTCTGCTGAGAAGAGCCAGAGGAGAAAAGGCTTTTTTGATCATGCCAGAATGATTTTGAAGGGAAAAGAAAGGAAAATTTTTCCATCCTGACTGGAATGTTCGTCTCTCACATTTAATCAGTGTATGATTTGCGAGTGGAGAAAAAGACGTGAGAACTCATCAGTGAAAGGATTGGATTTACGGTATTTGGAAGCACCACGTGTTGATTTCAACTTTTTTTAAAACTTCATTGAAAAAAGATTAATACACACTTTGAAATGAAAAGGCATTCAAGATTAGTGTAATCTTTTCATTTAGAAGATGTTTAAGTTGGACATTTTGACAATTTGAAATTTTTTGTTTTATATGCATTTTTGTTTTCCAAAAAAAGATTTCTCAGAAATTCCCCTCATCCCTGGAATAGGTTTAGTTTTGACAGATCACCATTTTCTGATGAAAGAAAGTTTTGTCAGAACATTTTCAGCCAGCTCTTCTGGGCCCCATGTATCCTGAACAACGCCAACCTGACAAATATACTTTCTTAATCCACATGTGTGTCAAGTAAAGCATAAGAACAAGAGCATGTTATGCTACTATAAAATTTTAGATTCTTTGGGGTTTTTTTTCCAATTTTTTGGTATTGGTAAGTAACAGTGCTTGCTTACTGGGTTGGCTTCTGGATGTAGGCTCCAGAGCCAGGCAGCAGTTGCTTTTCTGATAAGTGCTGTTCCTGCAAATGATGGCACTTTCTGTTCATGCTGGGTTGTCCTGATGTGCGAGCTGATCTCCAACAGCTGCTTGCAGCTCCCTAGCCTTGGAGCTACCCTTCTGTGCTGATGGGTGCAGGAGGCAGCAGCAGAGCTACAGATGCACCGGGTTTCTACTTTAGTGGAAATATGGCAGTTTTTAATGATCATTCCTATGTCTATAAACTAAACTATATTGTAAAATGGTGAATAGACAGCAATAGAAGGAAGAAAGCTTTCTTTTTTCAAACGTGTGTTGCTTCTCTTCCTTTCAGCATGCAGTAACCCTGCACTGAAAATTTGTACAGTTTTGTCCACAAAGTCTTGTGCACCTTCTAAGTCTTGTTGGTCTGTGGATCAGCAGTTCATGGGCTTGGAATGACTGTGGGATTCTAAAGCTTCTGCTGTCTTCCTGTAGACTAAGATTTTAGCCCCTAAGTCGCTTTGCTCTCGCAAACGTGGAGGCAGGTCCTGAGCACTTCTCCTGCAGACAGCAAGGAGGTGAATGTTATTCATTGTAACTTTGTGCCTGGAGGAAGGTGTAGGCAGAAATTATCTGATAATGTACTGTGTCTGGTCTGGGAAATGCTGTGCTGGACCAGGCTGGAAGATAGTGTTTCTCTTGCTTTTCCTTTTCCCTTTTTAATTTTTAAAATATTTTCTTTCTACTAGCCTCCACACTAACTTTCAGAGACCATCTTTGTTATTTTTTAGAAGATATGTATTTTTCAACTCCCTAACATACAATGGTACAGAAACTTCAAGCAGCTTGAAAGCCGCAATTCCCATATTCCTTAAGGTTGGAGGGAGGGAGAGTAATGCAGTAACCAGTTACTCAGGCCTAGATATTATTTTCAGCTGGATAGTGCTGCATAGCATGTGATTTCACCAACTCTGCTAAGCAAAGTGACTCTTTTGAGGTTTCTTTGGCTTTATTTTCTTACTGCAGTGAAGCCTTTTCAGTCCAATAATTTATTGTTTCCGTGACTTTCTTTTACACATGATTCTTCATTGGCTATGTTATTTGAGCACCTCAGCAACTACTGTGTGAAATAGCCTAGTGCTTCTGTCTGTCCAGGCTGTTACTGTACTACACTACAGCTCTATGTTTTGAGTGTATTACATCGATTTAAACATATATATATATAAAAAAATCTTATAAAATGACAATACAAATACATGTCACTTAGTAAGCTTTTTTTCTCTTGTAGTAGACAAATATTGAATAGCAGTGTACTGTGTAAAGTAATACCATGTTTTTTGCAACCTATAGATTTGATTAAAATGTGATAGAAAAGCGAGGGCAAACCTTTCCTGAAACACTGCATGGATCTCACATGAAACTTTCATGGAGAAGCTGTAAAGGCTGAATGATACGTATTAACAGAACTGTGCTTAAGATCATGGGGAAGTGTTTTATTGTATTCCAGTAATATTATATTTTTTTAAATGATGATTTCAAATGGCAAGAAGAAAATTAAATCTTGAAATTAATTTGACTATTAGCATGTAAGTTTGCTGTGAACTTACTGTAGGACAGTAATTCTTAGGCACTGGCAGAGTGGTTTTATCAGCTGCAGCATTTGGCTGGTGTGGAATAGACTGGATTTGATCACTATTTCTTTTGAAATTAACCCCTAAGATGTCAGCCCACATCCAGGAAGTAGAGATTAAGAGGAGGTTGTTTCCTGCAGGGTTGGAAGCAGAGAGTGGACTGGGAAAGGTTTTCTGGTGGCTGGAAAGCAGAGCAAGATCCCACTCTCATGTGGACTGGCTCTTTATCTGTTGTAGTGGGATATCCTGAGACTTGAATACAGTCTATGGATTTACTAGGCTTTGCTAGTTGCCTTATGGACACACGGGAGCTGTAAGATAGTAGCTTAGCGAAGAACCAAGTATGCTGGGCTCCTGTGTTGTTTAGTATGGGCTGAGCCGAAAGTACAGCTTCTTCTGTGATAATTGGGTTTCTCTCTTCTGCCTTTTAACTATTCTTACCAAACAGGTAGGAAGTTAATAATTAGTGAAATCTTTTTTTCCTTGACTTGAAAGTCAGTGACTCAATGGGATGCACAAATACAGACCTTTACATAACAATACCATACAAGTCATGTTCCTGTATGAAAGAGGACTAACACTTCGCCAAAGAAGAGTGTAAGGATATACTGGAGCTGAAGTCTCCAGCTTGCCCCCATTTTCACTGCTTGGTGCAAATGATGAGCTAGGCCATGCTCATGTGATTGCATTTGACTTCGGCATGTTGATATTGGGGAGCTGTCTCTTCCATTTGAATCTGTAAGCTTTAGTGACAGAGCAGTTAATGTGTGTTGGCTTCCTGTTAAATGTTTCCCTCAGTGATTGTTAGATTTAGTTGGAGGGTTTAGCATGTGAGATGTGTTCTTCCCTGCTGCTGTTGCTGCCTCCCTTCAGTGCTATCATTGAACTCAACGGGAGTTTTAACAGAGTTCAGGCAAAGCGATATTAAGACACTGGGAGATTTGCAAATCTGTTCTTTAGGAAATAACTTTTTAAACTGATGTGATGATATCTTATTAAATAGAACAATAGGGTGCAGGAGAGAAGAGAATAAAATCATAGAATCATAGAATAGCTTGGGTTGGAAGGGACCTTGAAGGTCATCTAGTTCCAACCCCCCTGTCATGGACAGCGACATCCCACTAGATCAGGCTGCCCAAAGCCCCATCCAGCCTGGCCTTGAACACCTCCAGGGATGGGGCATCCACAAGTTCCCTTGGCAACCTGTTCCAGTGTCTCACCACTCTCATGGTGAAGAAATTCTTCCTTATATCAAGCCTAAATCTGCCGCTCTCCAGTTTATACCCATTCCCCCTCATCCTATCACCACAACCATTTATGAATAGTCCCTCTCCAGCTTTCTTGTAGGCCCTTTACAGGTACTGGAAGGTTGCTATAAGATCTCCTCAGAGCCTTCTCTTCTCCAGGCTGAACAAGCCCAACTCTCTCAGCCTGTTCTCGTATGGGAAGTGCTCCAGCCCTCTGATCATCTTTGTAACCTGCCTCTGGACCCATTCTAACCCATATCCTTCTTACTTTGAGGATTCCAGAACTGGACACAGTACTGCAGCTGAGGTCTCACAAGAGAGGAATAGAGGGGCAGAATCACATCCCTTGACTGGCTGGCCACACCTCTTTTGTGCAGCCCAGGATACAGTTGGCCTTCTGGGCTGTGAGTGCTCATTGCTGGCTCATGTTGAGCTTCTCATCGACCAGCATCCCCAAGTCCTTCTCTACAGGACAGCTCTCTATCACAATGTCCCCCATCGTGTACTGAAAACGGGGATTGCCCCGACCCAGCTGTAGGACCTTGCACTTGGCATTGCTGAACCTCATGAGGTTCTCACAGGCCACTTCTCCGGCCTGTCCAGGACCCTCTGGATGACATCCTGTCCTTCTGATGTGGCAACTGCACCATTCAGCTTGGTGTCATCTGCAAACTTGCTGAGGGTGCACTCAATGTCACTGTCAATATCATTGAATAGGCTGAACCAATAGGCTGAGACCAATGGCATGAGGTTTTGTGAGGCTGAATGCTGGGTCCTGCATTTGAGGCACAACAACCCTATGCAGTGCTACAGACTAGAAGACTGGCTAGAAAGCTGCCCGGAGGAGAAGGACCTTGGAGTGTTGATTGACAGCTGTCGGAACATGAGCCAGCAGTGTGCCCAGGTGACCAAGAAGGCCAATGGTATCTTGGCTTGTATCAGAAACGGTGTGACCAGCAGGTCCAAGGAGGTTATTCTCCCTCTGTACTTGGCACTGGTGAGACTGCTCCTTGAATCCTGTGTTCATTTCTGGGCCCCTCACCACAAGAAGGACGTTGAGGCTCTGGAGTGAGTCCAGAGAAGAGCAACAAAGCTGGGGAAGGGGCTGGAGAATAAGTCTTACAAGGAGTGGCTGAGGGAGCTCAGGTTGTTTAGACTGGAGAAGAGGAGGCTAAGGGGAGACCTTATTGCTCTCTATAACCACCTGAAAGGAGGTTGTGATGAGGAGGGAGCTGGCCTCTTCTCCCAAGTGTCAGGGGACAGGACAAGAGGGAATGGCCTCAAGCTCTGCCAGGGGAGGTTCAGGCTGTACATCAGAAAAAAATTTTTACGGAAAGGGTCATTGGACACTGGAACAGCCTACCCAGGGATGTGGTTGAGTCACCATTGCTGGAGACGTTTAAAAGACAGGTGGATGAGGTGCTGAGGTGCATGGTTTAGTGGTTGATAGGAATGGTTGAACTCGATGATCCTGTGGGTCTTTTCCAACCTAGTGATTCTGTGATGAAGGTGTTAAATAACATGTATTTTTCCAGGTGTTCTTTGCACACTGGCTTTGTAGACACCTTATGTTATATAGCTCTGATTTCCATCTCTTTCTCACAATCACACTCATTTTTGTTAGGGGGATGCTAGAAGACACCTCACCTTGCTCTTTCTTTTGTTCTAGGCAGCAAGCAAATCCTGAAAGAAAGCATTACTGGGTCAGGCTGAAGACTTGCTGACCTAGTGTCCAGTCTCCAGCAGTAATTAGCAACAGATAGACTGAGGGGAAAAGTAGCATGAGAATAATGGTGTGACTGTGATCATTCTCCTGGCATATGTTCTCTGTTTCTGCTATAAAGGCTTTCTGATCTGGGGATAACATCTGGACTATCAGGTTACACGACTGATAGTCCTTCTGTGATGTGAATTTGTCTAGTTCTTTTTGAATATCTCTGGCTTCTACATTATCCTCTAGTGAGTTCACAAGGTTATTATATGGTATGTGCAAAAATACATCACTATCCTTGTTTGAACCTTGCTACTGTGAGTAGTTTATTGGCTTCCCTCATTTGTGTTAATATGAGAAGTACTGAACAATTATTTCCTACTTACCTTCTTCATACCATTACCAATGCTGAATACTTAAAATGTATCTCTTTTTCTCCATTCTTTTACAAGCTGAAGAAGCTGCTTCAGTGTATTTGTATCATGCTTGTAAGGAGGATATTTTACATGTGTGGAAGCCATCCCACAAGGGGTGTGCTGTAGTAACCAATCTCAGAGTTGAGACTAAATCAGGCTGCTTCTCTGATGGGTTGGTTGTAACTGTAAAAGACTTGTGACTTGCTGTAGTAACTTCACCTCAGGCTGTGGCTTTTTTTCCAGTAAAGGATTCATGCCTTGCATCCACTCTGCAGCGTTGAACTGCCTCACTTCCTCTTACCTGTCAAGTCAATCTGTCCTTTTAGTGACCTTGCTCAAAGCTAGAGGATTTACTAGGATCTTTCTTTGTGTGGGAATGCTTACAATGGATCATAACAGCCCTTAATAAAAGGGCTTTGCACTTTTGGGCATACGCATGCAGGCTGCTTACCTGCATGTCTTGCAGCGGAACGCTGCCTGTGTGCGTTCTGACCAGTCCTAAGGGCTTGTCACGGAGGCAAGAGGAGAGGTAAAGTAGTGACTTTTCCTCCCCCAACATTTCCAGCTCTCTCAGTTGGCTAGCTAAAACTGCTAAGCTGAGGATCCTGCTTTTGCACAGACTTTCCTTTTGACCACTGATGGGACGCTTGGGCTCATTTCCATGCATTCAGAACCCCACTGAAATGGCTGATGAGTAGGAACAAGCTGCTTGCATGCTGCTGTTGCAACAGTGAAGCTACCAGAGTTGCAGACAGTGCTGCTGAACTGAGGCTTGTAGGGGAAGATGCAGCACAGAGGTGAGCATTAGCTTTTGGCTGAAATCCCATGCCAGTCCTTGTACCAAGGCTTATGCCAGTTCTTCTGACTACTCTGTGGACCTGGCCCATAAGGGCCTTGAGATCTTGGTATGTAAAGTGAAGACAAGCAGGCAGAAAAATGTGAAGTGTGCTTAAATGCTGTGGGAACGGAGCCTACATAAGCGTGTAAAATAACCTTGACTGGAGACTGTATTTGTCTTCAGGCTCTAGTTATATTGCTCTATCAACATATATGCTGGGAATAAGTCAAAATAACAAGATCAATACCCAGAAAAATTGAAAACACCAAACAACCACCAGGTACTGGCATTTGTTTTGAGGAGCTAAAATAAGGCATAATATGGTAAACTAGAGCAATCAGCGTAGTTACAAGTACCTATTTTCTAATCTCTTTTGACTTTGCTTCCCTCCATCCTGTTAGTGTGATGGTGATAGATGACTGCAGGGTCATTGAACAGTGCCGAATATTGCTGTGAATAGGGCTGCTGTAATTTGCCACTGTATTTTCTGAGTAGTTGTTTTTTCTTTGTTATTTCTTCGCTTTCCTTACTTAACCCGCGTCCCTCTCTCTTGCCTACCAGTTTCTTTTTGTTTGAGAGGCACATGTGCATCCCGGAGAAAGTGTTGAAAGGCAGTCTCATCACTTAAGGCATTCTGAACAACTCTAAGAAGGGGGAGAAATACCTTAGGACCTTTCCAGTCTAGTTGTTGTGATCACTAGAGAGCAGGACCATCTGAGGGTCTGGTGTCTTCATCAGTGGCTTTCTAGGTGTAGATTTGGGGAAAATGGATTTAGTATTGCAAAAAATGTTGTACTGTTACATCTGTTATCTCTTCCATGTCCTTTCCTGTGCTTCCTATTTCTTGCATTCCCTTTTTTCACTTTGTTTCTGAAGAAATCTCCATAACAACCTCTGTTATGGGGAGGAAAGAAACCAGGCTAGGAAAAGCAAGATGGAGGTAGCCTGTTAACATGTCCAGACTGCGTGCTGCATGCTGTAGTTGTTAATCTGGTTTAAAGGAGAAGAAATTTGTTAATTTTTTGTTAATCGATTAAAAGGAGAAGAGAAAGAAAACCACTATCACAATGAAACTTAACGAGTTCTATGCAAGTTCTCAAACACATGAAGAAAACTTTCACTTTGAACAAAATTCCCTTGCAGGAGAAGGGTGATAGAGAAAGGAAGATATGAGTCTGTGTGCAGACCTACCTGGACAATAAAGATGAGAAAACCACCATAAAATTTGCTTCCCAACTTACCAGAGAACAGTCACCCCAAGGTATGACTGATAAGCTGTTACTGGGAGCACTACCCAAGGCTGCCTTGGGTTTGCAAGTGTACTTGCCCCAGACACAGCAATACTGCTTCTGTTGCAGTAACCAAGCTGCAGAATTTAACCCCACTAGATAGCTGACAACTCTGACTCTAGCATGTAATTTCTGGAGATATTAAAGACTCCCTAGTAATGAATCCACATGATGCATGCAGGTTAGAAGGAGGGAGAGTGGAGAGAAAGCTAACGGTAAGGCCCAGTGAAGATCTGAAAACCCAATGCAGAAACACATGTGGGCTACAGGAACCCAAAGCACAGGAGGTACAGACTTACTCTCTCTATGTGCAGTGCTAGTGGAGATTGCCAGCCATTCAGCTGCCATCGTTGTAAGCTGTGCTGTGAGTCAATAGTCCATTCAGTTTGCTCTGGGTTGCCAAACCAGCTGCTGTGTAATCCCAGCCACACTGATAAGTGCAAAGTATAAGCCTGGGGAAATATGACCAAGCCTTGGTGAGGCACAGTGCAGGCATTCTGTGGCTAGCAGGCAAATGCAGGCATGTTGTGATAACAAGCTCATGCAAGAGGAGATAGAGTTGCATGGTGGTTCATGCAACTGACGTACAGCAGTACCACTTGTGGGAGGGCATGGGTGTAATCCTAGGACAACACTGGAGAATACCCTGGAGCAGGGGGCAGAGGAGATATCTGGGCCCTGTCGAGTGTTTAAGCATAGTATGAGGATGTAACTGAAGGAGTTGAATGGCTACAGGGCGAAGTGAGGTTAAAAATAAGAAGCAGCTGCTTCTCTCAGCCTTATCTCCTACTCCTTCCATCCGTGCAATGCTTGTGTGGCCTCTGAAACATAAAGTACTGCTAATGTTGGTGGAGAAATCGTTGCATCCCTTGAAACTCCCCTGCCCTTGATAGGTGGCTCACAGCATCAACAGAGCCCATTATCTATGTGAGGAGTTGGTCCAGTCCAAGACTGCTAAGGAGGATGCAGAAAATAAGCTATTACTGTTGCCGAGGAGAAAAGATACTCTGCTGCTTAATAGACAACAAAACTGGCCATTACTTTTGGGTGGGTTATGGCAAGCTGACCTGAACGAGTTCCTCAGCTTCCTGACATCACGAAGTTATAGTGTTTCTCAAGGCACTTGCCCATGGTAGAAGGGCTTCCAGGCACGGAGGTGGTCATTAATAGCATTCTTATGGCAGGAACACAAAAATGCTACAGAAAATGACTGGGAAGAACAGTGCCAAGGTCTGTGCACTATTAAAGTGGGTACAATACAGAGTACAGTCAGGTTCACCCAACAGAATCAAACTGTCCACCACTGACTCCAGCCTCCTCATCTCCTACCCACTATGTCTCTGCTCTGGTTCCCTCACTGAAACAATTGAGAGGGGAGAAGGAAATTATAAACAAAAGCCCCCAAACCTCTATATGGGGTCCAACTAAGCTTTTTGGTTGGTCTGAAAGGTTTCCTCTATGTCCTGTCTGTTTGTTTATTTTGCATAGCTGTTTTAAATTGCATTTAAAGAAATACAAAAATAACTTTGCAAGGTATTTGTTTTGCTTGGAAGAAATTTCAGTGGAGCAGTGTTGACTGTGTTTAAAAAACAGAAAGGGAGATAGTGTCTGAATATTACTTTCCTGTTCTGGTGCGCCTTACAGATTGATTTGTTTGGTGTGAATCTGAGCAAATAACACATTTGATTGAAACAACTGCCACAAGCTTCGGCTTTGAAGTTAAGCAAAGTTGTGGTACTTCTTTATTTAATTCTGATCATAAAGAGAGTTTAATTTTAGAAACATGGTATTTTGTTACATCCTTGACTAGCACAAGATACATGGAAGTAAACTCTCAGTGTGTACTGGGTCCACTGTGCTTTGTGTGCATGTGCTGAATAGGGATGGTGATGCAGGAAAAATACACAAAAATATGAATTGCCATCTAACTTAGGGGTCTTGGACCCAAGCCATTGCAGACAAGGTTTGCCACTATGGAGAAAGGATAATTTCCAGGGCTGTCTCCATGTACAACAGATCCATTAACAGGCATCAGTCTGACTAATTTTATATTTGCTCTTGTTTTCTTGTTGCTACTGGTGAATGAAGATGGAAAGCAGAAAAGGCTGCTTAGAAAATGCCTCATGGATGTCAGCTGGGCCTTTGGAAGCTTTTTCCTGTACTGCTTAAAAGGTGGAGCTTTTCTCTGCAACATTTTTGGGCTGTCAAGAGCCCTACCATAGCCTGGAAGAGCCTCCGCTGGGTCTGTTTTGATATGTCAGGTCTTACATCTGCTAGGGTGGCCTCTCGTGCAGCAGTGTGGCTGGTTCTCAAAGTTGTCTCTGCAAAAAGAGAAACTTATCAGGCGTTGACATGGCAGGAAAGGCTGACATGATATTTTCCCCTCATGTTGTTGTTAAGGGACCTCTTGATACAACGCTGAAGCTATCCTGTCTCCTTGGGTTTTGGAGCAAGGACCAGGACTGAGCTGGCTTCTAAATTTAGCTCATGTGGGTAGCCTCTGCAAGGCACATGCTGGGAGCCATCCCTGTATGGGAAAGACGTGGAAGAACACCTTACCTTTAGGTTAGAAACAGGATAACAGATCACAAAAGTCAGTTTAAAGTCAGTGTGATAGCGTGCATTAAAGCCAGTTTTTTAGGAGCTTATCTCCTACTTTTTAGACGGCTTATTTGTTTAAGTCTTGTCAGTTCTATGAATTAAACTTTTTCACTTTATCTCACTTAAATTCTGTGTGCAGACAGGCCTAAGCAATTGATATGACTTTCGCTTTTTGCAGCTGTTATTTTCTCAGGTGTGCTTTTGATTACTGTTGTCCCTATTGCAGTTGTTTATTCTTCTGCAAAAAAAAAGGCAGCAATGGTCTCCTACTCTCTGATTTTAATCTCTTTGTCCTCATATTCATCAGTTAAAAAAACAAACACAAAAACAGAACAACAACAGCAAAACAACAAAAGAAAACCAACAGCAAAGAGGAAAGACTGAGAAGCAGGGGTCGCTCCCACAGACCTTTTCCTCTAAGGAGCTACATTCTCATCTGTCTCTGAACAGGCATTAAAAGCAGAAAAGCAATGTATTACTATGGATTTACTGTGGAAGTAGCTGATTTTGAGTCTGTAGAAGAATCGTCTAATTGACCAGCTGAAGAACTGATGATGCTTGCAAAACTTCATCTCTGCCATTTCTGTGCTCGGCTTTTGACATAAAGCTTGACTTGCCCAAGACGTGATAATATCCCAGCAAGACATGAATGTGCTTTTGCGCCTGTGTAACATAAATCTGTAAGTTAAAAATGTAGGATTGTTTCACCAAAGTAACTGTAACCCTGAATCCCTGCCCCCCCCATTTTCTGTGCAGTAAATGAACATTTTGGATTTGATTTGTGTAACAATATTATGAGGGACCCATCTTACTGTCGGCTTCTCCTGAAGCCTCACTGAGTAACAGTTGACAGGTTCTCTGCAGGCTGTTTATGTCAGGAGTGGGGGGACTGAGACTGGCATGCTGTCGTCTCCCTGTCTGCTGGCACTAGTAGTCATATCAAAGAAAGCTGTTTGGTTCCCTTTCTCCTGGGCAACTGCAGGAGTCAATCACCGCTCCCTGATGTGAATGGCAACAAAGAAAGAGAAACTGTTCCTTGATTCAGAGGAAAAGAGCTCAAGCAGGTGCTTTGATTTCAGAGAAACTCTGCCCTGCGAGGGAACTGCAAGGTTAGTCTGCCAGTATTTTTCCAAATTGTGACTCCCAAAGCATTTTGACAATAAAGAAGAATGAAAGGTAAGCAGGCAGGCCTTATGGGTAATTTTTACATTAATACAGTTACCCTATAAATGCCACTGTAAGACAAGTGATTCCACTGTGAGAGCTGGACCATCATTAAAATATCTAGCCCTGTAGGGGGGGCTACATTGGTGGCAAATGAGTTATTGACTTCTGGCTCCTATTTTGACGAAAACTTCACATAGTGTGTAAGGACTCCAGCAAATCCCAGTGCCTAAGGTGGTAACGTATTCTGCAAATCAATAATATATTAGTAATAAAAATGACCAAAGCATGCATCCATTAAGGATTCATAATAGAAATTTGTTTAGGTTATATACTGTGTGTATTGATTGCTGCTGTTTAAAGATGAAGTATGTCTTTCAAGCAGAGTGCTTATATATGCAGCTGCCTTCATTTTAAATCCATTTATTCTTGATACGAAGATGAACTTAAAGAACATAGGGTAATATGTATGAATGGAAGACAGTATTTTATATCTCAAAAACATTATGGGAATACAAGTATGCTGAGAAGCTGCAAGTAGATGTCTGATGTTGCTGAAACCTAAATATTGGACCTGAGGAAAATAATAAACAATATATGTGGCAGTCACTGTTTGCAGCTTTAGGCTTCCAGGTAGCTCAAGTTTTTCTTGGCTTTGTGCCTTAATATTGATTTGCCCACCTTTCCATGTTGTGTTATAGCATATAATTTAACATGAAATCATGTAGTAATAGTGTGCTTTGCTTTGCCTGAGTGACAAGGACAGATCTATGGTGCAGAGCTGCCAGCAGGATGCTTCTATACAGTCCGGCTGGCTCTCTGCAGCTCCCCACATCTGGCATTAGTAGCTACACAGTCAAAGAGGACTTTTGACAATCAAAGAGTACAAAGGAGACCATGCCAGAGTTTGGGATGGACACTTGCAGCACAGTGACTAGGAAATAGGATTGGCAAAATAATATCCCCAACCCATCCCAGTAACATCATACCAGGACCCTAAATGCCTCTGCTGTTGCTTTGGTATTGTAGGATTTAAGGGCTTCACATTGCTAATAGCACCTATAGACCACCTAATATAGGCTTTTCAGATTTGTAATAATTTAATAGAAAATCATATTGGAAGGCAGATTAAAAAAACCAAAAACTCAACACACACAAACCCCAAAGCAGACAAACCTACTAAAAATGCCATCCATCCTCCTAACCTTACTTTGACTGACTGGTCCAGGGTTCAATGCATCTTTGGCAATGAAGAGGCACCTTCTTTAATGATGAGTGGTTGAGGAAGCAACTCACATGCCATAGTCTTTATAGCTCACTGCAGCAAATAAAAACTGTTTTAGATTACACAGATTATGGTTTATTATGAAAACAAAGCAAGCATCTGACTGAAATTCCATCTGTTGGTTTGTTTTAAGCAATTCCTTTCCTCCTTCTTGCTGTCTTTTATTCATAGGAATTCAAAGAAGCTGTCCTTGAACATATTTTATCCATTCATGGCCACTAGATAAAGGCAACATACAAACTTTCTTTGGATGGATGAGCACAGCAGGTATCTACATAAAAGCTGACTGAAGGGGCTTCTTGGTTTGTTTATTTTTTTCTTTCTCTAAGATAATAAATTCATTGGGTTCCATGCTGCCAAATCTCCCCATCTTTTCCTGTTTTCTTTCTCCCAAATCTTCATAGATCTTTAAAATACAAACAGACTGCTGTGATCAACAAGCTCAACTGTTTATACAATAGAGATCTCATCCAGTAATTTGTGAATCCGGCTCCTCTGTCTTTTGTTTGAGCTGTAACGTATCTGCCAGAAAAATACTCGGTCATGATAATGAATTCATCATATACCTAAGTGAACTGTTCCATGGTAAACAACTCACACTGTTGAAAATATGTACTTTATTTCTAGCCTGAATTTATCTGCCCTCAGCTTCCAGCTCTTGCACCTTGCTTATCTCTTTCTGCTAGATTAAAGTGCAACCTGTTCTAAGGAATGTCTTTCCTCTGTAGATACCTGTAGACTACAGTGGTCTTTTGGATGAGTTAAATAACTTTGGTGTCTCACTTGTAAAACTGGCTTTCTAGAATGTACTTGATTTTTTTTGCTCTATATTTTATATTTTCTTAAGTTCTTTTGAAAACCCTTTCAAAGTTTCCGACAATCTTTTTGAAGTATAAATACCACAATGTACATCTTCAAGTAATAGACTCATTAATACCATATGCAGACCAATTTTGTCTTCCCATTTTTGCTTGTTATTCACCTCCTAATATTCATGGAGATCATGTTCACCCTTTGAACCACTGTACAGCATTCAAATTCTTATCAATCATGGAAACAGTCTTGTTTCAATGGCTGCATGTGAGGCTGTGGTCTCACATAATAAGCACTTTTTGTATTCCTACCTGGACTTGTGTTAAAGCACAGTCTGCTCAGACAGTGTATAGATCAATCTGCAAAACCGACAAGGTCCATGTCATTACTTAACATTTTATCAATTTTTGCGCTGACTGGGAGTTTGGCAAGCTTTGAGTTTATTTTCTTTCAGATCATCAAGAAATGTGTCAACTGATACTGGACTGATGAGGTTCTTGTTGAACTTCAAAAATGGTTTAGCTGGGATGACAATTTCATGCTTATATTACTTTTTGAGAAGCAACAGCTAATGCTTTTTTTCCTGTGTGCTACTGGACTTATGGTCTAGTTTTATTGCCTGATTATTTTTCTTTTTCTTCCTAATGGCTAGTAATGTATCAGTGTCCCATATTGAGTTAAAAACCAGCAAGGGGTGCCTAAAAGAGTTGTGGGATTTTCCAAACTCCCAGACAGAAGATGACTAATTCTGCAGAATAAAAAAATATTTGCCTATTTGCTATTATATCTTCCCTAATATCTGCTAGAACAAAAAGTACCTCTTTATCACTGTTAGTTATGAATACATCTGTTGGGTTCTTTCCAAATACAGATCATAGTGAGCTACTGAATATATGTAAGGAGTTGATGTTGTGCTTGATAACTCGTTCTTTTTGACTCATACACCTTACTATTGCAAAAATATCGCTGCTTCTATAAAATTTTCATAAGCATAGTTTATCTTAGTCTGATGGCCCACAGTTGTTTCATTTATATTTTAAGCTTTTATTACTGTGGTTTTGTGTTTCCAGACTGTAATTTGTTAATTACATTGCTGCCTTTGTCTTATTTTTTTCAGTGAGGGTAGACTGTTTAACAAAAGGTTTTTCTCATGATTGCAGAGCTGGAGATTTTGTCACCTCGAAAGAGACTTCTCAGTTTACTGTCTGCATTTTTCAGCTTAAATCTTTATCTCTGTTTAAGTTTGTGTGAAATATTTTAATCTATGAGGAGCTAACCTTCAAGTATATATGGTACCAGTCAGGATTGTGATATTATTTTACTTTCCAAGTTAAACTGGTTTATGATATTTGCTTATAGGCATCTTGTTAGAACAGGAAGCTATATGAAATTACCCAGAGACAGTCTCACTAAAATTTCCCTAATTTTATTGGTCAAAAGTAGGCATCAATACTTCTTTGGGTTTGTCAGTCATGATATGAGATTTCCAACATATACTTCCCTGATAATGATAATGAAAAAATTGCAGAGAGGTATTTAGGAGCTGCTCTTCCTCATTCCTTACGTGAGTTAGGGGCATTAGGGCAACCCTTCACCAGCACAGCATCCCATATTTTAGCACCTTCACCCAAGAGCAATAACAGCAGATATTGCAGTGCAGGAAACATGACTTTTATTTTTTAAGGAGGACAGGCTCAACAACAGACTTGTTCTTTGGTATTTTGCTCAGGTAGTTCCCTTGAGTCCCTTCAAAGCAGTTTTTTAATGCTACACAGTTTGAGGTGCTTTATTATCAAATAATGGGGGGCATAGAAAAAAGTCTGATTTTCTTTTATGACATTTTTTCCTCATGCTCCAAAAGTGCTCTTGGAGGGAAGTGACAGCAGAATGCTTACCTCAAATATGAGCAGCAAACACAAGACGATGGAAATATGCAACAATTTTATTCTCAGAAAAAGCAGAAAATTCTAGATGGGAAGTATAAATAACTCTAGAAGGTTCTGAAGGTTCTTGAATACTTGAGATAAGTACAGAAAGAAATGGGTATTATAGGCACAGGAAAAAGTGCTTGAAGTGGATCCTTTGTTGGATAAAATCTGTTTCTATTTAGAAACCACACTTAAATGTACTATAACATAAGTACATGAGAAATTGAACTTAAAATTTTCCAGAAACAGTTCTCGGGAAACCCTTCCGTAGTGTTTTTTTAAACTCAGAGGAATCTTTCAGAAACCTGTAGGGGAGGAACAGTGCAGAAGGATTTAAGAAGTGTTGCAGGTTGGTGTTGGTTGGGGTCTCAGTGCCTGCAGACTGTCTGGCTCACTTTGTAATGGACAATATGTGTATTATACATACACATGTATGTATGTATACAGTGCTTGGGGAGGAATATTTGCACAGGCTGCATTAGGTAGAAATGTAATGAACCACAATGTTTGCTGTGAGTACATAGATGCAACAATCAAGATTTTTGTTATGTTTCATAGTAAGTGAACCTATTTATTAGTTTAATGTTTTGCTATTTTCCACTGAGGAGAAGGGGTGTCTGCAGGCAAAAATATGTGATTTCTCTGAAAGCCTGCTTTTACTTGGAAAATATTTCCACCTGGAACAAATGCACATGTTTCAGCCTATTCCCCAGATTTAATTCTCCTATTGTTCTTTATTTCTGAGACTGGGAGATGTAAAGTTGGCCACTGTTTGGATGAATGTGTATGCTTCTGCAAAGCTCTTTTTAGCTGCTAGTATATTTGACGTGAAATCCTTGATCTTTTGAGCTCAGAGGGGAGTTATATAACAGACTTTGAGGACAGTCATGAATCAGAGGGCTGCAAGGAATGGGTTGCCACTACGTACTTGTAATTCTCACTAATTTATCAGCAAAATGATCTTAAATCTCATGCCTCTGTTTCTGAGATGGAATTCATATATGTCATGCTATGGAAATCCTCATCCAGCAGCTGGGGACTGGGTTGTCTTTGTCGATTAGCCACAGATCTTGCTGATAAGCAACCACAGGTTTCTAAAAATCAGTGATCCTTAAGGTGTGCTGAGTAGGGGATCCCAAATTTCATCCTATGCTTTCCATTTTGCCTGTTACAAATATATCATGCATTTATAGAAGTGTGTGTGTGTGTATGAAAAAAATATATAGTGGACTGCACTTCTGGGAGGAGGCAAGATCTTAAAACAGTCTGAGTCTTCTTTATAAGACTTTGACAAAGTTGTAGCTAGGGGAAGGAACAAATTGTTATTATTTATGTCAGAGAGTTGAAGGACCTGCAATGTCTATAACCCCAATTTAACAATCTGCACTTCAGCCATATTATTTCCTGAAGATGAGTAGTCTTCACTGTCTGCGTGATTTCTTGTAACATTAACTCTAAAGGAGTCATTCTTGGGCCATCAGTGATGTAAAGCAGTTGGTTTAAATGATGGATATTTGAGGCTCCAGATTTTTGTACAGGTATTTGAATGACAAGCTCTAATACTCAGGGAGAAATGCTTCTCTTTCTCCTGTATGTCTTTTTCTCAGGACAGTTCTTCAGATTTCACAGAGTTCTCCTTTCTGTGCAATACAAACACAAAAGTAGATTTACTGCTCCGATAAACAAGTCCATAAACAGCACAAGGTAATCCTCACTCTGCTGTTCATTTCTTCAATAATGCAGATATTTCTACAAGAGCTTTAATGTTCTCCTTCAGAGGCTATTCAGGGAACTGTAAATCAAAATTAAACTTTAACTTTGAGGAGATTTTAATCAGTAGGATTCTATTATTTGTAGTCACGCTACTGTTCAGCAAAGCTCCAAATACATCCACCTGGTCTGATTTGCATCAGCCTTAAAAGGATTTCTGGAAGTGCTGAGTTCACGGGATCTCTTCCTGACTTTGGATTTTTTTTTGGTTTGTTTTTCTTAGGATTTTGTTTTCGTTGCATTTCCTCCCCGCCCCCAACATTTTTTTTTCCTATGGTGAGACAGAGGTCAGATATAGCCTGTTGCACGCAGCCATCCTGCATGGCAAAACATTTTTGACTTCTGAGGATGTATTTGGGTCTCGGTCTCCTCCAGTTTATCCTCGTCCTGCTTCCTGTAGCTCAGGGCTGCCACCTCCCAGTTCACGGTGGTATAAATGGTGGAGAAGAGCATGTCCTCAGTGCTTGGTCAGTATCCATCTGGGCATGCCACTAAATCCTATTGAAGCCCATTCTGTTGACGTACCTAAAAAAACTCTGCTGATATGTTGATAACAGGAAAGTTATTCCAGATTTTCGTTATTTTAGCTAGGGTAACATTTTAAGCTTAGTGTTTTAAATGGAAACAAAGATAAAGTGTAATATTAAATGAACTTTAGGTGTAATAGGAAATCTGAAAATGACAAACAGATTCTTTTTTCCTTAGTGTTCTTAGGCTAAGCCCTTGATTCTTGCTTATCTAACTGTCTTTATGAATATACCTACTATAGTGGTTTATAAAAGTTTTTATCTGAGATTAAAAAAAAAATAGCCTTACTAATGGTTACAGTAAAAATCTACAGTGGAGTAATTTAAAATGGGGCAAAATTCTACTCTCTTCATTGCATTAATTCCTGCTGCATTAAATTTGAGACTTCAAGATTGTTCAGCAATGTCAAAGATTTCCTGGTTTTTTTGGTTCATTGTTTTGTTTGTTTGTTTGTGTGAGACACTTAAATGTCTACTATAACAGCAGTAACTTTGAGGGAGTAACAAATGGCATATTTTTCCTTACTGAAGGCCACAGTGAAATTTGTGCTATACAATTTCATAAGAAGGGCTGGTCCCTGTGGCACAGAACCCAGTGCTTGCTTTACTGCGAACGCTAATATCTCAATGTTAAGGCCCAAGATCCAAAACTTGGATATTTTAAATGTCACTGTTATGCTGAAGGGCAAGTTTAGCATAAGAGTTGTTTATACATCTTTTACACTGCAGCACAGGGTTTTAACTGCAGATGCTTTCCCTATCTGTGCACTGTTTTCCCACACTTGAAAGTTAATTCACACGAAGGATGCCTTTCATTACAAATGAGATGATCAACTGCAAAGGGAGAGATACTTGGGAATAGCTTTTTCCTGTGATGGGCCCTAAATATTAATGTACTTGCATTCAACCATCCCGTTGGAGACAGCATTTCATTTGTCTATTGTTCTCAACTTGTTGCTTCTGCTTTAATTAAATTCATTTAAGTGGCATACAGCTCAGGCTGGGGTTGTTCTTCTGACCCCTGATTTGAAGTTAGCTTGTCATGTATTTCTGAAAGGCACATTAAATTTGGCCTCCCTTCCTTCCTTCTAAAAATCTTTTGCTTCCTTTCTATGACCTTAGCTAACCTTTCTGATCTGATTCAACTCTTGCAGCAGAAGCCTCTCTTTTCTCCTGGGACGCCTTGTGCCCCTGGTTTTGTTTCTTGCTGAACTACTGACTTGAGCTGCCTCATTAAGGCGTTCAGTGAGGACCAGAACTGGGTGAACATCCAGCAGCAGAGCCATGGCTGGAGATAAGAGGGCTTGGCTAGGAGGAAGCAATACCCACTCTCCCTTAAAACACGGTGACCTGGTAGGTTGGCACACCCTGGACCACTGCCACTTTAGCAGCATTGAGGCTGACCCTTGGTGATTCCTTGCCTTGCACCCTTGGTGATTCCTTGCCTTGCAGTGTGCTGCATTGTAAATATTAGCCACAGAGGTATTCACCTTTCTGTTAGTGTGGGATTTCTGCAGATAAGGGCTCGTGAAAGAAATTTTTTTGCAGTTTTCAGAGTATTTCTCATCACTCACTGATGAGGCAGCGGCCCATGAGTCTGGGAAGATGGCAATGGAGAAACAGAAAGAAAGCACAGTACTGCTATTGCATTGCTTTCTCCTGCGTGTCTGGTTCAGTACAATATGCGATGTCTCCCTGGGCCAGTCTGCCTTCTTACCTCTCTACCTTTACATGTCCTTGATCACTTCCTACATTCAGATTCATTCATTTATAGTTAACATCTTGTTTCTGCAGTCTTTTATAGCTTCATCTCCTTTCCTCACAGGGCTTCACATTGACCTATTTCCCACGTGCACCCATCCTTAGGTACAAATGCGTCCACCTCACTCTTCTTAGGATCATCTTTCTGGTGATCTTGCACCAGACCTCTTTGCCCAAATTTCATTTCTCTTTACACCTATAGGAAGAGCTAATCCAATTCTTAGAGGCTCTGAGGCAATCTAACCCTGACCCGAACACTAAGCTGTAACCCTGACCCTAAACACTAACCATAAACCATAACCATAACCATAACTCCATCTCCTAACCCTCACCCTAAACCTCACGTCTGAGAGCACAAGCAGCAGAAATGCCCCAGGATCTGTTACTGTCTGGTACTTAATCCTTTGGCTACCATCACTGGGCTTCCTGGGTATCCAGTGGGTGATGGAAAGGGCCAGTTGTTTCTGCATCACCCTTTTGAGACCTGACTTTTAGGGCGTCTAGAAATGTGGAAGAGGAGATCTGCCATTGAAATAAAAGGTACTTTTCAGGAGGCTGATACTTGGGAGTGGAGACTTGCTTAAGAGATGTGTCCTTTGGAACTTGCTAGGCTTTTTGTTGTGCTTCTGTTTGCATCCTTGGCTGTTCATCTTGGAAAATGCGCTGACTGTGTGTGAATTTGACAGCCCCTATAGTGAACCTCTTCTGTGTTTACTCCACCCTTCTCCTGTGTCTCCTCTTCATTGTGGGGAAGGGTGTCAGATATAAATATGCTGCTGAACATCTATTGTATTTTCACTCACGTAACCTTGGAGCAAATCCCTAGCAAGTGTCACTTGTGTGTTATAAAGAAGGTAGATTAAGCAATTTATGGAGCCATAAGATAGTTTACTTCGATCTCCATATAAAATGCACAAGGAAGGTTGTGAAGTTTTTTTTTTAGCTTTTCTTCGGTTGTCGTATCTGAGGCATTGTTTCTCATATGTATTTTTCTTGCAAGGTAGAAGAATCCTCCTGCAATGTAAAAGAATCCTCTTGCAAACCTCTTTCTCTAGTATATTGTGTTTGCCTTTGGGAACAGTAAGTCAGGTATTTAGCTGGGCAGACTAAATCATGTGTAGAACTCGTGAAAATAATTATCTCTACATTTCCAGCTTTTATTTCACCACCCTTGAATATGCACTGGAATTTAACTTGGAAAATTCTGAGCTATAACATCATTTTGCTGGGAAAATTGCATATAAAACCCAATAGAAAACATTATCATACACTTTTCTACTACCATCACATCTGTACTCCTAAGGAAGCTCAACAAGTCTTTAGCAGCCAACATGACAGGTAATTTAAAGGCTATTTCAGAATTTGATTAAGCATACATTGGAAACTACAAGCCCATGCCCTGCAGGCATGGTAAAGGGGCAATTATGTTCTGAGGTCAAAAGAGAGGGGGTGAAAGAGCACAAGATTTTGATAATTTACTTAATTTTCAGGCTACCAAAATTAACAGAGACAAAGAAGTTCTAAATTGCCCAGACAAAATCCTGTCATTATCTGTTGCCATTTCACCTTCTGCTCTCACTTTGGCCTGCAGAAGCTCAGGAGGATGATTTTCTACCAAATAGCTGCACTTACAATACTCAAGTTGGCACATGTTTAAATGTTAAAAAGAGTATTTTTCAAATTCTTCTGAGTTCTGCCATCTGTATTGAGATGGCTATCTGCATATAGAATCCTGGAAAAAGACACCTGTTTTCCAAAGTAGCGAGCGACCATCGGCTTCTCTTAACTTCAAGCCAACAATTAGGCCACTTATCTAGGAGACTAAATAAGTAACTCAATGAGAGACTTCAGAGATAGGAAGCTGCTTAAAGGGGAGAGAGAAGTGTATTAATGAATTAATTCAACTGTGCTGTGTAATGAACCTTGATATATCTTATTTTATAGCAAAATGCAAAAAAAATTTGCTCTTCACAGGAAAACCAGGGGAAAAAGTCTGAATAAAATTATCATGTAGGGAAGCAGTGTCAAGAAATATACTTACAATGAGATAAACAGCCAACTTCTGATCTCTGTTGCAGTATTAATTGCAAACATCAGAGTAGGAAAAAAGCCATGTAGGCAGAATTCAGGTATTCCTACAGTTTGTCCAGGGTATCACATTTCTTTTATGCTGTTTATCCAAGAAATAAATGTTGACTCCATGATACCACAGTGAGGTGTCTTTAAGTGAAAGCTGCTCTTCTAATCTAAGGCAGTTGAGTGATTATGTAAGAAACAAAAAAATGAATTCCAGTAAACAGAAAGCCACATCTAGAAACATTTGCATCTGCCCAGAGGCTCTTTAATGGGAGGTAGAATGAGGTGTTATTTTGGTAGAGGGGTGTTTGGTTCTGATTTCAGGGAGTTGTTGGGTATCTAGGACTGCCATTCATGCAATTTTAGTAGATCAGTGCCATAAAGTCTCATGTACAGGAGAGATGTCCCAAACACAGGAAAAATGCTCTCACATCTGGTACAGAAACATTTTTAACAGCATTTACTAAACCTCTGTACTCCGATAGAAGCCTGAAGTACTGCGTCATCATTGTTGACAGGGTTGCTCTGAGATTAGAATGCTATCTTTGCCCTTGGATAAAATCCTATTTTAATAAAACCATATTGCTGGTAGCAGTTCCTAATGTCTTATTTCCAACAAAACACAAGAGTTAAGATTAGCTGTGTATATACAGGAGTTCTGTTTGACAAATATACCAGGTTTATATCAGTCCAACAGTTAATTTCTGTGATTTTAAGAGGGGTTTTTCTCAGCCATAACGTGTATAATGTCTGCTTTCATTCACAATATAGAATAATTACTACAAAATATACATAGGAATTAACAGCAAAAATACATTTTCTGAAGCATGTGGGTCAAAGGTTTGAGTTTTGTTTTCTATAGTGAGAAAATAGTACTAACAACTATCTTTGCTGTTTCTGTAGCCTCACAGAGAAAGAGATCCTAATTGCCCAAGAAATTGGACAAACCATATCCCTGAGTAGTCAATATTGACTGCAAACCTCAGTTTGCCATTTTCTTGGCAGTTAATAGGAGTACTCTAAATGCATGGCAGGAGAGGGAGGGCACTTTGCCTCAGTGTTCTGCCAGAAGGTGCTAGGAACCTTTTGCCTCCTATGTCACCAATCTGCTCAGAATCATAGAATCATTAGGTTGGAAAAGACCTTTGAGATCATGGGTTCCAACCACACCTGTACACTACTAAATCATATCCCTAAACACTTCATCTACCCGCCTTTTAAACACCTCCAGGGATGGTGACTCAACCACCTCCCTGGGCAGCCTGTGCCAGTGTTTGATAACCCTTTCTATGAAGAAATTTTTCCTAATGTCCAATCTGAACTACTCCTGACATATCTTAAGGCCATTCCCTCTCGTCCTATCACTTGGGAGAAGAGGCCAGCTCCCTCCTCTCCACAACCCCCTTTCAGGCAGTTGTAGAGAGCAATGAGGTCTCCCCTCAGCCTCCTCTTCTGCAGGCTAAACAACCCCAGCTCTCTCAGCCATTCCTCATAAGGCCTGTTCTCCAGCCTTCACCAGCTTCATCGCTCTTCTCTGGGCACTCTCCAGGACCTCAATGTCTTTCTTACAGCAAGGGGCCCAAAACTGAACACAGCATTCAAGGTGTGGCCTCACCAGCGCTGAGGACAAGGGGAGAATGACTACCCTGGTCCTGCTCAATGCCATGTAAAAGCTAAACTCAATAATCGATGCCAGTTTGATTCTTAAGCAGGTATTTCTTTAATACATAATGTGATGTCGGACACAGGAGAAATCATTTCACCTAATGTGTGTGTCCATTGAGGCTGGCTATGGGAATTTCATACTGGTTAAACATACATATTCATATAGATACCGGGGAACACTGGTTACATATTCCAGGAAATACTGGTTAAACATACATAGAACACATTATCATATCTTATCACCTGCTCTTGTGTGTACATCACAGTTCCTTTGTGTCTTCAGAATCCTCTTATGATCTTTATCTGTCTCCTTCCTCATTGTGTCCTCTTGGTGAGCTCAGGTCTGTCCTTTGTTCCTGCTGTGGGACTGTCCTTGTTTCAACTAGTAAACAAGCTAAACTCCTGTTTGGCTATCTTGGCAACCTGGTCACACTGCTGGTTCATGTTCAGTCAGCTGTCAGCCAGCACCCCTGGGTCTTTCTCTACCAGGCAGAGAAGCCTATACTCAGGTTTAGTACTCATGCCTGAAAAGAGAGATCACTACAGCTCTTTTCCTACATCAGCAGCCTGCCATCAGAAGTTTTCAGGTCAGCAGTGTGCCTGTGAATGGTAAGGGCAGAAAGGGTAATGCAGGCAATATAAACTCCCTTCTGTTGCCGTAGTCTCCGGTGTTCTGCATAGCAGGATCTGGTGCAGGCTTCTGTGGAAAGATCCTTTTAAAAGAACTTAGTACCTCTTGTTGTTTGTAGGGCAGACTAAAATTGCTGGGCTTTGCCAACTCTGCCTTTCTGACGGGCTTATCTCTTTGATCAAATCTTGTTTCTGACTTTATGTCCCATCCTTCCTCAACTCACTTATTGATTAGTGATGTAGAGCCAAGGGTAAGAATGAGGTATTGCATCTTAGAGGTTTACGCTTCTCCTCCTGGCTTTCCTCATCTTATAACAGGAGAATCTGGTTGCAGTAAGAATTTACTGCATTACACAAATATATGTTGCAATATGGGGTCAGAGCAAAACTGTTTCTCTGATTTTCAGGGAAGGAAGACATCTTACATGATCCAAACCCTAAAGCTGTGCTAATTTAGCAATTAATCCACCACTGATATGAGTTGTAAAGACATGCATGCATTTAGGTCGGATACTCAGATACAGAATTAAGACTCAAATGAGGTCAAGTGCTGCTGTTTATTTGGTTGTGAGGCATGCATTGAAAGAAGGAAGAGAAGGAAAGAGACAAAGAAAGAGAGATAAAGATAGCTACCACCATGGCACTGCAGCATCCCATCAGTCCGGTGGGAGAACATTCTCCAAACCTCACTCTTGCTTCGTCCCTTTATATGCTCAGGGTCATGCCTTGCTAATAGGTTTATTTCACTGACTCCGTCCTTTAATTTCCTGCCAAAAACATGAACCTGTTCGAGCATGTTCAGCTCCTGGCAGTTATTTTGTCTGGTAGCTGTATCCATTTTCAGGGTGGACCCTGCAAACGCATTGTGTTCAGGCTAGGTGTGCTGTTGAGACAGACCAGTTCTTCCTGTGGTATGCTACTACCACTCTTGCACATCAGTAAGGATCTGATATTAAGAGTAATCCCTGCAAGTTGACAGAAATGGGAATGTGTATCTACTCAATAAAAAGGATATAAGTGAGACAACTGACAATAATAGAAGGCTTCACAGAAGTTAGAGTAATGTGTTGGATTCCTGCCAGACAAAGAGAGTAGCCCTGATACACCTAAAGGGTATACCGTAAAGCATCAGCTAGTTCTTATTTTCATGAGCAAACTTGGCATACATGTACCATATGGAAGTTCTATTGGACGAGGTAACAGCTCATTGGAAGGGATTTTTGATTTTAGGGATGGTATTTTTGTGTTTTTACAATGGTGTTGGGTGGGGAAAGTGAATTGTTGAAAGACGCGTGGTGTCAGATAGTGTCTGAATCTCTTAAGCATTAAACCTTCCCTGACCACTCTGTGACTGTCATGTAGATACAGTTTATATGTTGAGTTTTGTGGTTGGAAGCAATACAAAATGGAACCAGGAGGGCACATCATCCCTGCAGCTGGAAACCTTTTTGATGTTGGGTGAGTTTTCCTTCTCATGGAATAAAGAAGGGAAGGGGTTGTCTTTTGTTTCAGCTTGTGGCTGGTGCACTTGGCTGTAAAACAAGTATGTAGTTCCCAGCTTCAGCATATATTTCCCACCAGATGTTCTGGAAGCTGCATAACACCTCTACAGCTGAGACAAGAATGACAACACATAGCTGCTTCATACGGATATTTGGGGAATTAATACATTCACGTTTGTCAAGCTGTTGAAGATTTTTGGATCAAAGAGGCTGTAAAGTTGGGGAAATATTATTGTTTGTTGTCATGTGAATTTATTTACTGATGCTTGAGGGCTTTGTTTTCAAGACATCTCAAAGCATGTTTCTTTTTTCTTTTGCAAACTATAGCCTGGATTTCTTTTAAAACAGGTAAGATTTCTGAGAGCTCTTTAAATTACCTTTACAAGTATGTGCCAGTATTGAACATCCAGGCAGATCTGACACAAAGCTCAGGCTGAACTTTAATCACTCAGCGTCCTATATATTTGCCTTTCCATAGAAACTATCACTGCAGAGCCCAACTTCCAGGATGGTTGCCAGAACCCGCAGTCCATCCCCTAGCACATTGTAGGCTACAGCAAAAGTCTTTAGGCTCATGTTTTCTGAGGACCAAGAAAAGGGCCGGGGCAATGCAGATGCTACCACATCTGCAGTAGGACAGATACAGTCTTACTGAGCAGGGGGGATCCTGGTGCTTGGATTACTCATTACCAGAAAATTTCCCCTGGTTGATCAGGTACAACACAAGACTGTAATATTATGGATGAAAGCTAACTAGCTTTTGACCTGGTAAGCAGAAGTAATAACAATGCCCTGGATGCTATTTAGCTTTTTCAGTAGGAGATTTCTAAAGTCCTGTGTAAAAGGGATCATTAGCTTATTTGTGTGATGAGAAAATAAAGTCACTGAGTGCAGAAGTGATTTCTCTGGGCAGCCAGCAAGCTGGGGACTGGACTGTGTTTCTGCAGACCATATCTCAGTGGTACCAAAACAATCTCAGTACAGTATATGGATAAACCTGCTGCTAAACATCATTCCAATTTGATTCCTAGCCTCAGTGTGGAAAGTAAACGTTTGCTGTGTTTCTGTGTTAATCCTTGCAGCTTTCAGCCGTGCCCCGGTCCCCATGGCTGTGGTCCGAAGGGAACTGTCCTGTGAGAGTTACCCCATAGAGCTTCGTTGCCCAGGAACAGATGTTATCATGATTGAAAGTGCCAACTACGGGAGGACTGATGATAAAATCTGTGACTCTGATCCTGCTCAAATGGAGAATATCCGCTGTTATCTGCCAGACGCCTATAAGATTATGACTCAGAGGTATGGTATTTAATATTCTTTTTTGCTGACTTTTGCTTATCTAACTGGTTTCTGTGTGTGTTCACATGAGAAAATCAGGTACTTAGTCTGTATGTATGTGCTGTCATTGCTAAACTGTGAGTTTAACAGAGTTGGGTTAGCATCATGCAATAAGAAAATGTTTTCTGTAAGTACAACCAGTCATCTTGATCCTCACTGAGTCCCAAATTTACCTCTGAAATACCTATATATCAAAGCTCTTAATGAACATATAAGTGAAGTCTTTCTTAAATGCACCTTCACTGCTTTTTGTGCCATGTTCAAACAGGTGGCAAATAATCTCCTTTAGGCAATTAATATTTTGTGTTCTGAATAACATTTATGTTTTTCCAAAAAAAAAATAAAGTCTCTATCACTTATTGTGTTGCCAGGCTTAGTTTTAGGGAGGATCTGAATTCCCAGTCAAGGATCTTATTCACATTGGTTCTGCATAAGACTTGCTAAATTTCTGTATAATAACTATTGCTGTTAACTGTGTGTCTGGAAATGGTAACTGAGGTAGATGCCATGTAGACAGGCTCCAACATTGCAGAACCAGGGCCTAACAGTTTATTCCAGCCTTGAGGTATTCTGGTTATGGAAATCCTTTAACTGTTGCTGAATTTTTCAGGGTATTTTCTGACACAAGAGGTGTTGTGGGAAGGATTTGTAAGTCGCAGCTCTTGGCTTGTAATTGTATTCAGTAAATTTCTCCTAATAATATCACATGAAGAATTATACTGCATATTTTGCTGTTAATGAAATAGTAATAAAAAAAAAATTTCAGAGTGTTAATAATGGTATTGACATAGGTAGTGTTACTAATTGAGGTAATGACAACAGTGCTTGCATGGTGACCTAATGGCTAAAGCAGTGCAAGGTTTTAAGCGAATACCTTGCTGTTGTTTGCTGTGAGATACTTTGCTCTAGAAATGGAGTTGTATGTGCATCAGAAAAGAAAGTTTGAGTTTTATCTATATTTGACAGGCTACCAGCTACTTTAGAGCTCCCTTTAGAATTTTCCACATCAAGGATTTAGATCTCGAAATGATGAAAGGTCTCATGAAAAATGTCCTCATTGCAGCATATGGCTTCTATAGGCCCATTCTTTAAGTTGAACCTCCTTGGGTTGAAGTCCTGTTTGTAGTGTTGTACTTGTTACATTTTCAAGAAAAGCAGAAAGGGTAACACTGTGCCGTCAGCCAGTTCCTTGGATTTGGCATGGTTTTAGTAGAATTACTGTAATTCTCCTGTTCAGGTTGTTAGTGGCTTCAAGCAGAAACCCTTAATCCTCTGCATATTGGCAGAATAAAACCATGTCATCCCCTTTGTGGGCCATTACAGGGTACAAAGTATTAATATTTTTATATGTATGTAGTAGTGTCCTTCAGGCACTCGCTTCCAAGCCAAATGCAGAGCTCTGCAATCTTCTGGTCAGTCCCACAGGTAGCAAGTCTGCAATAAACATTAGTCCTTTGGTCAGGGAGGACACATAATCATGTTGTGTACCTACTGCCCTAGGATGAAAACTTATGTTGATTACTCAGCTCCAGCTACAATCACTGCTGACTCAAATGGCTTTAGCAGGGAAGCATGTCTCTGGAGCAAAGCATCTGAGTTTTTCCATTTGGGCAGAAAGTAGTACTGTAGAGGAAAGCCACTGACAGGGAAGTTTCTTGCAAGGGAAAAGCAAATCCCTACTGACTGACTATTAGTAACTGTGGAGCGTTGCCTGATGCTGTTTATTAACGAGGAGGCTGAGAAAGGGGTTACGGCTCTTTCCATTTAAGCTGTCTGATGGTCAGTTTTCATGAAGTGTACAATTGTCTTATTGGGTACTATTAAGTTTTGTGAAAGTAAATACTACCTGGTTCTAGTTAAAAGGCAGGTTAAAAGGGAGAAATGTACTCTACTTTGCATTTTTATGTTAGTCTAATTTCTTGTTTTATTCTCCATTAATTCAAAGAGTTAAAACAATTCAAAATAAAACTATTAAAGTGAAATGTTCTTAAGATGCAAACCAGCTCACAGCTCCAAGTACACCTTATAGCTGAGCTTCTGCAAAAATGTAGTTTAAAAGGAAAAATGTGGCAGTTCAGTAGTTGTGGCACTGACTATGGCATTTTCTTATGAAAGACTCTACTTGCAAAATTAATTAATTCAGCAGTATTTGGATGGTTTTGCCGATGAATGCAGGCTTTAATACAATGAACTTGTCTTTGCGAACACTGCAAGGTGGAGAAGCAGCTACTGGGAACTAAAGATCCGCATGGCAGTGTAACCCACATGGTAATCGAAGCTGTCTGCATATGGAAAGAAAACCAATATGCGCAGTGCATGCATATTATGCATTGATTAATTATTACATTCATAAATGCACAGTCCCCATGTAGGTTTTATAATAAATTGTCTAACTGCTGGCAGTTTTTAATCAGCAACCCTGTAGAACTGACTTAGACACATCATGGAATGGCTATGGAGAGGAGGAGAGGGAAAAGTGGGAAGAAAAGCCTGTGTGAGACAGAGGTGTTGTTAGAGCTGAGGCTGCAAGTGAGCAGATTTATGATAGGTAAATGGTAGATATGGTAGATACAGTAGCAGTTGCTCCCCCAGTCCACCCTTCCCCTCCCCTCCTTGGGCTAGGTGTTCCTTTTTTCAGTATGTTTATTTAAATTAATTTAGCTGACAAGTACGGGGATTTATTTTAAAAGGGAAAGGTATAAATATGATGGTGTGTTTGTGGAGCTCTCTGAGCAGAAGGAACACAAGGAGTTCTTACTGCAAGCATTACCTCGAAAATCTTCAGAGTATTGCTCTAACTACAGAACATTTAAACAGCTTGTGGGGAGTTATTTTATAGGAAATTAAATCCCTGTAGTCTGTTTCATTTTTTTTTGCTTGCCAGCTCTTCCTTCAAGCATTTGAGCGTCAGCTGCCCATAAATCTCAGAAAGATTGCTTTATGAACTGAAGTTTTTCTGATATGGTTAGAGAAAAATGTATTTCATAGCATGTTTGCATTGGAGAAACATCTTTTTGAGGACTGTAACAAACAACTAAATACTAACTGTACCCATTGTAAACTGTGTGCACTGTACTATGGGAGACTTCACTATGTCCTCCCTTGAGCGGCTGTGCCACAAAATTAATGTATCATCCATTCAAACAGCCTAGGGTTCTCTGCAAATAATGCAGAAAAGCAGTCTCCTATTCCCCTGAGAATTACCTTTGCTTTTATAATGTTAACACTACCATTTAGTCTATTAAAAAATATTGTAAAGGAAAAGAAAAGGAAAAAAAAATAGCTTTCAGCATGCTCTCTTGAATTTCTTGTGGATGCTTTCCACCAAGGAAACTCCCAGGTCATAAAGACAAAATCTGTGTATTCCTTTTTGTGTGCTGCTGGTTTCACTGCCAGTCAGCGGAGAGAACAGCTGTGTAAAAGTGCCCCACAAATTTAAGGCTGCAACATGGACAAGGGAATTAAACATTTAGTTGCCTCCTCCTTGATTCAGACAAAGAAGGAAGAAGAAGAGTAGACCAGGTTTTGCACGTATGTTTGCAGATCTCTGTGCTGTTGATACCACCTTTGTGTTTAAATTTATGGTTTGAAGCAGTTCATTTTACTGAGCACCATATCCTTTCCTGCAGGCTTTAACTTTCAGTTAAATGGGGGTAAAAGTCCAAGTGGCAAAGCTGGCACATAGGTACACATACACAGAACAGATGCCTTAAATGCAAGATCAAAGGTTTCCTTTAGCTTTCTATATATTGGGAGTAAATGGATCCTTTTCTGCCTCAACCATTGTCTGCCGCTCTTAAGCTGGAAGAAGGAAAGGAGTCATGGAATAATAAGGTCTCAGCAGCTGTCCTAAAATCAAAGCAAAATTTCTTCTACCATTTCAAAATCTGGAAGGTAGTATTTGTGGAAAGCTCTTGCTGGGGAAATCTCTTATAAGTTCAGTTTGCAAAGGGATTTGCCTTTGGCCACAGCAGAGCCTTGTAGAGCTTTTGTGTGCCACTGTTGCCACTTCTGTCTTGCGGATGAGGATTGAAAGCTGCTCAGCTCTATCCTCTCTTCTCCCCTGAAAAGTGCGCTGGACCCATTCTGTGTCCCACAGGCAAGACACAGCTTGCCCAGAGCTTTCTGCTGCTCCCAGGAGGGAGAAACTGTGACTCCTCTGGCAGAAGATGTGTAGCCCGCACAGTGTAGTGGGACGTGTGCCCTCTGCTCTGCTGCAGCTGGTTATGGTGCCATATGCCCCTAGCAAAGCACCGTGCTACAATGTGGGACAGGGCCTGGCAGGTGGGAACTGCAGCTTTGCTAGGCTTCTCTGCTGGCTAAGCAGGCAGAGAATTTCTAGTAGCTCTGAAAGGGGGTGTAGCTGGGAGGTCCTAGATGCCCTGCTGGCCTGCAGGTATTTAGCTGAGATAGTTTCCTTTAGATTCAAGTCTAATCTGCATGGTTTGTCCCTGTGGCTTCAGTGCTGGCATCATTGATGAAGCCTGTAGATCAAGACCTAGAGTTAAAAAAAGTACAATTAAGAGCATAAAACTGATGTCAGCTGCTTGATGCGCTTAGATTTCCATTTAGTTTCATGAGGGGGATGGATCCTTTTTGTGAGGAGGGGTACTAACAACTGTCCCCGTAGTCAGAAGGATGACAGCAGGCACTTTGCACAGGGTGGGTGAGAAGAAGGAAATTGTATGAATCAGTTTGCATTACACTGTGAAGTCTTTTCATCTCCTGAAGGGCCGTGTTTTTGTTAATGTTTTTGGTTGATGACCTGAGAAATGCAGGAGTCTGAAATGAGTGCCATTATTATTGTAATAATGTTGCATCTCATGGTGTGCTGTTATTGATGCTATCAGCACTTCTGATTTTCAAGACTTACTTCAAATGCCAGTGATCTGCTCTTGTGTTGAGAAATACAGGGGCAGGGTTATCTGTATTTTACAGATAGAATAATTCACATTAATCATTCATAAGGTGACCACTGTGTTTTATCATACCAATTTTGGGTTGTTCTCTTAAAATCTTTTATATTAAGTAGCTTGTCCTGGTGGATATAGGGAAAATGTGCAGGACAAGGAGAGCAGACCTAGAGGCTCAGCAATGACAAGTCCATCAGTGGGATTGAATTAGCAGACTTCAGCTGAATTGCAGCGCACTTCTGTCATGCTCTACAAAATTAATAGCATATTTCTCAGAAAACAGCTGCCTGCTTAGACATTATCATCACCTGCAACTTGGATACTGAATTCCCTGTTTGGTAGGAACCCCTCCACCATCCCTTGCATCCTGAGTACATTTTGTGAACATTGCCAAGATACTACTAATATTTCTAAATTTGTTACTACACAGATGGCAAGGGAAGTGCATTTCTGAAGGACTGAGATATTGCATTGGGAAGCTAGGCTTTTCTCTTTCTGGGAAGCATGTCTTGTGCTTTGAGATCACCATATGAAAGGCATCAATATGGAAAAATACTAATGTTGCAGTTAAACAAGAGTTTCTGTAACCAGTAGAAATGAACAGGCTCAGAATCCCTGGTTTCTGACTTTAAAGGCTAGGAAACAACCTGACTACTTGGTTGAACAATCTGCTTTCTTACCATGCAGAAAGATATTTTAAAATGAGACAAAGTCTACTAAACTTATCTGCACTGTGACCCTTAGATGAGGACACATACGCTGTTGGGGGGTGGGGGCGGGTAGAGAATAAAAAAGGAAAAAAACCCCCAAGTTCTAGGGGAGCAGTGTGCAGTGAGCTGTTGATTCAGTTTAAAAAAGGTCACTTCTTCCCAGCCTGAACAGTTTTAATTTATCCTAACTCTTCCTTTCCTGAAAAAAGCTGTCAGACCCAAGCAGAGGAGTAGATTCTGAAACCAATAGCCCCCTGGAATTGACCTTGTACCTTATTAAATCAGGGCTTGTCAGCCCAAGCATCTCAGCTGATTGCAGCTGCCATGGTAACAGATGAGAAGGAGGCATTACTTTCTAAAGGTAATTAGGTTCCAAACTGTGGAAAGCTCTGTAGATCAAAAATAATGCTTTAGGCTTCCCTGGGTACCAATTGCTAGCTGGGCCCATCTATGACACCCCACTTAAAATAAATAAATACATAGACAGTTGCATTGTGCCGTGGCTGCTGATTTTTGTTGCTGTTTGTGGACAATTTGAATGTGCTATGATATAAGAAAATCCAGATTTCAACTTCAAGGCAATGTGCAACCAGTGACCTCTGTGGCCAAAGGGAAAGGCTTCCTTGAAGTGTTTAGGCTAGAGGAAAGTGGAGAAATTGCTGTTCTCTAAGACCATTTTAGTTTGCCAGCTATTTTGTTTCTCTCATTTCATCTTTTCCCCCCTCACTGCCCTTAGCTGACAAAGAGAAGACATGGGATTATCTCTTGGATAAATCATGTCTTGAAGTGGCCTCAGAAGTGCTGAAAACCATGCAGGGAAAATCCGGGTTTATTACTCCATTCATTACTTTACTACTGTGTAAGTGGCCAACTCCAGCCTGTCAGAGGGAAGGAACTGCCCTTGGCAACCAGCTGCGTGTAGCTTTTGCCAGTGGGAGAAGACCTACATGAAACATTCTCCTGTCATCCATTTTTGGTTTGTTTGGGGTTTTTTTGGGTTTTTTTTGGTTTTTTTTTCTGAGTGTTTGGGGCTTTTTAAGAACAGCAGTTACTAATTTTTACCCATGAAGGAGATCTTGAGCAAAGGATGGAGGCATGTCCACTGGTTGAAACATGTACTGCATTTACTACCGCACTGCAGAAGGTGGATGCATGCACTTGGACAGCATCCATGTAACCGTAAGGAGGGCGATCAGGGAAGATGCAGCTCTAGGCCCTTGGGTACTGTTCTCTGCTTCTGCTGAAACAGGTTTTATACGGTGAGTTATCCAAGGTGCCTGAAGAGCGAAGTTTTAAGCCAGGCATCTGCATGGTGCCCTTGGCACCTCTTGCACATTGTCTAAATTGCTGAAGTGATGTATATTGAAGATGCTTCTGCTTAGTCTTCCTGCATCTTCAGTCCACCTGAATGTGACAGCCATATGAGGCCATCACAGGACTTGAGCTTTTTGTCATGAAGCTTAAATTGATTTAGAGCATTGTAAGACAGCATATGTAGATTTTTCAGGTTATACTATCTTCAGATAACAAATAAAGCATTTTTTTTGAGTAGAAGGATACATGCATCGTCCTTCTTTGATTAGCCTCATGGCTAGAAGGGCTGTGAGGTAAGATGACTTTGAAGTAATGCATCTATATCACTTTCTTTTGCTTATTTCTTTCTTCAGGTACAAAAGAGTTCAGTTAGTCTGAGCCTGAGGTCAAAATTGGATTTATACACAGGAGATTGTCTGTTCTCTGGGATATTTCAAAGCTTTCACTCAGTGCACTTTTTACTGCATTGTTGGTGGAATCTTTGGAACTCGAACTCTGTAGTCCATTCTGGGATGTGTGAAACCAACATTGACTTATACCACACCCTGTGTGCATATCTGGATTCTGTGTGCTTCTCTGCAGTGCTGAAAATGCTCTCTACATATCTCGCTTGCAGTTTGGCATCCACAGCATAGCTTAGCACTTCGTGTGATTGCTCTGCTGATACCAAATGCAAAGAGGCGTAAGATGGGTGTTAGGCACAAATCATTTGCTTGCCAGTGACAAAAATATGGACTGACACAGGCAATGTTCCTGGATCATCAGTTCAACATGGTCCTTAAATTTAAGTGTGAGTTTTGTTAGTAGGATGAACTGAAGTTTATTTCAACCTCTTTGGGGAAAAGAGAGAACGAATGGCTTTTATCAGAAGCAGTGACCCAAGAAAAGGTTTGACTGCCATTATGATTCAGGAGAAGGATTTTATGTATCAGCAAGCAGAAAGCATAAGAGATGCTGGGCTGCATCTGTGATGTAAAGGAAGTGCAGGACATAGAATTTATGATTAGAGCCCTCTTCTATGCATTATGCATAATGCATCGGTGTCTGTAGTAGAAGTAGAAGCCTTATTTCAGCTGGAGTCCTGCTGACATCGTAAACTGGAAGACAGCAAGTAGTTTATGGGCCTTAGTAGAGCTTCTGGACTGAATTATGGCTTCAGCATTCAGTCTGTTACTGAGAGTTGCACTTTGTAGCAGGGAGCGTATTATGTGCTTTTACCCTGAGTAGGACCAATGACAAAGAAGGAAAAGCTTTATTGCAGTGACATTGTAAGGAATGGGAGATGGAATTATGGACAGGAGAACCATAGAAAACTATAAAACTAATGCAAGGGAAGAAGGGAGGATTTGGAGCTGACCAGAAGGGGAGACAGAGTTTCCCTACACAGTCACTGATCTGCCACTGTGCCCTGTCCTACCCAGCTCACAGCCTCTTCTCGTAAGAGAGATGTTCCAGTCCCCTACTCATCTTTGTGGCTCCCAGTTGCACTTTCTCCAGTAGTTCCTTGTATTTCTTGAACTGGGGAACCCAGAACTGGACATAGAACTCGAGATGCAGCCTCGCTAAGGCGGAGTAGAAGGGGAGGATAACCTCCCTTTACCATCTAGCCAAACTGTTTTTAATGCACAGTGGATAGAAGTCTGTTCTCTTAACATGTTGTGGCACCCCCTTAGCAATGTCTTGGATATTAGCTCCTGAAAGGCAGCATACCTCTTGTGACTGCCTGTTAGGCCAACAGATGGGCTCCTCAGTGCCCTTTAACAGAAAGTCACCCACTACGGGCAATTGTCATTTCATTTTGTGGGCTGCTGGCACAGTTTCCCCTTGTAGGCTTTGCTTGTGGATATCTGTGGCTATTAAAGCTGTCAAAGCTTCATCTTTGATTTTGGTTGTGATGGTGGAGGAATGAGACTGAAGTGGAGTCCTTCTTTAGTGGGTCACCAGGGTCCAAGATACGTCATTCTCAGTAGCGTCTGCTGCAGGAATATGGTTCTGAAACCACCTATCTATCTCTGTTTTGGCTCCCCTAATACTATATAACTTTTTAGCAGAGTCCTGCTAAAGTTTCTCCACCTGACATAATAGATCAGCAACCTGTGCACATCTTCTACCTGTTCTGCAGGAGAAGGATCTGGGCATTTGTTGCAACCTACTGCCTGTATGAAACTCTCTTTCTTTACTAGCTCTGTCTGAGTGGATGCATCAGAAATCTCAGGGGTTCTTTGTTTAGGAACATTGGTTGTAGCTCTGAGGTGAGTGCCCACCGTTTTGACAGGGACAGCATTTACATGGTCTAGTTACACAAGCTGGTTGTAGAGCCCTTCCCTGCAGACTGCTGTGCCATGCCCTGGCTGCCGTGCCATGCCTGTTTGCCTGCCCTGGTCACTGGTGTTCCCTAAGGCTATTTAAATCAGCCATGGTTGCTCCTGGCAGTGTCCAAGCCCTCTGACCCCAAGAACCCCCTGTCCACCTCAGTCTAGCACTCAGTCCCAGCACTTACTGAAGCTGCTGCCATGTGCCTTGCTGACTCTTGCCAGTGCCCAAAGTTTTTAGTTTTCTTTCTAGATTTCTTAGCATTAATTGCAATTCCTGGATATTCTTGTTGTCCATATAAATGGCCAAATCCTATCTCAATTTCATCAAGCCCCTGATCATGATGACTTCCAGGAGCTCTAAGCCCAGCACGATATAGCTTATTGTGTGAAAAACTATTCATTTTTGTCAGGATTTAATTTCATTACCCTTCCTCCTCAGACTGAAGACCGAAGCATCCAAGTTACCTTTTCCATTTCCATTCATTAGCTTGTTTGCATTTGCCATATTGCTTCCAACTTATCTGCTTTTCAAGAGAGAAAGATATGAAGTGTCAGTTATTTCTTCCTGTGGGAGTTGTTTTGGGTTTTTATTATGAGTTATGAAGTTTCTCATTGTTTCTTCCTGAATGCATTTTGATTGTGCATTACCACATTTGAGGCAGGATGAGCTGTGCAGTGTTCCAGTTCAGGCTGCATCATCTACCTATATAAAGGCAAGATATTTTGTCATTGTTATGTGTGCATGCACACACTCACCTACCCCTTCGTCTCCCCATAAAGCCTACTCAGATGCTGAAGGTTTTCTTTATTTTAAGCAAAACCAAAAGGACAGAGGAGGGACAAAATAATTGCTTATGATAAATTTGAGAGCTTGAGGTTATTTCTCTTTGGAAAGCCTGCTTCTTCTCTTCCTTTCCCCAAGTGGCTTTGAATTATGCAGAATGTCCCATTTGACTCAACAGTATTACAAACCACACAAATATAATTATGTCCTTCCCCAAAATGCCTGTTCTGTTCCACATTAATTATTAGCTCTCTTGGTCATTTGGAACAGATTGTTCCACTTAAATGATTACTGTGGTGCTCAGCTTGCACTGATGGAAAGTAAAGTTTGGTCCTCAATGCTAATATTAGCAAATATGTGGAGTAAAATATAAAAGCAACCATTAGGTTGCAGGGAGCAAAGTTATCCTGGAAAAAAATGCGGTGCTTGTTGCAGGTGTCTGAGGACTGTATCATGCTTATCAAAGCACTATGTGCTTGTCAGGGATGTTGGTGAACTGGAGGTGCGCTCAAGTTGGTACTTCAAGTGATCTTCCCATGGATAATGGAGAATTGCATGTATGAAGGCAGATGAATAAGCTTCACTGTTGATATTTGGGGAATTGAGCAAAATCTTTAAGATCCCTCTAGAATCTGCCTGTGTCACAAGTGTTCCTTTGGACTCTTCCAAATTACTGGTAAGGTTGCCGACAGCTGAACACAGTCATTTAATGTCTGAGACACTGTAAAAAACTCTACTCCCTCAACTATACATACATACATACAAAGAATATAGGTTACCTTCATGCAATGGATTAGACTGAGCTCTGGAAAATCAATTTCAGTTGATATGGCACACTTGCAACTAGATGGAAAGAGTTAAAGGTAGGCACCAAACAGTGCCGCCTGATGCCTATCCTGTCGGGCTGTGATCCAGAAAACGCTTTGGTGCTTGTATAATGCTGTGCATGTGACAATAGCTGTCTGAAGCCATCAGAGAGATAAAAGCATTCCAGGACATCTCCACAAACTTCATTTTGGTGGCCTGGATGGCATTCAGGTGGCAAAAGCAGTCGGTTGGTCATCTCAGCAAGTCATTGGGAAGTCAAGGGGACCTAAGGGCAACTAAGCAACCATCTGCTTTGCCACAAACCACATGTTCGAGCGGGTTGGCAAGGCAGAGGTGGACCACATCCTAGACACCACTTCCTCCATTTCTTATGACTTTTATGCCCAGAGGTGACTGAAGTGAAACTTAAGTTGTAAACCCATGTCACTTATTTAAAAAACAAAAGCACTCTTTAAGAGTGAAAGGAGAAGAAGAGCATGGAGATTTTCTTTTATAGTGCTTAAAAGGCACCTCATTGCATTATCTTACATATTCAGTGCCAATTGACAAAACATCCCTCAAAGATGTTTTTTTGTCCAGAGAATTTGGGTGGGAGTAGAAACTTTCTAAAACTGAAGTATCCTTCAGTAGGACCCATGTATTTGTGCTAGTATTGACAGTAGGTGTAGTAATTCCTTTTATTTCTTAACAGCCTTTCTCTGTAGCTTGTGTTTTAAGGGTTTAAAATACCCATTGCAGCTAGGAGCGTGACTCCCACTGAACTGGCATAAGTCCTGTGTTCCCAATCTTCCGAAATTTCTTTTGTAAATGGAAGTTCACTCTTAGATGGCTCTAGTGCCTTTTAATATTTTGCTGATGATCTGATTTGGATCTTAAGTATTCTAATTTGGAATTAGTCTACCTGACGTCAAGCTCTGAGTTTTTAAACTCCTATGGTTTAATAAGATTAACTTTCTGCAGTCCAAATACAGTCTTCAGTGAAAGCTTATTCAAATTAAGTCAGTTAGAGAGGAAGTAGCTTCAAGCATAAAATAGGAGTGAGATGTCTCCAGAAATGGGCCCTCCAAAAGGCTCTGTTGTCTCACCCTTCAGTGAAAATAGAAATGTTTAGCTGCCAAATTAAGTGGGGAAAAAAGCATAATTAAGAGAGGAAAAACAAAGATTCCCTTTTTCAGTTGTCTTCTGGAGATGTACATAGATAAGCAAACATAGAAATGGATACATAGTTCAAGAACTTTGGTTTTTGAGACTCTAGAAAACATATTAAATTATGTGAGAACTGAGTACTTTCTTACTTGTCTGCCTGAATTATCAAGAATAATTCATGAAGTAGAGTATGGCCACAAAAATGAATGAATAAATAAGTGAGTTTGAGGAGTGTTCCTGCCAAATCTGTGTTTTGGGGCTTTTCTGCATAAAAGAATTAATTCATGTTTTTTAATCATGTTGCTTTCTTCCAGTGTTTCCTTGCATTTCAGCAGCTGAGCATCTCCAGTGTGAATTTAATTTCATCATTGTTAGTATGGGAAATTCTGATTGTGTAACCTCTTTTGACCCAAGGTTACATCTTAATCCCCTTCCTCCTGGGGACATTCTCAAGTCTGGCAAGTACCGTGCAGTTTTCAAATGTGTACCATATTGATAACATGTATATGGAATCAGGGCCCTTCTGGTTCTGTTTTGAATTCTGAGTGTGTTCAGGCATTTATTCTTCTTCTTCCAGGAAGAAGAAGATTCTCAGCAGAATTTCCATGCATAATTTCATTCCACTTTTTCAGCAGGAATAAGGCAAATGTGAAAGAGGAATGTGAAATCAAGAGTTGATAACTTCTTGAGAATCACAAATTTTATTAAGGGTATTAAAGGAAGGAGGAAATATGTAGGACAGATAGGGCTTTGGTCACAGTCCAGTGTCTTTTAGCTAGACGAGAAACAAAGGCACAGTGGCTGGTTAGCATTGGCAGCAGGAATGGCTGGAATGCTTAGTCAAGAGTATGAGGACCCAGGGTGAACATTGGGTAATTCTGAAATCCCCATGCTGTGGGCAGCTGTCAGCTGTTGATTGCCTGATCCTGGTCCAGGGGACAGCTTAGCTAGACCAAAATGGTACAAGAATGTTTTTAACACATAGGAACATAAAAAACCTGAGAGGCTGAGATTTGCATAGGTACAACCTTTATAACAGTATAAAAGCGTACCTGTCCTGTCTTCTGCAGCAGTTAAAAATATACTGAAAAGCAAGATGGTCTTCAGGTGAAATTGTTTGCCCTATGATGTAGCCGAGATGTATCTGTACTGATAAAGATCTTGCAGTAAATTTGCTTGCAGAGTAAAGAGTAGCTGGTAATTTTTTTTTTTCTGTAGGCTGACAGAAGTGTACAAAATCTTGTTTGGTTATGTTAAGTATTTATTCTGTACATTTTTCCCTCTTCTAGATGCCTCTCTCCAACATATACCGAATACAGTATAGTGTTTTAAATATAAGCATTTCTTCAATGTGTAACATTTGGCATGTTTGTACATACATCTAGGTTTACTACATATATGTAGACAGGGATGTACATATGAGTAAGTACAGCAACCTGTACACACAAAAATAGCAAATGACAGCCTTTTTTTAAAAAAAAACCCAACCTTTTTCTTGCCTTTCATGTACACAAAGAGTAGAACAGATTTAAAACCAGTAAGGAAATGAGAAGCAACTCCTTCTCTCTTCAGAGAATTAAAACCAGTATCAACACCCAGAAGATGTCAAAGATGTTGCAGCATACTAGCACATTTAGATTGTTTTATAATATATGTACTTATTGGTCATTTTCTTTTCTTCAAAAACACAAAGCAAGCAAGAAAGTTGCACAGTCTTAGATGTCTATTAAGCCTGTGCTGCTCCACAACACATAATACTGAAAAACTGCTGTCTTAATATCCTACACAGTTGTTGTGACTTTCAGCTCAGCACCTCCAAACTTTTATGACTCTTAATCAATGAACTCAGACTGTGACCATATATCTCAGTCTTGCCTACAGTGTGTAAGACCCCAGTAGGCAAGTAGGGTCCAATGGAGCTAGCTCCATACTGTGCCCAAGAATTTAACCTCTGACTTCCAGCTGCTAAAATGTTGCTATCTTATCCAAGCTTTTTGCTTTATTATCATCTCATTATTGGGCAGTGGAGAAAGCTGTGACAATTGCTTTAATACATTCTATTTTCTCCTAGCTTTACATCTGCTGGAAGTTTTCTTTCTTCCTAGGAGCTTCACAGTGTCCTTTTGCTTCCAGATGATCACTGTGTTTTATCTGTAACTGTGAAACCTGGCTGTTGTTGCTTATTTCTAAGTAATCTTTACTTCTAAGTAATTTTTTTTTTTAATGGGGTTGCAGGGCTTTTGATAGAGTATGTGTAAGTTTAGGTCCTGATCTGCTCTAGGTGAGCTGCGCTTTACTGACCGCAGTTGAAGTACCATGACTTGCTAGTGCTGAGGATGTGCTCTGTGCAATACAGCCTTTGTGTGGCTGCACCAGTAAATGCCTTCCATGGAGATGGCACTGCCACAGAGGGCAGTTTCTATTTTCAGTAATTTCCTACAGCCAGCATTATAATGGGAAGAAAATGGGTAGGCTATCTTAGCATTCAGGTTTAGCACTGATCAGGGAATCTGTACCTTGGTGGGCAAGTCGCATAACTGGAAAAGAGGGAAATTTCTTTGAGGTTCATGATCAGCCAGTACAGGATGAAGTTAACGTTCTACAAGGGTTTTGTTCTGTGGCTGTGTTCAATCCCTTTCATCTTTGCAGCTCCAAATGAGAATGGGCATGTGGCTCTGCCAGTGGTAGCAGATAAATCCATATTCATATTCCTGACCTAGGGCTGCACTCTGAAATGGTGAAAACCCTGTTTATGGAGATTCTTCCTGCCATTTCAGCTTAGCTTTGAATAAAGATTCACGTTTTGCTGAGGCTCTGAGTAACTTGGGATGGTGTGCAAAGCAATCTAAGCAGCAGAGCAGGGTGAAAAGTACGGGAACACATGCACAAGGAGCAAAACCAGATGAGTCTATGGCCTGGGAAATGCTGGCTGTGGTCAGTGATGTTTCTCATGTTGTCTTGGAGCATCAAGAACCTGATTCTGGAGAGGCTGGAGTAATTCAAGGACTATTGTGCATTAGTGTGCATTAGTGAGTCAGTTCAAGAACATTTCCTTGTGAGCATATGTTTGCAAGATCCAGCCTACCACTTTTGCAAGTCCCTTGTTGCAAAGTTCAGAAGGCCACACAGAAGACAAAGAAGGGAGAGAAACATGCTGGCAGTAGGAAGAATGAAGGATGTTTTAGAGTGGAACTTTAATTTGAAAAATTGGCCTTTTTAATCATGTAGTAAATTCATTAGTCATGTACAGAGAGGAAGTTGATTTATGGCTGTTAACTATATTGAATTGACAAACGTAGCTTCTTGAAATTTAGTTGCCAAAATTAAGGCATCTCCAGGCATTAATAGATTAGACTGCTTAAAACAATTTAATTATTTATCCTGTGCAAATGGAATAGGATATTTCTAGAGTGATGCCTATATTACTTTAGACATATTTTAGTATACATGTGATTAAAGTTCTGTTTGTAATTCCTGCTAATTGACACACTGATGGCACGGAGTGGTGGAGGATGGGAAGGACCTTAGCTAAGGCTTAAGAATTTTTAATTTGAGGGGCTTTGAAGAAATAAAAAAATTAAAAAATTATCTCAGTCTGGTTTAAGCTAATGTTCTCTTCCTCTGCTTCCCCTAATTTCTGTCAGCATCTCTTTGTACAGGAGTTAAAAGAATGAAAAGGGAAGCTATGACTATCACAGTATGTCTGCATTAAAACACAGTATTATGCATATACACTGCTATGTTTATTGTTGTAGTATACAGATCAAGTGATGTCCCACCATGATAGGCTGTGCATATACATAATTCCTCACCTGGAGACCTTAAAACTTCAGTGTATTTTTTTGTGAGTGATCATGTCACACAGTTGTATCATCTCCAAAGGAAATGACTGTGCTGTAAGTGGCTCATCCTTGTGTGCTGTCTTACTCAGAAAGAGAAGTAAATAATTAAGATGACATGACTTGAATAAAGAGCGACAGAAGAGCTGGGTTTGACAGCTGGATGTTAAATGAAATTTGTTGCTGTTGTTAAAGACGCATCGATTTTTTTTTTTTAACGTATAATTTATTTAGATTTATTTAAGGGGTAGAGGAAAGAAACAAAAAATCCCTGATGTGGAGAATTGAAATAATGAGTTGTTATACACACATAAATAGTTGCTACAAAATATGTTATTGGTTTATTTTTGCTGTATTTATAAGGGCATTTTAAGACTCCTTGAGACTGCATTTTACATACACGCAAATACACACTGCATTTTACTCAGCAAACCTTAATTGAGTTAATAAGAGAAAGATGTGAATACTCTTGACTGCTCCAGCTTGGTTCTGCGGAAAGAATGAATTTTTTGTCTTTGCCAAAAGTGAATTTATCCTGAATCACTGTATCTCAGACTATGTTTTATTAGTCATACCTTTAAGGAGGCCACAGCTGTAGGTCTGGGAGGGCTTTCTACTGTAAGCCACAAGAGTTTCAAGTATGAATTTGAAACATCTACAAGTAAATATTTAACTTACGTTATAGTTGGGAGGGGAAACAGGGGTTGTGGAAAAGAACAGAAAAAAAAGCTTTCAGCTGCTTGGGCTGGAGTAGAATTGATCCTCTAGTTAATATTGTACAGTGCTTTGTCAATATGTCCAGCAACACTGTGGACCAAGTGAAGGGAGGAATGATTTCTTCTGGGTTTGTTAGACCAAGTCACGTCAGAACTCAGCTATTATTTGCTAATGGCTTGTTCACTTACACTATATACACATACATCCTATCACTATACATGTTAATCTTTATAAAGAAATTTTCAACATTCAGACTATTCAGTAGCTCGTACTGATTCTATGGAGATGTGTCTTCAAGTAGGCCTGAATTTACCAATTGTGGTAAAATTTGCCTTCAGAGTGAACTCTTGCCGCCTCTCTTCTCTGATTCTTGCTGTCACTGACTTAGTAGGTTTCATCAGATATAATTTTATGCATGTTGTTCTCTTTTCTCTTTTTTGGCATCTGAATATTGTGTTAGAGCTCTTGGAGGCAAGTCACAGAGGTTTCTCTTCTTCTAACCAGTGCTGTCCTTTTGCTTTTCTCAGTGTGAACACTGCAAACACCTGGGTTTTTTTGAGGCTTCTTTATTGGTTCAATGTAGAGACATCTCGATTTCTCTGCTTGTCTATGGCATTTACTTTTCTGTAAGTTTTTTTGGAATGAATTGATGTCACTGATTCTTCTGCTTCTGCTGATCCTTTATGTTACAGATGTATTTGATGGCTTTGACTTCTGCTGACAGCAGGATTGCCTGATAGTCTGTATCTCTGGATTGCTTAATTGCCTTTATGACACCCGCAGTAATGTGGTCAGGAATTTGTCACTTTGGTCCTGAAAATCACAAAATTTATGGTTTGCTTACAGGTATTTTGTGGGACTTACTTTCCTATTTTTTGTATATAGTCCCACAGTTGCCTCCAAAGTTTTTCTTACATGGTAAAATGGAACTAATTTGCAGTTTGGTAGTCACACAAGCAGAAATTTTGAGGGGCAGTGGCTGAAAGCTCTGATCCCTTCTACAGAGCCAACACACTATTGGCAAGTTCAACAGAGGAAAGAAGGCAGTTTCCCACACCTTCTCATTCTTTGTCCTGATTCCACTCAGAAACATGCAATGTGTGGATTGCTAGGATAATTCCCATTCTCTGTTTTCCTTAAATGGAAAGCGCATACCTACCCAGGTCAAGAGTTAGATTGCAATAATAGTGTTTTGTTGTTGTGTGCCTCTGTTACCTGTATGGGTGAGAGTCAAATGAGAATGTCAGGAGGGCAGTAGGAGCCAAGCTGTATGATCAAAGACACTGGCATTTCTAGTGTACGTACAGTTCTGTCTCTTGCCTGCTTTCTCAGAAACAACTTGAGGAAGACAGATGTTTCCTCAGTCGAGGTGTGCAGTAGATTCTATTTTCTGAAGCACGACATGATACCATTCAAAAAGTCTTTCCTGTGGTGGAAAAGTTGATCACCTGTTTGTGTGTCAAGATCTATACCTGGATACAAAAGATCCATTGACTTTGAACACAATGTGAAAATTATTCTGTAATCATTGTTTGCCTGAATATGTTATCCTTCGATGAAAATTACTCTTGCAGCTTGTCTAGAGAGAAATGCCTCCTTGAGGTCACAATCACGTGGGCAATTCCTACAGGGCTCAAGGGAGAATTGTGTTTCTAGTCATGAAATGAAGAGACTGTTGGCTGCGGTTTTGTTCATCAGTGCTCTTTCTCCACAAGGAAATGCAGGCATTCAGGAGAAGCCTGGATCCTTCCCATGCTGGAGATGATGACTTTGTACTAGGTGATTGCAAGGTGAGATATCAGTGGCATTGACAGCAGCCACTCACAAGTGGCACAGAGAAAGGAGAACCTCTCCCAGGTCCTTAGCTGGGCCCTGTGGCTGCATCAAGGCAGCAAGATATTTCTGACAACATCACAGAAGAAAGGTAATGGACACAAACAGGACAGGAAAACTGGGTGTGACAGGACTCTGCCACATTTTATGTGAAGTTGTAATTTGTCACTTTCTCTGGAATATAAAGGAACCAGATTTTTGACCTTACGGAAAGGCAGGTATTGAATAAAGTAGGGACAGAGCAATTTCTCCTCTGCAAGCCACTTTAGTGTGTGCTTTGGATCAATAGAAAGAATGAAATGCTTGTCTGCGCAGAAATTCTGGGAAGAATGTACTGGGGAGACTGACACCATAGGTACTAGACAAATATATTTGTGTCTTGGCTCTCCAGAAGCCAAAAGATTATGTGATTCATCTAACATAATAAAAAAATGTACTAGCAGGTCTCATTCAGATTACTGAAGATGCCTTTTGTGTGCTGAATCAATGTTTAGTGTTGGAAGCAGGGAGAAGTCCTCTGGGTAGCCATTTGCTGCTATTAGTGCCGATGACCTTCTGTTCAATTTTCTGCTTAGTTGCTTGATGTGGAAATGAGTGCAATGTATTAATTTTTGTATTAACTTATACAGGACAGATTACTTGTGCACAGTAAGTAAAATTATATTTCTGAGGAATATTAGAAAACTCTCTCCTTGTGACATTCTTGTGTATTAAAATACATGGTTACGTTGATAGATGCCAAAAAAACCATATTGGATGATCTGATCTGTAAAACTCACATGGTATCCTTTCCACCACCATTAAAAAAGTAATGGGAAAGAATGGAAGTGTCTTCACTAGCAGAACCTTTATTTTAATTAAATGTTACATCTTTTATATTGCTTAATAAGGATCTTTCTGACCATAAAGGTTTGCATGTGTATGAGACAGCTCTTCTGCTTGACATGTATTTTTGCCTTTTAGAGAAATTTTGATTAAAAAAAGCCTCCAAGGTATTTTAAGCACCTTTGAGGAAGACTAGATGTGCATGAAAGCTTGGTAAACAACTGGATCATCTTGCGCAGTGCTAGATGGTTTTGTTTTGTTGGTCTGGGGTTTTTTTTTGCAGGGCTTTTTGCAGGAGGGGTCATGCCGGTGTTACCTGCTATATACTGTGTACAAGAGAAGAACAAGAGAGCAAGGCATGCAGCAGGCAGGACCTGGAGGTAGACAAAACTGGTTAGTATTAACAGGGGTGATAGCAGGAATGGAAGTCTATGTGATGGCTGAGAGAGATTTCTAACAAAGTGTTTTGCAAAGGAGCCTGGAGAAAGGATCTGAGGAAGAAGAGAGGGAAATCTTTGGGGTGAAGAGCTCACTGATACAGATGCAAACCTTGATATGGATCATCAGGCATCTAACTCGGTGATACTCCCTGTCCTCTGGGGCGTGGAAGAAAATGGAGGTCATCCCTTACTTCCATCACATCCCGAATTAGATTGTGCCTGTGGGGGAGATGTAATTTAATTATCTCAGAGAGCCTCAGTGTCGCAGAGACACTACAGTGGCTTTGTAAGCATTCCTATGACTTCACTGTGCATTCGTTATCCCAGCCTGTTCTCCTGTCATGTCTCCCACTTTCCAGTTGATAAAAGCCTCTGCCTTTCTGTTTGGTCGATTAAATGCTGTAAATTCTGCGATGAGGGGCAAAGCATTAAATTTCTCGAGCGTGTCGCGTCTGTATGTCTTATCATGGAGCCGCTTCCATGTTGTTAACAGTATTTGATTCATACTGAAGGAAAATTGATGACCTGAATCCTCCTCACATAAGAGCTTCATTGCTAACATCTCTTGTTATCAGTAACCCCCCCCCCTTTTTTTTTATCCTTTCCCATTCAATTTTTCAAGCATGCTTTTGGCAATCAAAGGCTAGAAAATCACTTTAATTCTTGAGGAAGATATTCTGTGCCATTTTATCAAGATGGAGAGTTCCTAATTCTCTGAATAAAAGCCAGAGAAGCAGGGGCTGTAGCTTAGCACTGTCTCCAAAGTCACGTTTACAGAGGATTGCAGGCAAGGTGACAACAGACTGTTCCTGGTAAAAGAAAGCTCCCTCACATGCTCAAGGAACCGTGGGTAAAATAACCTTTCTCATTGCATCAGTGTTCAACGCTGAAATGCACAGAGTCAGCTCTGGTAAACTGCTTGGGGAGGAGGCTTTGAAATGTGTGACTTAGAAGCTGTCGAAGGATTGTGTGTGGATTTAAAAGAATAAGTGATATCAAGGGAGTTGATAGATGAAAGAAAAAAGCCAATTAAAACCGACCAGATGTCATCAACCTGAGTTCAAATAACCTCCTGCTTTACAGAGGGCAGAATTTTGTAGCCTGAGTTAGCTGACTGAGCAGGCTGCTCGCACCATTAGTGCTAACTATATTTTCTTCATGCTTCTCGGATTATTTCTCTTTGCTATTGCTTAATACAACTAATACTGGTCCACTGTTTATGTAGACCTGTTTATGGGACTAGCAGATGTAGGAAAACACAGATGTAATTAAGGATACAGTTATCTGGGGAACGGACTCACACTTAATTTTAAGTGTGTGCTCAAGAAGTGTCTGGAAGACAGGCTTATTTGATATTGTTTTTTTAAATGAGGTTGAGCAGGTGAATAGTCTAACTGAAACCAACTATTTTTTGCTGTGTGCTTCTAGCAATGATACATGTGACATTCCAGTGCTTATAAGGGATTTGTGCAACCTCCACTCTACACAAAGAAAGGTGGCGTGGTTTTCAGCGCTTTTTTGACAACTGAAGGGGGGAAGACTTATCAGTTTGGAAAGTAGGTTTGTTGGGGAATAGCAGTGAGACTGATTATTTTGCCAAACCCTTTAAAGATGGACTGGTTCACTTCACAGCTCTAAAGAGGAGCTGAACACTTCGGAAAGTTAGGTGCAGGAAGTCATTGCGTATAACCTGGTGCTCAACAGGTTATATATTAGTCATCTTGTATGAGTCACTCTGTTTTTGTCCTGCTTATCCCTCCCCCCCAGCCTCCCACCCCTTTAATGTTCTAGGTAGTTCAGCCCCTAACCAGGAATTTCTCTGACTAATCACCTCCTATCCACCTAGCTATTCCATCAGATAGGTAGTACAGTTTAATAGCTTGAAGGTGTACAACATGAAAACCATTGGGAAATGGTCAAACACTGCATTTGGTGGTTTGTCAGCTGAAATATATTGGTGCAGTCCATTTGGATTTGCCATGGTGATTTTGGAGCATTTACTTTCCTTCTTGATAACCAGTTTTGGCTTATGCAGAAGTGCTACTTAAATTTCTTTGAGGCACTAATTGCATTCAAGTGTGTGTTGTGGGGAGACATAAAAGACCCTGAATAGTTTTCCAGGTGTACTTAGTACGACAGCTATCTTAAACCAGCAACCTTTTCATTTCTGTAATGTTTTAAATTAAAATAAACTGATGTTGAAGCTCTTAAAGTTAGTGCTTTCACCTTGTTTTGTTTTCTGATGGTTGTAACAGGTAGCATATGCTTCCTTTATTAAGGTTGATTTTTCTTTTTTTTTTTTTTTTGATATTTCTTACTAATTGTTGATGAAGTTGCTGTGGAGCTCTCTTCAGAATATCCTGGGATACGGGCTCTGATCCAGCCCATGGTGCTTGCTTGATTTAATCCCTCCATACAGCTGATTTATCTTTTACTTACTGTTTTCAAGATATCAGAGCTAATTACTTGGCTCACGAGGGAGAGTGTTAGTTTTAGTGTGCACCACAGAACACTTAAAATGGAATTGAGAAAAATTCTCCCTGCTTTCCCCGTCCACATGCAATATCACTGCTATATCACTGTCTCTTACTTTGAAGTATTCTTTCAGACTTCAAGTCAAATCCCAACTGTTCCCCATTTTCTGTACATGCTTGCCATGTGTTGTATATACATATGTCTGTTCCTCTGATGTGGGTTATAAATCTGAACTATCAGGTATGTTTTGTTATGAAAGAGTCAGTTCTTGTAGCAATTGTCTTCATTTAATTCCTTTTCACTCCAACCAGGTTTTCAATGAAAGTTTACAGGCACTATGGTTCAGGCAGGCAGCCAGTGCAGAGGGGATTTCTGTTTGTATTTCTTTGTTTCAGTGCCAAAGAAGGATTAGCTTCTGCTGAAAAGGGTAGAGAGGTGAGCTAGAAATGCTCGACCTGGTCTTTAGTAGACATGTGCTCAGTATTTTCTTTTGAGCATTCTGCAAGTTCTTCTTTATGCATGTGAACAAGAACAGGTTAAATACCATGTAGACCTGCCAAATCTTTACAGTTCTCTATACAGCTTTAGTAAACCAAGCTAAAATAAACTCCTTGTATTGTATCTTTTTTTCCCCCCTCTGGTCCCCACCCTCATAGGATTTTTTTTTTTTTCTTTCCAGCCCACACATGTATATGCCTGCTTGGTACAGGAGACACGTATTCATAGTTCATTGGTTTGTCTTTCCAGCCCTGGCTTGTCAGTACCCTCCACTCTGTCCTGTGTCCAGAGCTTTGTTGGGTTGCTTTCGACCAGGTTTGTGTGAGGGCTGCAAATTTTCTGTAACATATCTGGTAATTTGCTTGAATGTAGCACGAGCTGGAAGATGGGAATGAGCCTTTGATCTCTGACATTGTAATATCAGCAGGGGACAAAATAAAAAACACTTCAGAGTCAAGATGTGTTAAATTAGTTGGAAAGCAGATTGACAAGAGAGCTGGCAACAAATACATGCTATAAAATCACTAACCCTTTGAGTAAGTATGAGTATTTTTCAGCAGTATAAACTAGTTTGGCCTAAAGCTTTTATCTAAGAAAACTGGCTAGTAATCGCAAGAGCAAAGGCTTAATATTTCTGTTCTATATTCAAGAACTTGTTTAGGGTTACCACAGTATTATAAGAAAATTAAAGTTGTTGATACCACAAAAAGCTCTCCATGTCTTATTTGGAATTCTTAACTATTTATTTAAGGCTGCATTTTCAATTAATAGCCTATCAGGCTGCTGCCTGTACTAAAAACTCTCTGTGCACTCCTTTTGTAAGGTAGCTTGTTTTTCTAATTCCCTTCTTTGAGCTGCATAGTAAATGTAATATAGCTCATTTAACAACCAAAATATTGTAGACTGTCAACATTGTCACATGGAATAGCACAGTATCTCTGCGGTATTTACAAGAAAGCTGGAGAGGGACTATTCATAAAAGCCTGTGGTGACAGGACAAGTGGAGCAGATACAAGCTAGACAAGGGCAGATTTAGACTAGACATTAGGAAGAATTTCTTCACTCCAAGAGTAGTGAGACACTGGAACAGGTTGCCAAGGGAAGTTGTGGATGCCTCATCCCTGGAGGTGTTTAAGGCCAGGTTGGATGGGGCCCTGGGTAACCTGATGTAGTGGGATGTCCCTGCCCATGGCAGGGGGGTTGGAACTAGATGATCTTTAAGGTCCCTTCCAACCCTAACTATTCTATGATTCTATGATTCTATTTTGGTGATAATAAAAAAAGGATAATCAACAAGCTACACTGATCCAAAAAATTCCATCACCACCCAAACAGAAACCTGAAGTGTTTCCATCGTCACCCGTTAATGATCTGGGAATCCTCTGCTTCACACTTTAGAGGAATGTGTGCATTGCTGAGATGGTTAACATGGCCTGTGATGTAATTTAGCAAGGTAATTTCTATATCTAGTGACTTTTGTTAAAGTTCCTGAAAAGCTTTTTAACAATTGGGCATTTAAAAATCTTGAATCACTTCCTAGAAGACTTCTGCAAGGGTTTTTCATTGAAATCCCTTTCCAGAAGTCAGTGCTCTGGGCAGGGTTAACACGTTGTCTAAATAGCTTGTATGCGTATTTCTTTTGCACAAAATCTGACAGTGTCTTTTTGGCTGCAGTAGTGTGATGGATAAATCCTGGGTGCATTGCAACAAGGAAGTGTGGAACAAAATGGTATGGTTTAAATTTAAGCCAAGAAGCTGGAGCAAGAAGCAGCTCTGAATTAAGGCAGATGCACTGGGCATGCAGGACTGCAGCTGGGAACGACAGGCGGAAAGAAGATCCGTAGTTAAAATGCATCATCGAGTTGTTGCCCCACAAAAGAGTATGTAGGCTATGGCCATTTTACGCAAGTTTGTATGCTTGATTGCTCCGCAATCTGCACTTGTTTGGGGTTTGGTTTTTTTTTTAAGTATTATGTTTTTTATAAGATCCAACTCAATTACTGAACTATGGACTTCCTTCCTTAAAACCCCACGTGCCTAGATTTCCCAGTAGTCTGACTGGAACACAGATACTTGAGTAATTTAAACAGGTGGCCATTTGCAGCATAATTACTGCAGTTGTTAATGATAAATAAGAGGCTCAGCTTGCAAACTCCAAGAATATCTAATTTGTTTGCCTGCCTGCAATGGATTGTCTTCTGTGCAGAATACAGATGATCTTTCTATTGCAAGCCATAAAAAGGAAAATTTCAGTTCATCCACCCTAGTACTGTAAGCACTTGCAGGTTGTTTGCAGGATCAGGACCATCATTTACTTCTATAAGAGCAACCAGTCTTTACCAGATTTAATGATATCCCAGTTTTGCAGAGAGGACAGAAACTATGAAGCAGATTTCTGGTGTTTCTAGTTTTCACCTTTAGCAAACTGGCCATTTTTTCTCCTTAATCTCTACCTGATGAAGGCACATAATATCTGACTGTTTTGATTTTTAAAACAATATTTTTACACCGGCTATTTAAAAAATACTTTTATTTAAGAGGGAGAGTTGTGTGCACACAAATGTCTGGAAAATGTCCTTTCTCTTTAGGTACTTTTTTTCCTTAAATCAGTGTCATGCGTTTGTGGGGATTAATGTGTGATGTGTAGGTATCTGTGTCTGGCAGTAATACTCAGCAATTGGCATAGGTTTTTCATAAGAAAAACGTGACTCAGTTGCATCTTGTTTTGGTTTTGACCATTTAATTAAAAAATTTATGTCAGAATACTGAATTAATGATTCACTGTCAGTACTATCCATAATCGCCAACAATCGCCCCCTTGCCCCTGTATTTTTTAGGTATAATAGATAACATAGTAAAGAAAAGTAGAACTACTATTACAGTGAAGAAATATGCAAGAAAAAACAGTACAATAAAGAAAGCATCACTACCTTACTTTTAATTTGGAGTTAGGGCATGCATCTTTTCCCACTTATGAATTCTGTATTTTTGGTTGATTTTCATGGTTTGCTACCCACAAAAATTATGCAGAAAAGAGTAGCAGAAAATGGATTTATGTAAAGCCTTTTTAAAATACAAAACCTATGAGGCTTGGATTTTAATGCAGAGTTTATTTTCTTATAAAATCCTCCTTTAAGGAATGGTAGACATTGGAAAAAAATTTTCATTGATAATTAATCTGAGTTTCTTTATCACGTCATAGCACTAATCATAAGAGCATATGCTTACTCAATATTTGACACCAATGCTTCAAACATACTTACAGTTTCCCTGTGTGTTTATAAAACTCTGTTGACTTTTAAGCACACAAATCCTTTTTTTCCTCTTCCTTTTTCTCTCTCTCTCTTTTAATTTTTTATTTTGAGATTATGCAGTTGGTTAAGAAATGTAATAAAAGACTTTGCCTTGCTTTATATCCTTTACACCATTACAGTATATGATATCATTGATACTACAACCTTGCATTGGCTGTATAATGACGGGGTGAGGAATTTGGTTTCGACTACATTTTTTGAAGTATACCAGCCAAAGAAAGAGATAGAATTCAGTTGTCCATTTTTATTTTTGAAGAAGAACATTTATTTTATCTTTGAAACTTCTGTCCCAGTAGGTACTCTCAGTTGCCTTCTGGGGAGCCTGAGGTTGTAAACCTTTTGTCTGGCTAGAGACATTTTGGAACAAAAACATAAAGCAAAACCCAGAAAAAAATATAATATAGCTTAGCATGCAAAAGCCAAGCATTCATGTTAAACCTGCATATGTCACAAAAAATATGCCTTGTAGGAAATTTAGTCTAAAAAAGTTTTAGACAGTTACATCACAAGGTTTTGCTGGTACCACATTTGATCCATTGCCCATGCCAGCAGCCTCTTGTGTTAGTGAATATAGTCTTTATTTAGAAACCTTCTTGCTAATTGGTGATGGTGTTAATTCAAATTTGCTAGGAAACTACTGCATTGTGTTAGAGCACCTGAACAGTGAGGAATATTGAGGTGGATTTGTCAATAGAGTTGGTAATCTGACTTTGAATAACTTAAATGGTCAATACTGTGTGAAAGATCAGTGTGCAGATGCCTTTATGGAGAGTTTTACTTTGTTAAATATTTTTGATGTGTTTTGTGTTACTTGCCTGTACTCCATTGAGGGAGAACTACATATTTCAATTCACCTTGCAGTTTAAGCCTGATCTTTTTTTACTGCTTGTTGCTCTGCTTGCAGCTTCCAGGCTTCTCCTCACTATCAAAGACATGTAAGTCAAGAATACTAACGATCTGACATCTGTTGTAGTTGGAAAGCTTTATAGATAGATATGCCATTGTTAATTCTAGCTCCTTGGTTATATTTTACCACCGGAAGAACACTGTACTCTCCACATCCTTTGATGCCAGGAATGCTGCTGTTCTATATGCCTCCATTGTTTTAACAGTCTCATTTGCCGTGTCGTTTACATATTACTGGCCACACACCCAGTTTTAGTAGTTCACAGAGTAAATCCATGTTCTGTATCTTTTGGATGGAGATGCTTTTGGTCATATCCAAGTAAGCTGCCATTACAGCCTGCTAGAAGTTGGACTATCTTTTGTTGGACATGTTTTATAATGGCATAAGAGTTTTGGCATGCTATGTTGTGGGGGCTGATTTTAGTCAGTGCTGTCTAAACACACTAGATTTCCCATCAATTACACTATTAAATTTTTGACAGACTCTGCTGGTCTTTGAGTAAATGGTTCCCAAGTCTTCATTTTCACAGCCAAAGGAGGAGAGAAAAAGGAGAACTACTTTGCACAAATGTCCAGTATGCGGAACATGTAGATGTTTTCTTAGCTGTTTTTTTCCATAGGTAAGAAATGTGGGGTAGGTTTTGGGTTTGGTACAGTCTCTTCAGGTGCCTTGCATGAGAAATGCCCTAATGTTGTGTTTGATTCTAGTTTAACTTAGTAAATCTGTCCTTTCTTTTCATTTATTTGTTGTTTATTTGTTTATATATTTATATGTAGATTTAAAATGGATGGTGTATTAGGTTTTATTTTCACTTTTTAATCAAAGAGGTATTTTCTTTGAGTGAATGAAAACGAAGACAAATGTCAGTATGCGTAGCACCAAGGATTTCTTTAAAATGCAGGAAGCTTCCAGCTTCATGGCCCTGACTATCTGCTTGATTCTTTCCTGCTCAAAAAAAGCTGGATGCTCTGTAGGAGTGTGTGAGTGTTGTGCAATTTCACCAGTGCCTGTACAGTGTGCACAGCCAAGATTTCTGGATGTACAGTAGCTTCATCTGAGCTACCAAATGTCCAGACATCCCTGCATTCAACATTGTAGATGTATATGCAGTCCTCAGTCATCCACACAAAATTTCTAGGAAACCTGTGCAAACCTTGTACCTTGTTTTCAGTCACACTCAGGATCCCCTCTTCTGTTATTTGTCAGATGGTATCTTCTTTAATATGTTATATCTGTACATTAGATGTGAATGTATGTATAACATGTATGTGTATATTTGTGTATATATTTTATGGCATATTTTGAAAACGATGTGTGCATTTATATACACATGCTTATAGGATAAGTAAAGTTGTGCTTGAAGCTAGGAATGTAGAACAGGACTAGCATATCCTTGTAGCTATTGCTCTTTGTCAATATGTACAGAATTAAACTCTGTTACTAGGAATGTGATTTTTATATGGATGTGATAGACATCTGAATGTAGCATTTGAAACGTTATTCCTGATAAAATCTTTAGCTGTATACCTATAGATACTCAGGAATGGTATTTCAATAAGCATGGGTAAGTCATTCGAGGAAACAGGAAAAATAATTAGAGAAAGGAAGCCTGATTTATTTTATCAAAACTATTCTTTATTAGACCTGAAAATAAATATTATTTTCATTGCCTCACTGTAGGGTTAAGTGACCACCAAAGAGAGGATTCAGGACTCCTTTAACATAGTAGTTTATTGCAGTTTTCAGTGCTGCTGTTACTTGCTTTTACGTTACAAACATAACAGACAAACATAGTTTGTTGTCATAGTTTCCAGTTCCATAAATTAATGGAACTGTACTTGTTTTGAGATGGTTATACCAAGTGGAAAGAGATGTTTTTGGTGTTTTTTGGACTTGCCTGAACAGCGATTTTTGAAAGGAAACCTGGACCTATGTCTAATGAAGTGCATCTTAATGTGGGCTTGTAGTTCTGGCTGTTCGTTTGAGTTTTGTGGCTCCCTCTACCATAGAGATCCAGCTGCAAAATATATGCTGATAAATTGCTAACTCAGGCAAAATGAAAGGTTAGGACAGTCTTCGAGCCTAGCTATTTGCATCAGCCTTTGAGACTCCCTTGCTGTAATTTTGCTGAACTGTCTCCTTTTGAGGGTGGCTGAGAGGCCAAGACAGGCAGCCTTCTTGAGCCCCTGCACTCCTGTGGAGGCATCTCTCCAGGCCATGCCATTGGGACTCGAGTCTTTTCGTAGCTCTTGAAAGAAGAAGTTTGTGAGTGTGTCCCTGTTGTAAATTAATAAGTTGTTATTTGTTTTCAACAACTGAGTGGCTTTGAGGTTCTTTTCTTGGCGGGAATTTTCAGCGTCTCACCCTCCTGCCCATCCTTTATTTTTAAAGAGAAGGTTTTGTTGTGTTTAGCTCAGGTTATGGACTTAGTATTGTGTGTGGCAGTTGCTTACAGTGAGGGGGTTATGTTTTAACTATCATTGAATGTGAAGGAGCTTCTTCTTTCAGGTTGATGCAGAGAAGCATTAGTGATGATAAAAGGATATATTGTTTAAAAATGGTGGAGAGAAACTGCTGTCTATATTGCTCTTTCCACCTTTCCTTGTTCATGGTGGGCTTAGGAGGAGCTTTTGCTCCCTCTTTAAGCACAAAGGTCTACATTATGGCTTCCCTGTAAGGGACAAGGAAAAGGAGAGAGGCAGAAAAGCAAGAAGAATGCTGCTAGCATCCTTTCTGGAGCCTGGTTAATGGCTCAGTAGAAGGGCAGAATCCTGGGATGTACAAAGAGTTTAATTAATGATCTGCACACACACAGCTGCAGCACTAAAATAGGATTTTCTGCTCTTGATTGTCCATGGTCTTTTTTTTTTTTTTCATTCCAAGAAGGATGGCACTTCTCACTTGCTTCCTTCAAGTTTCGATCATGCTATTAATACAGCTTCCTAAAGTATGTGAAAAAGCAGCCACAGTCAGTAACTTAGCAATGCAGACACACACTTGTGACAATATTGAGCAGCACCATAAAGATGATTTGTAATGGTAAAAGGCTGGAGGATGAATCTGAACATGCAGCACATTTTCAAATCTAAGCCTCTTTGAATGAGACCTATGTTAGCAGATCCTGCTCGTCTGGATATGTTTTGGGAAGTGAGGTTTTCACAGATATGACTAAAGGCTGGAGTTTCATTGTTTCATCTGTGTGGGAATATGAAAGGAAACTGATTTTTTGGAAGTGGTCTCAAAATGGATTGAAGGGGATTCAAGGGTGGTTACATTACCTCTGACCATCTAGCACCAACCCAGTGATGGCCAGAAATGAGTTCTCATGCCCTGTGGGTTGCTGATCAGCAGAGGAATAAAAGATTAAATAGAAATTACAATCCATCTGGAAAGGATTTGTTATTAGTCAGGGTGGACTGGAGTCAACAAGGGATTTTGTTAATTCAATTAATAAAACACTTTCCCTCTTCCTGCTGAAAAAAATTTGTTAGATAAGGTGGCTGAAAAATAAGGTGTCAGTGATGGGATTAGAGAGGTTACTGCAATTTTTCAGTCGTTTCCTTTGAATTAAAGATCATTTGAAGTTTCTTTTGGGGCACTACTGCTTAGCCAGCCCCCCCCCCCCACCTTAGTTTCAGGCTATAGTTGTAGAATGTTTTTTCTAATCAGGGCTAGCCTGTACCTGTGATTTGGACTATGTAGAGGCCACTTTTTGTAAATGGCAGCATGTTTAGCTGTTTTCCTGCAGGTGCCCTTCTCAGCTGCTTCCCTGGAATTAGAGCCTTGCTCCTCTCAGGGTCTGATCTGCCTCTCCTGCCTGCTAAGCACCCATGGCTCAGATGTGACTGGATGCAGTGACAGGAATCTTACCAGCAGGATAAGACCCATATACTGTTTTTTTTAAGCACTCAAAGGTTTGTGCTTTCCTTTTGTTTTGAACTAGCTCCTTATCATCCTAGACATAGGTTTTAGGTGAAAGCTTTATTTATTCCATCTGTAATTAAGTAATTTGTTCCAAGCTTATAAATCTCTCCTCCCTCTTTCTTCTGCAACTGACCAGCTCATCCTTTCAGTTTCACGTCAGATGCTCCACTCTCTGCTCTTTCTGGATCAGGTTTCCTTCATTTCCTCATTTCTTCTTACACCTCATGTGTTTGTTTTGCTTGTAGGTTTGATTTTTTTAATTATTATTTTTTTTAAGCACTCTTGATGTTCCTCTTAGGACCCTCCATTTCCACTGTTCTTTTGTGAAGAAACTGGGTTGTCTTTGTCGCTTTGCTGAGAATCTTTCTGTCAAATCAAAGCTCCTGATTTTTGTCTGGCTCCCAATTCTAGCATGATTTTGGCTCTGTTAGTTGCTTGTGCATAAATTACCTGATTCTTCCTTCTCCTTGCAGTTCCTTTCCTTTATACATCTCACATGTTCCCCATCAATCACTTTGTGCCAGCCTCAGTGGCTGGCATGAGATGCTGGCACCTCCTGCTTCCGCCCCTCTTCCGGGGGATCCCAGTTTTTGGGCCATTCATTTATCCCTGCCTGAAGGACTTGCAGCTTCTTTTTGTGCCCTTTGTGCTCTGCAGAGCTGGCCTACTCCCTCACATACCTTCTTCTGCCCTTCATGCATCACACTGCCTGGCAGCTGAGATGTTCATTCCCTGCTAACTGCATTGAGCTGTGCATAGGTGGTCTTCAGCCTGCCTTTCACTTTTTATTGCCTGACTTTTATTTCCTGCTCTGGTTCGTTCTTCATTAAATCTCTCCTATGTCCTCACTACTTATGAATGTTATTCTGATTCAGATATGGTTGGAAAAAATACATTTAAGCTTTAGGGGAAAAATTGGACCCCCCACAGAAGAGACAACTTCCATTATTTGAATAAGCATTGGGAGGGGAGAGGGTGGTGATGCTGGTGGGAGCCAGGAGTATAAAATGACTTTGGAAATCTCAGCCAGCTGTCCAATACTGGGAACAGTGGTGACACTCCTGAAGATCTCTAGTGCCCTTTTGATCATCAAAAATAACTTAACTCTTACTCTACATGCATGAGATTGTGGAAGAGTTCTATCCGTTGAAGAGTCCTGGCACTGCCAGTGCCTTCCCATGCCTTAATCCCACCCCTTCTGCAATCCTTAGCCAAGCATGAGTTATGCTTACCAATACTGTCCAAACAGGGCTGAGGCTCAGGTTAGCGCTTATGACTCAGTATGCTATTTTTGTGCATTTCTGTTTTGAGATGATAAAAGGAAAAAGGGTTAGGCTCAAATAGTCTTAGTCTTAATTGTCTTAATTCTTAGGGAGCATCATTAGGATCCTTGGAGATATGCTGCAAGCCCATCCCCTCATAAGCCAATGTTAATGTGCTCTTTTTGCTCTGTTATCCATGAATCACCGCAGTAAGCAGTCTCAAGGTTTGTTTGTTTTTCATTCAGGCAGGGCCTGCACCCTGCGTGCGACCAGCGGAATCAGCCTTGACTTTTAAGCAGCCTGCTGGCGCTATCTGCAGCTAATTAGAAATCTGCTCTTACGGTCAGGTTTACTTTTCAGAATGTTAATTAATTTACCAAACCTCTGTTGTTTGGAGGAATGGTACCACAGTGGCAAGATAAGGAAGATCTGGCTTCTTTTCAAGCTCTGTTACATTTCTGGATTCCTATCCTCCTGAGTGCTGATCAGCTCTGTGATAGCTGGGGTGGGGATGTGAGCCGGCCCTGGAAGAAAATGCTCCTGGCTTTCTTTTCTCCATTTGATATTCTCTGTGTGTATATCCCCTGCCTTTATTTTGCATTCTCTTGCAGTATCTTAATTGATTCTTTATGAGGCCTCTGTGCTCCATTTAATTTTCTGTAAAGAAATCAGTGCTGTTCGGCATTGTTGCTCTGTGGCAAAAGTCCTTGGGGTCAGGAGGCTCTGGGTTCATGTCCTCTCTCTCAGTATCCACACTCAACCAGAGCAGTCTGTGACCCGTTCTGCCCATGCAGCTGGGTTACTCTGTGGGATTTTGGGGTGTGCACTTAGTGCTTTGAGTTGGAGATGGAAATGCCCATAGCCTCTGTAAATTCTGCAGCACCGTTATGTTGTTTCTTTCCTTCCACCTGCAGAGATAGTTACTCTTAACCCATCTGTATCAGAACAGTGTTGAGAGATTTAATTAGCTGCCGTCCACAGGGCTTTGAGGATGTAAGGTGTATCCAAAATATTTTTAAAGAAATTACTGAGATTAGCCTTGCTGAGTTTTGCACTATTTCCTGTACAACTGCCATGCAGATGGATGCAGCATATATGTAGATATGAAGTAGTTAAAGAGTTCTTGTGCATCCTAAGAAAAGATATTCCATTAAAACAAAACAACACATCAAAGTGAATTAAGTCCTTTTGAAATAATCTTTCTTACTCTATGTGGTTTAGGACCAGCTGAACCCTCTGAAAAGCCAAAGCAGGGAGCAAGACAGGGAGAGGGGGAGAGAGAAAGAGACTTATTTATGTGAAGTCTGTCCCTCTCTTCGACTTTGTACAGCCAGAAACTAAAAGAAAGGCTTCCCTAGCGTGTCCAAATTTCTGGTGAATGGCTCCTTTAGGTGCGGAAGTGAGCTCCATGGATCCTTTCAGCAGAAGGGAACAGTTAATGAGTGTTTCTCTGTTCTGTGCTGCTGGAGTGAGACACATCCCTCTTTCTAGGTCACTAAGTTAATCAAGTCAAGGATTTCTGTCCATTGTCCTTCTTATCAGTCACAGCTGCATTTGCATTAGTAAGCTTTCTGTTTCTTCAAGCCTCATTCATGTACTGATTGAATCCGTTGCCAAGTCTACAAAAGCAAATGTCTAATGTATTATATAGCCATCTCCTGACCTAAGTAAAAACAACATACAGTAGAATATGTTTAAAAGGAGATGAAAGGAAAAAAAATAATTGCTTTGATTTATCTGATACTCACTGATAAAACATAGGGGAAAAACAGGTGGAAGCTTATGTTCCTAAACTGTGATTTTTAAGTTGATGCTGGGTAGCCTCAGTATCAGTGTGTACCCAAACATGCAATCTGAGGTGAGAAGTGAAATTGCTTCTTTTGAATTTTTGAGTAAATATTTCTGTAGCATCTCATAACAAACAGCAGTAGCCGTTACAATATATTAGATAATAAATTGGTCCTGGCAGCACATTTCCAATTTGCAAGGATGACTGAAGAATAAACTTGAGACAAAAATGCAAAAACTACTATCATTGTAACCAAACAGTTGTAGCACTCGCTTTTAAAAAGGTAACAGTCTGCATATTATTATGCTTTGGTTTCCCCACTAATTGATGTTTGGAGCCATAAGCTTAAATGTTCATCCTACTGACTGTAAGTACAGTTTTAGACAAAATAATGAAGATGTCCTTGTCTGCTTGACTGCTGCAGCTCTCCTGTGTCCCAAAGGGGGCACCTCTGGATCTTCTGAGTTACTGGGAGAGGTCAACCTTAATATTTTTCAAGTATAATTCTTGCTTTTAACAGTGTAGGAGAAATGGCCATGGTGATCTTCTTACCTTTCCTGCAGCCATTTGTCTGTTTTCCAGACCTTCTGTGACAATGTTGGGAAATACCTTTTGAGAAGCAACACTAATTTTTTTTTCTTTTTAGTAGCATCATATTTCCTGATCAATGACTGTGCTTTACCCTCTCTCAAGGATTTTCCTGCAGGTTCCTTTATGAAGGGACTCTCACACTGTAAGCACTGTCTTGAAGCTTGGACTTTTACGTCCTCAGCCTGGTGAGCATGTGTGGGTTCAGGTCCTTTGCAGTGTAGGAAGGAGTTCCTTTTGTTTCCATTTTATTTCACTGCTCCCAGACAAATATTTGGTTCCCTTCAGTCCTGCAGTATTCAAGTGCTGTGCTGTGTCCTTATCAAAGTCCGTCTCTCAAAAGGAGGTGAATCAAAGTCAGGAATGCCAATAGGCAGTGTCAGGAGTAGCGTAAACCTCAGAAGTGGCTATCACAATACCTAGCAAGGTATTATGATACATATACCATACAAGCAAGGTTTGAACGGCAATGGTTGTCCAAGTCACTGCTGGATGCCCTAGTACTTCTGCAGCTGAAGAGTGCAAGATCTTCTTGGGGAGGAGAAAATCACCCCATTAAACTTATCAATTCAAAACAGGGGTGGCATTATGAGAGCTAAATACACAGTGATATGCGTAGTGCTCATCTTAAAAGGCATTTATGATGCTGTTGGACCAACCTAAAACCTTTTCCTCGTCTCATGAGCTTGCTTACTGCAAAAGGCTCAGATTAGCTCTTGCTGAGTAGTTCTTCCTAGGCTGCGGTGCAATCAGCGTCTTATGTGCACTTGTTTTTTGCATTTTTAAAGCCCACAAATATACTCAGCCAGTCCTCTGAAACACATAAGTGTCCAAAATTAGGGACCAAGAAAGGGCTTTGGCTGGCTAGTGAGTTTCTGAAGATCAGTGGCTCTGCAGTAACTCTTGAAAATATATATAGATGTGTTCTGAGGGACCTAAATAGTAATCTCATGTCCATTTGGGGTAGATTGTAAGCTGGTGAAAGAAAGCTACATTACTTGACACTTGCTGAAACCATATTCAGCTGCTATAGAGTAACTATATGTTACGTTAAAAGCTGTGAAGAAAAAGAAGCAACTCTTGGAGTTACCTGGAGACCAATTATTCTGTGTTGCAGGAACTTCTGCTATTATGGTGACAATGTAAAACAATTCTGAATTAACGCAAGAACAAACATTTGTAAATTGTCCAGAAAACTGATTTCTTTGTTGAAAGAAATGTTTCAGTTGAATCAGAATATTTTTGTTTTCAAAGCTATGTAATTGAGAACAAAAAATATATTTTAAACTGGAATGAATCAACACATTCCCACACAACATTTCAATTCCATAGTTCATCATTTTCCAAGGAAAAGCAGTCCCTCAAAAATATTTGGCGGTGACAACTATTTGTATTCAACTGTGGTGACGGGAAACAATACAATTGCTATTCTTCAGTGGATGTGTGAGAGTGTCTGAAGAAACATGGAGACTAGAGCAGCACAGCATTTTGCGATAATAGCTCTACATTCATCAAGGATCAGTGGCAGCCCCATGGGAACTTTGGCTGAGGCCTTCTAAGGATCCAGCTTACTAAATATTCAAGATAAAGGTATCTCAAACCTCTAGTGACTTAGGAACTGGTGACAGATTATTTGAGGGGTTTAATTATTCTTATCATTTGTCCATGTTACCCTATGGTTTCTAGAACTGCACTTTGATTAAAATTCTTTGATTAAACAGACGAGTTGACAAGACAAATGTTCCTCACAGCCCTTTGAAGCGTGTTAGAAAATTATGAACTTTTTCCTGCTTTGGTTTTCATTCCTGCTTTCTCTCCCACCCACAGCCAAGTGGATTTAGGATGAATCAATAGGGACCTAAACATCCTTTGAAGCAGTGTCTCTTATGCAAGAAAGAGCAGCAGCTATCACTGAAAAAGGGGAGGGAATGGAGTTTCTTAGTAGCTTTTGCAGAAAACCATTGTAATTTTTCAGTTAGTGAAATGATTACAGACTTTTTAACTCTGGAGGCCTTTACAAATACAAGTGCTCAGTCTCTGTGTTAGTGGTGACGTTCAGGCTACATCTAAATGAAGATGTGTGTCCTTTTGTGTTGCTGTAACCAGAATTTGCCTAAAATGGAGAGCAATACAGGAAAAGGTAGGCATTGTGAGAGTATTTGGACACTCCAGCTTTGTGTCCTTGTAGTTATACAGTGAAGTAATGTGGAGGGATAGTCTTAAGAGCAGATATTTAAGAGTGTGTTGGCACAAGAGGAATCAAAGGCTGACTGGGATTTTCTTGACATGAGGGAGAAGTCTTTGAAAACAACAGTGGACTCTGATCTACAGGTTGGTCTGAAATGGAGCATTTTGCCAACACTGTTGCTTAACAGCATAGGAAGAAGTTGTGCCATAGCACTACGACTCATAATTTGAGCACAGACCTATTGGCAAGTACTTTGTTTTGCTAGGGCTGCCAGTTTTACAGAGAGGATGAGGAAAGCCGTGCCAGCATAAGCCCTCTCTGTAAGCCTCGTTAACTTCATGGTCTGGTTGAGTTGGTTTAGTTTGCATATGGCTATGCCAAAAAGATGCTTTTATGTAATAAGCATTATTTTTGTTAAAACCAAATACTAAACCAGATTCATCAACATTTGTGATACAGTTAAAGTGGTTTGCTGACTTTGCTCCTTGTGCAGACCTTGGGCAGAGGCTGGCTCCTCCACACAAGGTCTTGTCTCTCAAATGCCATAAGGGTCCTGGATGCTTCCCTGATTTCAAAGCATCATTTTGAGTATCACGGCTGTTGTAGAGTCTGCAGGACAGACTGTGAACCCATCAGGTCATAGAGTGTGTTTCAAAATCATATGGGACTTCGGTGCCCCAGTAAGGTTCTCTCACTGGTCTAGTGTAGTAAAAATAATCATACTTCTTAGAAATGGTTAGGTAATGAGAAATCTGGTCAAATTTTATAAGTGTACAGCTATAATAAAGTAACATAATGATGTCAGATCACCAGTGCTGCTGAGCAAATGTGTCACTTGCCCTGTTATTTACTTTTTCCTCTGGACAAAGCTTCACCAAATAGGAGCAAAGAGGTCTCATTTTACTGTGAGTCCTTGTCTGCTATTTCACTTGATATAACAAGGTGTAGGTGGACAGGCAAAATTACTTTCACTCCCATGTTTTTTTCAGATGCCACCAGGTGTTAACACATTTTCTATGCTGACCGTTTATCACGTCCAAGAGTGTCCCCTTTAAAAGGGAATAAGAATCTAAAGCAGCCAATGACCAGTTTCTTAGAACTGGACATCCTGGCACTCCTTAGCATAAAGGTAATTGCAGGGGCAAAACCATAGTGGGTTTGATTCACCTGTGCTGGGAGACTGGAATAACTGCCAAAATCGATACTGCTCTTCCAGTATATGAACAGAGCCTTGCTGGGGTGATTTTCTTCCCTTGGAAACAAAGTGGCGGTGGATTTACTTACCTAGTCAGTACTCCTCTTAATTTTACTCATGTAAGTAACTGTTCTTGGCAGGGTTGTAACAGATTCTACACTTGTGGCTTGGAGAAATTTATTATGCTTTTTCTGTAGAGCTATCTGCCTCCCTACCCCCATTTCCAGTGGAAACTGCCTTGTTTGTTACAGGTCATCCCACATCACTGCAGCACACTGGGGAAATGGCAATAGTTCAGCTACTTGGGTATTGATGTCGGACTTTTCTCTTTCTGCTCTTTTGTAACTTGACTGATATTACTTTGCTTTGTTTGAAGGTGGCAGTTAAGAGGGTAGTACGAGTAAAGCTACAGTTGCATGAGATGTAAATATACCATGGCTCTTTAGGTGCTAATACCATTCCAGGAGCAAGGAGCGCTGTAGGAGTTCTTCAAAGTGGACCAAAGAGAAAGTGGGAGGAGGAGCAGGGAAGGCAGGAGAGAGCAAGGTCAAGATGCCAGTCATGAAAAGTGAAGGACTGAGCAGATCTTGTAAATACCATCCCTAGATGGTAGAAAATGCTGAAGGTTGCTTCCTTGTTGTCATTGTCATTTCATTTTTGCTGATGAAGAGAAGACACCTATTGTCTCCTGCACAAAATGGAGTTACTCATGTGCTGTAGTGGAAGACATCTCACTGAAGTTAATGCAAGTTAGTTGTATGATGTTCAAGGAGGAGAAAGAACGGGGATTTTCTGTAGGCACATCAGGTCCTGTAAATAACAGTACTGTGCTTGTGTATACATGCCCCAGCTAAGCTAGAAATGGCCTGAGTAAGGACCAAGGGCCACCCTACTGGGCTCACCATGCACCAGGTGGGACACATAAAGGCTGCAGTTATGGGTGCTTTATTTTTTTTATTTTATTTTATTTTCCACCCCTAGCATAATTTGGAGATGACTAAAATTGTGGGTTTAAATTTGTGTAATTAAGCTTGGAGACATATGCTGGTGTTTTAATGTTTCTTACTCAGTTTTGTCATAAGTCAGTTAGGAGCAGGTAGAGACTAAACTGATTCTGTCACTCTTAATCTGGGGTTTCTATCACCTTAACTAAATTAGTTTAATTGAATCAAACACTGCTGCATTCCTCAAACGGTCTCCCAAAAAGGTGCCTGTGCTGGCACATATGTTATATGCAAGAACGTGCATGTGTGCTGAATGTGTGTGCCACCGTGTGCAAGCAAGCAGCAACTTCCTAAAATATCAACCTGCATATCTGTTTGGGCATTTATAGGTTGCTAATTACTTTGATATTACATCTAATGGAGAGTTGTAAATCCCCTTATAAATTCAGTTCACTGCTTTGGCGGCTTTGCTGACAGACTAGTAAACAATTTCTATTCAGAGTGCAATTTTCTAGTTTAGGAATGTAGACACTTAGATTGGAACTCAGCATTTTAGGGAGAAATGTCTAAAACGTTTACATAACCTATTTACATATGAATACAAACATTACAGACTTTATATTAACCGCCCTTGTTGTTACTCATTACTATGCACAGAAAAAGACATCAGCATTTCTAGTAGCATCTACAAAATTATAAATATGTGATAGAGTAATTACTGATTTGGAAATCCAAATTATATTAAAATGATTGTAGCATCTGTGTCTCCAAAACCCTCTCCATTTGTCAATTCTAATCTTTTATTGCTTAGGCAATAAACATGAGTCTGATGTCTGTTTACACAGTTCTTTATGAATCCCACCTCACACTCCCCTTGAAATTTAAACAGAAAGTGGAGGAAGGGGAGAAGTTGGATATCAAGGTATCTTAAATCCATCCACAACTGTTTCTCTTGCCTTTGCTTTACCCCACACTCTCAAAAATCTTGCAGAACATCACGGAATTACAGGATGACCTGAGTTGGAAGGGACCTACAAGGATCATCAAGTCCAACTCCTATCTCTGCATAGGACAGATCCAAAATTTACACTGTGTGTCTGAGTGCATTGTGCAAATGCTTCTTGAATATTGTCAGGCTTCCCTAGGGAGCTGTTCCAGTGCTCTACCGTCTTCTGAGTGAAGAACCTTTTCCTAATATCCAACTGAAACCTCCCACAGCACATCTTCCTGCCATTTCCTCGGCTCCTATCATTGGTCGCCAGAAAGAAGAGATCAGCTCCTCCTCCTTGCCTTTTGAGGAGGCAGTAAACTACTATGAGGTCCCCCCTCAGTCTCTTCTCCAGGCTGAACGGACCAAGTGACTTCAGCTGCTCCTCATACAACTTCCCCTCTAGACCCTTCACACACTTTGTGGCCTTCCTCTGGATGCTCTCCAGTAGTTTTACATCCTTTTTATGCTGTGGCGCCCAAAACTGCATACAATAGTTGAGGTTGGGTCACACCAGTGCAGACTAGAATGGGACAATCAAATCACCTTCCTTGACCAACTAGCAATACTGTGCTTGATGTACCCTGGGACGTGGTTGGCCCTCCTGGCTAGCAGGACACACTGTTGGCTCATGGTCCACTTGCGTCGACCAGAACCCCCAGATCCATTTCTGCAGGGCTGCTCTCCAGTCTCTTGCTCCCCAGTCTCCAACACAGGGTTGCCATGTCCTAGGTGGAAACCTCACCACTTGCCCTTGTTAAACCTCATGTGACTGGTGATTGCCTAGCTCTCCAATTTGTGTAAAACCCTCTGTAGGGCCTCTTTGGCCTCAAGAGTGTCAACAGCTCCCCCCAGTTTCGTGTCATCCGTTAACTTGATTAGCAACCACAAGTTGCCAGGAGGATCATACTGGAGCTGATGAGATTTTGCCCTTGTGGTAAAAACTGCCTTCCAAGAAACAGAGATCAGTTCGAGGCTGATCCTTTACCCTTTTTACTGCATACTGGCTTGACTCAAATGGTTGTGAAGCTTCTGTAAGCCATGGAAGCATTTGGTGTGCTCCATGGCACGAGTGGATGAAACTCAGACCTTAATGTGGTGACTGCGATGCAGAGTAGAAACCGAGGCTACATTCTGATGCTCTTCATCACAATGGTACTTTACTTTCAGAGGAGACCGTTTAGGTGTCATCAGGTTTGGGTAGCAGATTTCATATGTCAGTAAATAATGATAAAAGTAATATTGCTTCCTGTTTTGCAGAAAGGCAGAGATTTCCCTCCGAAGGTCGATTTGCCTTGCAGCAGAAACCACAGTAGAAGCCTCTTTGCTGCTTCCTGCACTTCTGGCTGCTACAAGATGCTGCACAAAGGAATTTATTCATGGCTCGCTGAGCTGTGGTTATTTGTAGCAGTGTCTGCTTCCAAGTTTTTAAATCCTGGACCAAAGTTCCAATCCAAAGAAGTCAATGGGATATAATTTACTTGAAAATAATGTGCATGCTAGATACGGGACGTCCTGATGTTGCAGATGCTCTGATAAACAGAGTGGGGATTGACACTGCCTGTAGCTTTTATCTCTCTTTACACTTTCTGGCCTGTATATGCATAATAACAGTTCTGTGAGGTGAAATGCTGCTGTGTAAATAAAATATTCATCACACCTGCAAGGGAAGTTTGAATAAAATCCCACATAGTTTTACTGCATGAGCAATGAGATATCGGAAATGACAAATGGGTTGACAAATGGTGTGCAGTGCACAAATAACATTATTTATTTACTCAGTCATGTTGGAGTGAGATGAGGTTCACTGGCTTTTGAGAGTTGTCAGAGTACTTGTAAAGGCAGAGGCTGCAGGATCAAGCCTGAGCCGCTGGCCCTGGCAGGTAGGTAACTGTTAGCTGGAAAACTGAAGCATCTCTTTCCCAGGCTGCGCAATTTCAATGAGCGTCAGATAGGGTGAAGCTGGTTGGGACAGAAGGAGTTTCCTAGTTGATCAATATTTTAGGTTTTGCCTCTCAATCTGCTCACACTAAACTGTTTCTCAGCACTGTCCATATGCCTGTACTGGCTAATTCAGTATACTAAGGGAACTGGCTGTTTATACAGAGCACTTCAAAAATCATGGAGTGAGACAAATGCTGTTAAAGGCACCAATGAGGTAAGGAAAAGCCTCATCTTATCAACATTTGAAAAATAGCTGACTTTCTATAGATGCACTGAGAAAAAGAAGTTGAATACCGCTTGTGACAAGCCAGTCTATTTTACACTAGAAAAGAAAATAAAATGCGTCAGTAACCTGTTATTTTTACTGCCTTCAGGGTTAGCAGTAGAGAGTATACAAACAGTTTCTTTAATCTCAAAGCTGAGTTAATAAGCCCTCACCCCTAACTGCTTACTCTCCAGCACCTGAGTTCTCATTCATCACTGCTTCTCATTATAGCCAGGCTGCAAAATGGACTACCAAAATACTGCAGGATTTTAAGTCACCACAATTTTAATGCCATTACATGGAACAGAATGTATCATATTTTCCATTGCTGCTTTTGTCTATATGTTAATTGGTCAAGTATTCACCAAGAGCAGAGCATGCATGACACTGTGTTCTAGCAGTCCAACATACCCTAGAAACGTAGCGTGCCATTTTCAGCCCCTACCAAAATGGTACCTCAGTTACTCAGAAAAAGTGAAGCCCATAGCAAGCAAAAGAAGTTGGACATAACCTCCATAAGGATGTTCTATAGAGGATGGAAACTAAGAGTTTGCCATTCGTGGAATTAAACCCAACTCTTTCAGATCCTGAACAAAAACTGTGGTGCTGAACTACTGCAGAGAGCAGGAATGAAATACATTCAATTGAGAAGGCCTCATCAGAGCAGTGTGCTCAGCACTAACGATCCTGATAGAGTGCAGGACTTCAGAGCTTGTGATTTTTAAGGCTGGAAGGTGTCATGGTATTATCAGCAGTTATTTTCTAGGAATTATTGAGCTGATGCAAGGGCCCCTGTGTTATAAGGCTCAGGGAATCACTGCTTGGTGGCCTCAGGGGAGCACAGCTGTCACCTTTGCACCCACATCTTTGTCTCCTTGAGAGAATAGAGAGCCTTGTAAATAAAAATGTCAACAGGACACACATGAAACTGAACGTGACAAAAAGTCCAGTAGCAGCTTTGAGGTCTCAAGCATCCAGCACAGAGTTCAGTAGAATCAAAAGCCACTTGGCAAGTTACCCCTGGCCGGGAAACACAGCAGGAGCCATCATGTGTTTAGAAGTAATTTTCTGGCTGTGATGCCAGGCACTGAAGATCTGCCTGGCCACGGCCTCTGCTCAGCAAGGGATGCTCTTTGGGGTTTTTTTCCGTCATGGAGAACTTTTCCTATGACCTTACCAAAGCTTCCAGGATTTGCCTGAGCATCTGCAGTCAATTCAGTGAAAATCCAGAGAGTCTGGGCAGATGGTGGTTGGTTATGTCCGGCTGATTGCAGTTTAAGCACTTGTTTGCATTACTTATGCAAGGCAGGGGACAGAATTTCTCCCCCAAACTGGATCTTTTGGTAAGTCAGAGCAAGGGAGCTGGTTTTTTGAGGGCAGGAGAAGAGCAGGCCAAGAGGAGCATTTTAGGGAGCAGCGTGGTAAGGGTGCAGGGTGTCGCCGATAATCCTGTAGAGGAGTTGGGCACAGTTATGGATGAGCGTAGCTGAGTGTGGGTTGCATGTATAGGGTGGTCCTTTTCATCAACAATGTTTTAAAATCTTAATATTCAAGGGAAGCTTAGGATGAATGGTTTGGGGAGTTTCTTTGGTGACATGAACCAGTGAAACTCTTTGTGCATTTTTATAATCAGGGAATATCCTTGATTGTGCACTCCCTCTGCCCAGCTCAGACCCTGTTAATGTTCCTGTAAATGACTGTGCACCCACCGAATTCAATGGGCTGTGGATCCAGTCCCATGAGGAAAAGAAATTATTTGGCCAGCACTATAGTTTGTTGTTTTGTTTTGGGTTTTTTTGGTTTTTTTTGTTTTGGTTTTTTTTGGTTTTTTTTTCCAAGAAGAGGTTGCTTTTGTGCTACTTGCAGTGAGGTGAACAGTTTATGCCTCCCTCCTGGCAGGGCTAAAGTACTCATGACCTAGCCCATGATGTGTTTGGGAGTAGACCTTTTCATACAGGTACAGTGACTCTCGTAAGATAAAAGGGCAAGTATCGGAGGCTATAGTCCTCTCTACTTTGGTGGCAGCTAGCAGAGCAAGCTAGCCTGCTTCAAGGAGCATTAATGCGCAAAAATATGCTGTATCTTCTTATCTCTCAAATGCAATGAGGAGCAATGTGATAGTGGGAGCCATGCTCCCTTGGGAAACCCTGCTGCCAAATTGGAAAGCGTCACATGGCTATAGCAGTGCAGCTCCTTGTCATGAAATGGAGGATTTTATTTGCTTTTATTAAGTAACAGAAGCTTAATTAAGTTTCTCCTGAATATAATAAAGTGATAGAACTGGATGTAGATCAGTCCCAAGTAATTGTTTCACTTCTTTACCAGCTGTTTAACTGATACTCAAGTGTTAAGCAAAACTGCTGAATTTCTCTTTAATTTTTTTTTTCTAGTTTTGTAGGGGCTAAGTGGTCTATTTCCCAGGGGACTGTGAAGTTAGGCTTGGTCCTTTGACCCTAATTAATCAATGGCTAGGCTCTCAGTGCTGGCTGTGGAATGCTCTTCAATTGCTCACTTATGCAGTCATTTGTTTTGTTTAACCTGCAGTGGATTAAACTGTTATAAAGGTTCTCTGTGTAGAACAGCTCTAGTCTTACAACAGCAGGCTCTCCACTCGATCCCCGATTCCCCTGGGGACATGGCAGGGAGACAAGGGAAGGATGGTTCTCCCCACTCCTCCCTGCCGCACTGCCTGGATCTGCTGGTATTTCCCCAGCGCCATTGGTGAGCTTCCCAGGGCTATGCTTTTGGCAAAGGGAATATCGTTAGCTGTTAGTATAACCCAAGAATTCGCCAGATAGATGCCTCACTTTCTTTCATTAAATGTGAAACTTTAGAGACAGAAACTTTAATGATTTTCTGTGCGTGTGTGTAATACTGTATGCTCTGCTGGGACCCCTCTGGAATCCCATGTCTCCAAACAGCTGTCAGACAGCTCAAATTCTTTTCTGAACTGCCAATCTCCAAAAATATTTCCTTCTCTTCTCGCGTATGGAATTTCGCCCCTGACTCAGTGTCTGCACAAAGTCATGGCAGGATTCAGTGACAAAGTTAAGGCTGCCAAAGCATTAGGGCCAGAAATAAGATCTTTTATACCAGTTGTAGAGGGGGACCAGGACTATAATTTTCCAGGGTACTTTGCTTTCTCTTCCAGCACCAGTGAATTGTTTTAAGACAGTGTGTTTCTTGTAATGATTGTTGTTAACATTCAGAAGAAAGCTAGATCATTTTAACATGTTTCAAAAAGAGATGTTAAGATTTATCTTCCTTTTTATTAGACCCACTGCACCAAGGCATCCAGTGTCTTTAGAAATGTAAGTAATGAAAGGCAGAGAACAAATGTGAAATACAGAGATGATTTATAGAGACATCTGATTAATTTATCCTGCATCTTTATCATCTCATCCATCTCCCTGGACTTCAGCTAGTACATCTGAGCAGCATCAGTCATATATTTCTAGAGCTGACTTGCTGGAGACATGCTTCATGCTCTGGAATGTAGATTTCCCAGTTCTGCCCCATATAAGACTCCTTTGCAATCCTGGGCAGGTGTTTTCTTCTTTCACAGAGCTATCTAGTTTGGCTTATCAAAGTGGTTAGGCACTCTGTGATGCAGTCTGCTATCTGAAAAATGCTTTACAGCCAACAGCTTCACTTCTCTCCATCAGAACCAAGGAGTCTCAGGCCATGCTCGAGCAGCTGGGCCTTTTTCCAAGAAGAACCAAGCTCTCTGGAAAAATTCCACTCCAGTGGGAGCCAGAGACTTTCTGGAAAACTTGGCCTTTGAGTTTAGCATTCTCAAAGGAAGCCTTCTTACATACAGTTAGTTTAATTCTGTGCCTACAGTATTAGGCAGGCTCTGTAGTATGAAATAGCCAATCCTCCACTAACCACATATTTTCTGCATTTTCACAAAGAAGACTCGAGGTCTGCAGAAGCTGTTCTGCTCTGTTCCTACCACTTGTTATCCCAGAGACATTCAGAGGCCATTTTCCTACCAGACTTTTTCTCAAGATAGTCTTTTTAGCCAAATGTGTATGTTTTTAAAATATATAATTTAAAGGCAGATAAGGTATTTAATGAATAAGTAGTGTCCCTTTCAGAATGGTAATCAGATAGGGCAGAGCAGGAAAACAGCTGGTGGGCATATATAGCTGAAAACTTTAAAAAGATAGATAGACAGATAGATAGATAGATAGATAGATAGATACATTGATACATAGATACATAGATAGAAAGAATAGATATGCTGAAAACTGCCCCAGGAAAGACAAATGAAGGAATAGGGTGGTAGGAGGTCAGGGACATGTGACCCCTGACTTCTTCCAGCTTACTGCTGAGCACAGTGTGCAAAAGACTCTCTGGAGCTGCTGGACAGATGTTCTCACAAATGTATCCCTCTATCCCCTCCCATGTTTTGCTGCATGCAGACATAGATTGTTCAGTGCTATGTGTAGACATTTTGAGGAGCATCTCAATGGTGGTTTCCAGTAATATATCTAAGATTAGGTGCTTTTTTGTCTTTTTTTTGTTTTTTTCCCCCCTTGCCATGTGCTTCCATATGTGCTTTGTGTGAGCAGTGCTGGGCTGGGATGTGTATGAAGTGTTTTGCGACACTCTGCTTTCTCTTGTGCATAGAATCAAAGTGCCTTTGTTCAAGCTTTGGGCTGAAGATCAAAGCGGCAGAGTTGGCTGTGTTGGAATAAAATAAAGAAAAATCCCTCTTGAATATCAAAACATTTAGTTAATTTCAGGATTATTTTTTGAGAAAGTTTAATTTGTTTCTCATTGTTCAATTTGTACTGCTTTAAGGTCTGAGACACAGAGACTGAGACTCCTTTGCACAAAGTGCCCTACAAAATTGGGCACCATTAATAGATGCTGTGTATGACCTGGCAGGCTGTTTGTTTTCCTTGCCAATATTATGTTTTTGTCTGAACTTATTTAGCCATGATGCTAAAGGCAGAACCTGTTACATGTTGATCCTACTTCTCACTTGGTTGTGAAGCTTTCCCCTCCAAGAGGCTGAGGGGTGATGAACTGAAAGCTATGGACCTTTACTTAAAAATCACTTCAGTATGCAGTTGACAGGAGTGATGAAGAGAGAGATTGCTCTGGGTTTTAGAAACAGAGCTGCATGGATGCCTTTGATTCACTCCCAAGTTCATCAGGGAGTTTCCCAGCTTTGACCTCCAACACCGTTTGAACGTATTCATTTTTGTTTCATGCAGTCATTCAATTATTGTGTCAAATTTGAGATGGAATGCTGTACAAATGATTTTGGCCCCATGCCTTTCTTTAACCCTGTCTGCAGAAGTGAAAGGCTAATACTTTAAACCTACCAGCCCACAAATACAGATTACTTTAGAGTGTTTAGAGACAATATTCTCCAATCTCAGTTTTTCCTTTTGCAGGAATCAGTCAGTAGCTGGGACAAGCTTTGAGTGGTGACAGTAAATGGCAGCATTGCGGTTATTATGGGCTGTGTAATTCTTTGTGCTTTCAGAAAAAGAGACAACTAGTGAAGGGGAGTGCAGTGGAAGTAATGCCAATTTTCCTTTAAGAACAGGACAGATTATCTTTTTTTTATTAATATATTTAAAAGGCTTTTAAATGTTCACATTCAGATTTGCTTTTTTGTTCAGCTAGTGCTGATCAGCAGGTTTGTACCTCACAGTGCTACAGGGTTACAGTGCCTTTGTGTCCAGCACAGCATTGGGTCCCTGTGCTGTGAACTTGCTGGCTAGCTAGGTTGACTGAGGGTCTGAACATGCTTCAGAGCTGTTGTTGGGAAAACAATCCTTTGCCACTTGCTGTTTCTATCCCAGCTCTGGGTAGCTGCACTGAAGAAGGAAAACTGGGCAGTAACTTACATTGCCTTGTGTTAATATGGCAGTGAAGACAAAGGAATGTGTAACGCCAGCTGAAATTCAGCCCAGACCTCTAGTCTTTAATTTGACCTTCTAACCCAAATTAAAAGCCAGATTGTATTCTCTTCACATTTATTTTAACTAGTGTTAACTCTAGCTAAACCAATAAGCCTTTTATTGGTTTGTTTGTTTTAGGTGCTTGCTGTCCTCTCCGGATATCCCGTCAGTGTTTTGTAAAGTGGACTTTTATTAGGATGCTACAAAAGTTTATAGAGTTGTCCTTTTAAAAGGACAGCTGTAGTTCTTTAAAAGATGAGCTTTACATCCTTAAGGGTTGGCTGGTTTTTTTTCAGCCTTATGAATCAGCATCCAATAAAAGACGTTAGTCTACATTTCAAACCTGGCCTTGCTTGTGTCCTCAGCTCCATGCAGCTGAAACAACACTATAACTGCTTTGGGTGTGCTTGGTGTAGATCCATTTTCCATGATAACCTAAACCTTTTTTTTTTCAAATATACCTGATGGTTTGGACTGATCATTGTTTTGTCATTCTTGCACTGATTGTAAATATTTCTCCTACCAAGCTTGCATTCATGTTCTCTGTTGCTACAGGGATGCTGTAGCCAGGCACATTAGCACAAGGCACTTGGCAGGTTTTCATTGACTTTGAGGATCCATCTTCCTTCCTCACTGTTAATCACTAAGAGATAGGACAGTAAGCAATCCAAGGAAACCATAAAATGTAAGAGATGTGGTGAAACACAGAAGAAAAAGGTTTCATTGCTTGTGGGGACCCTGCTTTGGAGAGCGATGATGAGCTAGGAAGTTCCTGCTGACGGGTCCTGCCCCACACCTCAGCCTCCTGAGCTGGGTAATCCCTGGCAACAGAGTAGATGCACCATGTGCAGGGGTGCCCCAAATTGCCATTAAATCGGTTAAATATTGTGACTTTGCTGTTAAATGCTTCTTGTTAAATTTTAAGGGCCTTATCAATGAGCTGAAACAGTGCAATTACTTTTTCTTTTTTCCTACATAAATCTGGCATTTAATTTATTTCCAGAACCTGCTTTCTGTCCTGCTCCCAGGCTAGCTGTCATATAGTAGTCTCCTTGATGAACTTTACAGCTCGGATTCAGTTTGGTTCTGCAGGATTTTTCTGCTGTTTGGCTGGCTAGAGTTTTGGTGGGGTTTTCATGGTTTGTTTTTCTTCAGTTTTGCTTTGCTCAATATAAAATAATAATCAGAGGAACAAAATGGGTTGAGGTTATAGAAATAGCGCTCTTTTTTCCCATCAAACATAATAAGATTTTACAATAACCATAGACATTTAAATGTATCTCGTTGGCATATCTCCACAAAGGCGCTTGGTGAGTCTGCAATTAGAATGCTCTGCCTCTCCTTGTATTAATTTGATCACATAAGCAGCAGCCTATCTGACAGCTTTAGCACCTAGATAGATAATCAGAACCTGTCAATAAAACAACAAAATGCACTGTGTAGTGAGACTTGTCTGTGCTAGCATTAAACACTGCAGATAATTATATTGCAGCAGAGGTTGGAAAGCCAGCTTCTCTGTGCTCCGAAAGATCAATAAAAAGGCCCATTCATGGGGAAGAAAATGTTAGAGAAACTGGATTTTCATCTCCCTGCCATTACATCCTTTGCTTTTAAGGTTTTGCAGAGGCAGTGAAAGAGCCTGTTGAGGAATTCTTTGTTTCTGGAAGCTAAACAGGTGGAGGATTTAGCTTTGCTTTTGTGAAACATGTTACTGAAAGCAAATATGGTGAACCGAAGTCTTTTCTCAGGGCTTGTGGTTCTGTTCTCCCCTCTACATCCTCTGCTGCCTCTCTTCTCTGCTGTCTTTCCCCTTCTCCCCCTTATTTGCAGCATGTTAACTGCACTTAAAAGTGACAATTCTCTTTGCTTCCTGTTTTGGGTTGGCTTTTTTTTTTGTTTGTTTGTTTTTTGTTTTTATAGGGCATTTTTTTTTCTTGGCCCTTTCTAAAGGGTTAATTTGAAAATACCACATATTGACAGGGGAGAACACGCTCCTGGCTGACTTATTTGCTGTGACAGCCTCTTTTTTAAAGCAGTCATCCAGAGAGACTTTTGTGTTCCAAAGAGATTTTTGTGTTCCAGAGAAGGAGAAAGATGTCTTGCAGTGTTGCCATGAAAGATAATGAATTAAATTTTGTCTTTTACTGTAAAACCATTAGAAAAGTATAACAGATATTGAGAAAGAAATTTAGATGTTGATGTCTTGGCTATAATAGTGTGCCTAGGTATTTGATAGGTGCCTTGTCTCTGCAGAAAAAGAATAAAGTGTATGTAAAGGAGGTGTCTCAGTTAAGGGAAGAAGGAAATAATATCTTTGGGTTTTGGTGATTGGTGCTTGTGGACACAGGTGAGACAGTTTGGTTGGCACTTGTGGGCATTAAGAATCCATTGCTATAAGTTGCTGTAGTTGAGGGGTAGCACCAGCTAGCAGCAAGGGATGGATATGGCAGCTCAGTGCTTTTTTGTACCAATCTAAATCCTTGGTCACGTAGCCTGAAATTTTCTGATCTTCAGTGCATTTAAGAGCCTGGACTCTGATGTCTGACTGTAGATTCAGAGGGAGCAAGTGGCTTCCCCATTTGTAGTGGCTTCCAGCAGGCCCTGTTTGCAAAGGCTCCTGGCCACAGTGTCATAGAAAGCATTGTTCCACCTCAGAAGTTCTTGTCTCCTTGAAGGTAAAGTCCAGAAAAAAAGGGGTGTGTTGGGGATGAAATAGATGTTTGAGCTTCTAGGCTATTTGTGGACCTGTGCAGGGATTTCTGGTTGTTCTTCTCCTGGTGTCCTTAGAACAATGAGTGCCTGCTCCTGTGGTTTTAGCATCTGATTTTCTTGTCTCAGGAAAATAGTCCCCACCTGGATGTGGAGCTAGAGGACTTATTGGTATTGCTCCTGTGTTGAAAAATGCTGAATGGCTTTTGTTTGGGATTGATCTTTTATTTTGTGCTGCCTTTGCATTTTTGTTCTGGCAAACATATTGCCCCAGACATATCTACCCTGATACTATTGACATTGTGATGTTAAAGTTTCTGGAAAGGCCTAAAATAAGCATTACCTGCCAAACTTTTTTTTTTCCTTTCTTTCTTTTTTGGTAAATATATCAACAGTGTTCACATTGGAAAAAATCAAAGATGTCAGGAAGGTGTTTATGAATTAAAGTGTTTCTGCCTCTCTATCACAAGACAACCTTGTCAATTAAAAATCATAAAAAAAAGTTGCAAGGGAAAAGGAATAGAAGTTTGCTGAAGGGAAATTAAGTTTTGGTGTTGTTTTTTTTTTAAATTCTGAACTGAGAGTTGCAAGCAGAGTTGAGCCCTGCAGCTGGTTCTGAACTCAAATGCTTCCTTCAGTCCCACTGCTATAAATGCAAAACAAATGCCACATGAATTATTATTACTGTTTCACATTCAAACTCTTGAAAGTCATTTTCCACTGGAACTGGGAGAAGTTCTGAAAAAATAATTCATGTTTTCTGTTACACTGTATGTGTTACACTGGAATTGACACTTCTAGGAGAAATATTTTTCCACATCTGAATGACAAACAAGTACCTTAAGAAGTGGGATTAAATGGAGCTGGAAAGAAGGCATAAAGAACCCCTTTTTTTCTTTTTTTTTTTTTTTCATGTAACTGGGATAGTTTACACTTTTCCCAGGAGGTAATTTTTCCTCTCCAAAACATATATGTGAATAACATGAACTTCTGCTTATGAGCTGCTGGGCGCTTAAAGGCATACCTCAGTCTTAACTTTTAGGAGGTATTGAGGTGTTTTCTTTTCCTGAACATACAGAAATATATGTTGCCACCAGTCTTTGCAGTTGGGGTGAAAATGCAGATCTTGGTTTGGTTTCTGATCTCTTAGGCTTGATGTAGGAATCTGCACTTTGGCAAAGGTGGATGTGAGATACTGGCTATTCCATTGAGTACACTTTGCACCACACAAGTGTTTACAGAGGAACTCGGGCACTGGCAAGTCATGTCTTCCAAAATGGAAAATGCAGCGGGTATTTTTCTTGCTAGCATGAATGCTATGGCAGCACAGTGAGTTATTTCTTGTGAAATGTGCGGACACTTGGTCCAGGTAAAGTCGCTACCCATGCCATCAGCATATATCAGTGGTGTGAGATGTACAGGGCCTCTGAGAAGCAGGGTCTGTCTTCCAACTTGCACTTCAGGGAACAGCAAAAGAAAGGAATGATTGCAGGTAGAAATAAGGACTTCAAAACAAAAATCAACCCCAAACAAAATGATGACTCTAAATTCCTTGTCATATTTCATTATATATGTCAGTAAGGGGAACTAAAATAACCTGAGGAGTTGCTTTAATTCTTCCGTGTCTCCAGAACAGTTGCCTTAAAATGTTGTACAAGCAGATGAAATGGATGCTGTTTGTTTGGGTTTTTTTTAATAGGCATAAAATTGTCTATCTGATCCCCCAAGTTCACAGATTCCTCCCACAATTCTCTTGTTCACTTGATGTCAAAGCATATGGAGAATGAAAAAGATACACTGAGGGATGAGGAGACACTTAGGAAAGCTGCAGCATGAGGGCAAGGCAAGCGAAAGAAGCAGTTTTTTTTGAAGGAGCTGATGAATCAGTGCTAGAAATAAACACTCTTGTCAAAAGGCAGTAGTAAGAAGTATAGATGGGTGTAAAAAAGTGACTGTAGTTTTCTGGAGTATACTTACACTAAAGCCAGCAATGCAAATGGTTGCTGCCCTGTTGGAGGGGAATCTAGCAAGATGCAGATCTACTGTTTCTAGCGTAAAGCTAAGGGACCTGGGTAAGGTTTCTGTGATTGCCCTGTAGGATAAACAGATTTATACTTGACTTGATGCAGTGCTGGTTCTCACTACAAATTGTAAATCCAGTAGTTAGTAAAGACCTTCCTTCAAGAAAGGAGGAAAAAAAGAAAAGAAAGGGAAAAAAAAAAGTCCCTACCAAAATAAAAACAGTGGATCACTGTCGCATTGACTGGAAAGGTCCATACCCAGCACTGAGCCTCACAACTCACAGGAGTTTAGAGCGAGTATACTAAGACTGAAGCACCAAGAAATCCCAAGATTCAATATGTAAACCCATTATTTATGAAGAATAGCTCATGGGCTGATTTGCTGAGAATGTTTTAAGGCATGATTATGTGGGTTTTTTCCCCCCCCTCTCTTTTCAATACTAAGGATGCATTTCCTTTTATACTTGTCCTTTTCCATGTCACTTCTTGTGTGTCACATCGTGTCACTTGAGCCTTTAATCTATTTGGAAAGAAATATGACAAAACCAAAGGGACCAAGAAACTGTTTTGAAAGTGGGGAAGAAGTATGAACAAAAGCATAGCAACTAGAGCTTTAATGAGGAGTGTTTTTTACCTCTTTCTCCCCTTAAAATTTTTGTAGCCTAATGTTTGACATTCATAGATAGTTGAACAGGTATTAGTTTCTTTTTAAGGTTTTTAGTCCAAATTGCCCTCATCCTTGAAATGCGCGACAATGGGACCCTGCATGTTTCATCCTGGAGTGATAAAAAGAAGCTTGAAATGGCAAGTGCTTGACACAGTTTTGCTGCCCATGTGAAATGAGTGTGACAAAGAGAGGAAGCTGAGTTTCTCTGGTTTTGGAGGATCTTTTTGTATGAGTCCTTTCTTTGCAAATTTTGTGAGGTACCACATAGTATTTGAGTTTTTATTTAGGATTTTTTTTTTTTTGAGGTTTCTGTGCTTGGTATGGTCTGTGCTTTGCCACCCCTTGATCCAGGGATCTGCAAGGGTGCTTCAGGACTTTCTAGAGTTGGGGGTAAAAGCCCATACCAGCACCCTGTGTTCTGCACTCTACACCTTGTATCTTGGTGCTTTTACTCCCTTTGCTTATATCCCAGAAGGCAGCCTACATTTTGGAAGCTTAAAGCTGGCATTTTACAGCCTTCAGCTTCCGAAAGAAGTTTTGAAATACTGGTTATGAACCTGGAGCTTTATAGATTGCATATTTTCACTTCTGTTTTTTGTATCCAAGTTCTTGCATAAAAAAGAAATGGTCACAAGGAAACGTGGCCATTCAAAGCAAACACTTCCTTACAGACAGAAAGGAAGAAAACATGCTCAGATGAACCCTAAATGTATCTGTTCCTCCCCCCCTACTTCCAATTCCTAATAATTTTGGATCCCGACTCATGATTTCGAAATGTCCCTGATCCGTTGCTCTGAGTCTATGTAATATGGCCAGTGCTGTTCCTCCAGCCAAAGAAACTACTGATTAGGCCAGTGCAATTGCTTTTTGAAAGGCGTATTGAACCCAGTAAAGGATTTTTGTTGAAAGTGAAATTTTGGATGCTGTTCAAGGCCTCTCCTGGAAGACTGCCCACTCACATGGTCCAAGCTGCCTATGCTATCCCAGACAAGCCACCTGTCTGTAAGTAGCAAAGATGAGGACAACAAAGTTATGCTTTTTGTAAATAAATTTATTTTTCCATGTGTATAATAAAACTAGTCATTTGCTGTGATAACTGTTGTCTTTCAACTAGGAAACATGAGAATGTTCCAGCCTTCTGGATTTTCTGTTATCCAGCAAAACAGCCCAATGAACAAGCATATCAGCTCTTATTAATCTTTCCATAAAGTTAAAGAAATTATAGAGCTTAAGGCAGTCACTAATGAATCAATTTTAATTTGTGGGCTCAAACAAAATCCTTATTAAGGCTGACAAGCTATAGCCTAAGGTAAACATGAAGCATTTCCATTGCAGACCTATATGAGTTGTGTAGTGGATGTTACAGCTTCTGCTGGAAGAGCAGGAGGGTCAGGGTCGCATGTCACATCAGAGGAGGCAGCATCTTAGAGAAAGCAAATGCAGTGGTCTAGCCCTTAGGAGGTCTCTTTCTATCATGCTAAAGCATAAAAAAATATCAAAGACTTATTTTATTTCTCTCTTTTTTTTCTTTAAACAAACTAGCAGAGAATTTTTCTCTGTAGAACTACTGTTTTCTAAGTTCTTTTGCATTCCAAAATACACAAAAGTTGTACATAGAGGTGCTTATAGCATGAAAGCAAAGGCAGATATGGGTTTCTACACATGTACATATCAGTTGCTTATGAATGTAAGCCATATGTGCCACATGCAGCCCAGCCTGCATGCGTGCTCTTAACCTGAAAGATGCTCACTGCAGGGGGCAGGATCACTTCCTTCTCTTTGTGCTTGTATGGCAAGATCTTCAGTGAGAACAAAGTTTGCTTTTGGAAAAAACAAATTGTTTCTGGAGCTGTGTCCATGCTGAGCCATTTATAATTAATGCAAGTGTGTTGGCTGTGTATGAAAAACTACTGTTTTGGTTTTCAGACAGCTTATTTGGTGATTTTTTTTTGTCTGCTAAAGTGTTGCTGTTTCTAGTCTTTGCCTTGTATTAAACAGCGTTATTCAAGATGACTGTTTTTTTCTGGCAACATTCTGTAAATATTTTGTAAAATATATTTGTGCAAGTATTATTTTTCCACAAATGCTGTTGGTTTACTCTTTGCATTTCATGTTGTGGAGATGCAGGTATTCCAGGTCATTTGAGGTCAGTGTGATGGAGTTTGGGTTTTGAGAATTAAAGGATCTGTAATTATTTTTTTATAATCTCAGTTTATTTCTAAAGAAATATCTCCTCGTGCTGTAAGAATTGCTTGGAGGAGAAGGGGCTGTGTCACCATGCTTCTTCTCATTTGGCAATAAGCTGGTGAAGACATTGGTGTTTGTCATCAACCTTTGTGCGCTCTCTGGTGAGCTTCCCCAGCTGATGCTGAAGTCATGGCTTCTGCATGTTTGCTCCTGTTGATGCTGGAGGGTTGCGCAACCCCTTGACCTGTCTTTCTTTCTAGGCTGTTTCTGACTCTCTCTTTTCTTCTTTTTCAGATGCAGTAATCGGACCCAATGTGCAGTTGTCGCTGGCCCTGATGTGTTTCCAGACCCTTGCCCTGGGACATACAAATATCTGGAAGTGCAGTACGAGTGTGTCCCTTATAGTATGTATCTTAATATATTTACATTTGTTTCTTTAGTAGATATCTGATTTATTGTGGAGACTGGGCCAATCTTGAGCTTGTCTCTTGTGGCCTGAGGGCAAGTAAATGCTCAGTGCCAAACCACTTGCATTATATGAGACTGAGCTGATAAGATAAGAAAAATTGTTCTTTGTGCAAGGTTTGTGCTTAGGTTAAAAATATCTGAATAGTGCCCCATGTTTTTCTTGCTGTACAGTGTAACAGTGACATATCACCTTTTGGAAAAACTTGGGAAGCCCAGTTAGTGAAAGCAGACCAGAAGAATGAAGCATTATTTCTAGCTTACAGCTTCTCTTTCCAGAGCTTTATGCTTGTAGTTATATAGCAGTATGCTTCGACCCACCTGTGTCCATGTCATTAGTGACTTTTGTTAAGTGCCTTAAATACAGTATTGTATCACCAAGGAGGTAGAAAGCTAATGTTTTTGGAATTTCTGTCATTGATGGTAGAAAATATTAATCTATAATCTTCCAAAGTTATGAAGGCACATTATACACAAGCCATTTAGCCTGAATTTTTGAGGATAGAAAGACAGTCATCTGGGATTATAGCAATTAGACTGAATGGGATATGTCAGAGCTACAAAAAGTTAAGCATACCTCAGAATTTGCTTTCTGTAGAAACCAAATTTGTTAGATGCTTTTATGGTCATACTGTCCAAAATGGCATACCTCAAAAAAGAAATAACCACAGTAATAGTAGGAGTGCACTTTTTATTAGCAGTCGTGAAGGACTGAGTGGTGAGTAACAGCACTGTTTCTAGGTTTTAAGTTTGAGCACACCAAAGCTCATTGCACACCTCTCAAAATAATAAAGCAGTCATGGGAATGGACACTTTCAAGTCACAGAGTTGTATTGAGAGAGCAGCAAGAAACTTCAGATTGCTGAAACTCAGGATTTGACTTGAGGACTTGGAGCATCTTCTTTGTTGCCTTGAGCACAGGCTGCAGGACAGCAAATGTGGATGAGAAATGGCAGGCACACAGTCTGGAGAGGAAGCAAGAACTTCAGATGCCTTGAGTGACCAAGGCTGTCTCTAGTGCAGGAGGTGGCCACCTGCCTGCTGCTGCAGCATGGAAAGGCTGTGTGGGGTTTTGCTTGTTGTGAAACTGCAAGATGAGGGAAGCATCTAAGACCACCTCTGTGAGCTAAGAGGACCCTCTCTGCTGAGGGACTCAACCTCTCTGCTGGTGAGGGGCTCAGCATGTCCATATTAGATTTTTCTAAAAAAAAAATGAAGCCTGAAAGTGCAGTGATGGAATATTTTTTATGAGGTGAGTTGTTAAACCTGTAGAAAGAGTGACATCAGGAGCCTGCAATCTGCCCTAGTGAGTTTTTACCAAATTACCAGTTTGGAATTATACTACTCTAAATGAGGTCTTTAATTTAACAAATGACACTATGTGTGGGGACGGCGAGGGGAGATTGGTTTCTACTTACCATAGCACATTGTATTTCCTTGTGATTTGTGATTTGCATGAAGTATACGGGTCTCTTCTGAGACTGTGCCAGTAAAGCAATAGTCATTACCTAGTGCCCATCATAGTCTTGTTGCATATAAAACAAAGAGAAATAGCAGTTCCTTGCAGGAAAGGTACTATGTGAATATTACGCCCTGAGGTGTTAATCGGCCCTGAGTACAAGATGTAAAATAACTCTAGTGTGAGGTTGCTCAGTATCAAATATACAGTAGGGATTCAGTATGTTTTAATGATCTGAATGTGGGGAGGAGAATTACAACATGCCATGCTCCCTTTGCAATTAAGTTAGTGGCTTTGATGGCTGTTTCCTCTGTTTATGAATCAGGTATAGTGGCTCTGCAAGTAAAGTTATGGTGGGAGAAACGAGGGGTGAGTACATTGTGAAATAGGATCTCACATTCTGGGCTTGTCGATCTGCATTGACCAAGAATTTTTGAATCAGTTCTTCATGTAGCACCAGGGAAGTTGGTTGTGTTAACACAAACCGTGACCCTTCATCTGCAGACGTGGAGTGAGAAACGTAAGGGTTCTTTTGGTTCTTCTCCTGCCTCAGTTTCTACCTAGCTATGTTACTGCCTCCATTTCTTCCCTATGAAAATGGTCAGCTCGACTTTACAGATGTTCCTTACCTGGGCCCCGCAAGTGCCTCACAAGTCAAAGTGATGGGGAGGGGGTCTGCTTTGGACAAGGAAGTTAACAAGGGTATGGTTGGGTCAAAGCTAATCCTGGTGGATGAAATCTGTTTCCGGCTTGATGGACTCTGTAATGCTACTGCGTTTTGCCATTGGTCCCTTTGGGTACTTGTCACTGAGCCCACATGACTCAACCCCTCTAGCCAGATATACGCTGTTGCCCAAGCACTTTGGGGTCCAACTTTCTTATCATCACTACTCTCAGCCAGACGCATTGCGGGACGCTTCACTAGAGGAGGGGTGTGGACTCTGCAGGCTCCCCAGTGCTGCTCACTGCAGAGAAGAACCATTCCTCAGTCACTGACATTTCCTCAGTGGCTTCATGCACTGAGCCGTTGGTGAACAGTGATGTCTGCCATATGGCCATCTCCTAAAAAAAAATAGTGGTTGCATAACAAAGGAATTAATATTTCAGCAGACACTTGTAGTTGTATGCAATTCCAGTTTGCTTCATCTGGTTGGATGGGTTACTCCTTATGGTTTCAAATTATTCTTATGGATGAAGAAATATAGTTTACTCTAGTGCTGTCTCAGCAGCAGAGGAAAACATGTATGTGTCCCAAGAGAGCAGCGTTTAGGAGTCATCTTTAACAACTGTCATTACAACTGACCTTAGTCGCTTATACTCATTGTAGTGCTAGCGCATACGCTTCCTTGTAGAAAAATTACAGTAAATTTAAAAATCCATTGGGTATCCTGCTTCTCTTGTAATTTTCTGTATTTATTTATTTATTAACTCTTCTAACACAAACTCCTGTCATTTTCAAGAGGAAAGACTCCCCATTTCCTTTCAGGAGGGAGACACACAAACCTTTCTAACTTCAATAGCTCTTATAGTTTAGGATGTCCTTTATATCACCCTCCACACCGCATGCCTAGGTGTTCACAGAGATACCCCTGGCAAGGAGAGTTTCATAAGGCAGTAGTTACTCTCGATATGTGGGAAATATAACAGATGATTACTCAGATACTCCAGCCCTCTCCTCATTTTCCCGACCCTGTAGGTAATTTATGTGATGGCAGATGCTGTTTACAAAAATATACAGTCCTTCCTGTGGACTTATTTTGTTGCCCTGTGACAACAAAGAGCAAGTGAAAAGCACGTGATTTAAATGGGGGAAAAGATACCTTGTCTAATTTGACAGGCTTCAGCAGCATCCTATTTTTCTGGTATCAGAAAAAGTCACCAAATCAGTTTTGTCTTTCTCAAAGCAGGACTTGGCATGCTGTGTTTATTTCTCTGATGCCTGCTTTAAATACTGTCTCCCTTCTTCTGAAATACTGAATTACTACTCCAGTTTTCTTAAATTGAATTTTCTTTTAATTACTGCCAACCAAGAGAGCTTTTCCATTGTTTTCTATTAAATATGTGCTACTGCAGACCTGCAGTTTGCCATTGCCAGAGCTGTGGACCCATGGTATGTTGTGGAGAGATGTATGAAACTGGTTTTAGGCTTCTTTACACTGTGTGTAAGTATGAGAAACTGCACTCCACTAGGGTCCCTTTGATCCAGTACTCTTGTTGTTTCTTAGTGCATCCCTACCCTCTCCTCTTTTACGGTTCTTTATGGAGCAGTGTTAAATGGGTATTGGAAACAGCAGTAGTGGAGGTGGTTTTGTGAAGCTAGGTCAACATACTTATTGCAAAACACTTCAGTATCTTCTGATGCTTGTACAGTCCTGTTGTCATGGTGCCAGTACATGTAGGAGTGTAGCTTTTCTTATTTCACTTTTGTAATATGCTAAAGGACTTCCCATTTTACTCATGAGCCAGCACAGAAAGTAGATGCGCTATTTATCCAGTGCTGTACACAAGACTGGTGACAAGCAAGAGTCCAGTTTCCCAAGACCAGTGCTGGTGAAAGAGCTGCTGAGCTAGTTGTCATTGTAAGCAGCCAGATTTTTCATTGATAAGCTGATAAATCCAAACCAACGTGTTCGTTTTACTTGTGGAAACACCCTCTTTGCATGCACGTAACACTCCTCAGCTCAGACTATCAATGTTTTAGTAGTTCTGCATGTATTTCTGAGATGGATAAAGAGAAAGAACAACCCCCTCGAGGCTAATGGGCCTCCTTCCCTTCACTCTCCCCAGCACACGTTCTCCATGGGCCACAGCAGTAGTACTGCCCTTCATGGATGGCAGCGCAAGTTGAAATGGGGGGAGATTTTCCAACATGTGAGCAACTGTCTCCAGTTGGCTTTGACTGAAATCTGGGGATTGTCTGCATTTAGATTTTATTTTGGTTTCAAACAAGGTGTGAGTTGAAAGTATTTTGGAGTGCTTTTTCTGTTCATTTCCCTGTAGAGACAACTGTTCAGACTCCTGAGGATCCAGCATGGTGTTGGAAAGAGGATTTAGCTAGCTGAGTCAAATTTATCTTTAGTTTTTCCTGAGCTTTAAATTCCCTTAGGCTCTAGGTTTTAGACTTCACAGAATAACTTGTGGAGTGTAAAAAGGAGGGGGCTCACTGAGGACAAGCCCATTGCTACATTGATGGAAAGGATGACAGCAGCAGTAGGGAGCAAGACGGATGCCTCGGATATGGCATATCCCACTGTGATGATAACTTGCCACACACTCAGGTGACAAGTCTTCCATCAGCTTTTAATATTGGTGTGATCTATTCAAAGGGCTGTTTCCTGCAAGAGAAAAATGTTTGTGGCTTCTGAGGAAGCATGAATCGTCCTTTCTTTCCATTCTTCTGGGTAAACGGGCTAATAAATGTTATGAAGACACAATGTCTTTGGTACTTACAGAAATTTTCCTATTTCTTTAATGCCAAAAAGGGGAAGGAAAACAATGCTTGAGCATGCTTCATCTTTTATTTTCTTAAGACTTTCTTGTTTTTAAACATGGAGCCTGAAATCACATTTCCCAATTGTTGTATTGATGGAAGGAAAGGTAATTTCTTTGCTAGAAATATTCCTTTTATTGCTGAAAGAAGAGTAGATGGGCTCATATATCAATAAAAGTGAGGGTTGGTAAGTGTGAAGTGGGAACAGAATTCAATAAAGTTTTATTGTATCAGAAGTGGACTGAAGTGCATTTAGAAACATTAAATGAAGGCTCACAATATCTGTTCTGCTGGACCTTAGGGCTAGTGAATAGACAGATAATTGAATAATGACATTTTTAAGAGAATACAAGCACCAGAAAGCAAACTGATATTTTCATTGCTCCAAGATTGCTGGTAGAAAGGGAGAAGGGGAGAAAACCTGGGAGAAAATTGCAATCTGAAAGCAAATTAATGAGACTGCTCTTCCCAGCAGCTCTTAATTATTTCTGGAGCGCTGTAAGACCGTTATGCGGCCTCCAGGCTTTTCCTGTGTGTATTTTCTTGCCACCTACCCCATCGGTTTGGAAGTAGTGTTTGCTCACTGACAGCAGCGTTGTGTTTTCTTTGTGTTTTCTTAAACAAATGGACTTATGCCTTCTGCAGTTTTCTTTCGCTCTGGGTTTTTGGGTGGGTTTTTTTTTGTGGCATCTTTTTTTTTTTCACCAAGAGAACTTGATCCCCTCGGGACCACTGGTGAAGATGGCAAGTGTTCCCAAGGGGTTAACACCCATTATGATTATTTCTGAGCAAAGAATCTTTACTTTGTATCCTGCTGCCAAATTGCCTTTCTTCCAAGGCATACAATTTCCTGGGCATTGTGGCTAAAATACCCCTTTTTTGTATTCTCTGAAATTCCCAGCTTTGTTTGTTTGTTCCTTATCCAGGAAGGGAGAAACAAAGGATGTGTTAGTTGCCCTATCAATCTCCTTTCACTGTGTGTATGTGAGGACAGTGCACCTTTCCAGCTGGCAGCTGGAAAGCACCCTCAATTGAAATAACCCAATAACCTTTGCAAACCTGGAGGCTGACCTATCCGTGTAGGTACGTGCATAGTTTTCAAGAAGGGGAAGAAAACTAAGCAGTGACTGCTGAGGGAGATAAAGGCGTTTGAAAACTTGAAAGTAGCCTGAGATGAGGAAGAAAGGACATTTTTGTTAGACATGGTAAAATATCTGACAATGTGGTTCATTTTTGAATCTGAAATGAGTTTGATTTAAATTAAGGGAACAAGGTGAATTCAAGTGTGTGTGCCTGTAATGCATACTGGTTTAAAAGTCTGTTGTCTCCAGGAGCAATATGAAGGTTTTTTTGTGAGAAGCAAGATAAATGTTATGCAATCTCCACTGTATAAATGCCACCACTACCTGCTCCAGCTGCAATTTCCAGTCCGTTTCTGTGAAAAGCCAGCTCCTGCTGGCTCCTGACACCTTAGTCCTTTCCTCTAGATTTTGGGACACTTATTCATGTCTCCCAATTGTCCAGTATGAGCAGTTGTGTGAAAAGTAGTCTTGTCTTTTCTCTATTTCTCTCTGCTGAGTGTTTAGCTTGGGACCTCCTGAACTAGCTCACCACTTCTCAGTCCCAGGATTAAAGTATTGAAATGCCTCTATTCACTGACGCATTTGGTCTTTACACCATATATTGGTTCTGAAAATTTTATCTCCATGCAGGACAGATTGCACTTCCATATATCCTTTGGTTGCACATGCACTCTTTATCAGAAAAGCCACCACAGTGCTTCTACTTAATTGTATTAGATCGGAAATTGTATAGAGGAGAAGAGTTGGAGTCTGATAGCCTGGGCACCTATAAACTTGTCAGCTGATCATGGAGTGTTTTATTGCACGTTCCCTGTAAGGACATACTTTGATGGACAGATATTAATACCACTTTAAAAAACAACTTGGTAGCTTACCAGCTGAACAGATTGTTATGGAAGAGTCATTGCAGTGAGTAAGCGTAACTTCAGTCACATGAATGTTTGAGAGTCACTTCTCTGCCCATCATATTTTAATGTTGCAGTCCTGATTAATCATGGGGATGAGATAAGTCTTAAAATGAGGTCTAACGTTTGAGCTGGACATCTACGAGCTTCATAGCTATTGAAGAACTTGCATTCAAGTACAGTGAAAATCGAAGTGTTGCAGGAGGTGGGACGGGAGAATTGAATTTGCTTACAAGTAAACTGAAGGATGCCCTACACCCCTGTATGCTCCTTTTTCTCAGTCTCATTATAAGAATTTCATTACTTCCAGACTTCTCATTTTTCATTGCAAAGAAAAATACTTTTTTTGTAACATTACAAAATGACTTTTTTTTTAACTGAAGGCTGAACTAACCCATTACACGATGAACTATGAATGGAGCAGCCAGCAGCACGCTCTGCTGACAAACATCTGGATAACATAGTGTGTTGGGCTACATAAGGTATAAATTAAACACCCACGGTCTGAATGCTAAGCCTTAAGGCAAGAATGCTGTTGTTTTGTTTGTTTGTTTGTCTTAAGACAGAAATTCAGAACTTCATTTTCTTTTCATTTGGAAAACACCGGGCATCTTTTGGAGATGTTGGACACATTGAACATGAGTGTGAGAAACAGTAGGAATGGTGTGACTCTTCTGGTGTTAAAATCTGGGTATTCTGGTGATAGATGTAATTAATGAGTATATTAGTTTTCCCCTTCCAGTTAATACTTCACTAGGTGGAAAGTTAAATGGGTACTGGTAATAAGTTTTTTAAAATTCACAAACTGAAAGGAATGTGGGAGAGCATGGAAACTGTGACAGTACATAGTTGGTTTGATTTTTTTAAGCAAGCACAGCTGGGAGATTTCTTTGTTTCTTTAGAGAATATGAAGAGGTTTCTGTGGTAGAGCAAGAGAGGCAAGATTCACATCTGTGCCCACCAGCACCTCATGCTCACAAAGTCTGCAGTGTGGTGGTCCAAACTTGAAGTAAGCTAGAGACTTTACTGTAGATGTTATGTGTTTCTCACATTTGATGTTTTTCTTGATGTAGAGCACTGTCAGTTCTCCCTAGGGCCTCTATAATTATTTTATTGTGGATGCTGAATGTGGAAAACTGTGACGAGCAGTATCGCTTATCTCATTTTATGAAGGTTATGAATAAAGGGAGTAAATTCCTTGTGTGACTTCTGTGCACCAGGTATTTCTTTCCAATCTTGTCTGACAGCAGCTGAATTTTTAATGAGAAAGTCTATATTGTTGGTTTGGGTTTAGCCTTTCAAACTAAAAGTTGCCTAAAATCTTTCAGTCTTTTGCCTTTGGCCTTTTAGTCTAAATCAAAGGTCATTAAATCACTGGGAAACTTTCTTTCAGTGTCAGCAATCTTCAGTTGAAGTTCCCAGTAACCTGAGGCTATCTGAAATCATTAGCTTTTTTTCTGAGAATTTCATCTTTGTCACACCCATTTCTAGCCTTGTAAATAACTGATATTATCTCAGGTAAAATGAGAATTGTAACCAGTATTGGGCAGAAAGAAGAATGGAATTCTAGTGAATTCCTCAACATATTAATAAGCTACAATTCCTCACCTTACCAACTGATGGTTCCACATCCAAATAGCACAGCATCTTTCTAATATCTGAAATAGTTTTGTGTTTGCTTAACAAAGATGGTAACAAAACATAGCATCTGATCCCTGAAAACATGCTCGTCTGAAGTGTCAGCAGGAAGAAACCACTGGCTTTAACGAGCTGTATATTTTGTCTATTTTTTTACAGATATACTACTGGATATTTGCCACAAATTTGCTGTCTAAACATGACCCCATACTTCTCAGTTGTCTCTGAACAATTCTGTCATCATTAAGAGCAAAATATGTCTTTCCATCTTTAATAACTTATTGCCTGAATTGCACTGTTATGCAAAGCACCCTCTGGAGACATTGACATGGATTACATACATTTTTATAACAGATCTTCATGGAGATAATATTTATATTTCTAGATTTTATTCCTATTATCCTTTCATTTCTCTTTCAAGAAGTACTGCAAAGGGTTCTTTCAGTGGTGCAAGCAGTGTAAGGAGATTAAGACCTTCCTTGCCAGGTGCTATTATAAATCCACAAAAGAAATTAAATACTTTTATTAGTTTTTATTCGGGCCAATGGAGAGAACAGAAAATGTGTATCCAGTGGTTAAGCTGAAGATTGAAGCTTATTTCTTCCAGCACATGAGGGAGGAGGAGGGAGAGGGAAATTTGAGTGTATTAAGGCAAATCCCTTTAGTGTGTGAAATAAGCAAACACATCTTTCAAGATCTAAAAATACAACTTTGTTGAGTTTCTTCATATTAAAAGGGCTCCCAGGAAGAGAGCCAAATGCATCCGAATGTATTACTTTTTCACTAATTTCCTTCACCTCCTTTGCTTACAGCATTTCCAGTTGACTTTTAGTAACAGTATAGGCCTTTGTGAAACCACAGTAGTTGTAGATACCACAAACTCTGGCAAAGGAGACAAATATAGACTGCATAGCTTCTGATTTTGGACAGCCTCTGCTTCTCTTTCCAAGAGAAATTAAATGGGAGGAGGCTAAGGTAAAGGGACCCTCCCCAGGGCATCCTTTTGCAAAAAAAAAAAAAAAAAAAGAACTTATACCTACAGGTTTCCTATCCCAAATCTCACCAAGAATGTGACATGGTATGTCATTTCTCCCGGCTGATTGGGTTTCTTTGGGGTGTATCTGGCTATGGGAGGTGGGGGATAAAGACTGATTCAGATTAGAAAATATTTATTCCACTTGATTTCCCAGATGAATGTATTGCTTGAGGGTCTAAGCTTACCTCCTTCTCCAGAGTTTTTTTTCCCCTTTATGGGTAACTTAAATATGTCTTACAGTGTTTTTAAAAATACCTTAATCTCATTTATCTTTAATTTCTCTGTTCCGCTCTACAGGCCCACATAAAAAGATTTACACTGGGTATTTATCCCTTCCGATATCAAAAGCAAATTCCCTTCCAGATCTCTATTTTCACCAATAATCCTCAGAGATGTATAATTTTAATTTACCTTGCAGATGACATCTACCTCGTTTCTCTCTCTGCTTCTGTGAAGGTTTTATTCAGCAGCACCTTATTAACTCTGTTTTCTATTTTTTTTTTCCTCTCGTGTGTGTGTTGAGTGGTGTCTATGAGTGAAACAATTGTCTTATCCTTTGCTGGAGAGCAGAGATGAGTTCAGCAGAAGCTGAGGCTACCACATCACTGCATAATCCAGCCAAGTCCTTTCTTTTTATCCCAGGAGAAGCAGCATTGGGATTTTGTCCTTTTTGCTTTAAAAATTAATAATTGCACATTTTTCTTTTTAAGCTCTTGCAAAGGCTTGCAGGCCACATAGACACACACTGATGTGCCTGAAAGCTTCCAAAACCTCAGACATACAGATCCGCAAAATAATGGTTCTGCTAAATAGAGCAGGAGCTATTGCACTCTGTGGGATTTTGAAAATGAGCCTGTTATATTTAGGTGCCTTGACGAAAGCTAAGCTCCCCTGGAAATCTGCCTTTAATGTCTGTATATGAAACACACTGGAGTTATTCCACCTAAGTTGCTATTTAAAGTTACAAATCATGCATTTAAGTGCTATTCTGTATGCGACCTTAAAAGACAGTTCCGTGCTGAATGGTGCAGTTGTCACACTGGCAGGACAGAATGTCGTCCAGAGGAACCTGGACAAACTGGAGAAGTGGCCTGTGTGAACCTCATGAGGTTCAACAGACCAAGTGTAAGGTCCTACACCTGTGTTGAGGCAAGCTGTGGTTTCAGTACAGGATGGGGGTCGAAGTGATTAAGAGCAGCCCTGCAGAGAAGGACTTAGAGGTGCTCATTGATAAGACGCTCAACATGAACTAGCAATGTGTGCCTGCAGGCCAGAAAGCCAACCGTATCCTGGGCTGCATCAAAAGAAGCATGGCCAGCAGCTCAAGGGAGGGGATTCTGCCCCTCTACTCTGCTCTCATAAAATGCCACCTGGAGTATTGTGTCCAGTTTTGGAATCCCCAACATAAGAAGGATATGGAACTGTTGTAGTGGGTCCAGAAGAGGGCACAGAGATGATCAGAGGAATGGAGCACCTCTGCTATAAGGACAGGCTGAGAGAGTTGGAGTCATTCAGCCTGGAGAATAGAAGGCTTTGGGGAGACCTTATAGTGACCTTCCAATACCTGAAGGGCATGGAATGATAAGACTAGGAGGAATGACTTTAAATTGAAAGGGGGAAGATTTAGATTAGACATTAGGAAGAAATTCTTCACAATGAGGGTGGTGAGGTACTGGCCCAGATTGCCCAGGGAAGCTGTGGATGCCCCTTATCTGGAGGTGTTTCAGGCCAGGTTGGATGGGTCCTTGAGCAGCCTGGTCTGGTGGGAAGTGTCCCTACCCATGGCAGGGGGGTTAGAAGTAGATGATCTTCAAGGCCCCTTCCAACCCAAACCATTCTATGATTGTATGTTTCTGCAGCAAACCTGAAGGGATGGGGGGAATATAATGTCCACGTAGGAAGGGCAGGCTTGAGTTTGAAAATTTGACCCTAAGGAGAAGAAAAATCAGGAAACAATGCATAGATGATTTTGGAGATATTTTTTTTGTTGGTAAGACTAGGCACAAAACGTTGAAATTGTAAGATAAATGACTTTGATATTCTAGCCTCGCTTGGGAGATCAGAAAGGAATGGCTAGTGGCTCTTGTCAGTATAAAATTACACTATATGACTAGTGGTGGTCTTTTTCTTATCATAGACTGAAATTAGTCTTGCTTCACATATAATTGCATTTGTATCGTGTTGCTCCTTTGGATATTTATACACAGGTTGTCAGTGCCTGAAAAAGGGAAGACTTGTGAGTTGATAATATAGAGGTGGAAACACTGAGGCATCAGCTATTAAAATGTAGCAGGGAAAATGTGGTAGTATCGTAGTTCTGCCACAGATTTGTCGTGGCAGGGGGCACGTGAGGGGAGTGCCTGCAGGACTTACAGGCATATCTGAGTCAGCTTTGATATGGACTAGGGCATGAGATGCAGAGGTATGAGCTGTGACGCAGGAATAAATTTGCCATATGAATATTTGTATGAGGCACAGTTGTACCCCTGGTTTCACTAGGTCTTTTCCCATTGAGACCTGGCACACTTATAACCAGTTATGTGCTGAAATGTTTGATTAATGTTAGCTTTCATGTTTACATTTTATATATGCTGTATGAAAATAACAGAAGCCTAATTTGGGGTTCACTTTACGTGCTGAGGCTGGATTTTCAAAGAAGGAACAAATAGGCCTTTGTCCATTTAAATACTTGCTCAGAAAAGTGAGTATGTGCCATGTACATTTACAATGAAGTCAACAATGAAATGTGTTCCAGATGATTCTGGTGGTGGAGGATATTAGTAATTATCATAAAGTGACAAATTACAGTCTGAGGCTGGAAATTTGAAAGAAAAAGTCAGTTTTTCAAATAGAATCCATTAAAAATATGCCCTGGTTCAGTTACTATTTTTAAGTTGAATTAATGTCTTAAGTTTTGGAGGTTTTTTTTGTGGTTTTTTTTTTTAAATGAATCTTAATAAAGGAGTAGTAGATGTCTTTGAGCACATGCTTTTGATGAGAGCCCACTGAAACTCTTGGATGTTTCCTTGTTGACTTGGAGAAAATTGCACACACAGAGTGAAATTGTGCAATTTTAAAGTCAGTACAGCCTTGATTATTTAAACAGTTAAACAGTGAGACTGAACCTTCAGATTTGTAAGTGGAGAAGTTTGAGGTGCATTGTTGATAATAGGGAGAGATATTTCTAGTCTGAAGGAAGGACATTTCTTTCTCAGAGAAGACCGCTTCCTTTTCCTGTCTTCTCTCAGAGGCAAAGTTAAATGGCTATCAAAGTCTCAAACCAGTTCTATACTACACAGAAATATTATTCCATTTTTGTCTTGATACATGTAAGATTACGGAACTGTACTTTGTGTGTTGCAGGGAGAAGACACAAAAGGCCAAAACTAAGTATATTAATAGCAGGAGGAGGTCTAAAGAATACATTAGATCAATACTTGTTAATGATGGTCACCTGACTAACAAGGATGAAGAGAAAGCAGAAGCATTCAATGTTTCTTTTGCCTCTGTCTTTAATACTGCTGGCAGACCTTGGGCTGCCCAGTCCTCTGAACTGGAGGGCCATGAGTGTGGGAACAGTGACTTTCCTTTTGTGGGCACTGAAATTGTAAGGGACCAGGTGTATCAACTGAATGTTCACAAGTCCACAGGGCCTGATAGGATTTATCACAGAGTACTGGAGGAGTACTGCTATGGCAGGACCCATCTTGATCATCTACCAAAAGACTGAGTGGATGAAAGAAAGGCAATGGATGTAGGTTTTTTTTTTTTTTTTTATTTTAGTAAGACTTTTCATACCATCACTCATAGCATCCCTCTAGACAGGTTGTGAGATGAGGAGTTCACGATGCACTGGATGGAGAACTGGCCGACTTCAAAGGGTTGAGTGAGTGGGGTTGCATCTGGCTGTGACCAGTCACCAGCACTGTTCCATAAGGTTCAGTTCTAGGGACGGTTTAGAGACCTGGATGCAGGAGTTGAATCCAGTATTAGCGAGTTTGCTGACAATACTAATGCAGGAGATGCTGACTTGAGGGAGAAGAGGCCTGTCAGAGGGATCTAGGTATATTGGAGCATTGGACTTTAATGGGATGAAATTTAACAGCAACAAATGCCAGATTCTTTACCTTCAACAGGTCAAGGCCAGGACAGGAATGGCTGGAGAGCAGCCCTGCAGAAAGAGATTTGGGGGTACTGGTCAACAGCAGGCTACGTATGAGTCCGTGTTGTGCATTGGCAGCCAAGAGGGAAAACCGAATCCTGGGGTTCATCTAACACAGCATAACCAGCCAACTGATTATGCTGCTGTATTCAGCGTTCGTACAGCCTCATCTCAAGTACTATGTGCAGTTCTGGACCCCATAATTTAAGGATGTTACAAGTACTCCAGTGTGTCCAGAGGAGGGCAACAAAGCTGGTGAAAGGGCTGGAAGGCATCTCCTATGAGGAGCATGTAAGGACTTTGGGTATATCTAGTTTGAAGAAAAGGAGGCTGAGGAGCAACAGGTTCCTAAGGAGCAGAAGTGGAGGGGGAGGACCTCTTCTCCCTGAGGTCCAGTGGTAGGATGCATGGGAATGTTTCAAAACTGCATCAGAGGAAGTTCAGACTTGACATTAGGAAGTATTTCTTTACCAAGGAGGTGGTCGAACACTGAAACAGACTTCCTGGAGAGGTGGTTGATGCCCCAGGCCTGTCAGTGTTTAAGAGGCATGTGGAAAATGCCCTTAATAATTTGCTTTAACTTTTAGTGAACCCTGAATTGGTAAAGCAGTTGGACTACATGATCCTTGTAGGTCCTTTCCAACTGAAAATATTATGTTCTCTTCTGTTCTAAAATATGTCTTGTATATCCTTGCATTTTAATAGCTCTGTTCACGCAGTCAACTCTTCTGCACAGTAACACAAACATCTAGCAAATTGTTTATTAACTGTTTGAGGGAAACAGTGCCAAATTATTAAACTATTTTTGCTATGGGAGGATGCTGACTCTTTACAATGACTCAGTAAATGGGATTTCTAGAGGACTATATGTGTGTCCAGAGACAGCTGGCCATTGTAATAACGTATGGCAAGGAAAGCTGCAATGAATTGCTTTGCAACACTTCCTCATCTGCAAATCGGTGCTCATGTTAAATTGGGTTTTCACAGTCAAACTAAGCCCAAATCTTATCAATTATGTATGGATACAGCAGATGGCACATATTATTCTTTTTAAGAATAAGTGATACATTTGAAATGAGAAACACATGTTACTCAGCAGTTTTAGTTGCCATTTCTAAGGTGGGAAACAACTCCCTGATCACTTCTTCCCCTCCAATTGTTCGATAACATTTTATTCTAATAACCTGAAAATGAAGACCATGAAATATTGCATGATGGAAAACTGTGAGCAAACATCGATTCCAGTGTAAGAGGATCCTGCTTTTTCTCAGCTTGGTGGAACCTGCACCTGTCTGGGCAATCATATTTGCAGCGTAAGTATTGATCAGCCTTTCCTGAGGGGCTTTGGGATAGAGACGTTCTACAAAACTTCTTCATTGAAGTTTCAAGAATTCTGTACAATGTTACTGAAAGTGGCTGGCTGGTAACCAAAGATCAAGGTATGTCATGATGGTGTTGATGGGTGCCTAGCTTTGCAGAAAATGCTGTGTTTCTTCAGTAAGCCATTTTTCCTTTCAATCTACATCTGTCACATTGCATTCCTTAAAAAAATAAAACTACTGTTCTAAGTATGGCAGGTGAAAAGTTGTTGTGAAATAAGAGCCTGTCTCTTGAAGAGCAATCCAGATGATGGCAATGCTGTAATTCATTTTCATCCAGATGACTGCAGTCCAGCAGTCCTCAGAAACGACCAACAGCCTCAGAGACTACATTCTCTAAGTGTATGCCTACTTTTACTACAGATTTAAAAGTCTATGCATGTGCCTTATCTGGAAATAAATACATTTTGTAAGCTGTTGCAGGATCAGTACTTAATTTGGTGGAGAACAGACTGTTAAAAAATCTTTGTCACTTTTACAAAATATGCTGCAAAAATGTTTGCTGGCTATGATGCAAAATACATGATTAAGGCACATACTGCCGGAAGAAATGAGCCAAAGGTATTTTGTGATAGTAGTCATTCAGAAATAAAATCACAATATTTTGCTTACTTTCTGATTTATAAAATTGCTTCAGTGTCTTGGCTGAAACTGTGCATAGAAAACATGGAAGTTCTTCCTCTGGCCTTTTAAATTCATATTTAACATTCATAACACAGCAAAATATTCATTTCTGTCTTTAAGACCAATCGTATTAGTTATTCCCCTGCTGAATTTAGTGCTTATTCAAATGCACTCTCTGCTCTCCTTGAAAAGAAATTTTGGCTCAATTTCTTTAGAGCAAAGGCCTTCCTTAGTGCCTATATAACACAGTGTTATCTTATTCTGTAATGGTTCACCATGCAAAGTAATCTAAAACCCAAGGAAGCATGCCAAGAGACACTGGGCAAAAAGCCCTTATGTGAAGTTTGAACTTCTTTCCCTTAACAGTGCAGCATTTACACAGCCCTCTCTTCAGGCAAAGCAAATAAATAAACCAAAACAGATCTCTGAAATTAACCAATACATTTCTTAAATGCCACTTTTGATATTTATTTTAATGGGGAAAAATTATTTCACTTTTATCAGACTAAATTATAGGAATTCTGCAGTACTTTTTGTTTACAGTGGGACAAACTTCTTGTATCATGATGTTGGTCAGATCCGGATGTAGAGATTTTCCAATGTAAAAGCTTACTTTTTGTGGCAGGTGTCAGTGCTCTGCGTGTCCTGGCTGGTCCTCTGCATGAGTGTGATGAGAGTCATGCGAGGCCTAAAGGATTTATTTTTACCAGGGCTCAGGGCAAGAAAAGGCAGACTTATATACTTACGGCTATCTTGGCAAGAGGTGCATCTTCCGCTAGTCAAATCTTGCTGTTTGAAGATACACAAGAGATGCATTTTCCTTCTCCTTCATTCCCATTTGTGATCATCCTCCACGTGATGCTTTTGGTCCAATGCTGTGTTTGATATGAAGTCAGTTATCTTTGCCACGCACTTTGCAGGTTGCATAAACCTGAGCAGGCTGGAAGGAGCTCCAGGTACCCAAGATTTACTGTCTTTCTCATGATATTGGAAATTAAGTGTATGTATACCACTAAACAGTGTACAGATGTGAGCTATTGGCAGAGAGTTTGTTAATCAGTTTTCTTTCCCTCTGCCTGTGTTCAGGGAGGTTTTATTGAAAATTCACCTTTCCTCTCCCCTTCTATTCTATTTCCACTTAATTTCTTGTATTCCTGCTTTCTCTATCATAAATATTCCTTCACAGCTGTGACTGAGGCTTTACAAGTTTCAGCTTTTTAAATCCAAATACTGTTCTTTGCAGTTGACCTCACCTTTAGGAGCAGAGGTTCTCCTGGAAGATGAGGCTCTGGGAGAATAGTGGCTTGTAGAACATCATGTTTACTATTAAATGGTCAACTCAGAATTTTTTTTTTTTCACCTAAGATTTTCTTATCGTGCCAGTGGAGTATCCAAATATGTATTACTCCCAGGAATGCAGAATTATCCTAACTTTGTGCTCACATGGCTTTTGTGGTATCAATGCTGTGTTTTACTATGGTAAATCACAGAATCAATAGGGTCAAGAGGAGAGAGTTTGTCTAGTTTGTATCACTGTTTCCCTGAAGTCAAACAGGTAGCCAATTAAAGTTTCCAATATTGAATGAGAATAGACTGGTAGTGCCAGCTATTCTACAAATGGATATTAAATTACATGATGTAAAAGTAGCTATAGATGATACACAGCAATAATACGACCCGGCTGTGTATTTATTGTATTTAAAAGACAACTAGGGAGTTGATTTCTTTGCCAAGTATGTGGTAGTTAATGGTCAGTAAGAAAGCATCAAACTGAAACCAACTTGTATTTTTAAACCGCCCACCATGCTGAATTTCAGAAGATCCCAGAGTGAATTGTGTATATGTAATAGGTCTAAAAATAAGGAGAAATACACTTTTATTGGAGACTAACAGTATACATTCACTGTAAAACTATTCTTAACCTACAAAGAAAAATCAAATGCAGAAATGATGGACTTGCTTCTAAATGCACATAATTGCTCTGGCCTACAGCCATATGACTTCTGATTAATGCTGGCCATAAATGGATGTCCTAATACAATTTTAGACCTATGAAATTAACAGTAGAAGCCAAAGTTGTTACTTTCTCTTCAGACTGACATTTTTACTGTGACTATTAGTTTTAAAAACATTAGGCAAGCTCTTTATCCAAGTGGTCTGTCCAGTATCACTGTTTTAAAAACTAATTTCTGGAAACAATTGTGCATATGATAAACATCATTTTGAAAATTCAATTTACTGCATAAAGCATTTGAGGACACAGTTTTTCATAAAACAAAATAAGACAATTAGAGCCTTCTTTTCACAACCTGTAGGTTTTCTTTCAAGCCAAATAGCAATGATTGTTTTTATTTTATAAACACATAGACATTAAAGGTCCAAAGAACTATATGCTACAGAAAATGTTGAAATGGAGGTAGCAAAGAGAAAATGAATGTTACAGGTTTTTTCCTTTGATTTTAGGTTTTATTATGCATATTTTTTTTAGTTTCATTAAAGGAAATGAATATGTAAATATCCCTTGCTCTAAAACACATTTTATTTGAAAAACCAGAAATACTTTCACGTGTTAATTAAAATATAGCAGGATCCTGTTGTGTTGCTTCACCCAGTGCTGCAGCGGAGACATTTCTGTGGTGATGTGTGGCAGCTCTGTAAAAAAGTAAGGCAAATTGGGAGACAGTGTGGACAACATGCAAAGAAAACTTGGCTTTACTCACTTGTCTTTCTTATTGGGAAAGAGTGCAATATGTGGGCCTAAATCTTGGACTGGTGGATGCTCCTCTTGGGCTATTTGGGCCAGCTTTTGCTGCCTTGATATAGGGATGTAGAAGATAACAGAATTTGAGTACAGCTGCTCCAACCTTTGAGCCATCGTTTTATTTTAAATCCAAACAAAATTTATTTTAGTTTCTCAGGGAGAGGCCTGATCTTTCGTGTTTGTTCAGGGACAAAGCCTCCTTAGTAGTCCGGTACCTAGTCGAAGAGCTCCTCCAACTTCATGGTCTGCCAGACCCCAAACCAAATTGGCCTGCACTGAAAAAGTCTTTAAACCAAGGAATTGCTGGAAATATAAATACTCTGTTGTGGGTACCTGCAGCGTGCAAGTGAACTAAAGGCTCTGAATGTTTTGGGCTAGGCACACAGAAGTAACTGAGGTTTTTCTTGTAAAAAACTGATCATGTCTCCATAAGGTTTAGCCGGCAAGAGACTATTTGTGTAGCCATGTCTGATGGTTATTCTGCTAAAGGGGTTTTGCAGTGGCCATTGTGCGCTGCCTGCACTATTCCTGGCTGTTTAGGTGATTGAATAATTGCAAAAAGATAAGTGAAAAAAAATAGCAACCTTGGCAGGTGGACCTCGTGAGTGAAATAATAGATTAAAAAAAAATATCTTCTTCCACTTAGTGTGGGGTCATCATTATTTAGGAGCTTTAGGCACACTTTCTTTATATCTAGAAGATCTAATCCTTGACTTTTTCACTGTTAATGGAAAAACATGTGCAAATCCCATGTCTATTAACTTAGGGTGGAATTTTACCAAGTGAATTGATGTTAGGATTTCATTGTCTGTAAGCGAATGGACCAAATAAAATAATAAAAAGGCTATTAATTTCCGGCCCATGCATCTTTGCTGGTAAGTGTAGAAGATGCAAGCTGTTCTGAACTTCTCACAGTGAATTGCTTATAAAGAACTGGAATTATATCAACTGAAAGAGAGAGAAAGTAACCAAATAGGATCTGATTGTTGTTTGGCTGTTTCCTGTCATTTCTTTCATTCCCTTTTGGGTTCCCTGGGATGCCACGGTTTGCCATACAGCACCCAAGGGGAAAGCAAGCTCTCTATAATTATGGAGACAGAGTCCAGTTGTTTTGTATATCAGTTGGCAGTGTTGCAATTTAAGGTGTAGGGAGGACAAGACATGCAGGGTTTTTCATCATTCCGGTTTTGTTCTTGCTAATGCCCTGACTCCCTTGTGTTGGATTCCTGTTGTCTTGAAGGAAACAGAGTCTTAACCTTATAGTGTGATGTTCACGCTCCAGAGGGCATTTCTGTTTCATAGGTATGAGATCTCCCTCTCCATTCCTCCATCAGCTGGATATTACTTTTAGAAAAAACGATTAATGTACTCAATATTCTTCCTGTTTAAATCAGCGTGGTCATAATGGGTGTCTCTCTTCACTTCTTCCCCTTTTCTGTTTGAAATGTCCAGTACAGAACTTTGACAGGAACTGGATGTTTTTTTACAAACTGTTTGTTATCTCTCCCATCTTCCTCATGTCCAAGTCTAATATATGAGATCAATCTTGGACGAGTTGAAAACTGTCTCTGTTCCTCTTTTGTTTGCCCTGAAACTCCAAGGCAATAGGCAATGATGTTGCTATAGATTAGTTTAATTTTAGCTTACAGTTAGTAAATGTGTGTGACGTTAGAAGTTGGGGTTTTTTTTTACTATTAATAAACCTTAATTTATACACACTGGGGGAGGAAGGCATTTTTTAAAGAATGTTCAAGATCTTTAAAATTACCTTTCTTAAAAAATAAGGTTTTTCTCTGTTTTCCTTCAAAATGTGCACTGAAATCTGCTGAATGACAACTTTCACATACTTTGTGTGGAAATTGCTCTGTACAAGAGACTTCATGTGTAACAGTGTTGAAAATCTAATCAAGAATGCTTCATGGACCTGTGAAATCATTACTGGATAAAACATTTAACAGAAAAGTAAAGCTGTAATTGCCAGAAAAGGTCATGATTGCAAATGCTGTGTTGACTGGGTGTGAGCTGGATGAATCCTGATGTTCCAAAAGAAAACTCAGCTATGCCCTAACCTGTTGGCTGCTATTTTCCACCCCAGTTTTCCACTCCTAAAACGTAGCCATTATGTGGCTAAAGGTTGGAAAACAAAGCAGAAATTCTGATTGCAGTCAACAAGCTCAGCATTCTGCACACTCAGGTCCCTGGTGCAATGATATTGTGTACAGCAGTGCCATTTTCCACTGTCGGCTTTGTGAGCTGGAGTCTTCCTTGATGTACTCTATAAATAAAGCCCATGTTGCATGCAAAGCCCAGAGTCCCCTTTAGATTTATTAACAAAGGAAGCAACAAAAAATAGCGTGCTGAGCTGCTCCTAGGGTTCCTCCCCAAGGACTGCACTGTTCAGAGCTGAAGTCCTCGCTGCACACGAAGTGCTCTCTGTTTATCCTCTCTGCAAGCAGAAGTAGCAAGATGTGCTTTGCAGTGCCACTTAACCCTTTCCTGGAAGGAACAAGATCTCATACTGTCTGTCTGGGGTGGCGGGGAGCAGGGTAGTGTGGTGTGTGTTTCCTTTCATCTCGGCCCTCACAGCATGTATACACTAAATGACTGCACCTGGGGCGCAACAACCCTGTGCAGTGCTACAGACTAGGAGAAGTCTGGCTGGAAAGCTGCCTGGAGGAAAGGGACCTGGGGGTGTTGGTTGACAGTGACTGAACATGAGCCAGCAGTGTGCCCAGGTGGCCAAGAAGGCCAATGGCATCTTGGCTTGTATCAGAAACAGTGTGACCAGCAGGTCCAGGGAGGTTATTCTCCCTCTGTACTCGGCACTGGTGAGACCGCTCCTTGAATCCTGTGTTCAGTTCTGGGCCCCTCAGCTCAAGAAGGATGTTGAGGCTCTGGAACGAGTCCAGAGAAGAGCAATGAAACTGGTGAAGGGGATGGAGAACAAGTCTTATGAGGAGAGGCTGAGGGAACTGGGGTTGTTTATCTTTGAGAAGAGGAGGCTGAGGGGAGACCTTATTGCTCTCTACAACTACCTGAAAGGAAATTGTAGAGAGGAGAGCGCTGGCCTTTTCTCCCAAGTGACAGGTGATAGGACAAGGGGAATGGCCTCAAGCTGCAACAGGGAGGTTCAGGCTTGACATCAGGAAAAAAATTTTCACAGGAAGGGTCATTGGGCACTGGAAGAGGCTGCCCAGGGAGGTGGTGGATTCACTGTCCCTGGAGGTATTTGAAAGATCAGCAGATGAGATGCCCATGGACATGGTTTATTGGCAGATAGGAATGGTTGGACTCGATGATCCTAGAGGTCTTTTCCAACCTGATGATTCTGTGATCTCATTTTATTCTCCCCTGCTGTGAATGCCATCCCTATGTGGTCTTGCGGTGGTCTTGAACTACAGCTCTTGCTGTGGTGTTTTCCACTTTCATATAGTTCTGCTCTGTGTTTTTGAAGGTGTCATCTTGATGATCCTTGGCCTCCTCTAGCATTAATGGCAAAGCAAACAGTAAGGCCTTTATCCAGAGCCTTTGAAAAATGGTGCAGCTGTGGTGATGGATATTAAATTCCCCATGACCAAACTGGCATCTATCAGTCTAGTGTAGCTCTACCAGTATGTGCATGCATGCAAAGCCACTACCAGTTTGACTTCATCTTGCAACCTAAAAGCCTTCTGCTCTGCAGACACCAGAAGCAGGGGAAAAGGAACACCAGTGAGAGCATAATATGCCCTGGTGCTTCGTTGTTGGAGATGGGCCGGACGGTGGCATCCTTGGACCATTTGCCAAAGGAACTGTGGTTTCAACCCTATATAGTTTTCCTGTGCTCAGTGCCCATGGAGCAGCATCCCCGTTCCTATCCCTGGCTATCTCAGACTGCATTCAAAATGGGTTTCCAGTGGTGACCATGCTGGTATCATCCCAGCAGCTTTGGCTACTGGAGATGATGGCTGTCACCTCCTTGGCCATCCCCACTCCTGGGATAGGCATTCACAGCAGGTTCATGCAAAGACAGCTTGCCCTGACAATGGGGTGCTGGGGAGAGCTGCTTCTGAGCCGTTGCCAGCATCATGGTGGGTTGAAGTGCATCCAGAAGGCAATTGGCACTCTGTCTAGAGCACAGACCATGGCCTTTCCTATTTGAAGCTGACTTATGTGAAAGAGTAGTAGCTGTGTTGTGCACTAGCTTTAATCTCCTGGTGACTTTCCAAAGTGCAGCCTATTCTAGGAGTTTAACCTTGTAATGGCTGAGGCCAGGCCCAGCTCTCAAAGGAAGAGAAACAGGCTTTTCCTGAGCTGAGGAAGACAGAGGAGGATTTTATTCCTCCTGCTGCTCGACAAATCCAACTGTAGAGTCGAATCTGTGGGGAAGCTATCACTAGGAAGTGCTTGGCCAGTTGTCAGGCCAACACCTGCCAATGATGCTATAAGGTAACGAACCTTCTCAGTCCCTTAGAACAGATCTCCCATGACCAGACTTTTCTCACTCTCAACTAGACTCTGCTGACAGCAGCTGACAGGCATCTGGGAGGGTAAGAAGACCGAAAGAAAATAACTCTGAGTTTATTGAAACGAAAGACATCAATGCCCCAATCTGACCACTGCATTCTCTATCCTGAGCAAACATGATCCACAGGAGTTCACAGCATTGAACCTATGGGACTAGCAGAACAGAAAAATTACCTTTTCTATATGCTTGATGTCTCTCTAAAGGGAGGCCACCATGCTGTAATCCCACAACCACATTTAAAAAGACCTGGGCAAGATGTCCTTGTCGGGCTGCACACAGCACACTGGTAGGATGCTGACAGCTGCATTTGCAGTCGTTATCCCTGAAGGAAAGAAAGCATCTACATTTGGTCCTTCTTATTTGACTTTGGACTGTGGTTGAAGTGCTGGAGTCTAGATGTGGCACCATTTCCCAGCTCTGCCACGGCTTCCTTGGACAACCTTGAGCAACCTCGGATGAACAGATAATATTTTCCTGCCACTGTTCCCAAATGGGAATCTTAATTAGTCTTTAATTAACCATAACTATTTGGTTTGTTTAGCATGCAAGCTATTGGGAGAGCAGTCTTTCCTCACATTAGCACATGTCACCACATTAGCTGTGGACTACTACCTATTTCTGCTCTGGCTCTGGGATATTGCTATAGGACGAATACCATTGAAAATAACAGGACATTGCCTAGTCTGATATCTTTAGCATTATGGCAGTCACACTCACAGTGGAAAAGCTTTCATTGGGTTGTTGATCCACAGTTTTTAGCAAGTTTTGAATCCCAGCATGTATAAGAGGAGCATTCAGAGAAGATTCACATCTATGAAGCTTGTTTTTAGAACAGGATTAAAAGGAACAAAACTAAGGTACATCCGTGAAAAAAGACAGCTTTCTTCATGGCAAACACCAATATTTTAGGGATTTTTTATATTAGATGTAGTGTTCATATTATTTTTTTAAGTTTGAGCAAGCATAAACAAAATGCTTTTTCTATCTGAAGGCCTTTGCTTAAAGGAATCAGCATGACAAATTGAGAATATATATAGTTTTAAAATCAGTTGTTTGGGTTTTTTTTTTCTGTGAATATGAGCTATAAAGTGATCATTTCATCCCATTCCTTAAGAAAACGAGCCTTGTTCTTTTTGGCTGGTTTTGGTTTTGTTTTTTTTTCTCTCTACATTTGGTTATGGTGCAATCAGAGAATTATAAGGAGTGAAATAAGTTTTCTGAGTGGAACTTAAAATTGCAATTTTGATCCAAAGTGACATGCGACTTTGGATGGAAATTACAGATAATTTTAAAATACCTTAGGTTTTGGGTTTGTGTTGTATTTTGTTTGTTTTTGTTTTTGGGGTTTTTTTTAACTCTTATAGACCCCTCCAAAGAACACCTAGAGAACAAGAGGAGATTTTAACGTGGTCTTGAAGTTTATACTGCAGATGCTTTCTCCTGACTCCCCTCATGCTTCAGAAAGGAATGAAACGTGTTTAGCAAATGGAGGTTTATTGTGGGACATCCAGATCTCTGAAGAGCTCTGACATACTAAACTTGTCATCTCAGTTTTTCATGAAACGTATTTCTCCTGTCCTTGCATTCATGCACAGTTGTGCATATGTCAAACACAGTTTCATTTTGCTTAATTCACTGGAGATTATGCTACGAGCACCTGGTCCAGTTTTCCTCTGACTTCTTTGTATGACTTGGAGCAAACTGTAGAATCCCTCTTATTTTTTTTTCCTTTTGCTATCCTGAAAACTGGACTAATAATATTCCTACAAGGTCTGTGAGATGTGAATTTCTGTAAAGTAACGGACAGTAAATTAGATACCTGGGCAGCTGTGCCGGGTCACTGATCCTTTCTCTGCCAGGATCTCAGGGTGTTGGAATTTGTGTTGTAAATCAAGCTATTACTTGCTCAGATGCAGCTTGGAGGCAGGAGCTGTGTAATACCTACTTTTTGCATTGAACAGAGAGTCCAGAAGCCATCAGTCAGAAGTGTATTTTGCAAACTCTCAGAGAGGTCCACTAAAAGATCTGGAAGCCAGCAAAGTGCGCTGCTTCCAGCTTCCCTATTGATCATTACAAGAGCAACACCGTTGCCTTAACCAGAAGGTTCCCCAGGGGTTAAAACCAGAGGCACCTGTTGGGGTTATGAACTGCTTAGCAGCTTGGCTCAGCAGTGAGAGTTCCTGTAAATCAATCAGATCTGTCTTTACCTACAGATTTCACAGCTGTCATGAGGAATGCTGTCTTGGCTGCACAGCTGTGTAAGTGAGAGAGGCAGAAACGCTGGCTTGGAAGAGGTGGTTGTGTGGTCACATAAGGAGGGACAAGGAAGCATGGGCTTTTCTGGATGTGCCTTCACTCAAGTAAATTGGGGATTTTTGTAGGGATGGGGTTTGAAAAGCCACGTGAAATAGCATCTCTGTGATCATTCTGTATTCCTATCCAATGGCTTGTTTTGAGGGCACATGTTCTGCTGCTTGAAATCATGAATCACAAAAAATATCCTACTCCATGAACCAGACCAGCCTGGACACTGCAGCCGGACAGTGGTCTCTTTTGTTAGGAGCCTGGCCATGAAAACCTCAGTGCACACCAAAACAGTGCAGGATGGCCCTGCTGCTGCTTCTTCCTCCTCCCCCACCCCTGTGTCAGCTGTGTCTCCCAGCTGCCTGTGAGCATGCAGTACTGAAGCTGTACCATCCATCGATCTTTTTTCCTTTTCCCTTTTAACTCTGACACCAGAACAGGCAGCACCAGCTGCTGAAAACCCCCAGCACCCACTCCTTTAGTTTTCAGAGGAGGACAGTCTCTTAGCTGAGGTAATACACAAACTTCTATGCTTTCTTCATGTCTTGGGTCACACACACAGTCTGATATCATGAAGAAAACTGGTGTTGAACCAAAATACGGGCCATCATCTTTCTGAAATGGCTGAGTGCCTGCTCTCTTTAATTCAGAGCCCTTTTTTAAAAATGGGTTGGTCTTCTGCTAATTTAGACTTAGAGCTAAAGATCAGGCCTTCTACCTCAGTCAACCCACTTGGAGCTGTCATGGGGACTTTCTTCTTGTTTCTTCTGTTTTGTGCATTAGCTCAATGAGACATAGTAAGGCAGTGAAAGTTGTTTGAAGTTTTATAAAGTGTGCATTTGTGCATACTTTTATAGAATATTGCATTTGTGAAATGTGTTGCCATACACAAGCTGTCTCGGTGTAGGTGGGCTGCTCACAACCCCTCAGTCAAGGCAGTTTTCCTAGGCTTTCTTAAGCCTGTTAAGGCCAAACAGTTGATTAAACCTTTGTTGGGTTGTGCCTAAGTGTGATCGGAATTTTATGATGTGCTGTTAATGCCAGGAACATGTGTTATTACTGTGTTGGTGTTTTGCTGCTCATCAGAAACTGTTGTCTCTCTCTGAGAGGTGAATGTGGAAAAAGCAGGCTAAGTTAGCAATGAGCTGTGGTGGCTACTAGTTGAGATGTGTGTTGTTGGGTGATCTCTAGATTGTGTTTCCATACCAGCCTTAATGATTGTGCTTCTTAAACTGTTCTGCTTCAAATTCTAGCTTGGTGGGGCCTCTTCTTACCAGCCTAAGGTCACCTAATTGTGCTTATATTTGGTCCAGCTCTTCTCAGAAGTCCTTCCCTCTCACCACCAAAGTTATTTAATAATTTGGTGGGAAGCTGAATCTTCAAAAGCTTCTCCTGGCAAATGTTGTAAGCTGTGCTTATGCTGTTCGTGGGTTCAGGACATGGCAAGCTCCCATCAGATCTGTTAGATGTTGCCTCCAAAAAGCAGAAGAGAACAGCATGCAATGAAAGGACTGAGTCCGCTGTGCCTCCGTATCAGCATGGGCCCATCAGTGTCCCTCTGAGGACCTCTGGTGCCATGATAATTTGATTGTTGAAGTTTTGCTTCTTCTAAATTGTCCAAAAGAAACTTCAAGATAGTGAGGATTTACATGAAGCTGAGATAGCCTTGGCATCTGGCTGTGTTGCCTCGACATCCCAGAGTCCCTCTTAGCCCTATTTCCTGTTTTCAGTCTACTGAAAGCTGGACTGACAACTAAACCTCACCCTTAATTCTTTTCCATTTTGAAGTTAGCAAGATAAATAAATGTTATTTTACACGAAAACTAGGCCTTAGGAGGTAGACAGATTTATTTAATTACCTCATAGAAAAATGAGTGTGTTTCCTTGTAACTTTTTTTTTTTTTTACTCTAGCAGGAATTATTATTTTTCTTTAATCTATTGATGCCATGGGGAGAAAGCTACATTGGCTATGAAACAGAGAGAGGGCACCACACACTGACCACTCCAATAATGTGCAGCAATAAATATTGTGCAAGAGCTGAAGGGTCCTAATTTTTGAATATATAATATATTAGAAGTTAAGCTGTTGCAAAAGCACATAAAAGACTACTCTGAACCTTCATGAATTCTTATGTTTTAAATTAGAAATAAAGTAGTCTCTTTTTCATTAATGGAAAAAAATGATAGGTCTTAGAGGTGCCTAATATTCAGTTCATTGCAAATAGTACAAAATTTCTACATATTTACTGCATATATTTTATTGCTGTAATTTGTGGTTCTCCCAGGCAGAATAATATTTTTACTTCACTGAATATACCAGTGCAAGTTAAAGGTCTCCAATGTATTCCTTTAACATGACAGTTCATTCCAGCTAAGTTCCTGCTTTATATCAGTACTTATTAATTTTAAAAAGTATATAATATAAGGTCCTCTTTCTTAGTCTCAGATTCAAACAGCAGGGAGCCAAATCTCAAAACCTATAAAGTGTTCTCTTTTCACACTTGGGCTCAGAGCAAGCATTTCTTGCAAGCTACTCTCCCTTAATGCGTTTACCTGCATATTTGGTTACGTAAATTCAACCCAGTGCAAACCTGTCAAGGGTCGTCTTGTGCGGCAGTCCCAGCTAGTAGCAGGCTGGCTTGCCACATCCTTGCCAAGAGCACCGCAGGGACTTCCAGCTTCATTCCTGCTCCTTGGTCATCTCTGCAAATACGTGAAGGTTTTCTGCACTGTTTGGTAGGTAGTGATTAATGGGTGTTTGCCGAGGTAGGGAGATGAGTGAGACAGAGGTGACAAAGACACTTATGTAAAGCAGAGAGAGAGATTTGCTCAGCTGGGGTTTGAGGACATCCTAATATTCAGCAGAGCCTGCACATTTAATGTTACTTTCTGATCTGTACGTCTTGAAGAGGCAGCTACGCCTATCTGTCTTGCACTGCATAGACGTGCACACAATCTCGCCCATCTCCCCAGCACGTCTGGAGTATGAACTGGGAAAAGGCATGACAGCCTTTCACTATTCAGCAAGGCATGATCTCCCCTGAAACATTCACCTCTTAGCTGAGATTTTGTTGACTCTGAGTCAGAGAGCCAGAGCAAAAGAGGAGATGAAATGAAATTCCTAAGCAGTTTTCTGTGATGCTTGCCATAGTGGGTTGTAGATGACCAGAGTGTCAGACTACTGCAGAATCATTTCTTCAGAATATTTTTGAAAAGTGTCCCAAAGTGTAAGCTGTGCCCGTACCTTTTCTTTACATATATCAGTGTATGTACATGTGACACATACTTCGTTAAATTATTTAAACTTAATATGTTGGAAGTTGTTCCTCTGCATATGAGCATACTTACTTGAATTGCTTAAACCTAAAAATGCTAGAAGTCACGCCTTGATTCTTTTTTTTCCCTTCATCTTATCTTTTTTTTTCTATAGCAGATGTTTGTTAGATTTTAAAATCTTTTTCCAAAGGACCAGTTCCTGAAATGTAATGATTCCTTCCCCTGCTCTTCACTTGTTCTCCAAAGTAGTAGCAGTATAATGCCACCTCTCCAGCTACTTTGTAAGTCTTTCTCCAATACAGAGAGGAGAAAACAAATGTGCTGGTTTGTTGTTTGGCTCTATGGGAATCCTCTTCTGATTTTGTTAGGCATTTTACTACACCATCCAGATTGACACACTTAAGTACTACTGAGAAGGCAGTTAATGCAAAATCCTTCCTTACCATTTTCTCAATAGCTAAAGATAAGCAGTATTTTACCTACCAAAGCATTATTAAAGGAAACACGGCCATAGCAGCCGGTGTCAGCAATATGCCTTGCAATCAAACAAGAAATATGGTAGATACTCCAAGACATGACATAACTGCCAAAGCTTATTGCAGAGCAAGGAGCTTTTCAAAAAATGTTTTCTCTGAAGAGCATCAGATTTCACTCACTTCTCACAGCACAGACATGCCTTGGCAATCATGATTAGGCTCATTTGGGCCTGTGGAATCCGTTATTTTATAACCAGTCTCATAGCTGGCAGGATGACAAAAAGTTTATTCCTCTTTGGAGAGAAATCGGACCAAAAGACACAGAGCTTTAATTAAGTGTTCCTCCACCTAAAACATTTTTCTCTTTCCACTTACTGCTTAAGGCAAGGCACCTAATGTTTGCCTTGATGGCTCTGTCAGGCTCTTGACATCCCAGATTTATCTCATGCCTGTGTGAGGACATATCTTTAATGAACTTCAGTCTTTTGTTCCTTTTAAAGTCAGGCAAAACAGATTTACAATTCATCTGGCAAGGAAGATATAAAAAGCTATTCAAATAATAATTATTCTTAATTACTTACATTTGCCTAGTTGCTAAGTGATCTTTCCATGTGTTTGTGGTGGAAGAAGTGGGGTGGTTATCCAGGTCCATTTACCTGACCCAGTTACACGTGGGCTGAATGACTAAGAGGAAAAGAGGTTTAAGACTTAGACTCAAACTTGCTTAAAAGAGCTCTCTAGGGTTAGATTTTACCAAGCAATGTTATTTCTCAAACAGCTGTTTCATTATGTGGTTTTTAACCATTCTGTCTGCCTGTATCTTTGTGCACCATCTCTGAGCATCCCTGGGCTGAGCTAGCAGCACTGGGAATTAGGTGTAACATAGGTTCCTGCCTTGCAAAGCCACACTCAACAGTCCTGGAGGATCAAACCCTGCTGACAGCACTTCTTGGTCTACCTCTACGTGCACAGAAGCCTTCTTTGATGGATGGGAGCAGCGTCTTGGTACATTTTGTGCCCAGACCTTTTCCAGAGGGACACCATTAAATAAGTGTTCTTAGAAAATGCTTGGCTATCATTCTTTTTTTCTTTTAGACCTGGAGCTGGACATAATACACAGTAATGCCTCTCTCCCTTTTTTATAAAGGTGCTCACAGCCTGGATGGTGTTTAATTCATGTCTCCTTTGAAAAGACCAGATCTCCACATCTCGTTTGTCCTAGCTGCAGGGCTGTGTTGCAAAAGGCTGGAGGGTGCTCAGCATCAGGCTCGTCATTGGCAGCAGGAGCCAGCTACAGAAAAAGCACTGCAGAAGGTCAGCCCTGCAGTGCTTACCTCCCTTTCTGGATCTGCACTTTTGTTTTTAATATTTTTTCTTCTTCTTTTTTTTTTTTTATATCGTAGGAGAATGATGTCCAGGTGGCTGATTCTGCTGTAATTTAATGGCAGCTCACTCATCGTTGCTGTTGTGCTGGAAAAAATAAGAGGCCAACTGCCAAGGAAAGTTTGGCTGAATGACTTGTATCCGTAATTGAATTTCACACAGTACTCGTACAATCCGTTTTTTTACCCTCTCGTGCTAACTCATCCTGCTGCTTCTTTTTAACTGGCAAAATTAAAAGGAAAATTCTGGTGCACAACAAGTTGAAAGAGTTGCAGTGAATTAAGAAGTTACTACTGTATTTTATGTAAACTAGTGACAACAGGGGAATGTGCTACTGGCTGAAGGGACACAGCACAAGTCTGCTCAGCTCATTTCTTGTATGTGATGGTGGTGAGCGGTGATCAGGGCTCTAACAAAGTATTTGACTGGCATAAGCAACCTTTTTTTTGCCCAAATTCAGGGATTTTTTTTTTTTCAGGTTACTTTATCTTTGGAATGGTGTTCTAAACATAAAATCTACAGAAGAGGTTTATACACATTAGAAAATGAGATATTTCTACTGGAGATTAACTTTGAATATAACAATGCTTGCTGCTTCCTTTTTCTTCTCTAGTACAGTATATTTCTGGACTCATATGTTAAGTGAATTATCTTTACTTGAGAAAAAAGTATTTACCTCTTGGAATAATACATTTAGAAGTGCAGCACATTGACATTCAGTATCATCTGAAGCTGATAGTCTGTTTCTTTGGAGAACCCAGTCACTGCAACTGCCACCTGGAATAATATCATGAGGAGAGAAGCACAGAAAGAGTAGAAAATATTAATGGAATTTCAGGAAATCTAAATGTTTGCAAAACCATTGAGGACCATCTTGCTGATCTCTGCTCTGCATGACAGCATAAGCTCATGCAAGGCTGGGCACATAAGCAGGGATTTTACTGTTTAACCCCAAACCTCAGAATTCCAAAGTTTCGTTGGCTTTCTACAGGACTGATATTTTTTTCCCCTTGACAAAATATTTAAAGGCATGATTTTTTGTGCACTTTGGTACTTAAAATTAGGAAATGAATTCACAATATTTAAGCCTCAAGGGGACAGTGCCATGGAAAAGCCTTTGTTATTTCCTGGGTTTAGGGGAGAGTCCATGTTAGAGCACTGGCCTCTGATACATGTCATTTATTATATGAAAGTCTGACAAAAAGGTGGCTTCTTCCCGAAATAGCCTGAGGTTTGATCTAGAATACACAAGGCAATTTTGTATGAAACCATAACTTTTTTCATCTTGCAGAAACCTCTAGTGGACAATAGTTATTGTTTATTAGTGGTTTCTTGGGTCCTTCTGACTGTAAGTTACACTGATGGGTGTTTTAACATTAACAAAATTTAGTATTATTTTAGTGAACATCTATAAAATTTAGTTATTATGTACTAAAAAGCAGAGTAAAAGCACTGACATTTTAAGGAAAACCAAATTAATGGCTTGAAAGGTTTCATAAATTTGTCGGATGAATGGAAACGTAAGGGAAAAAAAATCCACTTATGAAAAACAACAGCTTTGATTTCTGCAGATCAATAAATACCAAATTTAAGGGTCTAAATTAGGTTGTGGTTTGTGAAAGTATTTATGATTATTGACATTTCCAATCTCCAAACTTCAAAGAAAAATTAATTAGAAGGTGATAATTTTGGGAATGTGTTACATGAGGCCATTGTAACATAAGGTACTTACCGAGCACCTTCAGTTGCTGATGCTGGGTACTACATGAAAAATGTAATTTGGAAACGGAGCAAGTTTTTATTAAATAAAGAATTAGCACTTCATTAGCTGTAAAAGGCAAGCACTTCTCCTGTGCAATGAATCAAGATTTCTTTTTCCCTGTCCTTATGGGAGGGAGAATAATGTGCATACACAGGCATGTACAGTCAAAAAGAGGGAGAGATTTTGTTTACTGAAACCTTAAATTTTCTTGGAAATATAAATAGCATTACAGACTAAGTGGGTCCCATCATTATAATAATTTAAATCTAAACAAACTTGAAAACATAGCTTGCACAATAGTTTTGGTCTGGTGGAGAACTGCAATGGAGAAACTGAAATTTGCGTGTAGTTCTTTCATAACAGAAATTGGCAGCTGTGAGAAAGTTAATTTACGGCAATATAATTGATAAGAATAATGTCTTCATTCCTCTGGCTGGCGAATCAAAGTCTGAGTGTTTTACATTCACGTGTTGTTGCTCTTGGACTGCAAAGCCACGTAATGTGAATGGGATCTGTTCCCCATTTAAATGCATTTATATACTGGACATTGGCGCAAGTGAAAATCCCACAGGTAAAGCAGTAGCGAAGCACAAAGTGCAATCTATTATATTTTTATCTGTTGTACCTTGCCAAAGAAAGATGGCATTGTCCTTGCTCTGGATAGAAAGGGAAGTGATTTCGAGAAAACCTGTCATGTTGAGGGCAAAAAAACCCCAAACCTTAAAATCTTAGTAAAGTGTGATTAGGTGGCAAATGTGGGAAGATAGCAACGGTATATATTTGCAAAATAGTCTTAGAAAACCTCATTCTTCCATTCTCTGGTTTTGCCTCTGAATCAAGACCCAAGAAGGCTTCCCGTCTTGCATGTTAAAACTTTCCACATTAAAACCTTGTAAAATGAGTGCTTCACTGGAGCTAACAGGACCAGAGCTAAATTCTGGCTTGTGGACAACTTGATGTGGAGGACAGGGATGTAGGCTGGTCGCTGTGTATAGCAAGGACAGTTGCAATGAAGGGACTGAGACCAAAGATCGCTGTATTGCTGTTGCTTTTCCTTTGCCTAGAGGCAAATGTCATCTTTCTGCTGGATACAGCTTGCTGCAGTGAATGTGACCTGTGTTCCCATCCTTAGGGTGCTTGGGGTCCAGTGACCACTTGCCTGCACTGGAGTGGGACCCCAACCTTTCCTAGAAGTAGTGGGTGGATGAAAGAAATGGTGTCATGTGCTTTTGTTTGTGTCTGTGCTGTAAGGAGTGAGTGCTGAGTTTGGCTATGTGGTCTCTTTTGTCATTATGAAACAGGCATGGGTAGTTCTGCAGCATTTTGAACTTCAGGTTTCCAAACCAGCTTGTGACACATAAGTGCTCTCTAACTGTTCTTGTGGCAGACCATATGTGGAGAGGTTGAGTGTGTTTTAAGTATGAATTGATGAAGGAAGAGGTTTTTTCATATTCATTCCCTGGGTTTATTTGTTTTAGATCAAGTTTTGCTTTTGTCCAACTGTGTGTCCCCATTGAGATCTGTCTGCATACCACCTGCTTCCTGACATCATGGTGTTGAAACATGCAGGTGTGGTCCTCTTCAGCCTCGCCGGTGGGGTATTGGCATGAAGAACCAGAGGGATGAGCAAGAAGTTGATGACCATCCTCTGTGCCACACCCTCGTGTTGACTGTAATCTGTCAACTGCTGCATATCCTTGGTGACCTCAACCACTTATTTAAATTTTAGATGTTGGAAAGAGAAACTACTCAAGGTCTCATGTGCCCTATTATTAGTGTGACTGGGAATACATCCTATCCAACAGCACATTTTCCTGCAGCCTAGAGGACAGAGTTTCCCTAGCATTGACTACGGGGTCCTGTCAATGATCTGCCACCTTGGATATTCTGTGAATATGATGCCACCCTCATCTGTGTATTGCCTAGTTGCCTAGACTACTGCTTCCTATTGTGATAGCTAAAAGGAAATCTGTTGTCAACATGTGCTTTGGTGCCCTGAATTTTGAACACATCTCTTGTTTACTTGAACCTTCTTTTTGTAGAGGAACACTGAGACTCCAGCACCCAGCCACATCTTGAAAAAAAGTGCACCTTTGTCTTGGAGCAGGCTCTCCTTGAGCATGATTTGGGGTGCCTTGCTAGATTTGCAGTTTCCCAGACAGGTTGTCTGTGTGTGTTCAGGAGGAACATGTAAACTGAGAGAGCTCTCTGTGAATGCTATAGGGAATTGTAGAATAGTAGAGGTTGGAAAGGACCTCTGGAGATCATTTAGTCCACCCCCCTGCTAAAGCAGGTTCACCTAAAAAAAGTGGCACAGGAATACATTCAGACAGGTTTTGAATATCTCCAGAGAAGGAGACTCCACAACCTGTCTGGATAGCCTGCTCCAGTGCTCTATCACCCTCCTGTGTTCCAGTTTGTGCCCACTGCCTGTTGTCCTGTCCCTGGACACCACTGAAAAGAATATGGCCCTGTCCTCTTGACTCCTGCCCCTTAGATATTTGTAAGCATTGATAAGATCCCCTCTCAGTCTTCTCCAGGCTAAACAGACCCAGTTCTTTCTGCCTTTCTTCATAAGAGAGATGATCAGTCCCCTTGTCATCTTCATGGCCTTCTGCTGCACTCTCTCCAGTAGTTTCTTGTCTGTCTTGAGCTGAGGAGCCCAGAACTGGACGCAGGACTCCAGATGCAGCAGCACTAGGGCACAGCAGAGAGGGAGGATAACTTGCTAGCTCCACTCTTCTTGATGCACCATGGGATACCATTGGCCTTCTTGACTATGAGGGCACACTGCTGGCTCATGTTTAGCTCGTTGTCCACCAGGACTCCCGGGTCCTTTTTCACAGAGCTGCTTTCTAGCAGGCCAATCCCTAACCTGTATTGATGCTGGTGTTGTTCTGCCCTACGTGTGGGACTCTGCTCTTGCCTTTGTTGAACTTCATTAGGTTCCTCTCGGTCAAACTTTCCAGCGTGTTCAGGTCTCACTAAATGGCAGCAGTCTTCTGACGGATTAGCCACTCCTCCCAGTTTTGTATCATCAGCAAACTTGCTGAGGTTACACTGTGTTCCCTCATCCAGGTCATTATGAATGAATATGTTGAACGAACCCTCAGGCTAAGATAGTTGTGAGTGCTTCTCTGTTGGCCAAGGAGCTTGATGTCTAGGGATTAGGGAAAGAAAAGGCTGTAGATCCCAGACCACCCTTGTATGAGGAGCTCTGGTGCAAGGAACCTTCAGACTTCATTTTAGCATCAGAAGTTCCTCAATACTTGAATGCAGTGCTACAGGTCTCAGTTTCCAGTGATGGGTCAGCTACGTGATGGTTACTATCTTGCACTGTGGGTCCTGTGTCAGGGCAGGGCGCAAGGCCAATGCTGTGCCTTCTGGAGATGTTTCTCCCTAGCTGGTTCCCTAGTACCATGATCGCTTTTCAGTTTCACCTCCCCATGAATCTAGTCAGTCTGGTTGGTGGAGGCAAGATGCGGTGGTTAGCCATATCTGGCATGAAGCACTCTCAGCATGGCTGAGGCACTGCATCTTTTGCTACTAATGTCCATCTCAAAAACCTGGTTTCTTAGTACTTTTATTTTGTCATTAACTATGTGTTCAGCACTGAGTCTGTCTATTAAATCAGTTTACCTGTGAAAGACAGGAACAGGGAGTGCTATTAAACATCTGTTCTGTAAAAAAATAACCCAAACAGCTGGCAAAGTATAGGACACAACTTTTTACTTACTTTTGCAATTGCCTTTTGTCATCCCCCTACTCAGATATTTTTTCACCACAACTTTTGTGCTCCAGTTGTGGTCTGAATTAGTGCCAGGGAGAGAACTCTCTATAGGACTCTACCACTGTGTGCTTGTGCCTTGAATAGTTGAGTGCAGCTCAACATGGTGATAAGAAATAGAGCAGTTAATGTTGGTCAAGTGTTAATTGTACCAGAAATTAAGAGTGTTATTTTCAGAGCCTCAGCCCAGCAGTACAAATACCATTTAATTAATTTATTTGTGCAATTTCTCTAAATGGGTGTCAGGAATCTGCCTGATCACTTGGCTGCAGGTGCAGCGGGGGCAGGCTGCAGCGTCTGATGATCGCACATCAGCCTCAGTTTTTCTTTCATCTAAGGAAATGTAAAAAAATTAGGGTACATTAAAAGTCTTGTTTGTAACTCCCCTCAGACCTTGCAAGTAGTTCTTGATTTACTTCGGGCCTCTGGCATTGTTGAAGCCAATGGTGCTGGCCTGCAAGCAGTTTAGGAAATCGGAGTGAAATACCCTTGCTCTGCTCCAACACAGCAATGGCATGAATGGAAGGTCTCACTGTAAAAGAAATAGCTGTGTATGTGGGCTTCTATAGATACTTGTAGGAAGGTAAGGTGCATCCCATTCTGTTAGTAGTATTTGAATTCTATGGACTGGCACAGGCATTGCAGAGTTGTAAAATTGTCCGTAATTGGGCAAAACTTTAAAAATTCTTCCAATACTTGATGAAGACCGTTTTGCAGTGATATGTTGCATAATTGAAAGGATAATCAGAACCTAATTAGACCCTTCCTTTTAATATTGCTCGATGAGCTAAATCCTCCAAGCTTCCCATGCAGCCTCTGCTAAGAAATTGATGTCCCAGTATAAACTGAGTAATTAGTGAAATTCAAAAGCTTTAAGTCTTAAATTAGCAGGAGGTAAATACATATTTGGGATACATACAAGGATACATACAATGGAAGGCACCATGCAAGAGGTCACCAAAACACATACCGTGTCTGGAATTAGAAGAGAGTTGGATATAGCACTGACTGCTAATGGCAGGATCTGGTGCCTTTTAATCTTGCTTGCTCTTTCCTTTGCAAAGCCAGGTGCTTACACTGAAATGCTTCATCTCTGCTTCCTAAAGCTCTGACAGCCACATGGTGAAAACATTTGCCTTTAATTTGAACCTGTTATAGTGTAGAAATGAGTCTAAATCAAAGCCTAGGTTAAAAAGGCTGTTTAAGTTCAGAAACAGTCACTTTGGGAGCTGCAGTTGGCTGTGGATGTACAGTTAAGTGCAGATCTGCATGTCTAGCCAAGTCATTTGCAGTCCTACCCTGAGATCATTCTTCCATTGAGCCTGCAGGTTCCCATCCAAATGGGAACTTGAATGTAGAGGAGTTTGGAGTTCTGTCACTGAAGGACAGTCATTTGGCAAATGTCAGTCTGGAAGGGGCTGGAGTGAACTCTGAGCAATCAAAACCAAAGCATGCATGCATACCTTCTCACTTCCATCTTGCTTCTCTGAACAGAGATCTGTCAGCTGTCAAAACTATACAGATTTGCTGGCGAGTTCTCACTTCTCCCTCAGTGATATTTTATGGGGCTTGTCTTCTCCTACACCTTCAGGGAAGAGGCCCTGCAGAACCAACCAGCCCCAGGGCTAGGGGTGCAGAGGGCCCACCATGCGGGAAGAAGGGGCCTGTGCCACGACCACAGGGAGCTTTTGGGTGAGGGCCCCCAAGGCCTCTGGCAGGAGGTTGTTAGCTATAGAAACTGGTACTGAGCATTTAGCAATTAATAAGCTCCATTTATTTATTCTGACTGCAAGAAGCTTTGTCCGAAGGGACACAGTCTCTTCAGCAGCATTATTATGCATGGTGAATAATTCACATAAAAATATCCAACAAGTTCTGGGGTTGGCCTTTTTAAATAGTACTTAGATGTTTCTAACTCATTAACTTTAAAAGTCTTCGGGATTTTATAAATCATATAAGTATTACAATATTTAAAATGTTCTTTTCCCAAGTCCTACTGAAGCTTGTTTCTCCATGACGTAAGACAGGACTCTGCAAACATCCGCCGATGTTCTTCATTTGACTCTCTTAAGTTCTCTGTTCGTGTCATAAGAGAATATTCTCCTGCATAAACCAGGGATCTCTATTTTTCAGGATTTTGGCGAAATATATGAAGATGTGTTTTCTTTGAAGTTTCTCTCTGCAATTTTATTCTATATATAAATCTGTACCAGTCATATTTTGGTGTATGGGTATTTCATTTTGCTTTATGAAACCAGTCCAAAGCTACTGCTGAGGAGGTGTCTCAAATAGTTCGGGGGGCTTGCTATGTCCCAAGTGTTTGGGTTTGGTTTTTTTCTCTTTTCTACTTAAAGATTTTTGTAAAGTTGAAGTATATCTGTATTCTGTTCAACTTGTCTGCATATTATCCAGTGAATAACAGAGGAAAGGCTTTTATATGTATATATATATATAATGTTCACATACTAAAGTAAATTAATAAAACTTCCTTTTCAAATGAAAGAGCTAAAGAAAAGTACCTGGCCAATACAGTACCATTAATCTATTCTCTTTTCTCCTTTCTCTCTTTACCTCTCTCTCTACAATAGAAGTGGAACAAAAAGGTAATTAAATACCTTTCAAATTATATATATATTACTTATGTATAGGCTAAGATATTTAACAATTTTAACGTTTTAGTTGAAATACTTTGTCATTAATTCTCACTACTTTTTTTTGTTAAAAGTTTATTTAGTATCTCTGCTGCTCAACTTCACCAGATAACTCAATTTTGCTGAAAAGTTTTTACCAGTGTCACTTTTTTCATTAAATTTCTATTCAAACATTTAGATAACTCATTCTTCTCCTGCCTGGAAGAATTTGGAAAGTGTGCATACATACCTATGTGCAAAAGTATATTTAATTATGCCATAAAGACCTCTTGGAAATGGCACCTTTTTATGTGCAACTCTGGATGGTTACTTACAGTCCAACAGAGCAATCCACTTTCACAGCAGGTTACTAAATCTGATTTTCCTCCTGTCTCACTTTACAGATGTTATTACCAATTTCTGCATTTCCAAAAATGATTGGTTACACTCCAAACAGGGAGCATGAACATAGGATCCCATCTGCTAGTCCCATACTACCAGAAGTGTGTGGTGGGATACCTCTTCACTCTTCCCTGCTGCCTATCCCATTGTCATGGTTATTGTACTATTGTACCCTCACAGATACCAGCATTACAAATAACCAACAGATACCACCCCCTAACCCCTGTGCAGCATGTCCAGGTTGGGAGGGTGCTGCCAGGGATGACAAGGGCCAAGTGACCTAGTTCTGCTCCAGAGCATCCCTCTTTTTGCCACCCTGACCCTGCATTGCCATGATGTCGAGGTCAGCTGGGTGCCAGCTGAGCCTTCTCCCAGGTGCTGGGCAAGCCCTGGCCCCTCTTAGCCCCTTCTGAAGTCTGAGCAGCAAAGCACCCTGGTTAGTCAAACCACTCCTCTGTGCTCCTGTCATGTAACAATCAAAGGTATATGTTTTTAAGTTTGAATTACTACTATATTTAACAGGACATTTTTTAACTGATTAAAATCTAGACCTTGGGTTCCTCTCCAGTGAACTTTATTCTTTTCCTTCCTTCTTTTCTCTCTTCCTTCCTTCCTTCCTTCCTTGTCTTTTCCTTTCAGCATCCATAAGTCATTCATTTTTAATTGTGTGGACTGCATGTTTCGTGTGTCCTGTAGCAGCTTTGAAAGCTTCATTTCTACTTATACTACAGATCTGTAGATGGATGTTCCCCCTCCTCTCCCTTTTCTTTAAATGTTCTTCTAAGTTGCTAAGGCATTCGTCTCTGCTTTGATATTGGTGCCTGTTAAATACTTAGTTTCACTTGGGCTGTAAGGGTGGGAATTTCTTTCTCTTATTTCCATTTCTAGGCCACTCTTCTGTGGGCTGTTCAAATAAATATATGGATCAGTTTCCTGGGAGTTTACCCCTTCACCTAATAGGTACAGATTCACTGCAGAATATAATCTGGACATACAAACACAGAAATCCTTTGGGGGCACATATTCATTTCAGAGTTTACAAAGGCAAGTGGTCCAAGTAAGTACACCTGTAAAAATAGTTTTAAAAAGCCGCAGCTGATAGAAAAAGCAGGAATAATAAAAAAAACCAAAACAGTTTGGTGGAACAAATCTTGTTCTAGAGATGTGGCTGGCAGGAAGGCTACTCTCCAGCTACAAGGCATTGCTCTCGGATTTCCTCTGATCTCGAGTGTCCTCTGCTCCAGAACTAGAAGCTGTTGAGATGTTTGGGCCATCCACCTCTGGACTGCAATTAACTTTGTTTTTTTGTTTTAAATTCTTTTTCTCTCTGACAGTTTTTCTTTGCCCTGGACTGCTGAAAGGAGTATATCAGAGTGAACACTTATTTGAATCTGACCACCAGTCTGGGGCCTGGTGCAAGGACCCTCTGCAGGCATCTGACAAGATCTACTACATGCCCTGGACACCGTACCGGACAGACACACTGACAGAATACTCCTCCAAGGATGACTTCATTGCTGGGAGGCCAACCACAACCTACAAACTTCCACACCGGGTTGATGGCACTGGATTTGTGGTCTATGATGGGGCTTTGTTTTTCAACAAGGAACGAACGAGGAACATAGTCAAATTTGACTTGCGGACAAGGATAAAAAGTGGGGAGGCTATCATAGCTAATGCGAATTACCATGACACCTCTCCCTACCGCTGGGGAGGCAAGTCTGATATAGACCTGGCAGTGGATGAGAATGGGCTGTGGGTAATCTATGCAACAGAACAAAATAATGGCAAAATAGTCATTAGCCAGTTAAACCCTTATACGTTAAGGATTGAAGGGACGTGGGATACTGCCTATGACAAAAGGTCAGCTTCTAATGCCTTCATGATCTGTGGGATTTTATATGTGGTGAAGTCTGTTTATGAAGATGATGACAATGAAGCCACAGGGAATAAAATAGACTACATATATAACACTGACCAAAGCAAGGATAGCATGGTGGATGTGCCGTTTCCAAACTCCTACCAGTACATTGCTGCTGTGGATTATAATCCCCGGGACAACCTCCTTTATGTATGGAACAACTATCACGTTGTGAAATATTCTTTGGATTTTGGTCCCCTGGACAGCAGAGCAGGTAAGGGTTTTAATACCAAGGCAATATCCAAATCAGGCTTTCTATTTTTCTTGCAAGCAGGGTGTAAAATTGAAGTACACTCCTGGCTTACTTGTCTGCCTGTATCTCTGTAAATTAAACCCCACTGCAAAACCTGTGATGGATATTAAGACATTGATACACGCAGATATTCTTTTTTATCTTAGTTTTAGATGAAATGGAGAAAGGAGTGTGCTACCCATAACTAACCTGAAGCAGTCTCCAAATGTCCATGATACTGTTCACATCACAGGGATAGCACTCTTTTCACCTTAACTGAATTTTCCTCCATGCTTCAGATCATCTCTTCTGCAAGAGTTTTGACAAAAGGAAGTGTGGATGATGTTGTGCAAACAGCTGGGATTTGCATATACGAGCATGCGCCCACGAGTGTGTGTTTATTGACAACAAAATTCTCCAGACTGTGGTTTCTTTTCTCTAAAGTTGCTCTTTGTTCTTGTGGCATTTCATGACTTCCTATGACTTCCTATACTTTGTCTAAGAGAAAAGCATTGGGTCCCCAGAGGACTCCCAGCTTTTCCAGCTTTTTTTGTGTTAGAAATTGTGCCAATAATTACTTATTTGGGTTACATTCACTTAACTTTACCAACTTCTTCAGTGTTTTGCAAGTATTGTGTTCATAGTTGCCATTTTATAAGTTAGATGATATAGCCTAGCTCGTGGTCAGACTCACATTCCAGTGCAAGTGTTCCCGAACAGCATTTGCTCAGTCATTTTGAAATGATTATTGTTGTACATGATGTAATCATAGTTATCAGGTAGTTCCTGTGGTGCATACTTCAGAAAGATTGAAAAAGGAAAGGTAGAATTAATATTAATATAATTTGGACTGTAAACTATTTGATTGATAACATGGCTATTCCCAAAACATTCTTTTTTTGAATGAGAAACTCGGAATTGTATGAGTGGATTCAGAGCTTCATATTGCTGTGGCTGCTTTTTCACATGGTGGCTGTTGTCAGTTATATCATATTTACTTAAAAAACACCATAGTCAGTGAAAAACTGACTTGCACTTTCCTGTGAAAAACGAAATTATTCTCTTCTTTTTCCCAGTCTAAGCTGGTGAAATGGGAGAGCAGGTGAAAACCTTGCAAAGGGCTGCAAGTATGTGAGGTGCAAGAATTTAATTTGTCCTTGTGTCACTCTAGTTTGAAGCCCCTTTACTTTCACTCATGTTTGGACGAGAATTTCAAGTCCCTCACTGCCTTGGAAAGCTGAAGCAGGTTTTGGCCTTGGATTGTGGACACAAGAGAGTTAAGCTGGTGTTGGGAAATCTGGGAGTCTTTTCTTGTATTCCTTTTGTCCAGTTTTTTATAGCTTTGTACTGTGGGCACAGAGCTGAACTTTACATCCATTTCTTATATCTGAAACTTGCTGGGATGTCCTCCTTCACAGAAATGCATAAGGATCCAGTTTTATGGGTTTAGAGGACATTTAAGAGGACTGCTGTGACAGAAACTGAAATTCTTGGTGAGACAGCTCAAGTGGGCCCAGGCATTATAAAATGTAGGAAAATACCTTGGCAAAGGGAGTTTACTGCTCCGTTACCTGCACAGCCTTATTAGTGGGAATGTTATTTTACAAGTCACTCAAACAGAAGCTCTGATTTTAAAATGAATAGGTGAGCACATACTTGCTTGACACTTGGGTTTATTTACAGAGAGGAGCTGGGAGAGCAGGTCTGCATGATTCTTTTTCTTCCAAGTTCAGTGCAACAAATTTTCTGGTTAGCTGCGTTGCTTTATATACAATACTAAATATATGGCTGGCTTAAGACCAGCTTCTCACCAAAAAGCAGGACAGGAGCTGATGAAACACGAGGAAAGTAGTTAAGACCCAGAGTGTTTTTATTTGATTATTTAGTTATTTATTGTGAGTGGTGGATATGTGTTTCCCCTCTTCTTTTCCCACCAATGTTTCTCTGTTTAGAGCAAGGCAATGTTCAATGCAGCCATTTTCCACAGGGTTACAGTTTAAGCAGCAAAATATGTAAACAATATCTACTTAATTAGCAAATAAGAGAAAGATAGTAAAATTCATGGGTTGAACAAATTGGTTTTTAAAAACCAATCAAGGGTGAAGTTTTAGAATAGCTCTTAAAACCAAAAATTTTAGGAGAAGAGCTCTTAAAACCAAAAATTGATTGTAACAAGAAAAGTGATATAGTCAGCTACCTAAATAGCCAGTAACATATTTAAACATATTTTAAATCTCTGCTATCATACATTTCAAGCATATCTAAATTAAACAAAACAGGTGTTGGGAGCTCCAGTCCACTTATAATTGAACATTTTCAGTCATTTACCAAACTGTCTAGAGAAAATGGGAGAAGTCACTTAGCTTATACAAAAGGCAGGGATCACATCCACTTCACAGTGATTGAACTTTTTCTGTGATTTTTAATTAAAGGTCTGTTTGTACATGTAGGCTTGGAACTGTCACAGAGCTTCTCTCACCCACTGATTAAGAAAATAGGCTTTTACTCCTTGGAGTAAAACAGTGGCAAAACTAGGAATTTCTGTGCTCAGCTTCTGTAGCAGCTGAAAGTACCAAGGAAAAAAAAATATTCCAAAGTGTGAAGTGAAGCACAAAGCTGTATTCAACTGATCTAGAAGCAATTCAGGGCCCTTGATTGAATCAAAACCTGTTCATTTTTCTCAGAAATGGGAAAAGCTGGATTTTAAGAATTTGCACAGCTTTTTTTTTTTTTTTTTTCGTTTTGTCTGGGGTTGTTTTCATTTATCCCAAAAGCAATTTTGGAAGTTCCTCAGTGCCTGCAAATCCCAGGAAACCTGTGATTAATGTCTGTCTTCAAGAAATGAATTTGGAGATACCAAGAGGCTTTGAAGCATATTTTCTTTGAGCTCTTTGGTCTTACGATGTGGGGTTTGGAGGATGGGCTTACGATGTGGGGAGGATACTTCTCCATAAACGCTCCCAAGTTTTGGGTTATTTCTTTGTAACTGCTTTCAAGTTTCCTATTTTTAAGTGGCAGTGAGAATAGCTCTGCATCTCTAGCAGTGTTTTCCATGGCATTCTTCAAGAAGTTGAACCTAGAAGAGTGTTGAAGTTCTGATTATTTAACTTTTTTTGTGCCCTGCTAGACGTCTAGAGAGGGAAACAAAAGGCTGTATCAACAGAATGAAAAAAAAATCTGCAACCTAATATTCACCCGAGTTACCTGTTTTAATCATCACCCATTTGTGATGCAGTATACGTAACCAAACTCAAGAAAATATCAACAAATCTTCCTCTCCAAAAACTTAAAGTGCTCCCATCCTGCTTCCCAGAGCTTCATACAAACATGCATCCCCTGAGTTTGTGTCTCTGTACCTACTCATGGCTCCCAGCTGGGTACCAGGTAGGGGTTCCTGAGCAGCAGAGAAACCAGAAGAAAATTTTGTCTACTAGATGTCTTAGGTGCCCCATGCCAGTGCTGGTAGCTCTTGTGTGAGGGCTTGCAGTTTGATGGCTGAGCATTTAGACCTGGGGTTGAGATCATAGGCTGCCCCATAGTTCAGCACAGAGGAAGTCCAGGGAAGGACTTGAACCAGAAAGGATCCTGCTGTGCGTGTCTGCAGCTTGAATGTGCTGGCAGCCGTTCCAAGTGATGTGGGAAATACAGACCTTCTGCTTTCAAAGAGGTGTTTTAAATTATGTCCAGGAGACCCAGGCATTACAATCTGGGGTGTTTAATAGATACATGAAGTTAATAAATGTGCCCAATACATAAGGAATGCTGTGGTATGATATAGGACTTCTAATACAGCCTCATTGTGATTCACTGCCTTCCATAGATTGCATAATAACACTGTGGACTGCCAGACCAGTACTTAAATATGATATAAAGCTTTCAACCATATCTCTGATATTTTAAAAATCTCAGAGGGTGCATGTCAAAATTTTATCCTCCACATTTTGTTAAATACTATGGGACACTCTCTTGACATGCGATTGCAACCATTTTGTTCAGAAAGAGTAGTTGAATTTGGTTTTTTTTTTCCCCTAAAGCAGTTTTACAATGAAGATAAGGTGAACCCTTTGTCCTTATAATATGCTAATTAAGTACATTTGTGTCTTGGGTAAAAGATGTGGCAGTATGGTGATGAATAAGAACTTTAAACACATATGACATCTCATTAAAATGTAATTTTCACATCATAAATCTGAGGCCTTTCCTTTGACAGCTGAGTAATGTGGATAGTGGGCAGGGGATCTTGAACATTTAAAAGCTGTCACGTGCTAATAGGTAGCTGAAAGCGGCTTCCTGCGCTGCTTGCCTTTAATGCCCTGCATCCTTCCCTGGGAAATGCATCAAAAAGGCTGCTGAATCTTAAATCCCACTTGTACACAGGATATGAATTGCCATTGCTTTGAGATCTCATTGTGATGCCACGCTTAGTATTTCTAAAGTTAAATTCAGGCTGCATTTTAAAAGGCCAGCTGAGCATTTTTGATGAGCAGCTTCTCCTGGCAGACAAAGGCCATTTTTAGGGAGCTGCTGAGTCTTAATTGCGGCTTCTTCTGTATTTTTATTTTCCAGTTGCTTTCCTCCCATCTAGGAGCACCCCTAGCTCGCTCGCTCCTGTTCTTCTTCATTGCTTACAGTGACAGCTGCTGGTTGCAGGGCGTTGCTAGAGGTTTTCAGAGATATCAGTGCTTGCTTTCAGCAGCCACTGCTATAACCCACATTGTGACTGGGACCCTGGCTTTTATCTTCTAAAATTTGTGCATATATGCATGTCCTATTTATTCTATAAATATTTCTGTCCCTTTTTGATAATTAAGATAGGATGACATGTCAGCATTTGGAGGTGAAGAAAGGAGAACAAAGACTCTTCATCTTTTATAACAAAGCTGGCATCTCAACCTACATTTGCTGGCCAGCTGATATCTTAAGCTCAGAAGGACAGAAAGATATTTCACGTGCCTGGGGTATGCTGGGATACAGAACTGTGTTTGTTCCCCGTTTCCAGGCCCAATCTGTCTCTTCACTTTTATCCTGTTTTAAATTTTCCCTCTTTATAAAGCAGTGTTTGATTAAAAAATGTTTAAAAAGTATTATGCCATTGGACACTTTTCTGAAATTAGGGATTTATGCTTTTTGTCAGGCAAGTTAAAGTTTGAACTCTTTCCTCTACTTCTCACAAAAAAGATCCTTAAAAACTGCAAGATTCCTCAGCTTCAAAACACTCCCTTTGTGGAGCATTTCATAAATATTAATACTATTTGGTTTAGCACAGCTGGAGTGCCTCTCCAGTAGGAATAAATATGTGGTTGCTCCCTCCTCCTAAATAAAAATATACTTCTCTCAGTAGGACCATGGAACAGGAGACGGCCTTACCTTAGACGGCTAAGGTGGAGGAATCCTCCTTTTCATCAAGTCACTGCTCCTACTACAAGGCACCTGTTTGAGCCAGCCTGAGAAAATGGTACAGCAGATCTAACCCATCTGGGAGCTAAACCAGGATACTGCTGTATCTTCTTTAGAGAACAGTTTTTACCTTTGCAAACCAAACAAGAATCTGCTGTTAGACCTGCATGCCATGAAGTCAGAGCCAATAAGCATGGGCTGGGGTCCTGTTCCCATGGGCTCGCAAGCCGGAGTGCTTGGAGACTGGGCTGGTGGTCAGCCAGGATGGTTGAAGTAGGGGAAAGGCAAGAAGAGACAAAATGATTAAACTAAACTTCACTTTCAAACGTCAAAACAAAGGGAGGCCAGAGACTTCGGCACTTCATAATCCTGTCAAACGCCAGGAGGGAAAAAGCACCTTGCCAAGAACATGTCTGAAAAGCTGAGGCGGCTGTTACTGGCAGCAAGCATGGGATGTACTGCTGAAGATAGCAGAATAATTGCATAGGGAAAAAAGCATTAACTGCATATGAAGGGTAGCAGCTCTTCCTCTTCCTCAACAAGCTCTCTGGCTTGAGAAATATGCTCGAAGTTTTAATTAATTGCCATTTCATGAAGTTCAAGGTCACCGGGTTGTCATGCTGATATCCACCAAAGCTTATCTGTGTGATGCAAATACTTTGCACCAAACCCAGCCATGAGTGTGCCAGCCAGCCCTTTAAGCGAGCTGTTTGCCAGAGACAGGGAGTGGTGACATCTAGCAAATGTCCAAGGCCACCTTTTGCAGGAGGAAGGGACTGTGTCATGTACTAGATATAACTTTTGAGTGTTGGGTTTTTACACATGGCTTTTAGTGATGAATGCATCAATCATCCCTTGGCTAGCAGATTTTGCTGGCTTGTGTGCAGTGATGGGAGTCTGCACCATCTTGGGGGTTTAGCCCGGCTGGAGATTCCAGGATGTTCAGATTTTCAGCTGTTGCCTCTGCCATCTCCTTTCTTCCCACCCCAAAACAGAATTATGACTTGCCAGGCTTCTTCTCAAAGAATTACCCTCTCAGCTTAGATTATGTTTGTGCACCTGATTCTTCAAGTCTGGCCTGATGTTGTGCAAACCCTTCTGTTCCCTGCAGTTCTGCTCTGGCATGGCTGCAGAGCTACTAGGCTGGCTTGGGACAGGGAGCCCTAGATGTTTTCTTCATGTGCCAGCTTGGTTTTTCCTAATGTGTTTTTAAAATGAGCAGCCTTCATTCCTGCTCCCCGCTGAAAATACCTCTGCCACGGCAGCTCATGGGTCTTGATCGCTCTCCTTGCTTGTCTGCTACTGATTGTGTTTGTTCTGGAAATGACTACTGTAATATTTTTAGCAGCATTTATTAAGACCTATCTCCTGAAGTCTAATTCAGGGTTGTTAATTAACTTCTTCAATGCTACCAGCACTCTGCAGTGCTGCCATGTCAGATTTTCATTCTTTTTTTTAACCAATAAAGCCAAGAAAGCAGGTGTGGATGCCCTACCATATTCTGCTTTTCAGTTAATGCAAGAAGAGGATGCATTGGATGCCCTCTATATTGCTAGCCTTGATATTTAGCTTACAGAGGATTAAAAAGCCCTTTAAAAGTAAGCTACAAAATTACTGAATCTTTAAGGGGAGTCTTTACTGAGTCTTCCTTTGACTTCAGGAAGATGTGGTGATGCCCTTAGCATTATTCAGGTCAATTTTCCAGGCACGTAAGGTGTCGGTAATGACAAAAAGTACCTAAGGGGTATGTGAGGAATGAGAAGCTCAAACTTATCCTTGGAAATCCATCTGAACTCTCATGGTAGGGCTGGATTTGATGGATTGCTTATAGGCAGGTACAAAAAGAATCTTGGTAGTTAGTTTTTACTCCACATTCTGGGAGTGGGTCTAGCTGCGAAGGGCTGTGAATTTCTAGTTGATGATGCTGTCAGCAACCTGACAGGGGAACACAGGGAGATCCCAGAAAAAAGAGATAATAGGCACTTTGAAGCACACCTATTTGAAGTGCATTGTAGCATTAGTAACTATGTTAAATCTTGAGAGTTGGGTTGTGAAAAAAAAACCAACCCAAAACCCAAGAATACAACAGCGTCCATTTCTTTCAGATGACTCTGCTGGCATAAGCCTTGTGCATGAGTAAAGATTGATATAATGTAAAAGTTTCTGGGACAAAATCCCCAAGTTCCTGGAGAGTTTAAACTCAGCCATTATTCAGTCAAATCCTCTGGAGTTGTTGGGACTTGGGACTAGGGGCTTTGGGAACGAGTCTGCAGTCATTTTCCATTTGCCCTGGAAGAAATTGCATTTTGCCGATGAGAGGCTTTTTGATCTCCTGATTTGTGTCTAAAGCATCCAAACCGGATATATAAATGTAGGTTGTAAGCTGGAACAAATAGCAAATATCTATATGAATTTGAGCCACAATATCTGCCCTACATTTTTATGTTGAAAATACTTCTGTTTAAGGGTATATTCATGATGGGAGGGCAAAGCAGATGATGAAGGCTTAGGTGAAAGAGATGTGTCCATTAAAACTGTGTAATGATTGTTTGCTGTAAAAGGATTTCTTCACTGTAAATAGGATTTTTGCTTGATTAAAATGTGCTGAGAGGAAACAGGACTTAAGGCAAACTGCTCAGAGGAAGCAGGGTTTTAGGCAAATTTCACTGAAACATGGGATTCAGTTTAAAAAGACTGGCACTGAATAAGCAAACTGGATATTTCATGTGACATAGCTCCTCTGTTCTATGTTCTGACAAAGTACCAGCTGCTTGAGACTCAAAAAGGAGGGGGGGGGGGGGGAAGCGAAGAAACATCAGAGCTGAAAACTATAGAAGTTATACACTGACCACTACAGAAGATGGGAAAATCTGCTGCCTTTATACTAGTCTGAGCTGGCTTACTGGGGTGCCATTCATGCTTCCCTCAAATAGCTGGAATAAATTAACACAGCCACTGGAGAGATGAGACATGAGGCAGCTCTGCATTTCTTTTTCATCTGTCACTGTTTAGGATGGAGACAGGGAAAGGGCTCCCTGTGTACTGCAGGCAGAGAGAAAAAGTAAAGGCAACATCAAGTAAAAAATGTCAGCAGAGAAGAAATTCTTAGTCTGTTTGTAGAGTATTTCCAGCATACTATGTGTCCCAGTTTAGCCCCCAATCCCAGCCAAGTCAGCAGCTAAACTGGGCAGCTCTACTGGGTCCGATTCCTCCCCACAGGGAAAGGGGAAAGGGAGATGAGAGAGAGACTTGTGGGTTGGAAATGAAAGCTGAAACGTCTTTAATAAAACAATAATAGTGAAAAGGAAAATAACAATAAGAAAATAATAAAATACATACAGGTAAACAATATCAATTCAAAATTCTCTGATGACTAAGTCACTGCTAAAGCTGCAGAGCAGGTGCAGGGAAAAGCCTGGACTGGACTCAATGGCAGACAGGAGCTGGATTCAGGAACTGGATCCAGGAACATGTGGATTGGGATCAGGGGCAGACAAATGGATGAGGTCTTCACTGGACATCAGTCATCGTAGAAGCCAGAGAGAGATTGACCCTTATGATCCCTAACCTTTTATGCTGAGTATGACATATATGGAATGGAATACTCTCGGTCAGTTTTGGGTCACCTGTCCTGTCTGCTTCTCCTTGCAGGTGCAGCCCTTTTTGCCCTTTGGCTTATGGTGTCCTGCCAACTCTAGGATGGTCATGGTTTACACAAGAATAAATGTGAGCAATGGCCTCTCTACAAACCAATTCTCTGTTACCTTGGTGATAAACATCAGGTGTTATCACTACTAGAGGCAGACATTGTCTGAAAAATAGGTTGGTAGCTTTCAGAAACGGAAGTAATTCAGAAGCACCATAGCTGAAGAAATAGAAAAGTGGTTCTGCTTTAGCTCAAACCAGAACACCATGTGAAGAAGAGCTTTTGTGAGCCCTCATGTATTTGCCTCTCTGACGGCATTAAATTATTCCCTCTAGGAAAAGCATGCGAGAAATGCTGTGGCTAGCTAAGGTAAATCAGCCTGAATTCATGTAATGTTTTATGCTCTTGTACTGCTGAATTAAGCAAATGACTGGTAACTTTAATGTGAACACTGAGGCTCCAGGAGGAAAATACAGAGGGAAAGCTGCATGGAGAAGAAAAAGAGGGCTGTTTTTATTTATTTTTTTTTTTTTTTGAGAGAGAGGTAATGAAATATATTTGCTTGATGAGAGTATATGTATGCACAGGAGGAACTAAAAGGAATGAACTTTTTTGGCTTTCTCCCACATAAGTGCTTGCTTTTCTCACTGGACAGTGACTGCCAAGTATTTTCTTGGTGCGATATTGAGTATGTTACAAGTTATTCACAAGAAATATCCTTGAAGTGGCTGGAACAGATGTTATTGGTAAAAATGCTGTGCTCTTCGCCATGGCACATACCAGGATGAGTGGCAAATACCAGCACCCAAAAAAACCAACAAGCCAAGTTGGAAAGTGCTCTGGAAAGTTTCTGGTCAATTTGTATAGTTTAAGGTGTTGATATATCCAGTGGTATTTAGGGAGAGGTGCCTCTGCCTACCTTGCTTGTAAATGTAAGCTCTATTTATGGATAAGGTAAGCCTCCTCTTGAGCTTGGTGGGAAGTAAATGAAGCTTTCAGGTAGTCTAAAACTGCGTAGTCACATATGGTGTGTTGTATAAGGCTACTGAAATGTGTTCTTGTCTTATAAATGAGTTTAAATTTACTCTGGTATAAAGAGTGGAGCAGAGAATTAAATTAGATTAACAGATTTTTTAAGACCAGAAGGAACCGTTACCTCAATTAGTCTGACCTCTGTAATGCATTTTATTGAATTTCATCTGCTTCCTCTTGTTCCTAATGACGTGACTCTGAAATGTACCTTCCAGAAAGACACCCAGATAATTGGTGTGTCACTTCATGGAGTGCTTTTCTTGGGAGAATAGTTTCTTCCAGTGTTAAAGAAGTGAAATAATATTCACGTTACATACGTTTTGGTTGTAGTGCCCAGTCAGTGAGTCCTTTTTGTGCCTTTTTGGTTCATACATAAAAAGACAGAAATAGGCTTCTTGAATTGCACTCTTTGCACCTTGCTCAGATGCTGCTCAGAACAATGCCTTCTGTGGGAGTCGCTGGTCTGAGGCATTGTTTTCTTCTTTTTAAAGATATTAGGAACTTGTTACATGGAGTGTGAATTCTTGAATTGCCCAAGAAAGCAAATAATTCACAAGCAATGAGAAAATAGTTTTCTGGGCACTAAAACCAAGAAAAACTTCTGTTTTCAGATGTGAACTTTAATGATGAGTGTCACTAAATGTGTCTGTAAACTCTGCTTTTTAATTAGAAGAAATTACCAGTCTGCAGAGTTTGCATAGTGCTCTCTTAATGCCACTTCCATTTTTATTTGAACAAGAGTGGTAGGGAGTAACATTTAAATCTCAGAATTTGTCATCAAGTTCTAATTTTCTTGTTGATGAGAACATCTGTCCATTGGAAAGGGTAGACCTCGTTCCAGCAGTTTTTCCATAAGGTATTGGAAGATTTAATTCCAAATAGGTTTTCTGATTGTTGGCTTGGGATTTTCTTGCCTTTAGTTTCCCACCCTCTTTTAAAAAAGAAGCTGTATTTACACTGGGTTAAAAAGAGATTATACAGGAAGTGAACTATAGAGAATACAAGAAGCACTTTGGTGAATAACCATTAATTGTATTAAGAGTGCTGTTACACCATTTTTTTTAATGTCAGAGTGTACGGGCAAGTTCTGGTGGAGAGAAGTTGTAATTTTCTTAACATGCAAATATAAATTTTCTGCTTTAAAAATGTCTTAATTCAAATTGAAATGCTGTCAGAATGTATTTTTTTTTCCTTGTAACGCTATGTTTTTTGATATTTTGGATAAACTTCATCTTCAAGCATTTCTTTATGGTATTGAACACCTGAGAGAGGCTGTGGCTGTGGCTTCATTAGATTAAGCGCTGTGAGAGCAGACATGACATATTACCTCCCATTTCTCACTTTTTCATTGAAGAGAGACTTTAAAATGGGCATATATCAAGGAGGGCTAGGGAAGTCCTCTCTTCACTTTACTGACTGTGTATGAATCAGCTGTAACCAATGAAAAAGGTTCAAATTAGCCAAAATAAACCCTAGTATAGGGTAGCGCCAATGGTAGTTTTGTGCTGCTGATTTCCCTGCAACCTGATTTTCATACTGAAAGCAGTAAGCATTGCCTTGCTGAACTATGGCCTTTACATGTTTCATTATATTTCCCCCTTATGATGACTTCTGGGATGGGGAGAAATAATGTGAGAGGTTTCTTTTCTACAGTTAGTTGACTTTTAGCAGCAAGAAATGTCTTTGCTTTACTGAGTAGATTCAGAGCTGTAAAAGCCGGTCCTCTCCAGATAAAGGTTTGTTACAGTGACCTTGCTGTCACTTTCCTGCTCTGATTTGAAAGCTGATTTTAATCTGCAAGAAGGACAAATCATTAAAAAAACACAGCATGCATTGGTGCATTTATTTAATTCATCTTTTCTGGAAGCCTTGTGGATGCAGAAGAATCAGATGTGCACTCATGCATGCCTGAAGTTTATCCACAACTTGTTAATGTCGTGATTAAACTTGAGTCTTGATTCTGTGCATGGACGGTAGAGACCTGTTTAGCATCATGGTGCTAACCTGATTCCTCGAAAGTCACTTTGTGATATGACCTGTTTCCCTGCTTCTTTGCCATAGTGGTGAGGAACTTTTGAGGCAGCAGAGACGCAGGTGATTTGGGAAGTTAGCTGCTACTGTGTAGACTAGGACTGACCAAGAATGCCCACACACCTCTGTCTGTGCATCCTGATACAGAGGTTGCCTGTTAGCTGATGTGGGTCATGTCAAAAAATGTCTGAGGCTCTTGGTATCAAACAGGGAGCTGGGGAAAATATGAGGCTTGTGTCTGGCTGCAAGTGAAGTCTTTAAACAGTACTAGTTTGAAGGTGGACCTAGCAAAGAGCCAAGGACTCTGGGAGGAGAGTTTTTGGGTATCACAGAGCTAACAATAGTAATAATAATAGATCTCCAGTAGGTCTTTGATTCCTCTCCTCTGCCTCTTTCCAGGTAGTTTTTTATGAAATCAAACCCTTTTCTGGTGGTTGTGTGTAATGAGAGATGACAACAAGGGGAGAGGAGGATTTAGGACGCCTTTCTTTCCACTTGGAGAGCACAGAAAACAAGCTAATATTTTTGCCCAAAATTAGAAAAAACTGTGAGACTGTCAAATTTTATGAAATCGCTTAGCATGCACCTCTTACCATGCATGGCAGAGATGGTGGCCTGTTACTAGAGGTGACACTTCCCATGACTGGCACGGCTCATTGAAAAGACATCTTCAAGCCTTCTACTAAAAGTATTTATTTATTTATTTGTATAGTTCTTTCAAAAACTGTAAGAAAATCCTTTGAATGTTTCCATGTGGGATGTTGATGTTATCTTGCCCCCTCAGCATCTTTATGAAATTCACTTGTCTTTGATTCTGAAGATCTGTTTTACCTATCCTGGCCTTGTCACTCTTCTGCTACAAGAGATTGATCATTGAATTTTTTTTCTTTTTTCTTTTTATTATTATGTATTTAACAATCAAGAGTGATGTTCTTGTCCCAGCTGAGTATCCGAGGAATGCAACTGTTTCTCATTCTAAAGGGGAAAAAAAAGTAATTAATTTTTGATTATTTTTCCCTTTTGCCCAAATATCTTCACACAGTGAAAATTAAATAAAATTATTTAACCATGACAAGCATTTCTGCCAATTAATCCTTGAGAAATGAAGCTGGAAAATGTATTCCACATGCCTGTAGACAGTCACACACAGATGCCTGGAAAAAAAGAAACCCAAAGGAATCTAGAACAAGCATGAGTTAACCAGCCCAACAGAGGCATGAATGGCCATTTAAGTGGCATGTGATAGTGTGTCCATCTGCAATCTGAGCTGAGCTCTTCACAGCTTCCCATGTGATACTCTGAAGAATCTATTCCCCTTCTGGCTTAATAGCTAAAGATTAATTGAAGTTCAAGAACTCAGTATTTCTAGTAGCCTTTAAACTGAAATTTAAGATGGGTAATTTAACTTTAAATTGATTTTTTTTCTTCAATTTGAGCTTTTAGTATGTGCATGTTTTTATCTCAGCTGCATTTGGGTTTCCTGAATTACAGGCAAGATTACCAAGAGATACTCATTAGACAAATGTGTTTATTACCATCGTAAAGACTATTATACTGAATGCCTGAAAACTGAATGCAGTTATTAGAAAAGAAAATCTTTCAGGCAATTTGAAAGCATTAAATTAAAAATTCATCTTGTCTATCTGGATTTTTATGTAAGTGGTTTTGTTAACTATTAAGAAAATATTGGTGCATTTTGTTTGGGCAGTGCTTCAAGGTGAAAATTGGCCCTGTTTCTGAATTTCAGGAGATTAAAAACTCTACTTGAAGTCAATGGCTGTGTCCCAGGGAAGAAACTCTTCCCCAGAAAGAACTCTTCTGATTTCTATAGGGAGAGATTATGAGATAGTTGCTGTCTTGGTAAAAATCATACCTACAACTCTGAGATGTTTATTTGGGCCTGTTTGGTGTTTAGACTTCATCTTTCAGCAACTGAAATCAGACACCGAATGTAGAATCTTCTGAAGCTACTGCTGGAGGATGTGCCATCGTCTGTAAGTCTTGCACATTTTAGATATAAGTATGTGTGCCTATGTGTATATATAGATAGATATTTTCACGTTTGTGAGATATACTTGAAAAAGTAGGATTTGCAAGCTGGTTCAGTTGCCAAGGTGATTTTACTAAATATACATTTATTCTCATGGAATATGGGGATGTACTCAGCAGCTTTACAAACAGAGGAGGGTTTTTTTCTCTCCATGGATGAAGCTGTCCTAACAAATGCACGTGTTCTGATATATACAAGTATTTGATAGGCTTCCTTGACTCTACTTGACTGTTCAGAAGGCTGGTTGATAAAGTCCCGTGGGAGACAGTCCTTAAGAGCAATGGGGCTCAGGAAATTTGGGTGCTCTTTGAGAAGGAAATCCTAGCAACTCAGGAGCAAGCCATCCCCATGTTCCGGAAAAGGAGTCGGCGGGGAAAAAAAGCCAGCATGGTTGAGCAGGGAGATCTTGAGAGACATCAAAAAGAAGAGGAATGTCTGTGAGCTTTGGGAGAAGGGACAGGCATCTTGGATGGACTACAGGGAGGAAGTGAGATCATGCAGGGAAAAAATCAGGAGGGCTAAAGCCCAACTAGAGCTCAGAATGGCCAAGTCAGTGAAAGAACAAAAAATCTTTCTATAAATACATTAACAATAAAAGGAGGACCAGAGAGAATATTCAGTCCCTATTGGATGCAAATGGAACAACTGTGACAAACGATAAGTGGGTCCACCACTCCTGGGTGGAAAACTGGTTGGATGGCCGCGCCCAAAGACTTTCGGTAAATGGAGTTAACTCCAGCTGGAGGCTGGTCACAGATATTGTCCCCCAGGGCTCAGTGCTGGGTCCAGCCCTGTTCAATGTCTTTACCAATGACCTGGATGAAGGCATTGAGTGCACCCTTAGCAAGTTTGCGGATGACACTAAGCTGGGTGGAAGTGTTGATCTGCTGGAGGGTAGGGAGGCTCTGCAAAGGGATCTGAACAGGCTGGACCACTGGGCTGAGACCAATGGCATGAGGTTTAACAAGGCCAAGTGCCGAGTCCTGCACTTGGGGCACAACAACCCTATGCAGTGCTACAGACTGGGAGAAGTCTGGCTAGAAATCTGCCTGGAGGAGAGGGACCTGGGGGTGTTGGTTGACAGTGACTGAACATGAGCCAGCAGTGTGCCCAGGTGGCCAAGAAGGCCAGTGGCATCTTGACTTATATCAGAAACAGCGTGGCCAGCAGGTCCAGGGAGGTTATTCTCTCCCTGTACTCGGCACTGGTGAGACTGCACCTCGAATCCTGTGTTCAGTTCTGGGCCCCTCACTATTAGAAAGACATTGATGTTCTGGAGCAAGTGCAGAGAAGAGCAATGAAGCTGGTGAAGGGACTGGAGAACAAGTGTTATGAGGAGCAGCTCAGGGAATTGGGGTTGTTTAACCTGGAGAAGAGAAGGCTGAGGGGAGACCTTATCACTGTCTACAACTTCCTGAAAAAAGGTTGTAGCGAGGGCGCTGTTGGTCTCTTCTCCCAGGAGACAGGCGATAGGACATGTGGGAATAGCCTCAAGTTGCACCAGGAGAGGTTCAGATTAGATACTAGGGAAAGTTTTGTCACTGAAGGGGTTCTCAGGCACTGGCACAGGCTGCCCAGGGAGGTGATTGAGTCCCCATCCATGGAGGGATTTACAAGACAGGTAGATGAAGCGTTTAGGGATACGGTTTGGTAGTGGACAGGTATATTTGGACTCGAAGATCTCAAGGGTCTTTTCCAACCAAGTGATTCTATGATTCTGTGAATACTAAGGTTGATGGAATAGGAAAAAGGCCCAAACCAAACTGAAGTAGCACAACAAGACTGTGAGGGAATGGGCGGGTTTCCTGAATTAAGCAGTTGTCCTATGGTTTGCATTGAAGCAAAGACTCATTCATGGTTTGTTAGGCCGTGCTTTTCAGCCTCTGATATTTCCAAGTACAGTCACTGCTTTGAAGAGGAGAGAGCATCAGCCTGATAGAAATTCAGAGGCAGATTTTCACAGGCAGGAGAAGAGTTATCCAGGGGCTGTAAGGGGACAGTTGGGACACCACTGTTTTCAGCCTTCTCCTCTGGAGGGAGGAAGATTGAAAATCTTTTTAGCACAATCCTGGGGCTTAGATGTAAACATGACAGCACATTAAACAACTGTTGATTGAATGTTTGGATTTTTTTTTGTTGGAAAATGTCCCATTTATATAAAATCAAAATATTTTGAAGGCATTTGTCCTTTTTTTTAGCAGGAAATATCAAAATATGCCTTTTGGATGCTGCTGTTCTCATCAATAATATTACATTGTTGTTGTATTATTGTTTTATTGTTATGTTTAATATGGAACATTTTAGTATTACCCAAGGGAAAAAAAAAATTAGTTCAGTAGAAATTAAAGATTTGGTCACCCTTGAGTCAAGGTTGTTTGCAATTCACAGTCCTTTAGAAATTTAAACTTTTTGTTCCAGGTCATAATAAAAATAGATCATTCCACATCACAATTTCTTTCAGAGGGCAGGTTTTTTCTGACCAGCAGTGGTCTGGACTGACACTATGGCCCTCAGCCCTGCCAGAGCGATGCAAAGCTCTTGGTTTTTGTTTGAGTCCTCACGGTGGTTTTGGTCAAGACACTGTGGTTTAGCTGCCTAAAGAGGCTCTAACAAGGAATATCCTCTGGCCTTTCTAGCTGGTCCTATAGCTATTTTGTGGCTGTTTCGTACTCTGTCCTTACCTGTAATTCATAACTTTCCTCTGCTGGTGGCAAGTGTTGGAAAATCTCAGCAGTTCTTGCTGAACTGACCAGGGAGAGGCAGTTTGCTGAGTAGGAAGATCAATTACACATCCTGCATTTTGTGTTGTAAGAAAAGGAAAAAGTATGCCAAGCAAATTACTGGATGATTTATTTAGTTGCAATTCTGGTATGGAATCTTTTATCTTCATAAATCTTGTGTTAGGATAGGTATTGTAACTATGCCCAGTTGTCATATATTTGTCTATATAAATATCAATATAAATATATTTATATAAATAAGTATCAATATGAGTATATATGTCAGTCTGACCTCAATGCTGGGAAAAGTCATGGAAAAGGTGATCTTGGGTGCTATCATACAGCACATGCAAGAGAACCGGGTGATCAGGCCCAGTCAACACGGGTTCATGAAAGGCAGGACCTGCCAAACTAACCTGATCGCCTTCTATGACAGTGACTCACCTACTGGATGCGGAAAGGCTGTGAATGTTGTCTTCTTGGACTTCAGTAAAGCCTTTGACAGAGTTTCTCACAGCATTCTGCTTGAGAAACTGTCAGCCTCTGGCCTGGACAGGCGAACATCCTCCTGGGTGGAAAACTGGTTGGATGGCCGGGCCCAAAGAGTTGGGGTAAATGGAGTTAACTCCAGCTAGAGGCCAGTTACAAGTGGTGTCCCCCAGGGCTCAGTGCTGGGTCCAGCCCTGTTCAATGTCTTTATCGATGACCTGGATGAAGGCATCGAGTGCACCCTTAGCAAGTTTGTGGACGACGCTAAGCTGGGTGGAAGTGTGGATCTGCTGGAGGGTCGGGAGGCTCTGCAAAGGGATCTGAACAGGCTGGACCGCTGGGCTGAGTCCAATGGCATGAGGTTTAACAAGGCCAAATGCCGGGTCCTGCACTTGGGGTCCTGTACAACAACCCTGTGCAGTGCTACAGACTAGGAGAAGTCTGGCTAGAAATCTGCCTGGAGGAGAGGGACCTGGGGGTGCTGGTTGACAGCCGACTGAATATGAGCCAGCAGTGTGCCCAGGTGGCCAAGAAGGCCAATGGCATCTTGACTTCTATCAGAAACAGCGTGACCAGCAGGTCGAGGGAGGTTATTCTCCCTCTGTACTCGGCGTTGGTGAGACTGCACCTCGAATACTGTGTTCATTTCTGGGCCCCTCAGCTCAAGAAGGATGTTGAGGCTCTGGAGCGAGTCCAGAGAAGAGAGACGAAGCTGGTGAGGGGGCTGGAGAACAAGTCTTACAGGAAGCAGCTGAGGGAACTGGGGTTGTTCAGTCTTGAGAAGGGGAGGCTGAGGGGAGACCTTATTGCTCTCTACAACTACCTGAAAGGAGGTTGTAGAGAGGAGGGTGCTGGCTTCTTCTCCCAAGTGACAGGGGACAGGACAAGAGAGAATGCCCTCTAGCTGGGGAGGTTTAGGCTGGACATTAGAGAAAAATTATTCACTGAAAGGGTCATTGGACACTGGAAGAGGCTGCCCAGGGAGGTGGTTGAGTCACCTTCCCTGGAGGTGTTTAAAGGATGGGTGGATGAGTTGCTGAGGGGCATGTTTTAGTGATTGATGGGAATAGTTAGACTTGATGATCCTGAGGGTCTGTTCCAACCTTGTGATTCTGTGATTCTATGTGATTCTGTGTGATTCTGTAATTTATGCCTTAACAGTGCTGAGGGAGAAAACAGTTATGTTTTACCCTAGCTGCATTTAAGTAGTGTTATCTAGCTGCAAGTTAACTCAGATTGTTCAGTGTTTAGTAATATGCTAAGATGAAGCTGCGTATTTTATGCATGAGATTCAGCTTCATGCTTGCATAGAGGGCTTGGCATTTAGCAGGGGATGCATTGTATGCACAGATTTTGTGATGGTCTGATGCGTCACACTAACAACAAATCAGCAGTGGGAGCTGAGATGTGCATGATGTGGTTGAAAATGTGAAATGCCAGGACTAGAGGTATTACTAGAGTTGTGGCCATCAGAGCTAACTGTGAACAGGGCTTTTTTTGTAAGGCCATCCTTTGTTGCAGAACTAAGCACGGATGACTTTGGTTAAAAAATAGCCTTGGTGACTTTTCAGGGTATCTCTAAATGAGAGGCAGGGATGGATCCAGGCCCTGCATCTTCCTGAACTAGGCTGAATTTCTTTCTGAATGTTCTGCTTTCCTAGGAGCACAGGCTTGCTATTCCACTTGGTGTTGTGGAGCCCTCCTTCTCCAACTGCAGTCACATCCTCAGATGGTTGTGATATTTTTTTTCATTTAACTGCACCCCACAGTGAGTTTATCACCTGCTCTTTTCTGTCCATATTAATACTTCATTGATAGTATTTTAAACTGAATTGTAGAGGTTTAGTTTGAAACTGGGAGATGTAGACTAGATCAAAAAGGGTTTGCTGACATCAAAGCATCTACACAATCACCATCTGACAGCAGTCTATCCTTTGGTTATATACACTGATCAGTTCTGAAGTCTCCAGTGCATTAATTTGTCTGTGATGGTTTTCTTAGCTATTATTAGAGCAGTAGGACTGCTGTCCTCAGGTGACCCTAATGTCTTTGTCTTGGTGACCTTCTACTCAATAGGAGGTCGTTATAGATGAGATGGATTAAATTCTGGTAGATGATCATTAACTTGGGGCGTTTTTGATAAAATTCCTAAATTCGCCATTGTCCTGCACGTGTTGAAACTGTGAGATGCAGCAGTTCACTGAATTGTATTATTTTAGTTAATCAGAACAGGCTTATAAATAGGATTGAAGATGCTTACCAGCTTCTGGTGCTAAGAGGGTAACATCAGGTATCTACTCATTTTCCCATCTTTCCCTTTTTGCCCAGATGTCCCTAGTCAAAAAGCCCACCAACAACTGAGACTCGGGGCTGGCACAGTTGAGGATTCTGCCACTGTAATGCAAATCCTTCTATTGTATTAAAAATCACTGCAAAGTGTCAATTTTTGCTTCCCTGCACAATAGCTTCTTCCCAGCTGTATGCAGTTCACTACCATGTATATCACTGTTTCTGTTCAGGACTGGAGAGCACTGGAGCCTCAGCTCACATTGAGAGGTGTGACACTGCTGAAAGCAGTGAAGTTGTAGCTGTTTGCACGACCTAAAGATCTGGACATTTGTCTTGAAACTGGCTTATCACCTCAGAAACCCCAGGGCATGTTGCTTCTTGCTTATTTTAATTGCCAGTTCAATCAAAACCTGACTTACTGTTTCAAATATGATTCCTCCCGCTGAACAATTCAAGCTGTCACAGTGTTTCTAGCATGGGTCTGGTGTACACCATGAATAGCTAAAATGGCTCTAATTTGTGGTGCCATGAATCCAAGCAGACATGACCTGCCCAGGCACTGTGGCTGTTCAGCAATGTGCCTGGTCCCAGCTTACCATTAACATGCCTGAATGAGATTGTCCCCAGCAGAGCTGGTATGACAGAGCCCATAAGCTCCAGTGCGAAGTCCAACAGCCTGACCTTTTTACAAGATCACTGAAGGATTTGGCATCCAGGGCTATGTTCTGCTTTCTTAATTTTCTAAATGGCCCCCCAATATTACAGATTTTCACAAAAACAGGCTCTATGTTTTGATCTCTGAATTTAAACTTATGGGCTGTCAATTCTAGTGACTATATTGTTGAACATAGTGATGTTTTCTTCCAGAACCTCAGCCTCTGTGACTGCAGGATTTTCAGTTCTATTAAAAAGTACAAAAATTTTTTTGCATTTTTAAGAGGAAAGAGAAGCTTTAAAACACAGTTTTAAAGACTTTGAGGCATAGTGAGGAAAAGCCTAAATCCACAATATTTAATATTTTCTTGTGGGTTTTATTTGATTTTGACTTAAAAGTCTTAGGATGTGATCTCAGAATTTGGGGGTGTCTCTCCTGACTTGTACGTGCTTGAGGCTGACAGTGAAATGTCTTCCCAGCACCAGCTTTTGATCAATGTTATTTCAAGCACCTGACATACTGAGGCTTTTTCACAGGCTGTTTTTTTCTGGTTGTCCCGGGAGCTGTAAAGTTGTTTCACTCATTTGTAACCTTTGTAATCAGCTTGACTGAGGTACCCTGGGAAAACCTGCTTCTATGCTCATCCATCTTGTAAATCAGAAAGTGTAGATGTCTACCCTCAGTCCACAGCACAGACATTTTGTTATCTTCCACTTCGTCTTGCAATTGTTCCCTTCTTTTTGTCACAAAATCTTCTAGTGGCTTTTAAACCTCTACTTATGGTGAGCTGAAATCCACCTTTGTGTCAAGCAACAGGCAGTTTGCAATCTGGCCTGTCATCTCTATGACACTAATTGGAGATTTTTGGCTGGCTTCTTGCAAAGGGAGAGTTTTCAGAGTACTTGCTCCTTCTGTAGTGATACAGAATTGGATACCAGGATCTCCAACCTGCTGTGAAGGTGAGCAAGTCTTGTCCTTTTCATAGATGAATCAGGGTTTATCTCTGGATTTTTTAGGGACTTCCCCTCTCTCCCGTTTACTGTCCCTCTTTGCTTCTGTGTGATTTGCCTGGAAGTAACAACAGCATGATTCCTCAGATCCAGTAACTTGAGAAGGAAACCCCATCTCTAATTAATTCATCCCTGGACAACGAAAGTTTGAACTCCTGCACAAAAAATTTGCCTGTGCAGAGATGTTCAGTCTCACTTTGAAATGGTAAACTGGCACAGAGAGCAGCGTAGCCACATTCCTCAGTGGCATTGCCCTCCATCTGTGGGGGCTGTAGAAAGGAGCTGCACTTTTGTCTGAGATTTGCCCAACGCTCAGCGGGTTTGCTTAAGGACTGATGGCTGGTTTTAAAAAGATGAGTTTATGCTTCCCTGTAGGTGTTGCTGCCAGGGTGGAGTCACAACTACTTCCACAACAGAATGTTTGGGGGGGGGGGTTCAGTCTCTTTTTGTTCTTTAAGCAGATTGTGCTGTTCTAAGAATCTCACTGCAGCAAGCAGGCTTGTTTGTAGTACAGATTAATGAAAGCAAACTAGTGTCTTTATCAGATTCTTGTGTACACTCAGTACCTGCTGTAGTGGTCACTGAGCCATTCAACCAATGTTAGTTCAATTGAAACTATTATGTCAATCAGAGCTGGGAAGGCCAATATTATTGAGACTGCATATTCAATCCCAGAAATCATACCTCCCTCTGAGTGGCACAAAATGGTATTAGGTATAGCCCTAAAGGATTTAACAGAATTGCTTTATCCTTTCCCTGATGCAGAGAAGACAAGCATTTATCCACCCTAGGCTCCTTAGCAATGACGTAGCCATTACCATTGCTCAATGTGAAGCTAATTCTTTAGAAGCTGAGAATCATACATTGTTCAGATACCTGGTCAGAAATAGTGGTGTTTCTTCTTATTTGCTTGGATTGCAAGAGGGTAAAGGAAGAGCTTTGTGTCATTTACAGAGGCCAAGTTGGCCAGAGAATTGAAGCTTGAATTTGTCGGTTCTTTGATGGAAAGATCATCTAAAAAACACTAAATCAAGGTTAAGGATTAGCCTGTTAGAGGAAATTTAGTTTGAGATAGTGATCAGGGCTAGCATTTATGAATATGTATATCTGAACATTCATCAAAGCAACTAAGGGACTGTAGCTCTAAACATAAAAAAATAACATTGCTTTTACATTGAGGCACTGGATGACTGTGTTTCAGAGGTGATAGAATGAATGACTAAGAACATTTTGAATATTGTCTCTTGCAAAGGAAATAGTCAGGACTGTGTCTGTCTATTAGTTTTATATTTCACTGCAAAGAGCAGGAGCCTGAGGCAGAAGGAGTTGAAAGAGTTTTCAGCCCAGCTGAAATGCACCACCTTTTGCATGTAATTTTCAGACCCCATGGTCTTATTTCATCCATGCTGTATGTCTCCTCTAATCCTTTTTGGGACTAGACTGGTACATCAGAAAACAGTATAGTATAACGTGCCTCTTACCCCTGCATGTATGCAGCTAGATCAGTTGAATCAGGAAATTTGATGGTGCCTCAGGACCCTTGCCCCTGTGCTGGCAAGACAGAGCTGTGCCCTTGCACTCCTGTCTGCAGCCCTTGCAGAGGACAACCAGCACGGCTCATACAGTGCAAGGGAAGCTTGGGCAAGCATTAATATTTATTATTCAAGAAGTATCAGTCAGGATCTTTTCCTAGGCAATATGCAGACTTATAATCAAAACTGTAGTCCAAAGGCCTACAGCAACATCGTGAGAACAAAGATAAGAATAATCCAGAGATGTGCTTGAAGGGCCTTCAAGAATTTAGGTTCCAAATAGAGAATATCTGATACAAAATTGATATTTCACCTATTATGAAACATCTGACCTGTAGAATGATATTTCATGTATGGACCTGTGTTCTACAAGCGGTTACTTTGAGTCAGTGGGCTTGTGCAGTTTCTGATCTGTCCCTGACCGTGTAGAAAGATATAACTGTGGGATTGGAGCATGAAGGGAACAGATGGTGAAACATCCTGGTGTCGTTCCTGGCTTTGTTAAGCAGTGAAATGAGACATGATGAAGTTTATGAAGTCCGTTGTTGACTTCAACAAAAATAAAATTGCTGAGCTACAGACTGCAGATCTCCGAGTCTCTAAGTCAGCAATTCTGCTGCATGGGTCTTTTAAAAGAAAATTTTAAAAAAATTGCCATATGGAGCATAGGTTCTGCTAGCTGAGTTTACAGCAGGAAAGTAAAGAGGAAATATAAACAAACATCACTGTGTTTTGGCACTTAACTAGAAAAACTGTGGAGAGGGACCAGCGAGCGAGACGGCAGTCATCGAGTTGTGAAGCTATATTACATGCAAAGGCGAAAAGAGTGCAAAAACAGCACAGCCCCAAATTGTCTTTGCAAGGCACTTCTGGGGTGCTCAGCACTGATTCACCTTATAGGACTGAGGATTTCTGCAGCTTCCAATAGAGGTGGTAGAAAGAGATGCTCTTTTACTGACTGTGGCAGGAGCATGCTTAATCTTTGCTCTAAAGCAGTACGAGTGTTCCCAGTATTTGACCATTAAAAATTGTATTCAAAACTGTCACTGATGCGGAAATGTTACAGATATATTCACAGATAGGGACAAGGTTTAAAAATGCTTAGATTTCATTTTCTTTGGGCTGAGGAAGGGGGAGATGACTCCTAATGATTACTGAAGAAATCCCAGTAAGGCTTTCTTTGGATGGCTGGTCTGGCAGCTTGCCTGTTATTGGAGATAATATCAGACCCAAAAGCTCTGCCTCCTATGCTGTTACTGTCTGCACCCAAAACATATTGACTCTAACCCTCACCAGCAGTCAAAGTCCATATGCAGTTGCTATATGTGAGTTAAGGAAACTGCTGTATTCAGATCCTCTATCTGTGTGCAATGGGGAGATGTGATAGACTTTTGAGATCTTTCTCTTCCTCTCTGTCCAGTTAGGTTAATGATGAACAGCAAAAGTAGGTAATGTCCTCTGTTGTCCCCCTTCTCTGAGACTGAACTGAAAACAGGGGTTCTTTAGGAGGCTTTTGATTGAGAGAGAAAAGACGAAAACAGACAGGAAGTCTGTCAGAGTTGGATCAATTTGCCTGAACAGCTCAGTTTTTGAGCTGACAGCATTTTAGCACTCAGAGGGGAGTTGTCAAAATCTCTTTACAGGCATCCATGTCCTTCCTGCTGAGACATGCCTTATCTTAAAAAGAGAAGGGAAGGGAAGGGAAGGGAAGGGAAGGGAAGGGAAGGGAAGGGAAGGGAAGGGAAGGGAAGGGAAGGGAAGGGAAGGGAAGGGAAGGGAAGGGAAGGGAAGGGGGAAAGGGAGGGGGAAAGGAAGGGGGAAAGGAAGAAGATGAGGTGGCATAGGTTACTGTTCTTTTAGGTCATGGAGAAAATGCCCACCCTTGTTTCATTTCTTCATCAAATAATGTAGTGTTAATCTCATTTACTGCTTGATCACTCACTTTGTAATAGAGTCTGTCCCCTCTTGCAGGGACTCTGCACCACAACTAAAGCTTGGCAGCAAGATGCAGGCACAACTGGGCAGGCTGTAATGCCTGTGTCGAGGCTCCCATTGCAGATAAAAAGAAATGATTAATGAAGTTAGGGTGCACTGATCTGCTCCATAAACAAATTACTCATCTTTTTGCACTTCCTTAATAAGCAATTGATAAAAATACCTGTAATGAGGAAGGCTGGATTAATGCTTTATTTTCTGGCAGTTCTTTTGGGGCTGCAGTTGCAGTAACGAATAGTCACAGAAACCCAGAAAAGGTAGGAGTTAAGGTTTGTGTGGTGTGTGGTCATGTGGCTATGGAGGATAGAGTTCAGCAAGATGAACAAGAGGATGCATGTTGGGAGCCAGAGGAGCAGGCCTGTGCAGTGCAAATGTTTCTTGGAGGGTTGAAATCACGTGTTCCTGGAGAGAGATCTGTCTGATGGAGAAGTGAGTGATTTCACCTGCTCAGGAGGTGGTGGAGAAGAAAAAGAATGCAGAAGAGGTATTGGCAGTACTAGGGAGATATGACATAAGAATTGAGACTATCCTTCGCATAGAGAGACATACAGACTGGAAAATAAAGGCAGAATTGGAGAGGACATCTGCTCAATGCTGTCACAAATGGAGGAAAACAAGAGTGACACATTTGTGGATGACATCTCACAATGTTTGCAACCACAAGACATTTAAGTTATCATCTCTGGGCTGGTGACTCATAGATCTACCTGTCTGCTTTGGATGTGTCTCCTACCATGCAATCCAGCATCTCAGATCGTTTCTCTGACAATGCCCCTGAATGCTTTGCCACTGAAATTTAAGCTCAATGTGGCACGAGTTACTGCCTGACTTCTTCTTTGCCCCTACTGCTCCCCTTTCTGCATGAACAAGAGTGGCACGAGTAATGGGAAGACAGGGCTGTGTCCCAAGCTCTGCCTACAAGGAGTGAGCATGCTGTAACAGATTTGTCTTTCATTAAAACCCTTGACCTGGAGTTGTGAGACATAGCTCTCTAAATTATGCTGGCAGGTGGATTAAAAGCTGTCTGAAAGGCGATGAAGAAAGGATGCAATTGGTGGGAGTCTCCCCTGGGCAAGGAGAGAGTCTGGTGTGGGGATGAAGGGGATGTCCAGATACACCACCACTACTGTCCCCAGGTACAGTTTTATGTTACAGTTAAAGTGGTAGCTGTCCCCATCCCACACCTGGTTTTTTTATTCCTGCTGTTTCCTTTACATTAGATCTAGCACTGCTGCTGAAGTAGTCTGAATTGAGCCAGTGGAAAACTAGTAGTTGTTTCTGGTGGGTCATTTTGCATCAGATCAGCTCTAGTTTGCTCTGTGCTGCTGCAGGGAAGGGGATGGAAATGCCAGGCCATGTCCCAGGGGAAGAAAGACTGCTATGAAATGTGTTAGCTATAACACTAAGTTTCACCCTTGGTTAAGGGCACCCAGCTAAGAGAGATGGGGATAACAAGAAATGTAGGTGATAGTGAGAGCACATCAAGCAAAGGAAGGCACTAAAGGAGCACAGATAGAGGGAAAAGAGCAAGCAACGGGGAAAAATAAGACAGAAACTTCTTAGGCAGGGAGTCATTGGATTCCTCCCCCCACCCAAAAAAAGGGAAAACAAAGGTGAAATCTTTTGATGGTCAGATATGCTTCTCAGAGTCTGTGAGGGAGCGGTGGGCAGCCCCAAGCAGATAGATATCTTCTAAAACAATGTAAGGAACAATTTTGCTCCTGCAGGAGATGGACCAAATGACTTTGACTAGGTTCCTCCTCAACAGCTCTTCCTACTTCCCATGTCTTTTCAGCCTCATCGGAGGCAGGACAGGCTGGGGTTGACCCACCAAGGCAGTTGGAAGCATCCTGTTCGAATTTTTGGACAAGAGCAGGATGGCAGGACCTGGCACAGCACTCTTCATATCACATTATGTCTTGGAGAGGTGGCCAAGGAAACCTCCCTTGAGCTTTTCTGTATTCATCGTTGCTGAACCCACTCTAGGTGGTTTGTGGTAACCAATATTCATCATCTGCTCCAGGGATCTGAAGACTGCATTGCTGCAAATCCTTTGGTCTCCTGTGCACCAAAATCCCTCACCTCCTCCCCCCTTTTCCAGTGCAGGTGACTGGTTAATTGTATTTCATAGCACAGTGAGCACGTCTAGGAGGTAAAGAGTAATAAGATGTGTCGTGTTTCTTTAGCCTGGGCAAGATTTCAGGGAGCAAAGCTCAAGAAATGTGCAGCCCTGCAGGTCAGCTCCCTTCCTTGGGTGCTGGGGAAAGCCAGATGTGGATATAGCCTTCCTCCACCTGCTGCCATGTCGGGGAAGATGGGAGGTCTTAAACATTGTTTAATTATAATGATGTGTGAAATATTTGCTGGGTTTTCTTCCTCTCCAACCCTTATACCAGGCTCTCACACCTCAGGATAAGTCCTAGGATGTGAGGTGGAGGATGCAGAGCATCGCTGGAGCCAAGGTGCTGATAAATCAAATATTTTAAGTCCTTAACAGAAGGATGAGGTTCATGTAAACATAAAACAAATTACAATGTTTGCACAGAAAAACAAGGAATCTTAGTGTGAATGGAAGAAACTTCTTCACCTCTGACTTCAGCTAGGACATGGGTTCCTGAGTCCTAAATGATCATTGAAAATATATAGCTGCCATTAGTAAAAAGCCTTCAGTTGCTTCAGCTGCTGATATACCCATACAGTTTTTAACACACTCCTTTGACATTATTTTTGTCTTTATGTTTTCCTGTAGTTTAAAACCTAGCCTACGCCCTCCTAGGTAGTGTCTGTCACATGAGGTACAGTTTGGTCATCAAAAAAGGCCATTTTGATTTCCTTTCTCTCACGGTTAAGGCTGTTATTTGTTGTGACAGATTCAAAGCAGGGATAGTACATCCTTGGAAGAGACTGATTTTATAATGCTGTCCACTCACACCAGCGTGCTACTAGGCACTGCTTTTGAATTTACATTTATTCTAAACCATGAGATGCGTGAATAACAGGGACGTATAACAGGGATTTAGCCAAACATCTTCCTTGCTCACTCCTCTCTCTGCATCCTTTATCAAGCTTTCTTCCTCGACACCAAGGTTTTCCTTGCATTTGGCAGCCCCAGTGGCTGAGCCTGCAGGTTCCTTTGGTGCTGGGGAACTTGGGCACAGCTTGGGACAGGAAGGTGATAACCTACCTCTTGTATCTCATCTGCAGATTGATTCCTTGTGAGTTTTCCTGTTTATTGCTCTCTTTGGAAGGCAAAAAAGCAAAAAGCACATATTAAAGCAGGATTTTAATTGAAAAAACAAACAAACAAACAGAACAGAACAGTCCTGCATATCCTACACTCAGGCTGTAAATTACACCTGTAAGATAAGATACGCAAGTGCACAATCTTGGCATTTGAAAGAGCTGCTATCATATATTTTTTATGACAGTTTCAGAAACAACCTAGAGCTAAACAACATATAGAGCTGCAATATTGTCACTTCGCTCCTGTTAAGAATAGTATTTGGGAAAGAGACATTTGCTTGTTATGCTGGATTTTCACAGGAGCCCTCTCCTTGTTGTGGATTGTAGGCTCTCTGTCAACACCTGTTCAGGCTGCCAGTTTCTGTAACCACCGTTTTCACAAGGCAATGATGGCCAGTAGCCAGTAGTTCCTCCGCTCATAGCCATGCTTGCAGGTACCCTTCTTTTCCTGCTGCAGTTGCTTTAAGATTACAATGGTTCCTGTTATGGAATACAAGAGGCAAAATGCCAAGAGAGCAGAGATAATGTAGCTGGAGATCACTCTTGGGAAAAGAGGGTTTTCTTGTATTCAGAGGCATGCATGGCTTTGAGGGAAGGACAGGGAAATAACCCTGTGAGGGAGCGAAGAAGAGAGAGCAGATGAGTTACTGCTACTCTAAGGAGTTAAAAGGACAATGAAAGATGAAAGAGAGATGTACAGATGAAAGAGAGATGCTATAAAAGTCCATGAATAAATGAAGCAATAGACAGAATCACTGCTAACTCTGGCATGTCTGAGATAGGGAATGGCTTTATAAAGGCTTTATTTAAAAAGAAAGCTTTTAATACCAAATGTAAAAGGGTGGGCAGCAAGGAAATGGTGTTTGTAAAGACAGTCATTGATGAAAGATAGCAAAAAAGGCTGCTGGGAGAAATCCGACTATATGCCAAGTAATATGTCTGAATAAAATTTTGTTTAATGGCGTGTCATAAGGGTTTGTTACCAAACTTACTAGCATTTTAATTTCTCTGCCCATATGTTTTTATATATGCCTACCTATTATAGAGTTCAAAAAGACTCATGGATGGAGAGAAAAAGCACAAGAAAAAAATGTATTCATTTTGGAAATCAAAAGAGGATGGAAGTGATGATCCTGGAAACTGCAATCCAACAAAGTGGAATGTAGTCTTCAGTTAGATAATGAATCAGATTTTTGAAAAAAAATCCTGTTAACAGTTAGAGGATAACAGGAATGTGAACAAAAAGAAATGTTGTTTTTTACAGATCAGAGCATCACAGACAAACTGGACTGCTTTTAAATATTGACTTTTTTAGTGGCATGGAAAAAATAGTCACAGCGTGAAAGTATACTTTATGTGTAAAATATTAGTAAAATTACCCAAATATTATCCAAGACTTTTCCTTAGAATATATATTCAGCTAACCTACTGTGTACACATCCCATTGTTATGTAAAAAAAAGGAGAACTGAAATCAGAGTCTCAGGAATCGATGTGCAGTTTCACGGTTATTAACTTAACTCATTAGCGAGCCAAGTGAGTGGACAAACAGAATGAGGGATTAAGTCCATGGAGGTGGCTGTGTTCAGAGTGGCTGACAACAAGGGGCACAGGAAAGGCAATGCATGGGAGCACCAGGTCATCAGAGATACTGGCAAAAAATTAAATTAAATCCTCTGCTTGAAATGCTGTCTAGGCTGTCTGAGGAGAATCTTCAGAACTGTTGAGTTGGTAGAATTAAAAAACAAACCAAAAGAGGCTGGAAAAAGGGTGGAAAACTGGGCAAGAGATGCAGTCGAACATGGCACCAAAAAAATGTGTTGCAGTGATTGCCTTAGGATGAGGACAGTAAAAAAAAAGGACTCTTGCTCCTTGTTACAAATGGTTTAAAACATGTTTATTTAAAGAATATATTTCCTGGTGACTTCACATTGCTGCTACTGGAGCTGGATCAGGCACAGGGGAGGACTGCAATTCAGGTGCAGCCATGCCGACCACAGTACCACAGGTACTGAGCAAAGGAGCAGTAGGGAAAAGTGAGGATCAGCCTTTCTGGTGAATTTAATTATCTTCATGACAATGCCCAGTGCCAGACCTTTAAGGGGCAAGTCACTGGATGTTTAGGAGTTCTCTCATGAGATGTTTTAAAAAGTCTTATTTTAATCTAGTAAATGTTAGTGTTCTTTCTCTTTGCCTTTGCAGGCTTGAATCATCCAGTCTTATGTTTTCTATTCAGGCTTTCTCTGTAACAGTGTGAAGTGGGGAAAATTATCAAGGAATGGGCAGAAAAGTTTCCTGCATGCATACATGATGGTAGCTTGAAAAATCTTGAAAAATCAAATGTCATGGGAACGGGAAACTGCTCAGTTAGGAGTGTATGTTTCCAAAATGGGATTCAGGGGCAAGTGTTTTTAATAGATAAACAGATGAAACTGTTTTGTTGCTGCTTTTCTTGGTTAGTCCATGCATTCTGAAATTTTTTCTGTAGTATTATATTGTGGCATCTGTAGATAACTAGATCTCTTAAGGGCAGAATTTTGAAGATGTGTGGATGTTTATTTTCTCTCTCTGAACATCCAGATCCCTTTAAAAAAAAAATCCCTTAGGACAAGATATTATGCTTCCTTCAGTCCTTACAAAACATTATCTTTGTTCTTCGAAGTTATTGACTTTTAAAAAATGTGTTGTATATCTTAAGTGTCAGGCCTGAAAATAATGGCTATCCAGGCACTTTTTTTCTAATCTGCAAGTATCTCCCCCATTTCCTCTATCCAAGGAAGGCTGTGTCACCATGTAGACTTTCAAGGTCATATCTATAATTCACTCCCAAAATTACCAATACCAAGCATGCTTCTTTTGCCATTGCCACAGCATGTGCACATGGCCTGGCTACTATGGATGCTGTACGTCTGCCCTTGTTGAGAGAGGTGACATGAGTAGAAGACAGGGAGTTTGTAGCTACCTGGGTCATACCTGAATCCTTGAGGTATGATACAAAAAAAAACCAGATAAGCACTGACTCATGGTTGCCTTCCAGCCCTTATTGCCCTATGCTCCCCCTGCCCCACTCCTGCCACCTATGGGGAGCCATGGGCACTGGTCTTGTCAGCAGCCAGACTTTACCAGCAAGAGGAATAAGGGAGCCAAACTTTGTGATTAAATACAAAATTAACAACTTCATCACACCTTACTTTGATTAGGTTTTATTGGGGGTGGTGGCGGGGGGGTGGGGTTTGGTTTTTCTTTTTACTTGGGAGTGGGCTGCAGAAGTACCAGGTGTTTATGGATGGAATTTGGGGAAGGCCATGTGGGCTGTTATGATATGAGGTATGCCCAACTTTTCTAACTTTGCCCAACCAAAATTAAAATTTCTTGAATGTATAACTGGGGCCACAGATAGCAGTGGAGAGCCTTTGTTCCTTATATGGGAAGATTGTGATGAGTCTGAAGAGCAACTAAACTGGCATTCATGCTCAGGAAATGAAGCACAATAATTGTTTACATGGCTTTTTTATACAGAGAATATTAAAACCTGAAATTTGATTTACTAGCATTGTGAGAAGTGTAGAGTCTAACAGAAGTTTGATATTTTTTTGGAAGTAATGTGGTTTGCATCAGCAGCAAGTATATAAAAGCTTTCTGCAACTAGTTTCATTTATCACAAGAGAGCATTTGATGATACTGCTTCCTCCATATTAGGTAAAAGCTTTTATAAAACATTCATAAACTTCTGTAGTTATTACAGAATTGTAATGAATGTCTAAACAAACTCACAGATGTTTTGTAGTGTTTTATATACCGTGCCGGAGTTGTCTTTACTCCAGCCTAGTCTTCTCAGCCTGAAGAATCATTTGTTTCTGTATTTGGGATCACTAGGTCCCAAGAAGACCAGATGATAAAAACTTAAAAACCCCCAAAACAACATACACACATCCCCAACCAAAAACAAACCCACAGACCCCAAAACAATGTGCTAGCAATGTGCCATAGGGCAAAAAGAACACCAGCCTCCTGGGCTGCATTATGCAGAGCGTCGCCAGCACGTCGAGGGAGGTGACCCTGCCCCTCTGCTCAGCACTTGTGACATGTATCTAGGTGTTGGCTCCCAGAAGAGAGCAGTCCAGCAAAGGGCTGCAATGATGATTAAGGGATTGAAGCTTCTCTATGCGGGGACAGGCTGAGAGACCTGGGACCGTCCAGCCTGGACCAGATGTGGTCCAGGGCGTCTTACTGATGTATGTAAGTACTTGATGGGGGCCAATAAACAATGTGGAACTGGGCTCAGAAAGGCATCCAGTGATAGGACAAGACAAACTGAAATACAGGAAATACACTTAATTACACATAAGAAAAAGCTGTTGGTTTGTTTTTTTTTTTCCTGTGAGAGTGGCCAAGCATTATTACTGGTTGCCTAGAGTGGCTGTGGAGTCAGTAAAATCAGACTGGACACTTGCCATGGGCTCTTGTTGCCTTTGGACATGGCTAGGTGATTTCCAGAGCTGACTGCTAACATCAGCTATTTTGCATTTCAGTATTTTCATTGATGCAGCAAACGGGGAGTGTGTCCAATGGTTATAAGGGCACCGATCCTGTGCATCGAACAGCTTAGAGTGAGAGCAGACCGTCTGCCTGTTTCTGCTGCAGAACCAAACAGCTATTAAATGGTGACTTGTGCTCACTAATGACATCAAATGGATTTTTAACACGTAAACCAGAAGGGGAAAGCAGGGTAACTCATTATTAGCTACAGGTTTGCCTGAAGCATACTTCCCATGTTAAAGCACTTAAAAGCAAATATAGAATTTGTGATGTGTTGGTAGATTTAAAACCTGAATAACTTCTAGTTGTTGTAATGGCTAATAATGCAAATTATCTGAGTCAGCCTCAGCCTAAAGTGGTAAATATATCTTGCCCATTCAGGTACACTCCTTTTCTTCCTCCCATTTCCCATTAATATTTTATCCCCTTGAAGAGATATTTTCAACATGTTATGTCCTCCAGCATACTGTGTTCATGGATGTCATTACAAAGAAGCCCAAAGACTGTACCACTACTCGCCGTCTGTGATGTTAGCTTGGAAATTGCTTGAAGCAACAACAGCAAGTGTCAACAGGGAGCCATATTAATTATTTGGAATGTGTCTCAAAAGAGGAATCAACGGCTTTTATTGCAGTGTGAATATTATGTGAAACGGGAAGGTTATCTCTAACTGTTATCATAATCCATATGTCATTAACTTTTCATGTTTAGAAAAAGATACTAACAACCCTGTAAATTGTTACAGTAAATAGATGAATTATAGCAACATGTGTTTATTATAAATAGAAAATTCTTAATATAGTTAGCCTACAAAATTACAAAGAAGGCTTGAGTCTTTAGAAACTGTGATGCTTCATGGTGGTGTTGGGAACCAAAAAGATTCCACCTAATGGAAGAAATACAAGCTCCACAAACTATTTCTTCTGCAGGAGGGAAAAACAGGTGCAGTTGTACTTCATACTATGCTTCCTTCAAAAATTGCTGTGACACAAAAATGCTTGCTTCCCTCTTACAATGAGATTAACACCTTGAATGGATTTTGTGTGAAATCAGTTGTCTTCTGTGGCTTATCGGCTTTTTGGGTAACATGCAAAATGTACGCGGTAGTGGTAAAGCAGGTATAACTGAAGTTCAGCATAGTGTTCACGTCTGCATGGAAAAAGCAAAAGAAATGGAAATGTTTTCAACTTTTCATCAAATGTCTCCACAATATAAAAGTTCATTGTGAAAAATGCACAATAGAACAAAATGTTTGCAAAACTATTTTGTATCCAGTGCCATAAAAATGCTCAATGTTTAAATATAGCCCTGATGGATCCTTGTAGGAAACAGTTAAACTAAACCACTTATTTGTCCACAGGGCAGGCTCACCATGGGCAGGTTTCCTACATTGCCCCGCCGATCCACCTTGATTCAGATTTTGAGAGACAACCATCCAAAGGTGAGTCAGTGATGCAGTCTCTATGCACATGAATTTCAAACCAGCTGTAGCACGAGTGTGTATCATTCATTTGTTCATCAAGTCTCCACGCTAAAGTTACCACACTCCATCCAGGGACACCCTTGGGAGAAAATTAATTTCTGTGCAAGAGCTGTATGAGAGATAACTGTGTCCCATGTACCCCATTATGTAACTTTCAACTTGTTCACAAGCTATTTGGCTCTTCCTACTAGTTTACTTCTGCAGGGACAGGTGTACCTTAGGTCCTGTCCTTTGACTTCCTCCTTTTCTTTGCAGTGCACAGGTAGAAGTGGGTAGTGGCAGAATGCAAAAAGACAGATTTCTGCTGCCCCTCAGGTAGGTGAAAGTGCAGAAATGGTCTTGCAGTGATTCAGACCTGGATTCAGTCTGCATTACCAATGTTCAAGGTTTTTTCTAGAGTCAGTGAGGAGATGTGTTCATTTGACAGGATGGCTCAAATTTTAGTTGATCTCATTGGCCTCAGAAGCAGTGCTAGTAGCCGGTATGTATGGACTGAGTCCAGAATAGCCCTGCTAAGATGGTGCAAATACAGTGCTATGTATGTGAGGCCTTGATTTCTCTGCCTTGTTTGGATGATCATCCCCTGGCTATGTTGTGGTGAACACCCAGTCTTTATCTCTGGCCTGGAGAAATGGCTTGGCCCCAGAGCAAGCATCTATGCTAGTGTTGACTTCATAACACATTCTTTTGCTCCTTTTTATTAGGTTGTCAGTATTCACATAGGATATCAAAATGACCAGATTGTCCTTCTTGGAATGAATAATACAAAAGCTAAAATCAAACAGGTGGAAATACATCTTGATCAGCTCCAGAAATGTGTATGGACATCAAACTCAGGGAGTGTTATGGAAGAAGAGAAGAAAGAGGGCAGTGAGTGTGTTAGCAGGGACATGCACTACAGCTTAGCTTTGGATTTTTCCTTTCTTCTACTCTCCAAAGCGTGCTACAGTGGCAGAAAAGGTATGGGATTGACCTTTGTAGTGATTGTTGCCACTTGTTGCCACTTAGTTATCCATCTCTAGTATTCTAGGAGACAGAAAAGCCTTTGTGTTGGTGAACTGTAGCTGCAACTGCAAACCCTGGTCCTCCAAATGGCCCAAGGACTTTGAGGGCTAAGTAAAAGCATACTGTTAAGGCTCTTGATGTGCAAGGCTCCCCTAGTTTTAAGTAAGCTTTTCCATCAGCATCCATGTGGCTAGATCTGTATCTTGATTAAGTAAAAATTTGCTGGATTTTTTCCCTTTGTTAGTGCGAATGTGTGGTTTTTTAGCTGGTACAGTAACAAAAACTAAGGAACTGACTCTTGCTGCACAGAAGCAGCCTCAGCGCTATTATTCTTTAGTGTTTCCTCTTGCAACTTTGCAAGGTGGAACCATGTGCTGGGTGAGTTAGGATGCTGGATTCACAGTTCTCTCTCCAAATCTGGTCTCACCGTTAGTCAGACTGGTCACATACAATCTAACAGCAGTCTACAACCTTCGTTCAGCTTTGAGTGAACTACCTTAAGATTTGACACATGCATTTGAAATCATCAGTTCCTCTAAGCCACTTGAAAACCTCCAGTTCTCTGGTAAAATTTATTACCTTGCTTTTTTAGCAGAGCACTCCAGTAAGGCAGAGACAGTTATGTCTTCCAGGACCTTCTTGCTTTAGTCTGGCTTTGATGTCAGATGTGATGATTCAGAGCTTATTTAGAACAAGTCAATTTACATTCTTGCCATGGGGTCTGGAGCAGCCTATGGGAGACTCAAGGATGCAGGAACAGCAGCAGCCAAAGCAGCTGTGCATTGCTTTCACCAAAAGTACTAAAGACTAACAAAAATCTTTAGTGATCTGCCAAGATTAATGGCATTGCCACCAGGAGCAGGGCAAAACAGGTCAGGCAGAACAGTTGCAGCACTTGCCAAGGAAGTAAAATGGATTTTATCCAACATAAACTGCTACATAAACTGTTTCTTCCAGGGCCTTCACCCTCTAAGTTGAAAGATCTTAAAGAAAGGGCTCTTCAGGGTGCTGGAAGTGTTATTATTGTTACTACGTGCTGGTAGAAGGACTTGAATCCCCTTGTATAACTTACAGGAGAGGGCCAGGGAGGCAGCCAGCTCTGAAGGCATGAATCTATTAGGTGGTGAGTAGGGGGTGTCAACAACATGGTAATTGATACCATCTCCTGGGGGAAGAGCAAGACTTTACTCTGGCCCTGGGATCTGAGATGGGTAGCTCTACTTACACAGGTGCTGCCTCTTTTCCAGCCTCAAAAATTCATTAGAGTGTTGTAATAATAATGATTTTTGTTTACTAAATGAGTGGGGGTTATAAAGTTTGTCTGCATTTTCTGACACCTTAGGACATGCTCCCAGCTTCATCCACTAACCACAAAAGCTGTTTTAAACAAAGGAGGCAAAACCTCCTCTATCCTGAAGCTGTTGTGTGCTCTCCACAATTCCAGTAGCTGGAACTCTAAAAACAGTGCATCATTATGACAGTCTTCATAAACTACTAATGCTTTTGGCTGTTGCTTTGATGTTCTTCATTTCCCTTTTACATTCCCCCTTACACTGACCTGAAAACCAGTTGCAGGACAATGTTGCTCTTAGAGTGGGAAAAGAAGAAGCCACTGAACGATTGGGTTCACAAAAGGCAGGTCTTGCCAAACTAACCGGATCGCCTTCTATGACAAAGGCTGCTGGACGAGGGAAAGGCTGTGGATGTGGTCTTCCTGGACTTCAGTAAAGCCTTTGACACAGTTGCTCACAGCATTCTGCTTCAGAAACTGTCAGCCTCTGGCCTGGACAGGTGAACATCCTCCTGGGTGGAAAACTGGTTGGATGGCCGGGCCCAAAGACTTACGGTAAATGGAATTAACTCCAGTTGAAGGCTGGTCACAAATATTGTCCCCCAGGGCTCAGTGCTGGGTCCAGCCCTGTTCAGGATCTTTATCAATGACCTGGATGAAGGCATTGAGTGCACCCTTAGCAAGTTTGTGGACGACACTAATCTGGGTGGAAGTGTGGATCTGCTGGAGGGTCGGGAGGCTCTGCAAAGGGATCTGAACAGGCTGGACTGCTGGGCTGAGTCCAATGGCATGAGGTTTAACAAGGCCAAATGCCGGGTCCTGCACTTGGGGCACAACGACCCTGTGCAGTGCTACAGACTAGGAGAAGTCTGTCTAGAAAGCTGCCTGGAGGAGAGGGACCTGGGGATGTTGGTTGACAGCTGACTGAACATGAGCCAGCAGTGTGCCCGGGTGAACAAGAAGGCCAATGGCATCTTGGCTTGTATCAGAAACGGTGTGACCAGCACGTCGGGGGAGGTTATTCTCCCTCTGTACTTGGCACTGGTGAGACTGCACCTCGAATACTGTGTTTATTTCTGGACCCCTCACCACAAGAAGGATGTTGAGGCTCTGGAGCGAGTCCAGAGAAGAGCAACAAAGCTGGTGAAGGGGCTGGAGAACAGGCCTTATGAGGAGCGGCTGAGAGAGCTGGGGTTGTTTAACCTGGAGAAGAGGAGGCTGAGGGGAGACCTCATTGCTCGCTTCAACTACCTGAAAGGAGGTTGCAGAGAGGAGGGTGCTAGCCTCTTCTCCCAAGTGACAGGGGACAGGACAAGAGGGAATGGCCTCAAGCTCCACCAGGGGAGATTTAGGCTGGACATTAGGAAAAAATTATTCACAGAAAGGGTCATTGGGCACTGGCACAGGCTGCCCAGGGAGGTGGTTGATTCACCTTCCCTGGAGGTGTTTAAGGCACGGGTGGACGAGGTGCTGAGGGGCATGGTTTAGTGTTTGATAGGAATGGTTGGACTCGATGATCCAGTGGGTCTCTTCCAACCAGGTTATTCTATGATTCTATGATTCTATGAATTTTAATTGTAACAAATGAAAATAGAGCCAGGGTGGGAATAAAAAGCATCTTCCCTCCCCATATTATTAAAAAAAACCAAAACAGTTTTAGTGCACCTGTGGGTCTATGCAGTTGCAATTCTCAGCTGGCAGATTTATTTGTAACGGCCTCTTCCTTCTCCTTTTTAGAAATTGTATCACTGGTGACATTTATGCACATTGTTTATGCATGAAGGGTGTTTTTACCTGCCTTTCAGAATCCTGATGCTAGTAGTGAATAGAGCATAAACTCCAGTAGTTTACTAGTACATTAGTGTCATTGTGCATTACAGAGTAATTACTCTGAGCCACTGCTCTGTGCAGTAACACAGTAATGATGCTGTAAATCACTTAATAGAAATAAGTCCCTGAATCAGCATTTTTTTTTCAAGACATTTCTCATTACCCATCCCCTTTTTAATATGGGGGTGATTTAAAATTAGTTCTATAAATGAAGCACTGTTAAGCATTATTTTTATACCTCATCTCAGTCTAACAATCTGAGTTTGTTTACATGATTTTTACACAACTGTTTACTCCATCTGCATACCAAATAATTTCAGGGGTAGCTGAGACCTCAGATTGTGATCTCATAGGCTGAAGATTAAGCCTGTGTTACTGACAATAGCAAGGAGTTTCATAGATTAGGGTAATTCTGATATGTTGACATAAAAAGAGATTTTATGGAATTATCATATATAGCAATAATATAAATGTAGCATTTGGACTCAAATTCTTTCAAGTACTAAAACACAGCAAATGGGTGAATTAAACTCACTGAATCCTCATACTGAAACTATTTATAAAGCTTTATAGAGGCATATTTTGATGTAGATCTGGAACCATATTAAACATTAATATATGCCTGACGTTTAAAGCTAGGCAGTCTGGGGAGCTCTCCTCCTCTGTTGAGCTAGCATTTTGCAAAGGTTTCCTTCAAAGTTGAAGCTCAGGGAGTAGTTAGTTGTCTTGGAGACTGATACACTTGGAGTTAGTGCATTTCCAGAACATCAATTGATAAGCAAAACCATGTATTGGTCCCTAGTACTGGAAATAAATAGCAAATAAAGTAGCGATGGGAGATTTTCATCCTTCTTGCAGGTTTCTTTAGCCATGGAGCTTGTTTCTGCCCCAGTTAAGGCACTATGGATTTTTTTCCTGTAAGCTTCAGTTGTGAGGTTCTGCATCCATAGACACGGAATCCCTCGCTGTCACTTGAGTAGCATGTCAGTGAGACAGGCAGAGGTTTTTTTGCATTTTCCCCCTTTCTTTAACTTGGTGGCATGTCCCTTTGTGCTTTCTTCCTTCATAAACTGGATACATCCTGCCTTTTTCCCTCCTCTTTGCATTTGCAGTCTGAAGGAGAATGCTTCCTGAACATCAGAAGCACTGCAAAATGTTATTATCAGAAATAGGTCAAGTTTTTGGATGCATGCATTTTTTTCTCTCCCAAAGGTCCAGAGAGGGTCGATGGCTTTGCAGATGATGTGGGAGGATCTGACAGCAAGCCTCATTGCATGGCCTTGGTCCCAGAGAAAGGTGTGTGCCAGGCAGCGAAGTCCAATGGCACTCCTTGCCTTAATTCAAGCTGACACACAGGATAACACATCCCATGCTCACCAGGCCCTGAGAGACCAGATCTCCTGCCTCTTCCTCCCTGGGTCCAGCGCTATAAAAGAGGTGCTGTTTAGGAGTCCCTTCTCTTGAGCTGATGGGAGCCAGGCACCGCCTGTTCTCAGACTTTTTCATTTTCTGCTGGAATCACTCTGGGAAAGCTATTGCTTCAGCTTGAGAGTCCTTTACAATGTCTCTCTGAGGCTGTTACTCATCCTGCTTCCTCTCTTTAGAGTTAGGTACAGGTATATGTTTCGAGCTTCTTAAAGTGATATTATTTTCCTGCCATCCTTCAGGTGGATGAGTCCAGGGGAAGGGCTAGTTTGTTGGTTGGGGTCCCCCATGCTCAGGACTCTCATTCCCTTTTTCCCTATGCAATGCTGGGGTGATGGATAGTGTCCTGCACTTCCTCAGTTGTGTGTAAGGTTTTCTTCTCTGGTTTTGCTCAGCCTTTTCTCCAAGTGTGCCTGCTCTCAGGGCTTCCCCTTTGAGACTCCCCTGAGCCCACTGATGGATTTAACTCCCTCCGACATGGGGTGTGAGTGTTCATTGCAGCAAGGCAGTAATGCATAAGCAACATTTTCTCATCGCATGTGGCTTTCCAGGCAAGCGGAGTGTATGAGGCATGCAGGTAACTGTTGTTGCACCGTTTGGGTGGGAGGTCACTGTTCACCATACCTGGAAAGGTTTTGATCTGAGTTTTCATCTGCCTTGTTTTGAAGAGGTCTGTACAGAATTATTTGTTTGGTTGCTTTGCTTTTTTTTTTAATTTATTTTTCATTTGAACTCTGCTTTCTATTGTGATGGGCAGGCTCATTTAAAACCCTTGGCCTCCCGGCTGGAGATGAGTGTTCAAAAAGCTCAGTGTGGTGACGAGGTAAACTTTGAGCAGTGTGGTAGATGCAGATGCAGGGATGCATTGCCAGGTATGGAGCTCATTTGCATTGTGAAGATGGTGGAGATGTGAGCTCTGAAGTAAGAATGCAATGCTTTCCTCAGTCCTATCCAGAGGTCTCCAAAGATCTATTATTGTGACTCAGACCTGTAGTGAAACATCCCCCTTTCTGGATGCTTATTTCCCTGAAGCAGGCAGCTACTTTGAATATGGGCCATGTTCCATATTTATGAATTCCTCATCAGGTGTAATGGGTGGTTATAATTAGTATTGAAACCACAGCAGCCAGACCTGCTGGAAATCCTGCAGCCAGCCTGCAGTCCTCCTGTTCACTTGCCATCATCAGTGAGGTCCTGCTTTACGTCCTGTAGCTATTCATAGTCAGAAAGAGTTAATTGCATGCCATTTGCCATTTTTTCTTTTTTTTTAACTATGATATTGAACTGTTGCTCTTATTTCATTGCGTCTTATGTTTTTGTTGCAGAGTCATACCTTGGGGCATTGCTATTTATTATAAGATAACAGAATTTGCTCTAGCAGAAAGCCAGAACTAACAGAGTCTCTCAAGGAGGAGTGCTAAATCCTGTATGCTGGTGGGAACTATTAAAAGTATTTACACCTGAAACTCTTAGTGATATTTAGCAGCTTTTCCATTATTCCTAGTCACCTAAAAAATAAAATAAAAAATAAAAGCTAGCTGCTGCCTTAGAAAGGAGGTTTGCTTTGGAGATCAGCACAAAGTGGGATTTAAAGGTGTCTTGAAATGTTATTCTTTGTAGGCTGTTTGAAGCTACCGTACAACCTGATAAGCTCAAAATCGACATAGACATCCACACAGAAGATCTTTTGGTAGTGAGTTTCATTTTCTGCTGTACTGAGTTGTGCTACTTGCCATCAGTGGTGGAAGTTTTCACCTACCTGACAGTGGCAACAGCTGGAAAGCAGTCAGCTGTAGCAGCGCACCCTCAAGCATCACTAATCTAAAGTGAATGTCCTATTACCAGCTCAAATAAAAGCTGTTGAACCAATTCAACGTGGGGGAAAAAAAGAGTGTAGTGCTACACACAGCATGAGACCCTTCTCAAACTCTTTTTATTCCCCTCTTCTGCCAGACTAATTTTTGGCTACACTTCTCTTTCTGAAATATTTATAGGGCAAATAACTGTTTTAAATGAGCAGGTGGGGGAGACATAAGACAAGCTGTTAAATTAATAAACATGTGTGGTGCTTTATCAGTAAAGGAGCCCATTTTGGCATTTCTTCTGAATGATTTGTATGGCCTATCACCATTGCACCTGGTGCAGGGACAAGAAACGGGCACTTAATAACCAAACAATGTGCAAATTCGTTCCATTATAACTTCATTATGTCAGATATAATCATCTATAACTAGATGTCAAATACATAATTTATGTCCAGCTCCCCTGTGGAGTAGTAGCCATATGAATGAATGTCCCCATTAATGGGAAGAAGCTTTTACTGTAACTTTTCCCCTCCTGGTACATGGTCCATTTTGTCATCTGGTACTAATTCTGAAACATTTCAGGGCAGGGCTGCAGAAAAATTTGTATAATGGGAGAACATAGCAAATAAATCATATGAGGGATCAAATTTCAGGTCCATCGATTTCCCAAGCCATGTGCCTGTTTAAACGAGAATAGGATCAGTGTGCAACAGTTTGACTGAGAGGCAGGATTGGCCTTCATTTTACCCATCTGGAGATGTTAAAAACACATATGATGTGAGGTAACACTTCCTGCAGGAGCTCTCTGCAACAGTTGAAAAGCTTAGCCACTGGAAAGTCTTTAGCTACCACTGCAGCCATGCTGCTTGCATCCCTTGCTGTTTATTGCATCTTATCATAGAATCATAGAATCACTAGGTTGGAAAGGACCCACTGAATCATCGAGTCCAACCATTCCTATCAATCACTAAACCATGTCCCTTAACACCTCATCAACCCGTCCTTTAAACACCTCCAGGGAAGGTGACTCAACCACCACCCTGGGCAGCCTGTTCCAGTGCTGATGACCCTTTCTGTGAAATTTTTTTTCCTGATGTCAAGCCTGAACCTCCCCTGGCACTGCTTGAGGCCATTCCCTCTTGTCCTGTTCCCTGTCACTTGGGAGAAGAGGCCAGCACCCTCCTCTCTACAACCTCCTTTCAGCTGGTTGTAGAGAGCAATAAGGTCTCCCCTCGGCCTCCTCTTCTCCAGGCTAAACAATCCCAGCTCTCTCAGCCGTTCCTTATAAGGCCTGTTCTCCAGCCCCTTCATCAGGTTCGTCTCTCTTCTCTGGACTTGCTCCAGAGCCTCAACGTCCTTCTTGTGGTGAGGGGCCCAGAACTGAACACAGGATTCAAGGAGCGGTCTCACCAGTGCCGAGTACAGAGGGAGAATAACCTCCCTGGACCTGCTGGTCACGCCGTTTCTGATACAAGCCAAGATGCCATTGGCCTTCTTGGCCACTTGGGCACACTGCTGGCTCATGTTCAGTCAGCTGTCAACCAACACCCCCAGGTCCCTCTCCTCCAGGCAGCTTTCCAGCCAGACTTCTCCTAGTCTGTAGCACTGCATAGGGTTGTTGTGCCCCAAGTGCAGGACTCAGCATTTGGCCTTGTTAAACCTCATGCCATTGGTCTCAGCCCAGTGGTCCAGCCTGTTCAGATCCCTTTGCAGAGCCTCCCTACCCTCCAGCAGATCGACACTTCCACCCAGCTTAGTGTCGTCTGCAAACTTGCTAAGGGTGCACTCAATGCCTTCACCCAGGTCATTGACAAAGACCCTGAACAGGGCTGGACCCAGCACTGAGCCCTGGGGGACAATATTTGTGACCAACCTCCAACTGGAGTTAACTCCATTTACCGTAAGTCTTTGGGGCCAGCCATCCAACCAGTTTTCCACCCAGGAGAATGTTCGCCTGTCCAGGCCAGAGGCTGACAGTTTCTGAAGCAGAATGCTGTGAGAAACTGTTTCAAAGGCTTTACTGAAGTCTAAGAAGACCACATCCACAGCCTTTCCCTCATCCAGTAGGTGGTTCACTTTGTCATAGAAGGCGATCGGGTTAGTTTGGCAAGACCTGCCTGTTGTGAACCCGTGTTGACTGGGCCTGATCACCTGGTTCTCTTGCATGTCCTTCACGATAGCACTCAAGATCACCTGTTCCATGACTTTTCCTTGGCACTGAGGTCATACTGACAGGCCTGTAGTTTTCTGGGTCCTCCCTGTGACCCTTCTTGTAGATGGGCACAACATCAGCCAGCCTCCAGTCCAGTGGAACTTCCCCAGTCAGCCAGGACTGCTGGAAGATGATGGAAAGGGGTTTGGCAAGCACCTTCTCTGGCAAGCATCTTCTCTTGTGTTATGTCATATGCTGCCTATTTATAGAAGCACTCCATGACATAGGTGATGAAGTGTGTCATCATCACCTGAAGGGATGAAGGATAGGATAATGTTGTTTTTCCAGAGGAGTCCTTCATAAACTTACATATCTGTCAGAGCAAGACATAGGATCCCAGTTGTTCTGTGCAGTGCCTGCAGATATTCACAGGTTGGCATTGGTCCCTTAACAAAATGCCTTTTATGATTTATTTTTAATATATGGCCTTATTGTAGGATTAAAATCTTGATGGAGAGCAACTCAGTACTCTAAATCTGGGAAGACAGTTTGTTAGTGATACAGCTAGAAAGCTTCCTTTGAAATAGCTCTATTGTTATGCTGTTACTTAATGAGAAAATGTGTTTTATTCAGTGCAGCTGCAGAGGTAATATCTGTTTTATTCTTCCTCAGATATAAATCTGCATGAAAAATTATCCAGTTAACACTATTTATAATAGTAGATGACTTCTTAGTGTCTGGTAGAGTTTCCCATCAAAATCCCTAATTTTAAGACTCAATAATGAATGGTATGTTTACCTAACAAAATATTAAAGTTTCCTAGACTTCTGGCTTGGATTTTTGAGTGGCATGAGTCCTGAAACGTTTGTAGTGGTGAAATACTATGTTACATCTGTAGCATCTTCTCCTAGAAAATATTTTCTTTATTATTTTATTTTCATTCTTTTCATTTTCTCTGGTTGTTATTTTTCACAGTGTGTATCAGGTGTTTCAAGCAGATCACCCTGACAGAAGAAATGTAAAAAATGTAAGTTCTTTTTTTAAGACAAGTTAGGAAAAGCAACTGATAAGGACGTGGGCTATTCAGTGGTGTAGTCTGGCTGCCTTCCAATAAAACGTATAAGTAGCTTAATAGCCAGTGAGCAAGTTTAGCTTGCTCTCATTGCAGTTCATCAGACTCATGCTGTGCATCTCTAGAAAGGCAGGCAGCAAATCATGTTAGGCTCAGGCATACTGCAGTTGACAGGACCTAGTGAAAGCGTTTTGTGTTTATTTGCTGGCTTTTCATCTGTGCAGTGAGATTTCCTGTAGGTATGCAATTTTTTTATAGCACTTGGCTCTTGGAATCATCTTGAGTTGAATCAGGAATTCTAGGAAACAAGGGATTTCCACCAAACTCAGTGTCTGATACTTTCAGAAATGTTTGAGTTTAGAGCCTGCTTTGGCCTTTGAATTTCCTTAAAGTGGATTGTTAAATTTTGTTTGTTACATAGGAGCCCTGGTAATGACATATAATCCATTCAGAGGGAAATTTATGCCTGTGAATTGGGTACCCTCACTCTTGAGAGACGCTTTTGGAAATCCCAGACTTAATAAATGCACACTAAATACTGCTTTGCAGATAAACATTATGGAGGTCTGTTGTTAAGATTGTAACTTGACTCCCTCATAAGAGGCGCCACTCTGTCAGCCAAGTAAATTTGGCCTGATAACCTCAACGTTTGCTCAGAAGACAAGGACTGCTATCCTCTAGGTCCAAATGATTTGTCATTGCCTTCAAATTGGCCCAATGTAGTTCGTTCTGCTTGAAAACTCACAAGAAACAATATTTAAAATATATTGATTGCCTTTGAGAAGAGATATTGGTTGATTAAATGCATTTATAAGTCTTAGAGGGTCAGCATGTGTGAGGGTGCAACAGCAGGAGCTGTTGGCCAATGAGCTTTCAGAGATGGAAAGAATCAGCTGGGCTTGGGGCAAGGAGAAGACTTTGCCCTTATCCAGCTGAGGCTGCTGTTCTTTTTGCTGGTATGGTATGTGGGGAGTCTTACAGAAGGATCTAGATTAAGTAAGTTAATTTGTAGCAAGTATATCTCTTGTTTCACTGCAGCTGGTTTTTGAAGAAGATTGCATGTTTTTTTAATTAAAGAATGACCACAATTATGGATGTCTCATGGAAGTCTCCCGTTTACATTTTCTCTAAGTCCTGTTTCCATCTTTATTTCATTATGAGCCCTTCTCTGCACAGATTTGTGTGTGTGGATGTCTCTATTAAGCCCACAAATGTAGTAGTAGATATGCAGCAAAATAATACTGCCACTGACTAAACAATTACGTTTCATTTTCTGGAATAAAAAGGAATGTGTGCCCGTAAATCTTCTTCTAAATAATCAATGTTGGAGAGTAAAAAGAAGATGAGGTTTCTAAATGCATGAAGACCGTTCATAGTGGAATCCTGTGTGCCACTGAAGTGTAAAACCCTTATTTATATTTTATTGGGTTTCTAGATCAAGCCGCATTATTATGGGCTGCATTCCCCTGACACTGTAGCTGGTGCTAAGGAAGAGGTACATTATGTTAATATTTTGTGATCATAACTCTGCAAGCTGAGTTCTGTACATTGAAGAAGTTGGAGAGAAAAAGGGAAGTTACTGCATGATTTTGATTAAGTCTCCACAGATTGTCGCTTATATTTAAAGACAAAAAGTATGATTGAATTCATGAAGAATTCACACAAAATATGCAAGAAAACCAAATAATTGAAAGAATTTATTCACTGAACTTTAAAATTGCTCAGCAGTAGGGATCTGGAACCGGTGCTGCTAAGAGGAAATCTGGCAGAAACAAACAGAATGTTTTTTACCAGACATGTTCAGTGAAGAATTTCTCAGCCTTCTCATGCCTTAATATGTTTTGGTTGTGTAAACAGAGCATTTATCCTTAATTCCTGTTTCCTGACTATTTCCAGTGCTGGTGTCTATTATGTGATTTCAGTTCCTTTTGATTCATTTAGGTTCATTCACTAAGAGCCTACAGTAAAGTAGTATCACCCACTATGTATAATGTGGTGCAATGCAATGCATTAGCTTCAGTGCATGGTGTAAAAGAAAAGGCCAGAGTCACAAGCAAGATACTAATGTCCATGCTGGTTATTTAAAAAATATGCTGTACAGACTGTATTGATGAGTATTATAAAAATGTTTACACTGCAAGCAGAATAAACAAGGAAGAATCTTGGCATTCCTCCTGAAGGAATGTTCTGAACTGAGTTTCCCCTTTGAAAACTGTTTTCTCATTAATACTACTGCCAAGGCATGAAGCAGCAATGGAGAGAGAGGGCTGGATGTGTAGGAGCTCATCTCAGTTCTGGCATGCCTTGCTAGATGGACCAAGATGGTGTCCTCAGTAGTATCACAGACTATCATGGCCATGGCACTTGAGAATAGATAATTTTTGTCTTGTACTACTGCCTCTCCCATTTTCAAACATTCAGTGCACTAGAGCTGGGTTTGCATCTGGATAGGGTACAGTGAGGATTATCCCCTCTTAACCTCAGTTCCTACACTGGTGGGCACAGAGCAAGCAACCCACCCAGCTGAGGTCAGCCCTATTTGCCAGAGCCCTGGCAGGCAGCTACTCTTGAGCAGGGTTGGGAAACCAGCTTGGGGCTTGCCAGTATCCTGACCCCATTCACGGTCATAAAATCAGCTTCAGACTCTGACTGCCATGATGAGCAAAGCCACTTTTTCTGCTTTTCATTCTCTCTTCCCTCCTCACTGTCCTTTTTGCGCAAACCTTGTACAATGATATCTATAACTTTTAACAGGTCTTTAGGAGAGTCGTTATAATATTATGTTTTCCTAATCGAGGAAATAGGAAAATACGATAATAATTAATTAATAATATGTAATAATTCATGTTGCATTGAGAAGATAAGGTGACTGGCCTGGAAAATGTCACTCACTTGTGCAAATTAAATATAGTGTGAGATGAGAGCAGGATGGAGGGGTGGTTGGGAAAGGAGTAATCTGTTCTAGGAGACATCGGGTACCTCATAATGGAGGTGTGTGTTGTAAAGAGGGAAATGGGAAGAGTGATGACTTACCAGGACATGTACTGGGGATGAGAACAATGGAAGAGAAGTACCAGAGGGTAAAGACAGGCTGCATGGTTTGGGCATATAAGATGGGCACAGAGGGCTTGAAGAAGGCAAGATGAGATGGAAAGGATGGGAAGGAAAAATGTTGGGCTTTTTTTAAAGAGTGCTTTTATGTAACTTATAGAGAGATTTAAAATCCTTTAGCTTTGGACAGCTGAGAGTTTCTCTGCCTCCAGCAACTATGCACAGGCTAACCATGTACCATTTATATTCCTACTTTCCTACCCCAGGCACTTGTTCCTACCTGCTTGCTTCTTCCCAGCTTTTGCACCAAGGTGCTGCAATTAAACAGTAAAAATCCAGATTTCTCTGAGCATCATCAAACACTCCTAACTTGCTCTCTTGGCAGTATCATAGAGCTTAATCCAAATGTTAAAACTAGCCGAATGTGCTTATCCATGGTTTGAATCTGTTGAAATCTCCTTCTCAGCCTGACCACCCAGTTCTTCAGCTCGTGTCATTTTCATATCGGTGTAGCTGTACCTAGCTGTGTTCCTTCTTATGCCCTAAGGCTTATGCTTATCTTTAAAGCACGTTGCTCCTCCATATTGTGTTTGGTTAAATAATGGCAGCTTGATGCAGATATTTCACATATAAGCTGAAACAGTTGACATACTGAGTATTTTGCAATCATTTGTTTAATTAGCTGGAGCTCTGTGGGGAGAAGTTTACAAAATGGCATACTACCAAAGTCTTACAATGCAAAGCATTAAAAAGGTACAAGTGAATGGAAAGCAACAAACCCCCTTCTGTTAATGGGCAGTGCCTCGGTAACAAACTTGCCCAAATACAGAGAGGAAATTATATTGGGTAAAATGACCTAAAAGCGCAGAAATTGGAATTAAGTCTGTGCAGCTGTCTTGTCTTTTTTCTTCTTCTTTTTTTTTTTTTTTTCTTAAACCGGTACTTCCCCTCTGTTTTCTTCTACTGCAATGCTTAATTAAGCTTCTCCTTTGTTTAGAGGTTAATTCCTTTTTTATTCTCCAGCTATTTTTACAAAGGTGTTCATTACTGGAGTGAACAAAGGCCTGGAGACTAGAGAATGGCAAGTGCTGGGCCTCATTTAGTGAGAAGGGATTTTTGCTTACAGTGAAATCTCAAATTGCAATTTTCACATGCAGGGCTTCTGTGTCAACTCTGCTCTATTTTCTGCTTTCAATCACATGTTTCCTAGGAGGGAGCTGAATTTTCTACCATAACATCAGGGTTGTGCTGTCTTGTCTTCTTGCTTAATGCTCTTAATTAGAGCCTTTTTTGCTCTACAGACTCTTAAATTCCCATCTGATAATATGTAGAGGCCACTGATTTCTCTTTTGATACTTACCTGCTTGTTGAAATCATTGAGAAATTAAGATCCCCAGGCACTGTTGTTGGTAACTTGCACACATGGGTAAAACATTTTGCACTTTCTGACATTTTCTTTTTTTCCGGAAGAATTGGCAAGATGAAAAAAGCCACGAGTGTCTCAAGGAGTATTGATTTTTGCAATCAGTAGCTAGTGAAATTATCATATTCCTTCTGTTTTGTTGGCACAGACAATTACAAACTAGCTCCAGAAAACATACTCCCAGAGGTGTATTTGGGGGTGTTTGAGAGAATGCTGCCATGGGAAGGACGGAAAGCAAGCATATCTTACGTGCATTTGTAGCTTGTTCAAAGATACAAGTCTTGTAAAAGTTCAGTAGATGTGGTAAAGAAGAAAAATGTGTGAGGGAAGACAACACAAGAAAAAGAGCTGTGCAAACAGCTAATTCGTACAGATTGCATTTATTTGTGCAAGAGGTGCTGGGAAGAGACAAAGCATGTAATGTGAGAAGCAAGGATGGAGGAACAGAGATATATGCTGAGCAATGTAGGTTCTCCCACCCTCTGAACTGGTGTCTTTGAGCATTTCCAAATAGGAAGGTTACTTTTCTGACATAGCTTTCGTGTCCAACACACTTTCCCAGTGCTGGGCTTCTTTAAGAGATATTAATGCCTGTCTCTCCTGCCTTAGCAGGTTGGCATGGTAATGTCCCGCTTTGGTGGCTCATACTCAAGGAGTGCAGGTAGGCTTAGGGCAAAGAGTGAAGCACTTGCTTTGCTGCTGGCACTGCTCTTTGGGTCTCCAAGTAGTCTTTGAACAGATGTACAGACTCACAACTAGCATGTCTGGAATGGGTTCTCCTTCAGTCAGGTGGTGTATGGTCAAAAGAACTTGTGAAACACCTGTCTTCTGGCTGCGCTGCGGCCCAGAGGTCAATGCAAGGTGAAGACAGGTTGCATCCATGAGTTTCAACTCTGGGCATTTGGCCACTGTGTCTTGTGAAGAGACTGAGTTTTAGTTTATGGCTAACCTGGTGGCATTTGAAATGTATCCACCACCTGGCACACCTGGCACCTCCCTATTTTCATGAGGGCTGGATGAATTAAGACCAGGCATCTGTCTACAGCTTGCAAGAAAAGGTAGAGCACTTCCTAGTGAAGAGCGCAAGATATAATTACAGTCTTGGGTTTTTTTCTCTAGCCAGATCCCATTGTGGATGTAATATTTCTAAGCTAGTTTTCTGATCCACACTTCCATCCCAATCCCCAACATACTGTCCATGAAGAGTCTCATCCCAGAAATGCTGACCACGTCTGGAGCGGTGCAGCACGGGGGAGACAGTGCTCTGTGAGCACCTCAGCATCCAAATTATTATTTGAGTGTGTAGCAAAACCAGCCTCTGCCCGGAAATCCTCACCTTCTGGAGTAGTATCAGTGATAAAAGGAAGACTAGGGAGAATGTGGGCCCTCTCTGGAAAGAAACAGGAGACTTGGCTGCTCAGAATATAGAATATACCTCAAGCCACACCACCCAAATTACAGAAAGCAAAGACAGGGAGTGTAATGGGAGAGCAAAGAATCACTCACTGTAAGTGGGATCAGATTTGAGACCATCTGAGGAACCTGAAGGTGCACAAGTTGATGGGACATGATAAAATGCAGCCACGGGTCCTGAAGGAACTGACGTATGAAGTTGCTAAGCCATTATCCATCATATTTGAGAAGCTGTGGCAGTCCAGTGAAGTTCCTACTGACTGGAAAAGGGGAAACATAAGTGCCATTTTTTAAAAAGGACAGAAGGATGAGCCAGGGAACTACAGGCTGGTCAGTCTCAGCTCTGTGCCCGACAAGATCATGGAGCAGATCCTCCTGGAAACCCTGCTAAGGCACAGCCAAAATGGCTTCACTAAGGACAAACCATGCCTGACAAATGTAATGATTAACCTGTGCAAAGTGTTCAACACTGTCCTGCACAACATTATAGTTAATAAATTGGAGAGATAAGGATTTGACAGATGGTCCACTTGATGGATAAGGAATTGGCTGAATGGTCGCGCCCAAAGAGTTGTGGTCAACTTCTCAATGTTCAAGTGGAGACCAGTTATGTGTGCGTTCCTCAGGGGTGAATATTAGGACCAATGTTTAACATCCTTGTCACAGACACAGACAGTGGGATTAAGGGCACCCTCAGCAAGTTTGTCAATGACACCAAGCTGTGTGTGGTGGTCGACATGCTGGAGGGAAGGGATGCCATGCAGAGGGACCTGGACAGACTTGAGAGGTGGCAATGTGCTAACCTCATGAAGTTCAGCAGGGCCAAGTGCACCTGGGTTGGGACAATAACAAGCACAAATACAGGCTGGGCAGAGAATGGCTGCGCAGAGAATGGATTGAGAGCAGTCCTGAAGAAAAAGACTTCAGGGGGCGGGTAGATGCAAAGCTCAACATAAGCTGGTAATGTGTGCTTGCAGCCCAGAAAGCCAGCTGTGTCCTGGGCTGCATCAGAACAAGTGAAACCAGCAGGGTGAGGGAGATAATTCTGCCTCTCTACTCTGCTCTCGTGAGACCTCACCTGGAGTACTGCGTTCAGTTCTGTAGTTCTCAACACAGGAAAGACATGGAACTTTTGGAACAAGTGCAGAGGATAGCCATGAAGATGGTCAGAGGGCTGGAGCACCTCCCATATGAGGACAGCCTGAGAGACTTTGGCGTGTTCAGCCTAGAGAAGAGGGGGCTCCAGAAAGACTTTACAGCAGCTTTCCAGTACTTCAAGGGAGCCTACAAGAAAGCTGGGGAGGGGCTCTTTATTAGGGAGTGCAGTAGTAGGATGAGAGGTAATTGTTTTAAGCTGAAAGAGAGTAGATTTAGATTTTTTTCATGTGAGGGTGGTAAGGCCTTGCCAAGGGAAGTTGTGGAAGCCCAATCCCTGGAGGTGTTCAAGGCCAGGCTGGATGAGGCCTTGAGCAACCTGACCTAATGGAAGGTGTCCCTACCCATGGCAGGAGGGTTGGAACTGGACGGTCTTTAAGGTCCCTTGCAACCCAAACCATTCTATGATTCGATGATCTCTCAGACTCCAGCACCAGAGAGACGTAAGAAACAGCTTATATTGACCATAATTGCATTTGAAATAACTAGTTGCCGGTATAGTTGGTGGCTGCTCCAGCCTGACATCCCTCCTGCAGCACGAGAAACCATATTGCTTTACCTCACAACACTTCCTGAGACAGGAAGCTTCAGAGGGCACAGCTCTCTTGGTATTACTCTAAAATAGCTTGGCAGGTAAGCTCCAGAGGCTTAAACTCTTTCCCCAGCTGGGATATATAATGATCTAACTACCTGAACTCTTTGATCTTGCCTTTGTTCTCTGATTTTTACAGAATTATCATTTGTTCTCACATCCTGAAAAAAACAAAACCAGTGTGTGAGGGAATAGAAGGGAAAACAAAAAAGGAAGGAAACTGGGAAACAGTGCAATTTGCAGGCAGGGCTGGGATGCAGCCTTGGCACTGCTCTTTGTGTCCTCAGGGTGGAAGGGCAGCTACTGTTTCTCCATGCCTTACAGGCTGGCGGAGACAAAAATGCACATTGTCCTCTTAATTTGCTGCTTAGAGGTTTGTTTTAAAACAGCATCCCTGTATTTAAATGACACAGATGCATCTGCTTGTGTGCTTTGTTTCCTGAAGCTGTGTCAGGGCTGCTCAGGGTGAGTTGTGAAGGGGGTATTTTTATGATACTATGCTAGATAAGAGGATTCAGACTCAGGGCTGCAAGTTGCTGTCAGACCAGCAAGGATTTAGCAGAAGTCTCTTCTGCCACTCTACTGCAGCCTCAGAAGATGGGGCGCAGCTTCTGTGGCAGCTGGCCAAAAGTGACACAGATGAAGAATAAAGAGAACGATATATAGGTAACTTTTGCTATCCAAAGATAATCCAAAGGTCCAAAGATAGTAAGATTTTTTTCTCTGTGTCAACTTAAAGACCAATGCAGTTTATGAGAAATCTTTAAAGAAGCCAGTATTACTGACTGGATAGTTGAGAGTTTTCTGTACAGCACTTTTCAAAAGCCAGAGGTACTTCACACAGTTACAGCAACAGCCCCAAGCAAGGATGAGCCACAGCTATCTCCAGCATAATTATTGAGGCTGTATTCTACAATGCTTCTTTTGTCCTTGAATGTCTTTTGTTGGGGTTTGTTCCCAACACTGATGTGCTACTCTTCTGTGGTATTACAGGAAAAGGTGATCATGTAGTGGGATTTAAGCTGCTCTAGAAGGGAGTGTAGTACACGATCCACTTAAAATTATGAGTGTAGCTAAAAGTTACAGAATTTTACAGTGCACAGACGATAATATACTGCAGGGCATCCATCTTTAGCAGGAGGGGTTCAACTCTGTGGAGCTTTTCAGCCTTTTATCTATGAAATCACTTTAGTGCTTGGGTTTTTCATTTGGCTGTCTACTTTATTTGATTGTGGCCATGTTTGAATAATGTCAGAGAGGAAATTGGTTTTATTGGACTTAATTTTTTCCACAGTAAGATGTATGTTGCCTTGAAATATGATGTAATTCCCAAGAAGGAGATGGACTTCTCTTCGTCAGATCTTGGCTCTAGTGTCTTGGTTTCTAATACACCAGGCAGCAAAGTAGCAGGAAATGGTAGAAATTGCAAGGTTGTAGTGGGTTTAAATGGCAGTAATCTCTACCCTTGCTTCAGGGAGAGAGCTGTAAATTGCCACTCTCTCTTGGCTCTTGCCCTAATGCAGGTTGTTGCCTGCTTTTTTTGATGCTATTTCACCTTTTCTTTAAGTAGGCAAAGGTAAAAAATGATAGGAAAAAGAAAGCTATATACCACTGGGAAAAAAAACCACAAAAACCCAAAAGGGTCTGTCCAAACACTTTCTATTGTTGGATGTAGCTACTTCTCAGATAGAGAAAACTCCTTCCAGGGCTGGATACACACAAATGGAGACACTGGCTGTGAGTGAGGAATACCTGAAGTCTTTGACTGAATGCAGCTGAGTGAAAAAAAAACCCAAAGAAATGTGGTGCAAAATCTTCCCAAAACCTGAAATCACACAGAGCACATCCAGCAGCTGTGCTCCTGTTTGGAGCCTCCCATTCACCACAGATTCATTGTAAAAATGAAATCAGGAGTCTCAGCTGTGTGAGGAACTATTTAAGAAAGAAAAAATAAAATGATGTTACTCAAATTTTCTGGTTGCTACGGTTTTTATCAAATATAGATATAGCTAATTTCACCTGGGAAAGTTGTGGGATTTTCTCTCCTTTTTAAAGTGAAGACTTTTGTCTGTTTGATCTTGACTGACAGTTCCAAGGGGGCTGTTTGTTTATTTGTGGGTTTTGTGTGCATGCATGCAAAAATGATGCTGGGTAAGATTAATAGTGAGTATGTTGGGCTCTGCTTAATAATGCTGGAGTACCTTTGTAATAACCCAATGCAATGAATGCCCGTATCAAAGGTAAAGAGTAGTGAGCCAGTTTCTCAGCAGGGAGATTCAGCAGTTACAGAGCGAGACCAATCTGACAGTGAAGTTTTGCTCAGGGCCTGGAATAGTATTGCCTGGTTCCTACAGAGGTCAGAGCAGATGCTGCCATAATGCCTTCTTCCTTTAAAAGTCTGTGAAGCAGTACAAGAAGTAGAGTCTCCATTTGTATTTTTGATGAGGGTTTGTTTATTTGAGTGTGCATAGTGTAATGGCATTGCGCTGGCCTGGAGTGTCCTTGCTGGTTTGGTTGGAAATGAATTTTTCCCTTTCCTCCTCTTAGCAGTACCTGGTATTAGGTGCATTTTTGAACTGTGGATATATTCAGCTTCAAAGGGATTTTGCATTTGCACAGGGGAATGGCTGTCTTGTCATAATGACCATGGCCTTAAAATTTGCCATTAACCAAAAAAAAGATAATTGACTCATAGCTGCATGCACATTTAATGAAGATATTTCTCTTAACTTACACAGTGTGTTTTGGGGGAAAAAAAACCAAACAAACCAAAAAAAACCCTAGGAGCCAGGAGAGGCTGTGCAAGTCAGAACATGGTTTGTTGGCTCTGTGTTCAATCCCTCCTTGAGCCCAGCACAGTTTGCCACTAATCCAGATGGATTTGACCTGCAAGCTGTAATGTACTAAGAGATATGTATAGTCGGGTATAGGTCTCACCGGGTGAGAAATGTGAAACAAAAACGCTGTTCCAGCACAGACTGATGCTCCTCCTGCCTTTCTGTAAAAAGATCCTGGTTGTTGCATACCGGTTTAAATTGGAAAAATTTGGGGCAGGGCTGGAGAGGGAAACACAATGTACTGGAGACAAAGTAGTACATATCCCTGCATGTTAACTGAACTGAAGTCATCAGTGGGGATAACAAATTCATTTCATTTTTAGCTTTGCTGAGTATTCCTTTTCTCTACTCACAGATACATTTCCTTTTGCCTTTGACACCTGTAGCCATTTACTGCACCAGTGGAAACAGAGTTTAAAAATATCTCTATGATAATTTAGTGGTACTTTACACCAACTGTGCTGTCACTTTGCACAGGCATAAAAATTACTAGATGAGGTACAGAAAATCAGTCTGTAAATCCGTCTAAAACGTGAATTTTCTGCATCTACTGATTTTCCTTTGTCTGTATTCATTAACAGAGAGAAAAATGGATTAATTACTGCTCAACTCCAGGCAGCTGTTCATCTAATTTTCCCAAGCTGCACATGCTGAGAGTATTTAGGATATTTTCACTTGCAAACAAATGGAAAAAAAAAATTCTTAGCTTCTCTTTTCCCTTCTGCTTTTTATGTAGCCTTCTGATGCCTGGGATCCCAATGTTGCAATTTGTGCTTCCCTGAAGTCTGGCTCTGATTGTGTACCTACCTCCAAAGGTTTTGTCCAAAAGAGTGGCTTTTGCAAGGATCCTTCAGTTCTCTGAATGGTTCCTAGACCTCAGCCACCAAGTCTTCTGTTGAGACATACATTTCCCATTTAGAACAGCTTGGGAGGTGCTGAGCTCTGCTTGCTCTGTTGGTCCTGCTGGAAGGCATGCAAAAATAGTCACTAGTTGACAAAAGGGGGATTTTTTTTAACTTGGAAGTCAGGTGGGAAAGCTTTGAACCCACTATGGCAGTGTAGTAAAAGGACTGTGAATTGCAGCCATCACTTACTGAGACATAGATAGGCTTTCTTTATGTTATTAGAAGCCATCATGCTCATCCTGTGTGTTTAGAAGGACAGGGAAGGTTGTAGATTAGGCAGCCATTGGCAGATGATCTGTAAATTCATAGCCCGTGCAGAGATGGGATTTGGAGGAGGGTTGAGGGTCTCCCACTTCCACAGGCGCAGCTGAAGGAAGAAGCCAAGAACCTGGGGAAAAGCTGAAAAGCCAACTCATACTCAAGAACCTGGTGTGTGCTGGAAGGAGGGTGGAAGGAAGCTATATGTGATTTTGAAAGGAAGTTTTAGCCTTGGTCCTTTGGCCTAAAACACATTGAAGAACAGCGGGACAAGCAGCCCTGCCAGCAGAGCTAGAAATGAGGGGACATCTTGGGCAGGAGCATAAGGAGAGACCACCAGGAGAGGGGCAGATGCTTGCATCAGCCTGGAAAACACAATTGAGTAATTTGGGATACAGATAGCATGTCAGAGAGAAAGGCTGCATAGACTATAAATACAATGGGTGGCTTTCTTAGGAAGGGGACTTCTTAAGCTGTTACTTTTCTCCCTTTCTGCAACTCGATGTTGCTGATTACAAGAGAAGAAGATTATTATAGATATTAGCTATTTAGACACTAGAGATAACTCACAATGCTGAAAATTGAACTTATCTCTGATTAAAATTTAATTGCTCCCAAGCTTCCACTACTTACTTGCATTAAGTTTCACACCATCGGAAAGTGCTCATCAGCCAGTGTTGGATTTAACAGGAATTTGGCAGATGTTCGTGAAGTGCTGGAGGAAATCCAAGCCACAAGATCTGTGCATATCATATGTTTGAAAACTTGTTGGCAGCTGAAAGAAAAATCACGAACCTGGAAACGGAAAGAACTGGACATGGATCCCTGCTCACCTAACCGCCAAAAGATTGGATTGTCACCTCCGGCTCCTGGAAGACCAGCATGGGTCATGAAGTGCTACATATTAGGTGACTCGGTGAGGTGTAAAAGCAGCATACGTATACATTGTTGGCTTTTAGAGTGCTTTATGTGAGGAACATTGGTCTGTCCATGGAAATCTTCAGGAAAAAAACCTCACCAAGCACACCAAGCAGTCTGTTCTGAGGCAATTTAGCTAATTAGCTATGTTTTATAAAACTTAGGTTTTCATTGTGGATTTTCCTTCCTCTTGATGACATTATTCAGAAATAAGGTCTTTGTTCACTAAGAGACTAATTTATTTACCTCGTATCAACAGATAAGGAGAAGACTGGGGTACTCAACAACTTTTTTGCCTCAGTCTTCACTGGCAACTGCTCTCCTTACCCCTCCTGTGTCAATGGACAATAAGATGGGGACCAGGTGGGTATAGCCCCTCCCACTGTAGGGGAAGATCAGATTCATGACCACCTGGGAACCTAAATCCTCATCATGACCCGATGAGATGCATCCCAGAGTCCTGAGGGAATTGGCTGATGTGATTGGTAAGCCACTCTTCATGATATTTGAAAAGTGATGGCAATCAGGGGAAGTCCCTGGTGACTGAAGAAGAGCAACATTGTGCCCATTTTCAGGGCAGGTAGAAGGATGACCCTGGGAACTACCAACTTGTCAGCCTCACCTCTCTGCCTGGGAAGATCATGGAACAGATCCTCCTAGAAGCTATGCTAAATGCTCCTAGGATTTAGGAGGACAGGGAGATGATTTGAGACAGCCAGCATGGCTTCACCAAGTCTTGCCTTACCAATCTAGTGGCTTTCTATGATGGGGTGACCGCATCAGTGGACATGGGAAAAGCAATGGATCTGGACTTCTGTAAAGCCAGGCCCGCCCCCAAATCTTCCCTCTGAATTGGAGAGCTATGGATCTGATGGATTGTTTGATGGATAAGAAATTGGTTGGATGGTGTTGTCCAGAGAGTAGTGGTTAATAGCTTAATGTCCAGGTGGAGATCCACAACAAGTGGTATCCCTCAGGGGTCTGTACAGAGACCAGTGCTAATATGTTCATCAATGATACAGACAGCAAGATTGAGTGCACCCTCAGGAGGTTTGCAGATGACACCAAACTGAGTGTTGCAGTTGTTACACCAGAAGGATAGGATGTCATCCAGAGGGACCTGGACAAGCTGGAGTGGTGGGCCTGTGTGAACCTCATAAGATTCACCAAGGTCAAGTGCAAGGTCATTGAGGCTCTGGAGGGTGTCCAGAGAAGAGTGACAAAGCTGGAAAACAAGTGTTATGAGAAGCGGCTGAGGGAACTGGGGTTGTTTAGCCTGGAGAAGAGGAGACTGAGGGGAGACCTTATTGGTCTCTACAACCAGCTGAAAGGAGGTTGTAGAGAGGAGGGAGCTGTCCTCTTCTCCCAAGTGGCAGGGGACAGAACGAGAGGGAATGGCCTCAAGCAGTGCCAGGGGAGGTTCAGGCTTGACATCAGAAAAAAAAATTTCATAGAAGGGGTCATTGGGCACTGGAACAGGCTGCCCAGGGAGGTGGTTGAGTCACCATCCCTGGAGGTATTAAAAAGATGGGTGAATGAGGTGCTGAGGGGCATGATTTAGTGGTTGATAGGAATAATTGGACTCGATCCTGTGGGTCCTTTCCAACCTAGTGATTCTGACCTACGCCTGGGTTCGGACAATCCACAGTTTCTTTACAGGACGGGGGATGATGTGATTGAGAACAGCCCTGTGGAGGAAGACTTGAGGTTGCTGATTAATGAAAAATCAACATGAGCCAGTAATGTGTGTTAACAGCCCAGAAAGCCAACTGTATCCTGGGCTGCATCAAAAGAAGAGTTTAGAGCAGATCAAGGGAGGTGATTCTACCCCTCTGTTCCTCTCTTGTGAGACCTCATCTGGAGTATTGTGTCCAGTTCTGGAATCCTCAGCATAAGAAGGATATGGAACTGTTGGAACGGATCCAGAGGAGGGCTACAAAGATGCTCAGGAGGCTGGAACACGTCTCATATGAGGACAGGCTGAGAGAGTTGGGGTTGTCCAGCTTGGAGATGAGACAATGCTGCGGACACCTTGTAGCAGCAGGGACTTTTTACTATGGCATGTAGTGATAGGATGAAGGGGAATGGCTTTAAATTGGAGGGGGGAAAATTTAGATTAGAAATAGGAAGAAATTCTTCACAATGAGGGTGGTGAAGCACTGGCCCAGGTTGCGCAGGGAAGCTGTGGATGCCCCCTGGAGGTGTTTCAGGCCAGGTTGGAAAGAGCCTGGTCTGGTAGGGGGTGTCCCTGCCCATGGCAGGGGCATTGGAACTGAATGATCTTTAAGGTCCCTTCCAACCCAAACCATTCTATAATTCTATGATTTCTGTTATATATTTCCTTCTCATTGCTCTCTGTCTCTGGTGTTGTAACCTTCAGCACTGCTTAGCTTTTTGTCACCAAGATTTGCTCCTGTTGCAAGGAAAGGACAAACACTAGTAGCTAATATGGTCCAAGAAATCCCCATCCATTCCCAAGCATATAAAAAAAAGCACTAAGCCACTTAGCACTGTATCGAAGTGTCACTATGTAGCCTTATGGTAGCTATGACAGCTCTAGTACAGTGAGACTGCAGAGGGAGAAGATGCCTCCTTTAGACAAAGAGGAGCTGAATTAAAATTTAGAAAGATAACTAATTTTCAAACAAATGTTTAGTCTGTTTGAAAAGAAATATAACAGTTCAGCATTTAGTATCTGTCATGTTTTAGTGCATGCGAGTATCTTGGCAGTGGTTTTGGCAGGAGCTTGTATGGAAAAAATAAATCTCACCTTAAGCCTTTTTCAACTGAAACAGTGTTTGGTAGAGATTGTGTGAAAGATATAGTCTGATTCACCCCTTTTTGGGACAGAGCTGATGAACACAGATATAAAGCAGGACCTGCCTTGTGCTATTGCAGCATTTGATCCCTTATATGTGATTTCATTTGTTCTCTAGTGTATAGTAAAATTCACTTCGTATGCTCTCATCCTCTGTAATGTGACCTGGGGTCAGCAGATCTCTGTCGCTAGGTAGACGCTGCCTGGGAGAGGTGCTGGATCCTAATGTTAATCCTGCCTCATCTTTTGGTGCTGATCTGGCTTTTTTTCACCTCCTGGGGAGCATGTGAACAAATGAGAGTTTCCAGTTTGGGGTCTGTGGCTGGGAAATGAGTTCAGCCCATGCTAGACTCTTAAGTGTTGGTTTAAATAGCCTTAAGTCTAGGCTTAAAAGTTGTACTGAACTGGGGACTATCCTGCCTTGCTCGACAGTACCAGGTTAGCAAGTTTAGTGTGTAGTAGTCTGTTTCCTTAAGTCATGTCTTGTGTTATACCTATAATTCATACAGTTTTTAATAGAATAAAAGACAAATCAAAATACTTGAAAATTTATCAGGCCCTTTCAATTCCAGGTGCAAAATCCATCAGTACTCCATTTCACATAGTATTTTCTGAAGATTCGTAGAGTATATTGTGCAAAATATTTCAGAAATACACAGATAAAAATTCTATTTCCAGCAGTGAAACTTGTTCAAAATCTAATAAGAACCAAGATATTTTTTTCCGAGCACCAAAGGCAATCTATCTGGAACTTGAGCAGTGACGTGGGAGGCAGAAGGTACATGTAGGTTGGCACAGGGTCTTAGCTAGCGAGTGGGTAGAAAGAGCACAGGCTCTCTTCACGTTTTTCAGAGTACATCTGAAGCAGATGTTCTTTAGTCCTCAGGCACTGCACTAACCACAAGCACTAATCTTATCTGACTGTTAAAAAGGCTGGACTTGCTTCTAATTCTGTCCAGCAAATGCAGAGATGTGTAAGGATGTAGCAAACCATGGGTGGGATTTCAGCCATCTTGAGCGATTTAAAGTGTGATGGGCTAAACCATCCATTGGGTCCCTGATCATGTGAAAGGAGAGGGGCGCCTCCAGATTGAGATTTAGAAAAGCACATGCCAAAATTAAGCATTCGTGTAGATGATTAAAGAGGAGGTTTGTGGTTTACTTGTAATTTAAATTACAGATATTTGAGGTATCATCTAAATAGAGCAATGCGCTTAGGATTTGCCAGTTAACTTGAGTGAAATGGGGCCTTATTCTTTTAGTGTTTTCATAGATCTGGTCTCACATGTGCAACTTCATTAGATTGGACTTCCAAGCCAGTACTGAGGAAGATGAAACTCAGAAGGAAAGTAACGCTGAAACCCCCCAATAACCCAATAATCAAAAGAGCAGTGCTTTTTTTAAGCCAGTGGGAGATACTGCTTTCTGAGTACTTTTAAAAACCAGGCCACTTGTTCAGAAACTAACATTGGGATCCTGTTTATGAAAGTCTTGACATAAATGTCTTATCCATTATGTTTACATTTTCTTTCCTGTGGGAAAATGGAAAAGTGCAAAAATTAAGGGAAAGGGAAGCTCGTAAAGTCCTTCTTGATCCACTCAAAAGGGCAAAGGCTTCACAGGTCTCTATCACTCCTGCCAGGCACAGGCCATTCCTCTTGCATCCTCCCTTGCCATTTTGCCCTCAGTGCGACAGTGGTTTTCTAAATGTTCAGTTTCCAAAGAATTTTCTTTATTTGGTTAGGAATATAACATTTTGAAGGAACTAATTTCAAACAATAAAAGAGTCTAAACTTGTGCCTACTTGATGAGCTCCTTCACTGGCCCATGGAGCAGGAGCTCCCCAAGGAACACGTATTTAGCTCCTTCCCTTTCTTGGCACATCTCTATTACAGCTTGTTGGCATTCTCAGGACGGCATTTGGGTAGCTATCCCGCTTTTCAGGGGCTGAAGTATTTTTCTAGCTCTCTGGTGCTCTTTTTATCCTTGGTCAACCAGCCTGGGAATAAAATGGGGCTATCTCCACCTGAGAGCTCTTGGAGGATGCTGTAATATCTCAGCTGTGAAATGTCATTTTCTTCCCCAACACCTTATGCTACCTCCAACATCACAGGACTAGAGTAAATATCCATCTGGTCTTCCTGCAACCTAAAGCTTCTCCACATGAATGCAACAAGACAAATGCTTATCTGTCTCCCAGTGACTGCCCAAATGATGGGCTGTGTTCACAACATCATTACCTATCATCATTCATGCCATTGTCACATGCCAGCTGTGTGTCTGCTGCAGCTTACCTAACCTTGGCCACCAAGGTTGGCATGGACTGAATACATATTTCACAGAGAAAACTGAGGATGCCCTGCAACATGGAAGGTTTAAACAGGGCTTTGGTGTGCTCCCACCTTGCTGTGCGGCAGGGAAAGACAGGCAGCATGGGAAATTTTGCTGACACAGCTGTTATATTGTCAGGAATCAGTTGGAAAGTTTTGTTCAACAAAACGTATTACAGCCTGTGAAGGATGCCCATGGCTTCAAGTTGGGTTATTAGACTGTCATAATTTCCCTTTTTTGCTAGTATGCTTGGATATTGTTGTCAAAACCAGGTCTTTGCCTATAGTTCTGATAGAACACAAAGAAGATCAAGTCACAAACATTTTTTTTTGGTATTATTTTCGGTTTCACTTGTCTTTTTTTTAAAAAGTAACCAATTATATTGAGGCAAGTGTTTAAAGAGCAAATCTATCACATCCTTTTTCATGTGCTGTTTGATTAGGTGCAGTTAATAATTGTAATTTGTTTTGTGGAAGAACAGTATATACAAACATACACATAAACATGGCTAGTTCATTTAGGAGTTCTGGAGATTGGGAAATGAATGTTGTTTCCACCTTGCAATCAGTCTTTAGTGCTATCCCACTGGTTATGGCTCTCCAGAGCTGGAGGAAGTGGTAGTTCAGCAAATATTACACCTAGGATGTAGCATATCAGCCTGAAAGAAGGTTTTTTTTTTTCCTCCCCTCCCTACACTCTGCTGCACTGGGTTATGCAGAAGGAAAGATATTGGTAAATGATAGGAAATGCTTGAGACATTATGAGCATAATTTGCGCTCAGTGTTCAGATGGGTTTCCATCAGTCCCTACCTGGAATATGAAAAAAATTGTCAAGAGAATTTGAGATGTGTGATGGGGTTCTGCTGCCCTAGAGGTGCCCCTCCTGCACAGATGCACCTAAGAAAAACAATTTATGAAACTATGAGGCTTTAACAGAGCAGGCGAGCCTCAGCGTTCCTGGGAGTGTCTGCAAACAGACAAGGGGCGGAACCTACCTAAAACAGAAAATACCACTGAAGCTAATTCAGGGCTTTGTTGGGCTGCCCCAGCTTCCAGGGGTGTCCTGCAGCTGTGGAAATGAGTTGGTGGGTGAGTGACAATGGCAGTGAACTCCTGCCACAGTGAAGCCATGGAGCTGCTGCAGATCTGGTCCATCAGTGTCATGTTCTGTCAGCATGGTCACTGCAAGGTTAGCAGGGAGTGATTTCCTACTTCTCTCAGGTCTAATTTTTCCTCTGATAGGATAAGCCTAAATGGTAATAGCTTGCATCTCCAAGGTACTCTTCATCCTGAGGTCATCCTTAAAATAAATTATAAATGACAGCTGAAGGCACCACCCCATTCCATAAGTTGTGGCCACTGGACTTGGGGGGTGGGGGTGGGGGGAGGAGGGGAGGGTCAGATACCAAGTAAAGGAGGTATCCAAAATTGTTGGCATTGGGATTATCCTTTGTTTTGGAGTTAAGGAAACAGACAGCTGAGAGGCAGGGATGAGGCTGAGGAAAGGGGGTAAGTTTTGGAACTGCCTCAGGATGAAGAAAAAACCTAAAAATAGTGATTTGAGGTCTGCTTTAGTGGAGGTGAGCCAGCACTGTGCCAGAGTGCTGTAATGGAGGTTCCACATGAGTGAGATTTTATTCAACATACAAGGAGAGAAATCTCAGTAAGAGGGAGACTGGGGGATTTCTGACTGTTAGGCTGAAATTTCAGCAGGGATACTGTCAGCTGGAAGGGCTCAGTCTCACTGGCACAATGTTTCTGTTGGCTGATTAAGGCAATCTAACATCACATTTCCCACTTGCAGGATCCCTGCAGAGGAGTTGTCTCTGAAGGAAAAATGATCAGTGAGACTCCTTAGCTCATACTGCTTTCATCCAGCTGGGCTGGGCTTTAAGATTTTTGTACTATCAAAAAGGAAAAAGCAACCTAGAAGGGCCTAATTTAATATTAATTGTAGCAGGAAAGAATTGTTAAGCCAGGCTGGTCTTTGTGATTTTAGACCCTTTGCATCCTCTTTCCCTTGTTCCCCAGCTCTGTCCCATCTCATTCAACATCCTCTCAGGCTGGCTTAGGTCACTTCTGCCATGATTTTTTTTAATTTTTTTTTCATTTAGGCAAACACCACAAGTGTGGACTTGCCTCAGCTTGACAGAAAGGGACACATAATTTTCTCTTATGTTATTATCAGAGTCCTGCATGCTTCAGCTGGCAAACGGATTGTCAAACATCCTTGAACAGTATTTGTTCAGAGTGCAAGAGAGAAAAGAAATCTAATATCTGCTTTTAGATTCAGTTTCTTCCTTATGTGTTCTAAGTGTACACACTTAGAATTTCCTTTCTATCAGACCGTGTTCAGCCTAAGTTGCTTAATGACATTTGTTGTCTAGTGATTGCTTGTTCATGTTTAAAAGTTGCCTGGATCGAGAGCTGATTCTTCTCCATATCTCCACCCATTTTCTTCAGCGCTGGTGAGTGGCAGTGAAAAGTAGCTTGTCTTCGGGACAAATATTCCCACCCCAACCTGAAATAGCAGCTGCCAGTGGGCTGAAAGCTCTATGAGGCAAATAAGTTTAGGGTCAGCATGCCCTGATAGATATTGGTGTCTTGTATGCTGCTCTTAGTTCTTGAGTCTCGTCAGTATGGGACACATGTTGCTATTATGAAATCTCAGCCAGGAAGTATAATTTGCACCACTGCCCTGGGAGCTGAAATGATGCATGTTGCTAGAATAAAGTTGCATCTCCCTGAGTTACAATCCATTGCCTTATTGGAGTCTGTTTGACCAGGCATCTTGATCTCTATGAGATTTCTGTGCGGTCTGCTGTGAACAAGAGCTGCAGACAGCAATTGTTTAACTGAATTAGTGTCACTGTTTTAGCTCATATATGAAGTTTAATAAGGGAAAATAAGAGCTTAATTTGGAAAGGCATCTTGTAGGACAGGGGGACCGATCTTTAATGAGTGACTGCTGCCAAGAAGATTACGGAGTTGTATATTGCACTCAGAAATGTGCTGTGGACGTGCCAAGCTTGGCGCAGAACATGGCAAGAGTGGTCCATACAGTCTAATTCCTTTTCTGAGCTTCAGACTTTGCAGACAGAGATTCCTCGGAGAATAACCTGGATCAAGAGACAAGCTCATTCTTTTGCATTAGCCAGTAATTTCCTCTCACAATAACATAGGAGGTTAAAAGCCTTCCCTGTCCACTTCTTGTTTTACTGTAGTCTTTGGCATGTCTTAGCACCTCAAAGCAGTTTGTTGTGGACTGTGATGTCCACTGCCGGAGAAGAAGGAAATAAGGATATTGGGTTGCCTGGTTGGGGTGAAGTTTTCCTGCTTCTCCCTGCCAGTCTGCTCTTAGCATCCATATTGTAGTTCTGGATTTTCTGGTTATCCATTGGAAGGCCTAAGCCTTTCCCAGCGCCGGCTAAATACCTCAAGGAAAGATGAACAAATACTTGAGATGCTCGTAGTTTGTTTTGTGCCCCAGAGATTTGCTGTAATAGACACTGTGTTTTTCAGGTGACAAAGTTAGAAGTTGCTTGCTGTTGGGTCACCAATGATTTCCAGCTGAGTCCTGAGCATGGAAATGTTGATAGAGTGAAGGTGATGGCATTGCAGGAACCTGTAGGCTCCTGCTGTCATTAAAGTTGTTAGACACCTACAAAGAGCACCTTGGGTCTTGGGCAAATTGAACAGCTTTTGATGCTACCTTTTCCTGTCCACAGACTGGGCAACTCAGGTTCCTAAGTCAAATCTCACTCTTTTTCTCTCTCTTCAAGCATAGCCACATTTTTCTCTGCCTTGAAGCAACCTCCATGGCAGCTGAACAGAGTGGGCAAGCTGCTTACCACCGCAGTTCTTACACTTGTAATTTCACTTTTGCTGAGCAGCTCCGGGTTGGCATGCCAATGAACTCTGTGTCATTGAATAATGGTCAGTCATCTTCTAGCCTCTTAAAAAAAAAAAAAGTCTAATATTTACTTAAAGGTTTAAACATTTCTTGACTTGCTTAATGCTGACCATGGGAGTGTATCACAGGTAACCACCTTCCTCCCTCCCCATCTTTAGCCTGACCACCATGCTATTTTTTTCCTTCAATTCCAAATGACTTCAGTGTTATGCTCTATTTTCTTTTTTTTTAGTATTCCTGGCCTGACAGATTTCCACTCATTATAAATTACTCTGTCTGCTTCGGCTGCATGCTTTTTCTCATTTACATTTAAGATAATGGGAGAAGAGTTGCTTTTGATGATATAGGTGGGCTAGATTTTTGGTTAGCATTATTAAACAATGAGCATTCTGGCTGGGTAATGTAAATCATTAGGGATTTTGAGGTTTTTAGTACTGCAATGACTAGCAAAACTAATATACTTCTTCCCTGCAAATCAAGGAAACTTCTTGATGCATACATAGAGTGAGAAAGGCTCAAGGCTAATAACATTACAGGTCTCAACACATTTACTATATGATCTGCTGTAAAATATTTACAAAACAAAAACATTTCAACATATCTGAAACTGAAAAGGGAGAAAATTAATAACCACTGTAGGCTGGTGCATTTATTTTATGTTACCTTAGGGACCTGTAAAATTAAGTTTAGGCTGTGTGCTAGAAGCATACAGGAGCTCTTTAGCCCTATATTGTAGCAGTAGTTTTATCCTAAACTTAAAGTAATAACTCTAAGTATATAAAGGTCTCTGCTGTATTTCAGAATGAAATAGAAATTGCTTGGCTGGTTTTTTTGTTTTTTTCTCATGGTTTTCTTTTATGTTTTTAAATCTCGCAGTTGTATGAAGATACATTCGCATTTAGCTAAACAACAGGTATATTTTTCAAGATATGTGTACTGGACCAGGTCAGACTTTGTCTTGTCTTTCCTCTTTCTTTTTTCACATATTGAATATGTGTATCTTTTTTTTTCCTTATAAGAGATATGATTCTTCTGTTTGAAGTGTCAAATTTTTCTTTTCAATGATATTAGGTACTTAATTTTATGGCAAGGCCAGGAGATTGCACAGCTTAAACATCTCAAAAGGATACAATTTACCTTTTTCATTTCTTTGTCATCCTATCTGCTTTTCTTTACAAGTTTCCAGCTTCCCCAGATTCTGCTGGTGCTCATGGTTCTGCTAACACCTTTGATAGCAGCCCAAGTGGTTCAGGTGCAGTTTAGGCTTCCAGGCAGTGTACATTATGGAAAATCTCTATTCTGGCACAGGAGAACCTGGATGTTTTACTGTACATTTGGTACCTCTGGTTTGGACCAGTAATTCCCCTGGACATATAGACTTAAGAACCTGACTACATGCGGAACCACATGCCAAACCTGAGAAGGCAGGCATACAGCTTTGACCTGAAACATCTTACTTTTCAGCACTACTATTCATGTTCTTGTAGGTTTGGACTTTTTTTGTCTTTCTTTTCTGCGGGCCCAATTCAAAGTCCTTTAATGTATTAATATATTCCTCTGTTTCATAAGAAAAAAACATGCTTACATTGCAGTATGCTGGTCTGAACTAGCCATTAATAAGAATATTGTGAAAGCTGATAGATGCAAAGCTAGAAATCGGTGATCAAAGTTTTTCTGCCTTGTGCTTATTTATTGTCACCTTGTCAACAACCTCTCAGGTAAGAGTTTGAAACTATGTCTTGACCAAAGCTGACTACCTGAGAGTTGGTAGCCCTTAGTGGTGCAGAGCCAAAAAAACTAGGCTAAACCTCCTTTTCTGGTGTTTTGATGCTGTTCTTTGCTGCCTCTCAGCTTTCTCTCGTGACTTTTTAACTGAGCCATGGCAGTGCTTTTAGCCCTGGAGCCTTAAGGCTGGAGAGCTTTGGCACACCCTTGAGATGCTAAGGCATATGAATATATATTTAACATCACTATCAGCATCCCAGTGTTCTCTCTTAACAGAAAAATAGTCTCTGGGAAACAGGTGAGGGATGCTTGCATGCTAGGCTTGTTAGGACATCAACATGGACTTGATAGTGTATCAAGTTACCTGTGCCAAAGATATTAAATTCTAATATGAAAATGAAAAATCCTTGAAAGTGTTACCTAGTTCATTTCACCTTAAAATGCCTTGTTTATTGCACAGATTGTTCATTTAGTATAAATCTACTTTGCTGAAGCAGAAAGGCTTTTCATAATATTTATGGTTCTCTCATTGTTAAAGCCTACCACAAAACATAAGATATCTGTAAAACAAATTTAGATGCCAGTCCTGTAGTTAAGCATTGTTTAGGCAGATATGGATACGTGTATTAGAACTGAGCTTTATAACTTATTGACATTTCTTCCTAAGTAATAAAGAGTTTTGGAAAGAAGCTTAATAGCGTTTTATGGTTTGTCAGGGAAACTACTTTATTTCTGAAAGCAGCTGAATATTAATATACTTACAATGGAGTTTTGTCAGCTTCTTAGGACTGGCTTACATGAAAGATTTTTTTTTTTTTTCCTGTTCAGCACAAGCCTATTCCCTCCCTTCCTTCCATCTGTCACTCCAGGAGTAGGAAGCAAACTGCTGGCAAGCTTGGAAGGAGGGTTGAGCTAGTCCAAGCTCCAAAATGAGGTGTGAGCAAGAGACTGAGGCAATACTTGCCCTCTGATTTACAGGAGTGGTCTTGACGGCACACCCACACCAAGGTGTACTAAAGCATGCTCGAAGGATGAGAAAAGACATTCCCTCTTTCTGCTGGTTTCAATGCTCAGCTCTTCCCATAGTTCAAGCTGGTTTTCTTGTAGAAGCAAGAATAAATGGAATAAATAAATAACATACAGGTTAATGCAGTCAGACTGAGTGGAGCAAGTGCTCTGTAGAGAGAAATCAGTTTGGCAGCTTTAGAGAATTATTTGAATTTTTGAATCAGGCTTGAAATAACCAGTAGGTTATAGCAAGAGGAGAAAAGAAATGGGTTTGGTGAAAGACAAAAGGTGAGCCTTTGCTGGCAGGCTTATCATTCCTGCTGCTCTAGAGGATGCTGTAAGTACAGTATGGATGTAACATCAACTGTGCAGACAGCAGAACTTACTTTCAGGTTTCTGATTCATGTCTGGGAATGTAGTGTGACCTGCATGCTAATGAAGTCAATTCTAGCATGAGTTAGAGAAAAAAGGATATAAGCAACCCTAACTCCACCTTTGATATTTTGGGTTTTATTCCCTTTCCTGTTTTTGACCTTAGCTGACCAGCCCAACCATGGAGTATGTTTGCACTTAAAACACTGGTTATCCAGGCTGATCTGCAAGCCCAGCAATGGTACACAAAACTGAGAGGGACCTCAAATACCAAGCCTTGGAGTAGCTATGGTCAAAGAATGGTGCATGTGGTATAAGGGGAGATGCATGGTAAACCCCAGAAGCAGCCTTTGTAGTATTAATCTGCCAAATCAGACAAGAGAAAGCCTGATGGCTTTCTGCCCTCCTCTCCCCCTGCACTTCTTGCACACTCATGTGCTGCAGGGCCAGGGAGCTGATTTCTTGTAGCTCCAGTGGGTTATCTCCTTGGGTTTGGTTGTACTATGGCCTCTTCCTCAAGATAACAGCATAACACAATCTGGTTTTAAATATTAATACGAAAATCACAGGAGTGTAGCTTGGAAGCACCAGATCACTAAGAATTGAAAAGTCTAATCTGTCCTTTTGAAAGCTGTCCAATTTCTTTTTTATTTACAGCATTTGAATCATTTCACAAATTGGAAAGCAACCATCCAGCCATTTCACAGGCAGATTGTTGTATGTTTAAAATTCCGAGGCATTTATGCGAATGCACTTGGCCATTTTGCTGACTAACATCTAGATTGGAGATGTCATAGGCACAGATGAACAGAGACTATTTGAAGATGATAGTTTTCTCTTATAAAAATTGTGTTTGTAGCTTGCAACTGAAGAAATGTTTTGGATAGTGGTATAATCTGACTGACTTTAGGCCTCGGAAGGAGTCATTGCGCTGATTGGATAGATCAGTAAATGCTAGGGTGTGAACAGTCATTTTGTGACTCTTGCACTTGGTTTCATTCATTTCAACTGCAGACATGGAGAACTGCTGGAGAAAGACTGGCTCCATCTGGTACTGCCTCTGCAGAGCGCATGCAGGTTATTCAATTAAAGATGCAGAAGTGCAGGCAAAAAGCAGGAAGCACACTTTAAATAAAGCTACATCTGTTGCCAAGCTGACGGGAAAAATTTCTTTTCCCTCTTAGCCAGCTACACATGTGCTTTTCTGCATAGAAATGAAAAGGTATGTTTCAGCTTGCATGGATAAAACATAGGGCTGGAGAACAGGCCTTATGAGGAGCGGCTGAGAGAGCTGGGGTTGTTTAGCCTGGAGAAGAGGAGGCTGAGGGGAGACCTCATTGCTCTCTACAACTACCTGAAAGGAGGTTGTAGAGAGGAGGGTGCTGGCCTCTTCTCCCAAGTGACAGGGGACAGGACAAGAGGGAATGGCCTCAAGCTCCGCCAGAGGAGGTTTAGGCTAGTCGTTAGGAAAAAATTCTTTACAGAAAGGGTCATTGGGCGCTGGAACAGGCTGCCCAGGGAGGTGGTTGAGTCACCTTCCCTGGAGGTGTTTAAGGCACGGGTGGACGAGGTGCTGAGGGATATGGTTTAGTGTTTGGTAGGAACGGTTGGACTCGGTGATCCGGTGGGTCTCTTCCAACCTGGTTATTCCGTGATTCTGTGATTCTGTGATATATGTGGTTTAATTAAGAAGGTTTGAAACCTCTACCAACCTGGAAATCTTAGCCTCTAGTAAATCTCTTGAAGCTGTAAGTGTAGTGCTCATGTCTGCACTCAAATGTGGTTGGAATGAAAAACTGACAGCACCTGTTATTGAAATCAAAAGTGATTTCTCTAACAATGGGACGCTGGGGAATTCCTACGGGGCTTCTCTTTAACAGAGTTTGAATGATTCAGGTTGGAAGACAGCACATAAGATCTGCACCACTGGCTCTGATGGATGTGAATCACACCAGGGGACAGAGATTGTTTAGGAGATTAGAAGTTCACTCCATACATTCACTAATAGTATGAAGTTGTTGTGCCCTTAAGAAGAAGTTGTATGCTTTTTGTGCATTTCTCCCCCACCCCCAGTCCCATATGTGAAATAACACGTGTATAAAAAAAAACCCTATTAGTCAGATTTTATATGTTCAAATCCAGAAATTCAAAACAAACACAACCACATCTGACAGTATTTTTAAGAACTAGAGCAATTTGAAGCTAGATTGTCCCAAACCAGCTCTTGAACTGAACTCTCAAATGTATTGGATTAGTCCATTTATAATAAATCGTGATCTACTGTCTATTAGATCACGTCATGTAATCTTTTCCTGTTTACCAGGCCTCCTGTGGGCATAGTGCATCTGCATTTCTAAAAGCATTGCAGCATGATGTTGAAAAAAATGCTCAATTTTTATGTCTTGCATAAAATGGTCTGGTTAAATTTCTGTATGAACATTCAGAATCGGTTACAAAGTCTAGAAAGTGCAATGTGGCATTAATGCATTCGTTGAATGTACACTGAAGGATATGAGAGGTTCATGAAGATGGATTTGTCTGCAGTCCTGGATAGGAACTGTCTTCTGACAGAAGAGGACCATAGTGAAGAGGATCGCTGATGCTTATATGCTGTACCATCTAATTTCCTGATATTGCTACATATGCCAATGTGTTGTAACCCCATGCCAATGACAGTTAAAACATTTTCTGATGCCTCTGAAGTTACACATTTCAAGTGGGATTCAGTAGTTTCTTGGAAAATAAAAAAGACCAGCTTCTTTTATTCAAATGACAACTAAATTGGGGACCTGACACTAAGAGCTGCTGGGAGCCAGAAAAAGTATTAAGTGCTCACACACACACAAAATAATAAATCCCACAAAAGCGTAAAATTTGATATTTCACTAAAAAACAGCCAGGCTGCTTTTCAAGTTCTTATTTTTTTCAGGCAAAAGCTGGAAGTTTGTAATAATGGCTAGAATACTTTTTTACTAAAGAACCTTTCCACAGCAGTCAGGCACGTGTAATGAACAGTTGATCTTTATCAGAAATATAATGTTTTGATTCAAAAGGGCTTTGGTAGACATATTTTTTTGTCTGTTGGAAATTGGTCCCATGTGGTGACTGCTTTGAATGTATTAATTGCCTTGCTGAGAGGTGGTGCAGAGAGAAAGGAAGAGTTGGGGCAGATTGGCTGGATTTGAACCTGTTGTGATGATTTTGCACAATTCAGCTCTCATTCTTCATTATTTAACATTAAATGCTCGAACTGAGATTCCAAGGGAAAAAAAGAAATAAAACAGTGAGTTAAGTATATCCAGTTTGAAATGCATTGAAACAGCTGAGTTTATGTCATCTTGGACCACAACTGTAGGTTTTCCCCTAGTACAGAGAACTCAACATCTGGCCCATATCCACTGCAGCATCTGCCCAGTCCCAGCACAATACTTGTAGTCACATGTGGGCAAAATAGCCTCAGGCACAAAAACTGATCTCCTCCTGGAAGAGGTAGAAAAAAAATCTACAAGGGATTTTTCCATATGGCAACAGTCCACAAGGGAATGGACCTTTCTTCTCTCAGTTGCATCCTCCTCCTCCTCTGCCGTTTCAGACATTAGTTAGGAGAAAGGAAAGAAGAGAGTTAGTCTCTGTTTATCATTCTTAATATGATTTTTTTGGCGCGCAGGACTAAATACAGTTGTGTTGTTGAAGACAAAAATCTGCCCTGGGGGCAGAAACACAGCCCTACCATGGACTGATCCAGATCACACTGGAGCAGGGTGAAGCTCCGTAACACCTGTAATACAAGTTGATCGTATGGAGCAATACAGCAGAAGTTGTTTTTAATAAAGAGGTGAAAATATTAACAGTTCAAATCCTTCTGAAAGCTTGTTTGGCTGTAAAACAAAGTAAGGTCAAGGGACCTGCACAAGACATCCAGTTTTTAGGAATAAATGTCAAAACGGGCATTGTCAGATCCCAATGGATGTGATCAACAAAATAGCAGGTATGTCTCCACTGACTAGTGAAAGGAAACACAAGCTTGTGATATTGTGGGGTTTTGGAGGATGCATATTCCAAACTCCAAATTATGAGCCCTTTCTATCAAGTAACCCAGGATAAAAACAGTTTTAAATAGTGGCAATGACAAGCCTTTGAACAAATTAAGCGGGAAATAGTTTTGTGCAGTAGCCTTTGGTCTAGTCTGTGTAGGACCAGGTGTCAAAAAATGTCCCCCCACAGCTGGGGACAATGATCCTACCAGGAGCCTCTGGCAGAAAGCACCAGGGGAAACGTGAGGTCATCTACTAGGGTATTGCGCTTGGGGATGTAAAGGATCCAAGGCCCAGTATATTCCAACTGAGAAAGAGATTTTGGCTGTATATAGAGGAGTTAGATCTGCTTTGAAAGTGGTTGGTACTGAAGCATAGCTTGTCTTAGCACACCAACTGCTGTTGCTGGGATCGACGGTCAAAAGAAAGGTCCCCTCTACACACCATGCAATGGATGCTATGTGGAGCAAGTGGGTTGCACTGGTCACACAGCTGGCTCGAATGGGAAACCCCAGTTGCCAAGGAATTTTGAAAGTGATCATGGACTAGCCAGAAGGCAAATGTCACCAGAGGAGGAGGTGATCTGTGCTAAAGAGGCCCCACTGTGTAATAAACCATCAGGAAATGGAAAGTGATATGCTGCTGGCAGATAACATCACACTCCCACAGTCCTGCCAAGGCAAGCACTAAGTGTTTATTATGGTGGAAGCAACCACCATATATCTAGAAACATACCCCACGGCCCATGCCACTGCTCAGAACAGTATCTCGGGCCTTGAAAAGTAAGTCCTGTGGTGATACAGCACAGAAAGAACTTAATCAGAAAATGGGACTCATTTCTGAAATAATCTCATAGACACCTGGTCCAAGAAACACTATATTGAGTAGTTATATCACATCCCCTATCACACACCAGCCTCCAGAAGAAGTGAACCAGAGCAATGGCTGGTGGGACCTTTTAAATCCTGGGATGCACATTTGGCAAAAGGCACCTGGTTACTTAACACTCGAGGATCTATCAATTGATCTGGTCTTGCCCAGTCAAAACTTCCGTATACTATTGAAGGACATAAAGTCCCTGTAATGCACATGAATCATAGAATCATTAGGTTGAAAAAGACCTTAGAGATCATCAACTCCCACTTTACCTGTCTACTACTAAATCATGTCCCCAGGCACCTCATCTACCCACTTTTTAAACACATAAAAATCATAGAATCATCAAGTTGGAAAAGACCTTAGAGAAGAATGTTTTAGAGAAAACAATCTGGGTTAGTCCTATCTCAGGCAAACCCATCGATGCAATGGCTTTGGCTCAAGAACCCGGGAGCACTTGGTGGCTGATGCGGAAGGATGGGGAAGTCCAATGTGCACTTAACGGGATTTGATTCTGAGTGAGAGTAGCCATTTAATTAAATTGATGTTAATTGATTAATAACCTGCCATTGTATGTCATCACCAATACAGCTGCCAAATGCCATATCAAGAGTATTAATGTAAGACTCACGCAAATTAATAAAGAGTGGACTTCAGTGAAACTGAGCAAAGTACAGTGGTGATGGAACCAGAACTAGCTTCAGCAACTGACACTCAGCAACTTCCCTGAAATTGACATCTTCACCCTACTGTCCATGGGCACAGGCCGTGCCAGATACACCACTGCAAGCTCTGGATGTGGCATGCAAGAATCCACCACCACACACAATCTCCCCTGCCCTGAAAGACTGTTACCACAGATGGAGCCCAAAGTCAAGGATTAAATGAACTCAACAGATGTTTTAGAAGGATGGCCCATAGACTGAGTGAATGATCTTTCTCTCTCTCTCTGTGTATACACGCACAGACACATGCATATCTGTCAAGTGGCTGGCCCCAACAGACCTGCTTGGTAGAATAGGAGTGGTAGGTTTCTTTTGAAAGTTTGTGCAGCAGCCACAGAAGTGATGACAGTGACTTCAAGGGCCTACTTAGAATTCCAGTTTTTACTCTGAGCTCAGTCAAAATTACAATGATTCACAGTAATGATCTTTTACTTTGAGCTCAGTCAAAATTATACTCAGAATTCCAATCTGTACTTTGAATGCAGTCAAAGTTACGTGTCTTTACTTTGAGCTCAGTCAAAGTAACAGTTTACAAGAACTTGGATGCAACCATATTCACGCAAGAGTGCTGAGAAAAAATATTGAGGTAGATTTAAGGAGAGAAAAAGTAGCAGGAAAGAGGAATATAACGTAAGAATAATCAACACCCCAATGAATGCACCAGAGGTTTTGTCAGGAAATGTGGTCCACAGGGCCTTTATTTACAGAGAAGCTCCATAACCTATTGACATATGAGGTGCGCAGAAGAAGGGTCTTGCTAGGCCTGCGCCATATCTCTGTGGAAAATTTCTTGAATTGTGGCATGTGCAGAGTTCTTTCAGGAAAGTCCTCGCACTGGGCTTGGGGACACCAGGGATGGCAGACCCTTGCCAGAATAGCCACTGCTTGAATCCTTTGGGTGTGCACGAGCTGTCAGGGGCACTGCTGTCCAAATCCCTCAGTGCTGGGTCCAGTGCAAACAGTCCAAACAAACCTAGAAGCCAACTGCAGGCCAGAGAGGACTGGGGGGGAAGAAGAGTCTAGCTCCTCCTACCTCACCTCCTTCTCCTCTGCTGCTGCAAAACTGTTTAAAACTCCAAGCACACACAGAGTTTTGCACCAAGATGGATATTTAATCCATGCAGACTAGTACAGATAAAGTTGATCTTTACAATACTAAAGACAGGAAAAGTTGTTGTAGTTAAATGTGAAGGGTAATATTTGGGAATGATGTAGATGGTGTAGACTAAGGGATGGATAATGTCCTGGGACATTGCTGGGATAGACTTAATTTTCACAAGAAGCTGGGAGGAGGCACAGCTGGGACAACTGACCCAAATGGCCAAAAGGATATTCAATACCAGGATGTCATGCTTAGTGTATTAAGGTATTGGGTTGGTGGCTCAGTTCGCAAATCCTAGATTAGGATTCTGCTGAGTTTTAAAATTTGAGGAGAGGCTGTTTTGGGCTTGAAGAAAAATTACCTAAAACCAGAACAAGTGTGTGCTTCAACTGCCATGATATTGATTACTCTGGGGCAAAAGAATTGCTCACAGCACTATGGACTTAAATTATTTAAATAACAAAAAAACCTTTCAGGATGGAAAATCTCCTGTTTTACACTAAGGATATGTAACTCTATGCTTGGAATAGATTGATGAATAGATTGACTTGAATGCACTCCAATGACAGCAATATCATTATACATTAATAAATAATATTGCATGGATAGTGAGTATGGTCTGCTTCACTGTATCTAGAAGAACGCACAGTCTCTGCTCTCAGGAGCTTGCAGGCCGAGTGTGCTTACACAGCTGGATAGTTAAGAGGCTGCATCTCAGGGCTACAGGGTGATCCTTGCACATCATTTTAATTTCTGGCTAGGCTAAAGTTCACACATGACTATCTTTAATGTAGAAACTCCAGTTCCTGTTGCTGGACATGGAGCAACTGTGACCCTCAAGGATTTTTGGATGCTGAAAGAGGTGGGTTTGTAGGGAGATATTGTGTCATGGGAATTACAGAGAATAGGATCAGACAGGAATCAGACAAGTCTATTTATGTGGCCTTCTTACCTGCTTTTCCTAGACAGTCCCAGGGTTTCCTCAGACAGGGATTGAAAGGGCAGTTGTGACCATCTGGCGTTTAACTGGAGTATAAGTGTTATCTTGAGAGAAGCAGGATGGTACTTGTCTTTAGGAGAGGTAAAGGAGGTGGGAGAAGCAGGCTTCTTCAGAAAATGCGTGCATCATGGCATGAGCGATGGAGGAGTAATTGGAGGCAGCCTGCCTCAGCTTTCCCACCTGAGATTTCAGGTCCATCAAGAAATCCACAGGAAGCTCCAATCTGTGTAAGCACCTTGGTCTAAAAAGGAGTCAAAATAAGGTGGGCATCCCTCAGTCTTCACCACATGCAGTACTTAGTGCAGCTGTTGCAGGATGTAGGATGGGTTAATGCATTTCTAAAGCAAGTTCCCTAACTCTTGCTGCTCAGCTGCTCACTGCAGGTTTTAAATTAAATATCCTGTTGAAAATCAAACTCTCAAGTATTTGGCTGGGCTAACATGCACCTTTCATCTGCCATGTGGCCTGCAGATCGAGGGACCAAGCACTGCTGTTGGGTTGAAGCAACAAGGCATGAACCTGGGAGAAAGTGAACGGCTTGCTCTGGAGAACAGCCTTGCATTCATCCCTCCATGCACGGCTGTTGAGGGGATGGATCTGGGGAGGGGGGAGGGCATGTTATTATACAATGGAAGATGTTTTTTCTGTTCAAATCAGCTCTGTCTTCAGCAACAATAAAAAATTTAAAACATTTCTGTGCTAGGTGTTCCCTAAAAGATGGAAAATAAGATTCTTACATTAAAATGCCAGGAAGAAAAATGGTGAGGACATAAAGTAATGCTTTATTTTCATCAGGTGCTAGTGGTTTTGTAAAACCGGTTGTGCTCCAGGAGTCAATACCCCTCTGTGTGCTTCTCTCACTGTGTGCTTTAACTTCTGTTTGAAAGGTGGCTGTGCAGCAAGCCTTGCGCTAGCTGTAGCTCCAACTACACCTCACAGGCCATCGCAGGTGGCAGAAGGGCCATCCTTGGGACCTACGCTTGAGTCCTTTTTTCCCTTCTTCTCTTTAATCATCTCTGCCTTTGTTTCAGGAGTTTCAACATCAGGGACTCTGGGCCTAGGGAGCACCACTGCCAGCACCACACCACGAGTTGCCACCAGCAGCACTGGCCGTCCCACCACCACCTCGGCCTCAAGCAGGAGGAACAAGAGCACCAGCACACCATCGCCCATGGCTGATGTCCCCGATGAAATGACTACACACCTCCCATCTGCCTCCTCCCAGCTGCCACCAGCTGGTGCTGAGAGCTGTGACCCCATGGAAGCCCGTGACATTATGTGGTCTAGGACTCGGCAGGGACAGATGGCAAAGCAGCCATGTCCCATAGGCTCGATAGGTGAGTCGAGTGGCAGGAGAACACAATGAGTCATCTGTGTTTGCCCACTGGACACTGTGAGTGTGCAACCAGGTTGTCCACATGCCCCTGTGGGACACGTGCTTTCATCAGTGGACAATGCTGGTGTCTTCTGTCAGGCCTACATTGCCTTGGTGAGGTAAGGCAAGCAGCTGGCTAGGATGAAAGCCTCAATATGCTGAGCACATTGGACAGGATTTTGGGAACCCCAGGCTCTGGCCAAAAGAGTACAGGCTAACAACCTTGTGCTTGATGTGCTCTCTAAGACCCTCTGCTTCCAGAAGTTACGTATGATGTGCCTGTCACCCCTGGTTTTGCCTGTATTTGTAGCCCCTGGGCTCATTGACTGATGTGCTGATGATGGCTGATGCTTTGCTTATTTGAGGGTGGGGGCAGCAGGGAAATAAAATCTTATATTTTGAAGCTCTGTGCTGCACTGTTTGCATTTCAAAGGCCGTGGCCAGGATTTCAGAACACAGGTATTCCCAGATTGCACTCCTGAACCAGCATGAGTGACTTTTCAAACTCCAGTCAGCATCCAGTGTGATCAGCAGGGAGAGCGGGATGGGAAACAAGCTAAATCTTCAAAATGGTATATTGTTTATTGAACTGTACCCCTTTTCTTCTACTCTTCTTCCCAATTGTTTTTATCCAAAAGGAGGTTTTGGAAACTTTCTGTTCAAATTAAAACACAGTGGAATGAAGAATGAGTTTTGTCCTATGGTTCAGTTTGCTGTATTTTATCAAGTACGGTTTTCCAGGAGTATTTATTTTTCAAGCTAGCCTTGATGTCCAACCCCAAGAACTCACTTGCCAAAAATAAAGCAGAAGGTGGAAGAATCCCTGAAAATAAGAGCTGGAGGGATTTGGCTTGCAGAGGAGACTCTCTGAATTCTCCTTTCTGTTGCCCTGGACAGCCATTCACACATGTGTTTAGGAACACTGACTCTCTCTCGAATCTGGTGAGGTCAGACTGATAAAATATGTTAAAGTATGAGGGACATGGAAAGACATCATTGGTGAGAATAGGTAAAAAACATTTTTGCTGTCTTTCCCAGCCCTACTTGGTAAAATTGTTGCAAAAAGTATTAGGTGGTTCCCAGAGAGGGGGAAGGATAGGCTGAACTGAAGCTGTGAAAAAGGAAAGAAAATATAGGAAATAAAAAATAAAAACGGAAAATGAAGTCTGGATGCAGGAACCCACTTTCTAAGCACAAGAGTTAAGAACTGAATGTAAATACCTAAGTGGGGGGGGGAAACTTCAAGTTGTTGATAGGGAATGGCAATAAGACTTTCCCATCTATAATTTCAGTGGTTCATGCAACTTGTTAAAAGCTGTTGTACATTTGCAATGGGCCTTTTCCAACTTCCTTTGAAGGCATGAACAAATTCTCACTGCCTTTAATAGGCACTACCATCAAACCTAGCCTGTAGTTCACTCCTCTGCTGAAAAGTTTGGCTCCACAGAGCAGAACATTTTATAGGAAGCAGTCTTTAATTCAGGTATACTGACTTCCCTGCTTATTTAGAGATCTTTGACTGCATAGTTTCGGATGTGTTTCTCTTTGTATGGAAGGGTCTGAGGCATTTTACTGTCTTTTGCAGCAAGGATCTGGGCTGCCCTTGCCAAACAAAACTCTGCTGTAAAGTCTCTCTCGATGGTTATGGGCAGACAATGAAGCCCAGCAATACATCTTGTTGTTCATAGTGTTTAAACATTTGTGTGTTTCCTCCCAAATGGTTTCATGTTGATTCAGAACAGTCAAATCTTTGTAAAGCAGCAATGTAGTCAAGTTGCCGGGTCTGATCCCAGGTCACTAGCAGTGGGACAGAGCAGTCGAGGTGCTGGCTCAGCATTTGAGATCCAGCTTTGATTTATTAGTCCCTGGCAGCTTTCCTGCTTGGTCTAAGGTAAAGCATTCTGTCCATAGTCTCTGTTTGGTGAAATTGAGATAATATCCCTGCACTACTTCATAGATCTCTTATGTCTTAAGTCCCCTAAGTACTAAGATGATGGGAAACTAGGACACTGAGATGGCTCAGAAGTGTCCTACTGACATCTTGAGCACTAATAAGCTCCCATCTTGTGACATGGGGTTCTGGGAGCAAAATGCAAACAATTGCACTGAACACAGTGGCTTTCGTCTTCCAGGTGTTGCAACTTTCCGATGTCTTGCTCCAGATGGGATCTGGGAGCCCCAAGGACCTGATCTCAGCAACTGCTCTTCTCCATGGATCAACCATATCACTCAAAAGGTAAAACCCTTCCCGTGTGTTGCTCGCATCGAGTCTATGCACTGACTTTAGTGAGCTCCCTGGTTGCTTTCCAACAGGGAACCCAAAGTGACCAACAGTCACAAATAAAATATGAGCCATGCGTAGTAGCCAGAAATTGCAAGGAGAAAGCAAAATTGTAAATATCAGATGTAAATTAAGGCAAAGAGGATGAGGGAAAGGCAAAGAAGAGGGATTACGGAGTGAAATTAAACTCAAGTGAATGGCAGTTCTTGTTTGTGGCAAGAGGAGGAAGAGGGAGGAGGAGATGACTAGCTGTACGGAAAATACCAACTTACTGCAAAAGGAAACATTCACTTTCATGCACACCTAAGGATTTTCTTGTGCCATGCAAGCACACGATAAACCCTGTAGTTTAGAAATCCTTACCCAAGAAAGGCAGACTCAATATGAAAGGTTTGTATTGCATTTCTGACTTTCTGTCTTTAACTTCTACACAAATTGTAAAAGAACTGATGGAGAAGAAAACAATGCTGCAGTAATGCATATCTTTTGACTCTGAAGTCCTTTGATGAATGTTGTGTAGCACTTCATGATTTATCAGTGTTAAAATTGCATTAACATGTGACAATAGAAGTTCAAGAAAAGCAGAGCTTATTTGGTAGCAATATGTTGAATGTTTTTGTTATTAATGCACAGTGGTGCTTTCAGCTGATTTCATTACAAAGATAGACCAGCTGTGTGTTTATGCCACAGAGGCTGTGGGCTGAATCCTTATTATGGCAATTTGTGGGGATTTATTCACTTCTTTAGCCAAAGTGAGTGTTGCGGGCTAGCTGTGCTGCTGCATGGTAGTGGAACTGCCCTCCTAGAAAGCCAGTGCCCAATGGTGAATGGGATGCAGTGACCCTGCATCTTTGGCTTTCTCCTCCCTTTCCCCAACCTTAACTGAGGCTCCAAAACCTCTGAATCACTAGCATGTGTACCCCTGATCAGCCCTATCTCACTTCATCTGTACTTACACTAGTTCCTCCCCAAAAATGAGGGAAGACATCAATGAACATGAGGCTGCTGTGACATGGCACTGCCATTACAAAGATCCATGGTCCTTCTGTCTCACGTGGAAGGGTGGGCAGCTCTGCTGATTAATAAAGACTGCCTTTGCTGGCATTAACAGCTGTGCAGCTCTTGTTTTAAAACCCACATACTTATCCTCAAGGGGTTAATATTACTTATTCTAGCCATAATTCACCCAGGCAGCTGGGAGACCTCTTGCTGCACAGTGAAGATGGTTAGGCCATTAGCCATTAGCAGAGGGAAATAATAGACTGCACTGATGAAGTCTCCATCAAGGTTAGGCTTATTTTATTTGAAACCCTAGCTATCATTTGTGTAACAAATGAGCCCCATTTAATTTGTTACATGCTTTCGAAGCACACTAAAATTGAAAAACCAGGTTTTCAGAAATGACCAGAAGGTTACAATTAGAACTGGATTTTTATATTGTTATTATTTTTCTGGAGGAAAAACTTTGGGAACCTTCCACCAGTTCAGTGGAAAGACTAGAGGGATCTGCCAAATGACTCTGGAAAAAAGCTGTTGGTGCCTGAATGGAAATGCACTGGGATCTTGGGATATGTGGCCCAGCCTCTACAGAGAGCTGCTCCAAAACATCAGGACTTCCCAGGCGTCAGTTTTGAGAGGAAAGCCTAGCCAGGCTTGCCTAGGCGCTTATATTGGGGTTTACATTCAGTAGGCCCCTTACAGCAAACATAGTTTTAAATTATTTATGAAATAATTGATAGCCACTTCGTTTCTTTGCCCAAGTAAGAGGCTTGGAAATCATCACTGCACTTAGATATGGAAATTGATTTATTTGTAAATCAGGCAGTGATTTCTTACATGCCTGCCATGGGCAGGACATTTCCTTCCCCCCAAACTTGCAGATTTGCTCCAGTATCACTCTAAAGCTGAAAAAAGAAGTCTTCCTCCTCTAAGCCAAGCCAGCTCCTATTTTTTACTGCTGTGGGTGCAGCTAGAGGAAGCAGTAAGCCAGACGTGCCATGAGGACAAGGGGTGGTCACACTCGGCACCTCAGCTCTCCTACGTCCTCAGTGGTTAGATTCTCCTTGTCCACCCATCCCACAACAGGTGCAGCACAGCTTACAAAATGGGTAGAAACTCTTCTCTGGCAGCCAAGGTTCATACCTGCCCAGTGTGTCTTCATTCCTAATCTGCTTTGTCTCCCAAAAATCCCCTATTCTGTCACCAGCTCCAAGCTGCTCAGTTAGAAGGGTGATGAGTCCTGTGAAGGGATTTCAGCCAAGCCAGAGAAGGGAAATGCTATGCTTGCTTTCCTGTTTCTGTAGTGAAGTAAGGATTATTACTTGCTTCTTCTCTTTCTCCTGTTATGCTAAGACCATACATTGGGTATTTGCCTGCTTGCATCATGGTATTAGGTTTTACAACCCTCTGTTAGCTTCCATTAGAGATATTGTGCTTGATAGAAGATCAGAACAAATGTGTGCTTCACCATTTCATTGGTCTCCTGACATTTACTTTAACTGTATTGTGGGTGCCTACCGTGACCTCTTAATGTAGCAAGAGAGTAAACTTGCCAGTGTGATTGAATTATGCACTGCTACCTGGGTTATTTCTAGAGTCAAGCAGTAAAAGGTCAAGTCTGGGTACATTGCATCGTCCTGAATGTGAGGTCATATGTTCAGTCTCAGCCTGTTTCTTTTGCCTCCTATTTTCATCAGTACTATCCTTGGTGCAGTGTGTTACTTGCTTGGAAGTACCTTTTCCTCACTGCAGGTTTCAGTTGTGAGTGCTTCCTGGGAGGAGAGGCATTGCTGCAGTCAGCTTCAAACCTCTGAAAGAGAGGAGGCCCTTTTTGTAGCAGAATAGAAAGCATTGTGTCCTTCATGAATGCATGAAGAGCCTCAAACTGTAAATCTAATGCACATGCTACCTGTGTTCATATCATTCTCCTGAACAGCCTAGACTATATAGTCACAAACTGCAGATAACCTTAGGGTTCAAAGTAACTTCTTCGAGGCTTGTAGATCTGCTTAGATGTGTCTGGCAGAGAGTCGGGGTTTGTGAAAGACTCCACCAAATTGTTGTGTTAAGGCTGAGGGTGAAGTTGAAGTCCTGATGACACCATGATGAAATCCACCATCCAGGTTGCTTTTGATGATCTGTTTTCAGAGCGCCATCATGTCCTAGATGGAACATGTGTTACAGTTAGTGTATTACTAAAGGAACAATAATTATGGTTTAAGTTGTTTGCATACCATAGTTTCAAAACAACTTTTTCACTGCTCTAATGTTCTGCTGTACTCTACACAGCGCAGCAGTCCAACTTTCTGTTGGATAACTAGTGTTTAGAGCTAGTTAGTTATATCATTAGGTATCAACTGATAAAAGAAAAAAGCAAAGTTGAATGGAATGTGATGTTTGTCATAGGAAAAAAAAAAAAAGGTAAAGATATAATGAAACCTCCACCAGGGAAATAAAATGGCCATGAAGGCTTCACAGTGTCACTTAGCCCACGACCCTTGTTTCAGCCTTGCTACCTGACTGCTGGCAGCTGATGGTGCCTGATAAAACCTGTCAGCTGTTTGTCCCTCCATAAAACAGCATAAACTCTATGGCCTTTCCATCTGTCCACTCCATCTGTATGTCACTGTTTCCAAAAATCCTCATTCAGTCTTTCACGTGATCTTTCTATTTTTTTATATCAGTCAGCCTCAGGCTGCAGGAAAATATTTTGGCCTTTATGACCACTGGTGTATCAGCACATTCTCTTTCTTCCCAGCATCTTTTTTTATTACTTCTGAATTTTCTTCCCTAAGTACTTGTTTTCTGCAATTTCTCTCATTTATATTCTGCTGTCCTTTCCTGCAGTCAGTTGCCTCTGAGAAAGGTAGGGCTGAATGCTGCAGAAGGGTCATTGTTAGCTTTTCCAGACAACTCTCCCTGCTTCAGTTCCTTGGCGTATATAAAATAGGCAGGACTAGGTGCCATCTCCAACAACTATTATTTCACGGTCTTTTCAGTAATAAGAAGATTTGACATAGTGATACAAACTTGGAAAATATTAGTGAAGTGTTGCACAGCGTGATTTCAGGTATGTCAATGCTCATTTGTAATCTGGCCTGAATCCTGTCACTGTGCTCAAATGGAAGAGGGGAGCAATTTTTTTGACAATGCTAGAAAACTGTGTTTTGTGTGTTGGCATTTTTGGCAGGAAACGTTTTTTTCTGTCCTTTAAGTCAGCATTCCAAGTCTAGATTTAATCAATTTGTAAAAGGCAAAACAAATCACCCCAAATAACCAGCAACTAAATTTGGTTTGAACAGAATGTTTTCTTTTATCCTAGAGTTCTTTTTGATTTTTTTAGGGTTTTTTTCATAATCAAGATAGAATATTAAAAAAAATAGTCTCAAATCAAAGAGAGATGCATTATATTTGATTCCCTTTATTGGTCTTGGAGTGCAAAACAAAAAATAACTCATCTTCCACACAGCATAATGAAGAGGCAGATGTGGAGAGGTGCTTTATAGAAGGGAAGTAAGTTAGTAATGTGTCCTCTTGGGCAATGGTGAGCTTTGCTGAGCATTACATAGAATTCAGCAAAAAAGGGGCTCAGTCCTGTTGTTATAAGAGACCAGATATGTATCTTAGGATTGTAATACTCAGCCAGCATTTGGAACTGATAACACAAGTTAGGTTTGATAGGACACTTCAACATCAGTGGAAAATGCTTAAAGAATTTGGGAAATTAGCATTAACATGTGATAAGGCCATCATTTTGGGTACTCCTCTCATTATGAACAGAGGCAGAGTGGAAGGAGCATCTCAGCACTGTTGTATTAAATCGTAGCTGCATTTTCTGGGTGACAGTGAATAGGTTTGGAAATGATTGTTGGTGCTAGGAAGTAGCTTCATCACCTGTCAGCCAGACACATTGTCCCAAGAGAGTGGCACATATCTGTGTTTTCAGGAAACCTAGCTATGTGAAATGAGTTTGGGTAAATATTCTGTGTCCCAGGAGCTCAAAGGTTTTGAGCCTAATGTGTCTGCTTCTTCCATCGTTGCCTATTTTGGGATGTTTATTTGATCACACTGAAATTCCTCAGATTTTCAGGTTTTTTAATCAGTCCAAGGGAAAAGTTTTATTAGCGACCAGTCCACACCATTTCTGCAGACAGGTACGAACAACAGCAGCAGTGGAATGCAACAAGAGGCTTATTACGGGGAAATAAAACTCTTGAGTTTGCCTTTGTAGCAGCTGAGCAATTTGCTCAGAGTATGCCAATGTGTATAGGTCCATGGTCCAAGAGAAAATGTATGCATCAAATATTGGGTGGCAGGGTTTTCTTCTGGTATACCTACAAAAAACTTTTTCATTCCTGCAGTTTTCGGTGTCATGATACTTGCTAAGCTTCAGTGATGAACTGCAAAAATATGTTGGAATAGATTTCTTTATGTTGAACAGGTTTGATGCAGTCATTCTTTAAAGCTCTGGGTGCCAACATAAATGGTCAGAATTCAGCCTCTATGCCAATACTTTCTTCAGCTTCTCAAGAGAGCAGGCAGCTGTAAGAATAGGATATGGTTTCTATGGCATTAGCTTTGTGTGTAACAACGAAGAAATAATTCAGTTTTAAAATATATGTTATTGCTCTAATGGGAAGAACAACACATTATCTGCTTTGTTTATCTTATCTATATCATCATATGCTTTAATTCTCTGTAGATTAACATATGAACATCTTCAGTTAGATTTCATCAAATCCGATGAGCTGTTGCTGTCAAATTGATGGAAGTAAGTTATTAATTTACAACTCAACTAATTGATTTACAGAGAGGTAGAAGTTCAGCCTGCAATCTTTCCCTAGAATCTTACTTTATAATAAGCACTAGAAATATCTGATTTCTAGCTGCTGGAAGATAACACAATTGGAAATTTCATATGAAGAACACAGCAGAGATGGTCATGGAGACAGACAGAGAAGTAGGAGCTTCATTTAAATGTCATCATATGTAGTTTCTCTTTATACCTGGCATATTCCCCATAGGTAGGCGTTCCAGATTACAGAGTAGTGTATAATGAAAAAAAGTCCAGCAGCATGCAACAGTGTTTTTGTAGTGGGCTGCCTGTAGAAAGGAGGTGGGACCAGCTGCTCTGTCCCTTGTCTCTGTGGCATAGAAGAGGAAAGGGGCCCCAGATAGGGAGAGCAAAACAGAGAGGTTTTCCCTTCCAGCAGGCCCCTGCTTAAAGCCTCCAGCCTGTTTCTCCTGAGTTAGTATGCTTTTATGTGATGAGAATCACTAGCCTTATGACAGATGTGATGGCTAGTGTGATAAGGAGAGTGTGTGCTGTGTGCAAATGCTAAGTAGTAAACTAGCACAATGTGATTATTTAATCCACATAATGAGAATTGTGATTTTTTTTTGCTTTCTCATCAGGGTTATTTATTTTCGTTCTTTTTAGAAGAAACTGTTTAGTTCAGAAGTTGTAATAAAAATAATCTCTATCAAATAATATTCTGGAATCAGAAACTGCTCTTTCTTGACAGGACAGACTATTTACATGGTTTGGTTTTTTTCATGTGGCATAGATAAGGCCATGGGACAAGTTAACTGAAGCCCTCCCTAGCACAGGCATCCCATGGAAGGCAGTGCCATCTTTGGTTGCATCTGCTGCAGTGCAAAGTAGCAGCTGCTTCTCAATTCCAGCAGTGCCCTGTAAGAAGATCAGAAACTGTTGTGTTGAAGCCAGCATGGTGACTGTAGCTAGAAAAACTACTATTATTTAAACCACACTTAAACACTGTTTAAGTTTAAAGACCAAATGTGAAGACTCTTGCCGTAATTTCATTCTTGGGAATTTCCTCCCTTCTTTTATTCTCCTCTTCTTCTCTCCTCTTATACTTCTTGTGGGGAATCAACTCACTTAACACTGTGGGGCTGGAAGGAACCGGAGTAACACCATACCAGGGACAACCTTTTCCTCTGTTTTCTCAATTGCAGATGAAGTCAGGAGAGATGGCTGCCAACATTGCGCGGGAGCTTGCGGAGCACACAAGAAACCACTTGTATGCTGGTGACATCACGTACTCTGTGTCTGCCATGGTCCAGCTGGTGAATTTGCTTGATGTGCAGCTCCGAAACCTGACTCCAGGAGGGAAGGACAGTGCTGCACGCAGCTTAAATAAGGTAAAAGCAAAAGGGCTCAAGAAGGGACAGGAGGCTGAAGAAGGGCTTGGAACTCCCTGGAGAACTATTGTAAATGTCTTTCTGAATGAGTGCCATTTTAAGCCAGTGATTCTTTCATAGCAGACAAGAGTACCTGGCAGTTTTTAGTTTACAGTGTATTTTATTCTGCTGAGAAATGAAACAGTTGTAAATGCCAAGTGTACTATTGGTTCTGGGAAATGTAAACCCTTAGATGTGTAGATATATGAACTCCAAGTACTTCATGTGATCTCAGCTGTCATAGCTCACTATGAGAATAACTCAAGTGATGTCATGGCAATTGTTTTGTACTTGTGCCAGTGTGAATCAGAACAGAATTTTGTCCAGCATTTCCAGTGTTGTATTTGTCTCTGTAATGCCATGTAATATGATCCAGGAAATCTGAATTTAAAGCCCCAAGAAACAGAGGAAGTCTGGATTTTTATTTTTTTCATCTTGTAACATTACAAGATGCTGATGTGAAGATCAAATGAACGCTTTTATGCATGAATAAATAAAAGCAAACAGAAACATTTATTTATACTGGACATATATTTACCAGAGGCACATAAGATACCATCATATTTACGCTTCTGTTTTTCAGGATGGTTTAGTGTTAGAGGGGCTTCTTAGCGATGACCTGTGACTTAGCCCTAAAGCACCTTACTACATAACAGCAGTGTGGTTTCTGTCCCCCTTATTTGAGAAAAAAATGAGTCCTTTTGTCATTTCCAGAATTAAGTGTAATTGCTACATACGAAAGGTGCTAGAAGTAGCCAGTCATGGGAGGAAATACAGACTGGGAGCTCCATAAGAATATATGTAAAGTTGAGGGTTTCCAAGGCCCTCTTCATCACTGAATCTGCTATAAATACATGGGATAGGACTTAGAATTCAGATGATGAATAGTGTGGGTCTCGTTGTCACAACAAAGAACAGCTGAACCTTGTGACTATGATCACATGGTTATATTAGCCACTCAGTCCTTTGCTTCTCAGCTCTGACAGCCCTGGTATCCATGTAAGTGGGAACAGAACTTGGTCCCAAGGTTATACGGGGGAAAAATTGTCCCAGCTAAGCCTGAAATTTCTTGTGTGTTTTCTGAAGAGAAATAATTTTCAGAAAAGTAACATTGTCTTTTTTGCTTGTAAGTTATTATTGTAGACTTGCACTTTTTTAAATGCCAAGGGCTTCTGGATTGTTTAAGATTACAGCTGCGTGGGAAGTGAAGTCCTGCATCTCATGTGCTTTGCATGTGCTGTGATTTGAGTTATCCTGATGCTTTTAATTAGTGCTACTTCCAGCTATTTTATAACAATGCAGGTAATAATTGTCTTAACTGTTACATCAGCATAACTTGTTATAATCATACCATAGTTCTTTGTTTGAAATTATGGTGATGTCTGACAGTATCAGGTAAAATCAGCAATTAATGTCACCTACTAACATGGTTCATGATTGTAGCCTGCTTGCTTTTCTGAATATGCCCTAGCCACACCCAAGTTTGTAATATCAGCTTTGCAAGCACGTCTTTTTCATCATTTTATATCCCACATTCCAATATTTGTTTTGATTACGTGAAATGGGGTTGTATCATGGGGCAAGGTATTAGTTACCAAGGGAAGGAGGAGACTGGGCAAGGCAGAGCTTTTCAGCTCACTGTCACTCTTGGGTTCCCCCCTGCAGTTCCCTCCTCTAAAAGCTCTGCACAAGCACCTCATAGAAATCAACTGCACTCCACATTAAAATTCTGGACTGTATGGAGTCCTGCATAACAGTGATGTGAGTCAGTGATCCAGATGACAGGCTCAGTAATTTACTTGCTCTCATTCCCCACTTAATTCTTTAGAAGAGCAACAGCTCTGTGTTCATTTAAGAATGCATTAATTCAACTTGGAAGTAGTATTGGGCAAACAAAAGGCAGCAGAGTTACTGCTCCATTTTCCCCTTCACTGATCAAGAGTATTTCCCCAAAAAAAGAAAAAGGAAAAAAGTAATTTGCAAAGAGTTTTGTTTAGTGCTGTTTAGTCAGATAAAAAAAAAGAAATAAAGCAAGCAGTAGCAATTAAATATTCTTTTAATCATTAAAGGAAATGTTCTGGGGATCTGAAAGTAATCACCTGTGCTGTTTTATACTGGGATTTTACAAGCTGATGTACAATGAATTGAAATTAACAGGCATAATCAGAATTTTTAAAAGCCAACATCTTTCAGGAGCCACTTTCCTGACACTAAAAGCTTTATGTTTTTCGCTGGATCAAGCTTAATTAAGGTAGTAATTGTTGTATTGCAGACTGGCAAGACCCCCGAGTGGATAGCTCTGTAATTTTCAGCAAAGCTTTCTTTGATCTCCATTTGTTTCTGTAAAGTCTTCGTACTGGCCAAGTTTACCCAGAGGAAGGTTTTTACTGTTACCAATTGATGAATTAGAAATTGAAATTAGGCTTCACGTGATACCTGGGTGTATTTTGTTTATTTCAGAGCCTCAAAACTCTCAGAGACAAATTTGGCTCTCAGGTATACTAATGGAATTGCACCGCTGTGAGTTGAGAGCACAATTTACCCAGACTCTTTATCAGTGTGCAACTTCCAGCCCAGGCACATCAGCAAAAACAAACCCAGCCAAGCCAGTGGCTCTGAACAGCCTGATTTTGTAAGGTTCAGTTGCACTGTTGCAAAACTCCCCAATTTTAGCTCACTGCTGCAGTCTGCCTGCAAAGTCCCGAGGAGGTAAATAAGTGTCTGAATGCTGTGACATGCTGAGATGCATTATCAGGAAGGAGGCATGCAAATGCCTATCAAAGTACAGTCCTATATGTGGCTCCTAAGGGCCCCAACTGGAAATATTGTATCAGATTCCCATTTCATTGTTACGTCCTCTTCAGTGCCCCTTTACACCATTAGGAGCCCTGGGTAATGCTTTTTCCTTCAATGCAATGTGTTATCACACACAACTTGTGCGTGAGCTAGCTTTAAGCAAGCTCACAGCAGTGAAGGTGGAGCACTATAGGTTTTGCTTTGAGCCAGACACCTGAGCAGATGTATCAGGATGGGTCTGTGCAGGCCCATCCAATATCAGGATGCAGTCCTGTATACATTTTACTCTCTGGAATTGGTCCTGCTCATCCAAAGCTTGTTTATACTTCACTGTGCCATCAGTGCTGTCTGACAGCAGAGCCCATGCTCCTCTTACATAAATAAACATCAGCCCCCTTCCTTCCAGCCTTTTTTGATGGGGAAATATCATGTGTGATCTCCAAGCTGTAAGGAAAACATCATCACCTGAGCATCTCCACTTAAGTGTCTTGTACCATTTAACCCCTGCTCTTGCAAGGTTGCCAGTCTGTATTTTACTTCACTGAAAAAGGACTAACCCTTTTTTTCTGGAGACAGTCCTTCCAGCCTTTCATTGCTGCCTAACTTGCATGCCCCCTTTGTTTTGGTTGGTTTTCAGGGCCTACTTAAGAGAGAAATTAGGGTTTTTTTCATAGGCGTTTTCTTCAATATTTTTTCCTTTGTTCTGTCACTAACTTGTTTTTTCTATCCTGTCTTTAATCTGCTGTCTTTATGGACTCAGCTTCAGAAAAGGGAGCGCTCTTGCAGGGCCTATGTCCAGGTATTTCTTGTGTTTTTAATACACGTGTCCATTTGTTTGACTGAATGACTGTGAAGTGGGTCATGTCTCTGTGGACAATCTGATTACCACCTTTGTGCAGCAAGTTCTAAGGTTAAGGTTACAGGATATTAATTTAATTCTTCATCTCCCTCCCCACCTGACTTGACAAAAATTTGGAGCAAAAGCTCCAAACCTGAAAGTAGGAAAAACACAAGAGAGATCTGACAAGACTCACCCAGCCATCAAAATAAGCAGGACAGCCTGTATGCTTGCAAGTAAAGAATGCAAAACTCCTGCTCACAGAGGTGTCTCCAGACCAGCTGAGTTTTGCCTGTGGCATGTCACTCATAATTACCACCTGCATTTTCTTAGTATTCTTTTTTCTCCTCTTACAATTGCAAATTTAGAAACAATTCGTAATGGCAGCACTCAGCACAAGGGAGGAGGTAGGTTTGCAAAGAAATGCAGAGAGTCCTTGCAGAAGGATGTAGGAAGGAGGAGGGTGCTGCAAACTAAATATAGGATTAAGAATAAAACTTCCCATAAAGTTCACTCAGCTGCAGTCCATCTTTTGTAGGCTTACATTGTTTTATGGGAAGAAAGTCAAGACCCAGCATTTTGGAAAGGCTTGCTTGTAGGCCTTTCAACAGGGGGGCCTTGAGTTATGTTATTTATCCTGTCACCTTGCCTTACAGCATTTGCTCCAGTGACTTTTATTTAAACCTGTTTGCATACTGTGGGTGAGTGAATGCTGCTTTGAGAAATGTGAATGTTTTACTTTCTAATTTCTGTCTTGTGCTTATGAACATTATTGTTGCACTTATGGGTGGTTGATCATTATTTATGTGTATGTATAACATGCAGAGGTGTAAAAATGAACTTGATATTTCTGGAGGAGGCTGTGTATACCTGGGTTTTTCTGCCAAATTTAACTTCCTGCAGTTGGTGTTGACTTTATTTTGTGAATGTGTATTTCATTTAGCATGTTGGATTAGATGGTTTAGATTTCTAGGACATAAAAAATAAAGCAGTACCCCTCTGTGCTGTCTGTTTTCCCTTTAGATATGATCAGGAGGGAAAGTCACCTTTTCCCTTCCATATACATTAATGAATAAAGATAATTTATGGAGTTACACATCCCTTGCCTGGAGTGACTTCTCTTAAGACCCCAGAGAATGTAACTAGCATTTGAAGGAGTTAAGAAAGTTTACACTGCAATGGTCACTCTCAAGCTAGGTATCTTGCCTACTGGTACCACTGAAAATGCGCTGAGGCAGGTTTGACCATCGACTACATGTTGTTGTTGGGGACCTTGCGTGCTATCTTACCCATAGTTGTCCTTTCCTCTAGTTGCATGGGCGTACTTCGTGGAGTCAATGTTTGCTCCTGTTCTTTGTGTCTTCTTTCTAACAGTATTGAATAGTGAGTTTAATATAATCTTCAGAAAGCTTAGCATTGCTAGAATAGAGCCTGGATATTCTGAACAAACTTAAGCTTACCATTACTTTCAAGGACTTATTCCCTTTCACTTGGAGAGGGTACTTGTGTGTTTAAACATTAATCATGCACCTACCTCTTAAGTAGAAGAGAAGTGATGAAAGCTCATTGCCTGAGCTGTTTAGTATAAATATGGACAAAGTTGGTAAATACATTGAAGAGGACAGTCTTGTAATGGAAGACTTGAAGAATGAATACGATGACCTTATTGAACATTTTTAGCTCTGCTTTGTATTATATGGAGATAAAGTAATGCATCTGGACATATTTTTATACAGTATGTTTCCATTTGGAAAATTCTGTAGCTAAAGTCATAAAAAAATCTTGTGAGGGAGAATTTTTCTGTAATAGCAAATAAATGTGACTTCAGATATTCCTGTTATAGGCCACTTATCCTTTACCAGGCAGTGAAATGCTAGGCTGGCTAAGACAATTTAGCAGGGATTTTTCATCAAATCTTAGATGGTGAAATCCTGAACTTTGTGAAGTCAGTGGGAGATGGGAAGTCACAGAGCCACTGATGGCAGAGAAATAGCATTTTCAACCTTGGTGACATGATCTGTTTCTGCTGATCCCATTATTGTGAAGAGCATCTATAGATGAATTTGGCTCACAGGGGTGGAAACGCATTCTTCAGTCATTCAGTCTGAAGGACCTTCAGTCCTGTACTGCCTAGACAAAGGAAAGTTCAGTGCAAAGTTTATGTGAGAGATGTCCAGCAAATGTAAATATCAAAAGTATAACTGAGAAAAGGTGTATTTTGGGGAGGAGGATGACTTGCAAAGTTAATAATCACTAAAACTAGTCTTACTGTTTTCTTTGGGCTGACAAAGCTAAGTAGTCATGGCAGAGCCTCTGTGGTGATCACGTGTAAAGTCCTCTTGAGCCCAAAATAAATTAATATAAATAAACATGTAAAATGGATCTGGCAATTTTGAGAGTTGTTAAAATATGAGACTGGGAATGCTGTATCAGATTAATATCTCATTCCTCTGGTAATTTTATAATTAAAACAAATATAGATTTAATTTGTGCTATGTCACAATATTTTTTGAGTTAAAAGCTCAAGTATTTTATTTAACTGAGATAGAAGTTTAATGTAGATGCTGCTCCTTTAGTTGCAAGTGTGATAAATTATCCTTTTTGTCTCAATAATCCAACAAGAACCAACCCGACAGGTGATGTGATAGACCAGAAAATTGCCGTGAGATATTTCAGTCATGATGATATTTAAGAAACTGCCATATGGACTTTCACTCATGGTACTAACAGTCAAGTTAGGCTGGGCTGACCAAGGTGGGTATCCATGACAAACAGAGTGAGTAGCCTCAGAAAGGTGCTCCTTCAGCTAAGGAGAGCTTGGCTTTTTGCAGAGCAGAGATCTACATCTCTAATACCCACCTTTCTGCAATGCACTGTTCTTGCACTTTATTTTGGGAAATGGATGGAAAAGTCATCATGTGGGTGAATGAGTCACAGTGGGTGATGCATTTGATTAGCATAGCTTCATTTGGTGATGTAAGCCAGTCTGATTTTTCTTCAGGTTTTCCAGAATTCATATTTGTTCATTTTCAAAAAAACCTTTTCTCCTTAAACTGAAGCAGTGGAGTTACAGAAAACACCAAAAGTTTGTCTTTTGGGGGCTGTGAGACTGGGTTCGGTGTCACAGGTTCCTTCTCTGGCCCTCAGCAAAAAGTCACATGCTCTGTATTTCTCAGCTCCCCAACTTAAAATGCCATGGGTACAATTCCCCTAACCTCTGCGAATGAAGGTGACATAGTAAAGGAAAAAAAAAAGCTGATTAACAGGTATTGCAGGAAGTGAGGCCATATTAACATCGAAAACTTAAACCAGGGCAAAACAATTAAAGAATTTTGCTTTAAGACTTAGCAGCTGGAAATGCAAACTTTACTAAAGGCTCATTCCATGTCTGGACATGTAGTCTTTTTATCACGTACATGTACCTGACTGCAAAATCTGAGGTTGCCTTCTTGTTTCACCTGAAATTGTTGGCAGAAGCTATAGGGCATCATGAGGGCAATTAATTTCCCTGTGTTGCCATCCAGCAGCCTCTTCCTGTGTGAAATTGCATGCTGTGTTTGGAATGCAGATCTCAGAAGACAAAAAATGCACAGGGTTCCCATTCCTATTGTTTGTTCATTTTTTTAAAAGCCAGTCCCTGTGACTTCAAAGCTGGAACCTGAGTGACTACTTTGTGGGAAGTAGTAGAACGGAAGGAGGCAGTAGAGTATTGCTTTTGTGGTGTTTTCCTGGTCTAACGGTATTTGCTGCTCTGGTTCCTGCCATCCTCTGGGCCGTTCTGTAAATCAGCTTGTCCTGTTTTGAAATTCTGGGCTTGTTTGTACAGCAAATGGTGAAGATCATGGAGGTGCCACCTGCTCTCAGGGGATCACATGGAGCATCTGGGTGCAGGTGTCTTCGGAGGCACAAATTGAAGCTGGTGCTGAGCTACTGGCAGCTTCTACGTAGCAGACAGTGGCAGGTGGTTGCAGTCAGAGCTGTCCTGGCTCTCCTGGAATTTTTCTGAATGCTTCACACTTGTGGTGTGGGCTGTTTGAATTGCTGTACCAAGCAAAAAATGAAAGGCTTTCCTCAGAGGATTCAAGACATTAAGCTGAGTAGAAGGGACTTTTTTTCCCCCATTGCTAAACAAGTAGCTCTCAGAAGATAAAACGTGCTTCAGGGACTTAGCCAGTGCTATTTCAAGTGGATTAATTCTGTTTGTCCCACTTCTTTCTTGCTTGCATGGCTGGTCCCAAGTTCCATGAAGACTAAACGAAACACCTTGTAGCTCTGAAAGGGAACGTAAATTGAATTATGCTGCATTTACTCGTGTTCTTGTGCTTGTGACAAGAAAGACTCTAACTTCTGTTTCTACAGAAATGGGCAAATTAATGAGGATTTTCTAGTTCTTTGTTTGGTCACCTAATTGGCTGTATGACAAAGAGATCTGCAGCGCATGTCAAACAACTTTGAGAGTCCTCTAATGATTTGCGCATTGCTTAACTCCTGACGCTATTCTGTGTGGCCTGTCAGGCGAGGTATCACTGTTAAAGTGGCTGGAATAAATTGGCTATCAGTGTGCATACAATGTCGTATATTAACTATAGCTACAGGGAGTACTTTTAGCAGCTTTTTCAAGACATCGAGATGTTTGCCTATCAGCATCAAAGTGCCCCAAACTTTGATTTAATATAATTAAAAGGACATCTGAAAGAAGTGTGACTCACAGCAGGGTCCTGCAGTTTAGAAGTGCTTTGTTGAAACTCTGTGAACTTAATATACTTCACAGTGTGAGAAACCTGCACTTGATTTGTGTCAGCAAGACCAAAACTAGAAATCCCCACCCTGTGTGTTTCTGCCGCAGTAAGCCCATTGTTAGAGGACAGGAGGATAAAAGCAGCAGCCTTGGATTTTTCACCAGGCTCTGTAATTCTTTGCATAAATATCTACAAGGAGGATGACCACATATTTCTCTACCTACCACTGAGCTACATCTATGTGCCTACATGTAATATAGCAAAACTGAGGAAAAATCTAATGTTTTCTGTGTTGCTGTGTGTTTACTCACTGCTTTAGGTTGAGTCAGTCCCAGAATCTGGTAACACTGATAAAAAGTCTCAGTATAAATTGCTGTAGAGGTCAGTGGGAGATGTCCCTTTGATTTAGACTACTGAAGGAAAGGAAGAATCTCATGGACTCCCTAAGAGTTCCCTGGAAGGCTATGGATATTCTGTCAAAGAGACATTTTGTTACAAGCCACTTTCCTTTCTTGCTACAGCTTTGCTCGCTTTCCCGATGTAATTACCCTGATGGTTGCTTCTATAGTCTCAAATCCTGAACAGTAGGACAGCAAATACAGATGATTCATAAATACAGTTCTCAGCTTATTCTGTGGGCAAGATCTCATTAGATGAAATAGATCATATGTTATTTCCTTCTTCTCAATCAATTCCTTTTATTTCTGTCCTACAGATGCCTTCTGACCTTAAAACATTCTTCCTTATATACTAAGCAAAGCAAAACCGTAGCCTGTACTTTGAAAACTTGTTCTGTTTCTCAGATCTCCTGGGTTTTTGTGTGCTTCCATTAGGTGATTATTGGTAGTTCAAGGCCAAGATTGCAAGCCTTGCATGCTTAATGCAAGATCATTAATTCTATAGTTAAGCATTTTGTATGTAGTTAAGCTGTAGCCACAGCATAAACAGTTACCATAGAGTTGAAATGAGAAGGTTACATGCTCTTTCTTGAAAGCCTTTATTCATAATCTATGGAGCAATTTTAGAAATTGCTTTGCAGAGCTGGGGAAGATCTCCTTTCCCGCGAATGGTAGATTTTGACACAGTCTGCCAAGACTGATACCATCAGTTGCCAATCACAACTATGGTACTAGGTGTGGGCTACTGCTTCTGGCTTAGTTTTGAATGCAGAAGCAGAGATTAACAATAGATATTCTAACGATTTACTTACCTTCAGTTACTTGTTGCGGTTCAGCTAGTTTCAATGTAAGTATATTTTATCCATTTTATTGAATATTAAAATAGTTTTGTCATGGCCTTATTGCTTTGTTAAAAGCTTAGACAGTGGCTAGGCTTCTCTATAAGAAATCATCTCCGCTGTGCTTACTGATGCTTTGACCAGAGACAAATTTGTATTTGGAATTAAAAGAATAAATGTCAAGGCAAAAAAACATGGGAGGGTGAAGAGCCTTGTCAGACAGATTTGCAGACACTTCTCATCTAAGAAGTCAGATTTAATGCCGCCATTTAGCCAAAATGACATTTTCCTTGTTTAGGAAGCTGAAGAAATGACAGATATGTCTATATTTGACCTGAAGTCCCACAGAGTGGATGACTGTTCCAGTTTGATTGTTGACCCCTGTGTAGTGAGATTGGGATGCCATTCATTTGCCATTCTAAAAAGACATGTCATTTCCTGAACTGGTCTCCTTAAATGCAATAACCTTGCCAGAAGCAGCTCCTTGCATGCCCACATCCATCCTTTTGTTGGTTCTTTTCTCCAAAGAGCCCATTCTGTCTCTTCCAGGTACATTCAGAACTAATGGGAGTTTCTGTTTTTCTGAACAAAGGCAAAAATCACACAACTTCCAGCAGAACTTGCCATTGATTGTGCTTTAACTCAATTAGTTTGGTGGCTTGCGAATATTGATAGCTTAAGAAAGGATTTTGTTTTAGCATTGGGTGTTTCATATAAATACAGAGCAAAACCAGCTGTTCTTGAGCAAGGAAGCAGGTAAGCTTTCCAGTACAAAAAAGGAAAATAAGAGCATAACGTAATCATTGAACCATGTTCACATTTCAGTGCATCTGGTCTCTTGACGAGTTTTTCATTTTCACTGTACACTGTGGACCCAAAAGGGGTTTTGTGCTTTTTTTTTCATGCTCTGATTTGCCATAAAACCTCAAGCTCCTATTAAGGAAGTGTACTAATAATGTTTTTGCATGCTTCAAATAAAGATGATGATGCACTTGTTTTGGAGCAGTACCTGGAGACCTCAGGCAAGAACAGAACCTCAGACCATAAGCACAACCTGAGGCTGTGTCTGTGTGATTGCAGTCTACAGTCTTAGCACTGCTGTTCTCTGACAACATGAGCAAACCATTTTGATGAGGCTATGCCAGAAAACACCTTTGGCACAGGGACTGCTGTATAAGTACTGCTTGTTTTGTGCACTAGTTGTGATTTTAGTCTACTGATTCAAAGCACAGCCTTGTTGCTTTAGCTCCTTCTATCCTAATTTTTCCAAGTGCATTGATGCAATACTCCTGTGATATTAAGGAAGACAAATGTTACCAATATAGGCAGAGCTTTAAAAGTTTTAAAAGTTATAAAATACAAATATTTTAATAAGATATGTCATTACAAAAGTGGTGCCACTGTCCTCATTGTCACACAGCTGCTCTAGGAAGTAAGATCTTGATGTAGGTTCCATGCAAAATGATGTATACAATGTGTTCAGTCTCCTCTTAAGGAGGTGCTCCTTTGTTAGGAAAGACAAACTGCATATTTGAAAATTACTCAGCAGAAGGATTCAATCAATATTTTCTGTAGGGCCTGCTGGCGTTCACTTGCCATGAAACAGTTTTTGCTCTAGTAAGTTTGTTGAGGTTTTTGTTCTTCCCACAACTGCTTGACAAGAGGCCAAAATGAACAATAACGGTTTAGAGAGGTCCTAACTTCAGGAGAGCTGTTGGTATCCTAAGGTTAGGGTTACTGTGTGTAAGGACCTAGACAATGTCCTAGTCTGGTCCCAAATTAGGCAATGAGATGAGTGCGTCTAACATCTCTTAGTCATTTCCAGTGTTGACTCCAAATTAAAGACAGATTGTACATTACAGAACTTGCTTTTGTCAAAGACCAGTGGCTTGGATGTTGGTACAGTGAGGGACAGGTAAATGGATGTGGTATCACTGGATATGTACTCCCCTCCTTGGTTTAAACTGTGCCACATAGTCAGATATTCTTACTGTACATTTCTGCAGAGGAGAAGATAAAAACAAATGAACAAGCAAAATTCAGCTTTACGGAATGAAGCAGCTGTCACAAAGGAAATCAATGGGATATGTGCAATTGGCCTTTTAGTAATGTATAATTACTGTAAGGCTTCTAATTAGTTGCCTTTTTTAATATACATCTTTTAATACCAATTTGTAATTGTCTGAGAAACAAGGTTTACTGTATGTTTCTATTTTCTGACCTCGGGACAAAATCAAGAAACTGTGAGCATATGCACTTGTTTGGAAAACGTCTCCCTCTGCACTTTATTGACATTTACTTACATTGAATATATGCTCTATGGTGCTATATAACTGCATAATGAAAGGGATCATCATGATGGGATTTGCCTTCTATGCCTGACACATTCTTGCTCTTCTCTCCCATGTCCAATTGCAGCCACTGCTGGAAACATGAAAGGTCTGCTGAGTCTAATATTCTCTGACCCAGGATGGTTCCTCTTTACAGGCTTGTATTTAGGGGGTTTGGCTTTGAATGTATAGGTACCCTGACATCACAGGCAGCTTATAACTACACCTACATGTCTCAGGTTAGAAAGGCAGATGGAAAGCCTTCCTTCTTGGCTCCCTTCTGCCATGCCCTTCTTCCCTTGTTTGATCTTAAGCTGCAAACAAGCAAGCTGTGCCTTGTGAAGCTTTCCCCTGATGTCATTTGTGTTACTTTTGTCCTTCTTCTCCCTGGGTATATGTGTGCTTGTGCTCTTTGTTCATTAAGCCTCAGCAACCAAGGCTTTGGTTTGGTGCCACGCTGTGGGTGCTGTTGAGGAATGTTTGGGCTCCAAGCCCCACACTTTTATTTTGCATGAGGCTCACAAGTGTGTTTTGGAAATTGTTCACCCAGCTGAGCTGCATTTGCAAGAGGGATCAGGCAGGGGAGAGGATAAAACCACAGCAGAGGAAGTCCTTTAGCTTAGGAAGCAATGACAGGGTCTTGGGTGAGGTAGATATGCAGCATCCTGTAATAGGTGTCAAATTCTTCAGGGGAAGGTTTAATCTCATCTGACTTTGGGCACCTAAATGGGCCTAATACTTCCTTCTACTTTCATTGGGGAGAGAAACTAGAGAGCATCTTGGCTTGCAACTTGGCTATATGTTAAATTCTTGAAGTGAGTTGGGATGAAACTAGGCAAAACTTTCCTAGCTCCCTCTGAAAGACCTCACCTTTATCAAGATCACCAGGGATCTCAGGTAAAACCTGTCATGCCATCAGCTCCCAAGCACACCTATCTCATGCCTTCTTCATTACAGAGGTCCTCAGTCAGGGCTAACCCTCCTTCTGCTGGTCACTGAGAGGCTTTCCTGGGAGCTTGACACTGCTGCTTCTTCTATGCTGGAGCTTTGTCAGAGCACAAAGTCATTGGAGCAGGTCCCAAACCCACCTAAACCACGAAAGTTCAGCTTAAGTGCAAATACATGGGCTGATCCTTGTCTCTTGTGCGTGCCTTCCCACAATTCCTGCTCCCCTGCCCAACTTTTCCCGTTTGGCATCTCTGTCTCAGGGGATTCTGTTGCTTTAACAGATGTTTTGTTTCGTTTAAACACCTACCTCAGCTCCTGTCCAAAATGCAAACATTTCATTAGCACCTCATCTCCTTGGCTTCAGCCTGCAACACTCAGCCGTAATGAAGTGCTGCACTCAGAAATATAATGCAGGAAACACTTGATTAATGCACTGAGACAGGTGAGGGGAGTGACACTGTGGGAAAAGCTGTAGATTAAATTCATCTTGGATGTAATGCCGATGAAGACGTTCTACCAGCTTTGTTCAGATACATGCTAAGGACCTGACTCAAAGTCCTTGGAAATCTTTCTGGAGTTTTTGTGTCAGACCTCTGATCCAAACTGATGTGAGGTATATGGTTTCGGGTTAGTCACATCAAGAGGATGGATGCTTACCAGCACTGCATCCATTGGCTGGGGAGTACATGTTAGGCCTAACTGATGTTCTTTCTAAAAATTTGCATGTACACACGCACACGCATGTAAACAAATAATAAAAAATGCATTAGAATAATTTTTTCTGGGGTAAAATCTTTGCAGCGTATGTTTCACCATAACATAAATATATGAGCATCTGTTTCATGTTTTGAAAAACAGACATTACCTTTCCATCCAGAGCCAGGAGCTGAATCTGCTGTAAAGACTTTTCTCTCTTCAGGTACTGATAAAAGTATACAGGATGTTGTTTTAGCAGAAATTTAAAGGCACCACTCATACCTGAGCTAAATGGAAGTAAGGCAAATTGTAGTCAGCATGATAATATTGAAAGTGGAGAAAAATCCTTATTTTCTGCTTTCTGTGTGCCAAAGATCTTTGGAAGAAAACACCGTGTTGTGTAGAATCTTCACAGCAAAATAGTCAAGATATTTTGTCACTGGAAAAGAGTACTACCTCCTTTTTGCCCATAAAGGGACAAGCTACCAAAGTACTCTACAGAATGTTATTAAGAGCTACAGAGATCAGGCTTCTAGATTATAAAATACCAAAAATTCCAAACATAAATGCTATGGATTTTTAGTATTTCTTTTTGACTAATTCATGAAAAATATCAAACAGATTTTCATGTGCACATATTAAATATATTAAGATGATTTTTAGACTATTAAGGAAAATAATTTTAATAATCAGCTTAAGAAATTGATCTATGGTTAATAAGTTCTACATAAAAGCAAATTAGAAGGAGATTCCAGTGCTGGATTGTAAAGGCTTGACAGGAAAAAGATTTTTGCAGTATCCCTGGAGGACAAGGTTTTCGGCCAGTTCGGTTTGCTTTAGTGGCTGAAGCATGAGTTACTCCATACTTTGGGAGACCAAGCTGTGAGGCTCAGGAGAAATGTTGCCTATTAATTAAGTGACCAGGGCAGTAGCTGCCAGGGAGGGTAAGATCTTTATAAGGTAAAAGAGAAGTTTGGCACAAGAACAAATGAGTTATTTGATCATGAATAAATGTAGGTTGGAAAGTAGGAGCTTTGTATTGTTAGAGGAGCCTGGTTATGGCTCAGTCTTCCATTAGGAACCATGGCAGTATGAGAAACCTTACAAACTCAAGGACATTTAGGACTAAGATGCACATGGCAATGTCTCAGTGAAATGTCATTGCTAGAATTAAAAGCACCAGCAGTGGCATGTTTTAGCTGTCTTTGTTTCCCTGTGAACCTTGCTGTAATTGAAGTGTTCTTGAAGGTCAACTGCAGTAAAATCAAGTTCTGGTTTGATGTTATATTCTTCCATTGAACATTTGCATCTCACCGTTACTGGTGAGTGAGTCAGGATGCCAGCGCTCCCTGTGACATGTGTTGCTGTTGTAACACTGCTTCCAAGGGCTCTGCTGGAGAATGGGCTGTGCTGTTTCTTCTTTTCACATGTCGTTTTGTACAGAGGGGTTTAGAAACACTGTCAGAAGTAAATGCTGAAGTATTTCAATATAAATGACCTTGTGATGCATCCCTTATTCTTGCAACATGTTGAAATCCCATGGAACTGTCCTTACTTTGCAGAACAAAGGTGTGGGTTTGATGACTATGCTTTTAGCATACAGAAAATTAAGAATGGCAACTTTCATCTCAAAGGGAAGGTTGGTTTCTGTGGTCAGGATTAGCTGGCAGTGCAGATGTTTCTTTGTGGAGCAGTACTGCCCATGGGCTAGACACTAACCAGCAGAAGAAAGCATGATCAAAGTACCTTATTTTCTATCTTTTCCTCTGCACAGTCAGTTCTACCAGCTGGTATAGCTGATCTCATTAAAAAACGTTAGCTGGAAGGTAATTGAGTCGGCTCTGGTTAGTTAACTAAATGGAGGGTTTAGGTTGAGCAAAACCTTCAGGTTGGGTAGGCTCTACTGCTGCAATTTTGCAATCATGAGGCCGGCACGGTTTCATGCGATCCTGGATGCACATCCAGATTAACCTGTGGGAGGTTCTCCGTGGGAGAGCTCTTTGTGTATGGCAGGCCAGGGCAGAAGGTGCACCGCAGGAGGGACTGAAGTTGTTACTGCGGGGCTGGCTCCTTCCTGAATGGAGTGATTTGAAATGTAGTGTCTTAACTAAATCTCTACAAGCACCTGCTGCTTCTCTAGATGAAGTGGCATAACTCAACTACCTCTGTGTCTTCATGACTGCCTGCCATAGGTTATTTGGTGGGAAATGCTCTAGAGAATGTAGCCCTTGCAGATACTGAATACCTTCCTTGAGTGCCTCAGCAGTACTCTTGAATTATGGTGCTGTAGGCAGCAGCAATCTGATTCACAGATGGGTTTTGAAGTCTGTTTTCCTGCATGTGTCCCTAATGATTTCCTCATCTCCCCTCCAGCCTCCCTGCCCCTCCCCACCAACTCCTTCTTACTCCAAGCCCAGAACTGCTGATCATGGAAGCAGAAAAGTGCTATTCCAAGCCTGCATTTAGAATAAAATCAGTATTTCCTCCCTCCCCCATCTGATGGGACAAATGATGCCTGGCTCCATTGCAGGCTGCCCCAGTGAGTGGCAAAATGAGATGCTGTCCTCTCCCTATAAATTGATGTGTGTGGAGGGTGAGACTGAACGTGTCAGAGGTCTCAGTGGTTCTTTAAGTTTGCTAGAGCCCTTTCTCACTCAATCCCTCTCCCTTGCAGGCCATGGTGGAGACAGTGAACAACCTCCTGCAGCCACAGGCCCTGAATGCATGGAGGGACCTGAACGCAAATGAACAGCAGCGTGCAGCCACCAAGTTACTCGACACTGTGGAGGACAGTGCCTTTGTGCTGGCTGATAACCTGCTGAAGACAGACATCGTCCGGGAAAACACTGACAACATCCGTAAGGGACAGATCCCATAAATACCAGAGGGAGAGTAAAGGCTGGGAAACCTGGCTTTAGTCTTAGCCCCTAGATTATCTGGGGAGCAATTTGTTAGATATGTCTTGGCCCTTTGTGTGAAGGGCTTAGAAGTCTTTCTGAAGAGCTTAAAGGAATAAGGCAGCTCTCTACCTTTGAAATCCCATGGAAAATGGACTCTTAGCCTGCCCTTATTACTTGTGGCTTTGAAGGCAAAATCTGAGCTAGAGCAATAACATCACCACGTTGCAGGGTGATAGTTCATCATACTGCAACTGTGCTTCATTTAATACAGATTTGTGTCTTTATTTGCACGATTGTTGATTTTAATTAAAAAGCAAGCATGATAGAAAGCAGCAACAATCTCACTGTGCGTATGTAAAATAAAAGTGACTCTTCTTTATATTTCTATGGATGCAGACCCCAAGCACTGATAACATTTACAGAAAGCACCAATTGCCAGTGGCAAAGAGCTAGTATTTTCAGATTTTTGTTCTAACTATTGTCCTTAATATCCTAAGGTTCTTGTTTACAAAAACTGGTTCTCTTTTGTCTTTGACAGAGAGCGGCATTTATTTTGTAGCTTTTTCTTTTCTTTAATTAAATTTAAAACTTCTTCAGGGCAATAATTTTAAAAGAAATAGGAACCCAAACAGAGTCTCATGGAAAACACTGTAAGTTGATTCCTCTGCTCTCATATGGTCTGCAACACTAGTTTGTAGCTTTGAGGTATTATGTCGAATATGATTTTGGTGGAGATTTTTCTTAGTGTCAGTCTCTCTTACAAACAGAGCTGGAAGTTGCGAGACTAAGCACAGATGGGAATTTGGAAGATCTGAAATTTCCCCAGAACACGGGCCATGGGAGTGCCATTCAGCTGTCTGCAAATACCTTGAAACAAAATGGTCGAAATGGTAGGTCCAGCACATCTTGTCATGTGAATCAGTTGTGCTTTAGGCATTGTTTTGTGTTTAACGAGTTGTAAATACAGTATTAATTGCTATGTTAATATTTAAATTAACAGCAGCATCAATTTACTCATGCCCTCAAAGGCAAACTAAGTTGGCTGGCTAAAAATGTATTATATTGCCGAGTGATTCATAGACTTCAAAAGAATTATGTACCAGTAAAAACATATCAGATCCTTAAATGATGTGGCTGTTGGGTCACAATGCTGAGTTCGGAGAAGAGCTTTTAACTGCCGTTGTCTGCAGTAGGAGGCTTCAGATGGGATAAGAGGTATGTTTGAGTAAACTGCTTCACAGTGGGGCACTATAGAAATACCTGAACAGAGAAAGGGAAGAAACAGTAGTAGCAAATATTAATAATGAGCCAACATGGTGGAAAAGGTTGATTAACTGTTATGAGTCCAAATCTTCAATGCCTTTTTCTCTGCAGCTTGTGAACCTCCTGATATGGCATAAATTAAAGATAGTACTGTATGTGAATGGTCTTCACGCAGTCAAGCCATTTGTTTCCAGACCAGGAACTTGAACAGACATGTTTGTTGATTTCTGTGATTTTTACTAACGGGCCTAACGTTTCCTTTAAAATTTAACCTGTGTGCAGGGGACTTTGATCACTGCAAGCAAAACATACAGTGATAGGACAGTATTACAGCCAGACCAGATGCGTTGGAACTGCCAAAAATTTCTGACAATTGTTAAGAGAAAAGTTTGATCTGGTGGTTCTGAAAGAAAGTTTTACCATTGACCTCCTTGATGGAGTTTGGTACCTTTGCGTGTAGGATGTGAAGGAAGGTATTTTTTTAGAAACAGTGTAAAACTCAAGATTTGTAGAAAAACTCCAGTGGGGCAGGAGTTTCAATCCACTAGCAGGCTTTGGAGATTTGTAGTGAAAGAGGAACCATGTTGGCAGAGAGGAAGGGGCAGTCACTCTTTCTAAGCATAGTGTCACTGGATTTCTGGTCAAATCAGGAGAACCCCATCAATTTGCATCAGCTTAGTTCCCCCTCAGAGGCCATCAGGTAGCTAGAAATAAAATTATTGTAGAAGGATTCAGGTTGGAAGGCGCTTCACCTTCCTTAGAACCTGGGATGATTCCTATAGAAACAAAAAAATATCTCCCCACAACTAGCACTTATGAAGGCAAACTAATCACATTCAGTTCTTATTTATAACCTGTGAAATAATGTGCAAAACAGAAGGCAAACTGTATGATTTCAGTTAAAAAAAACTGGCTGATAGCCTGGGTTTCTGCAGGCTCCATAATGGTGAGGGCTTTTTGTGGAAGAAGGGATCTCTGATTGGGAAACAAATATCTTTTTAAATGAAATTTCTGCAATGTTGTTTTATTTTTCATGTGAGATTGGAATTGCTCTGGAAAGTGTTGGGTTCCTTCTCCCAGATTTGTCTCTTCATTTTTCTGGAGTAATCTTAATTTATTAATGGGCTTGATTAAAGTTTTATACTACATTTGTGCAGCAGGCCATAGCCTGGAAAATAAAATTTTATGTCAAGTGGGAAATAGGCCATCTGGCCTCTGGAGTCTATTATACCCACTGACACCAAAACAAATACCCACCTTCTCTATCTGTCATCCACCAATTTGTTTGCTTATAAAAGTTGCTTTTGAGAGAGACAGCTCTGCCCTTCTTATCCATGGGCCACTTGTTGCACCTTGTGGTGCTGTTTGGGATTAACAGGAGGAGGGGAGTTTTCATATGTCATGTCTTGGTGCTTTCACATTTTCTTAGAGAGATTTTAAAGTTGTTTCAAAGATTTGTCATATAAAAAAAACCCAACAAAAAACCCTCCAGTGCACGTACCTGGGTATCTAACCTCTTACTGCTCTTCTAGGTGAAATTAGGGTGGCTTTTGTGCTATACAACAATCTGGGCACCTATCTATCTACGGAGAATGCCAGCATGAAGTTGGGAACAGAAGCAATGTCAACTAATCACTCCGTCATTGTCAACTCCCCTGTAATCACAGCAGCAATAAACAAAGAGTTCAGCAATAAAGTTTACCTAGCTGATCCTGTGGTGTTTACTGTCAAGCACATCAAGGTGAGCACTTCTTTTTTTTTTGTTTTGTTTTTTTTTAAATTCCTAAAACAAAGTGATGCAAAAGTTGGCTGATGTGAGACCCCCGGCAGTCCTTGATTAGATTTTGAATTATACATTTGTTCATTTGAACTTTGTGTTATTTATGGAGAACGTCTCTTTTACATTGCATTAATAAAAGTGAAGTCTCCTTTGAGCTGATGGCCATTGCTCAGTTGCTGACACACGTCATTCCTTAATTAAAAACTACCAATATATTAGAATAGACCATAATATTATTTTATCATGATGGCAGGGGATATTAGACGAAAGTGGAATTACAGTGAAAGAGGACAGCTAGCCCTCCTGTTAGCCAAACACAGTCGTTGCAAAAGTTGATTGCTTAAAGCAATTAATTTCTCTGCTCTGCAATGCAAATGAAGCAATCTGGTTTTGAAGAGCTGGATTTAGTCTATGGCTGAAATTAATCAAGAGCAAAGAACTAACTTTGCATTAGCAAAGAAAGCAGCAACAATCTAACTTTCTCTGATATCAGCCAGTTTATACTTGACAAATAAACTGCCGCTGATTGTTTATCCATAATTAAAAGATGAGAGTTAAAAAGTGACTCTGGAAAGCAAAAAAAAAAAAGTTCATTTATAAATCTCTGAAACAGTATCATTTTTATTAGGTTTACCCATGTTTTTCCCTGCAGCAGTCAGAGGAAAATTTCAATCCAAACTGTTCATTCTGGAGCTATACAAAACGTACAATGACAGGGTATTGGTCCACCCAGGGATGTCGCCTCCTGACAACTAACAAGACACACACCACATGCTCCTGCAATCACCTGACCAACTTCGCAGTTCTGATGGCACACGTGGAAGTTAAGGTAAGCATTGCAGATTCACAATCTGCCAGTGCACTGGGGAGGAAAATTGGCCAATGTAACACCATTTTGTTGCTGCAAATGGAGTTGAGCATGGAAATTGCTGTGTGACAATAACTCTAATGGTAGAAACCATCTGGTGTAAATCTTCCTTCTGCTATATGGTGAAGCAAGAGAGACAGTCACGGAGCTCCTGGCATGGGCAGCTCAGAGATGAAAATGATGAGTGAGCAGAAACAGCTACTGCCACTTCATTTGCATCCTTTCATGCAGTACATCTCCTGGCTGAGTCCTTGCTCATGGAGTTCTCACTGTGCCACCAGGGAGTAGCAAGCACCCTGGGTAGTAGGACAGAAGCATGAGGAGCCTGACTTGTGCGATGCAAGTTGTATGTCCTGCTTGCAGCAGCTGCAAATACACTGCTGCACATGTCTGTCTGACATGCATGTGAGAAGTCAAAAGTATTTTTCAGCTTCCAGCTAGAGGGAAAAAGATACATTCTCTGCATCTCACTGTGAGACAGTGGGCTATGCATAAGAGGGAAGCCTCTTATACCATCCTGCATAGACTGAACATCTATCAGAGACTGATACATGATCAGCTAGTTCCCTTGTCAACATTTAGGTCCACGGTGTAATTATGGCTTCCCAAGTGACTATCCCTCTGGAGCTAAATAAATTACTCCTGAAAGATGTTCCTCATGGTGGAAATGGCTTGGGGAATGAAGTGCACATTTGGGATTTTATTCCAGAACAGCAGAATGGTGGAGATGGTCCTCCATTTCCTGAGCTGTCTTTGGCTGAGAACAGTCTCAGCTGCTGTAGAAAGAAGAGGAGAAAGCCATGATGCTCAAAAGATTTTGGCCTAGTGATTTTCTGTCTTGCAGTGTCTCCATTTCATGAGCCTTGCACTACAGCAGAATCCATAGGTCTGAGCCAGATACTGATCAGGCATCTTCCTTGCAGGCAGAAGATTTCAGAGCCACTTCCATGGCTGTATCACCACAAAAGCTATTATGATTTCAAAAAGCCTTTCCTCAAATAGTCTTCCAGTGTCTCTCCTTTGTGTATTTTCATTTCACTTGATAATCTGAAAAGTAAGTGAAAAGCCACAATAACAATATATATTAAAGCAACATCATTCATGACCAAAGCTCTGTTAAAAAAAGAAATCAGAGCCTGGCAGTGCAGGGTCTGGATCCAGCAGAGAGGGGCAGGATAGATCTGCTGCTGCTGCAGGATGACGTATCGATTGTATTCTGCAGAAGTCACTAGCAGTCCAGGAGACATGCCATCAAATGGCTGTGGCATTGTGCAGGGAGTTGTCTGAAGAAATGGCCTATTCAGAGCACATGTTTACAGTATAATGGCATTCTACAGTCCAAGTCTGGTTTTGCCAGTTTTCTAAAACTGCTTGAATTTTCAAAAAAACCCCATGTGTTTGACTCATTATTGCCTGGCTGGAGTTAACAGAAATACCTGAGTCACTGAAGTCAGAGTTTGCACCTGGGAAATGCAGATAGCTTTATACTCCACTGATGTGAATGAGCAATCCCTACTGCATGGTGCAGATACAGGATAGCGACGAATGAGCTACTACAAGCAGGTCAGACTTGTCTGCATGGCATTTCCCCCAAACCTTGTTAGACTAGTAGTGCTGGTGTTATCTCATCTTGCAGAAAGAGAATATGAGACCCTTGTTGCCCATGCTCAGCCAGCAGGTTGGAAAGGGCTACAGCTAAAAGCTTCCCAAGGGTCAAGCCAGTGTGCTATTAGCCAGTGGATGTTTCTCAGTGTTAATGAGTGCCCTCAAGACGTTCAGGTCATGTTTTATCATTTGGCTGCAGCCAAAGTATCATTGCTATGAGAGCCAAATTGGCTCCACTTTGTTGACTCTGGTGCTATGGGAGAACTCCTGGCATGTCCGCTTTAGCAGTCATCCCAGTCTGAGGGCAAAAGGCATGTGCATACCCTGCAAACATCTGTTAGTCTTCCCTCCTGCTGTTTGCCACCTTGCTTTTCCTGGTGGCACCATCCCACTCTGCTCTGCTAATGGAGCTGGTCTGTTGTGAATGAGCTTTTGAAAAAAAACCCTCGTATTTAAATAAACATGCATATGATGATAAGATCACGCTACTACCTAATGCATGGAGGAAATATATGAGGGAAAACTGAGTTATTTGTGTTTATAGCTAAAGGATTATAGGTGCACATCTGACTCCCTATGTCACTTAGCTAAGATTTCAAAGTTTCATAACTCCACTTCCATTCCTGTCTGGGCATCTGGCATAAGTTCGTACCAGAGTTAGAATCCAAGGTTTTGCAAAGCAGACTCTCAGGCATCAGATTTTATAAAACAAATAATTTAATAGAGGGATAGAACAGCATGGTTGACTCTGGGGAGGACCAACATAAGCAAAGAAATCCCCAGTCAGTTATACCTTCACACGCTATTTACCAACCAATCATGTGGTGGTTGAGTCCAGTAGTAATACTTGGGTCTGAAGCCTTCACTTCCTCGCAGTATTCCGTTGCTGTCTCTCAAATAGGTCATTATCTTGTCTTAGTGCAGCTGATGTTGATCCACACCCTTGAAGCCTCTGCATTTTCCTGGTTTTGATTATTTTGGAGGCCGTGTTTGTGACTAAACAGGTTGTACACACTGGGAAAGTTTTTCACTGGAAATTCCCAGCTTGTGGCCTAGTGCTTGAAAGCAAGTCTTGCTACTCATCCTAAGAAAGCTAAGCAAACAGCATACTAACTCACACAGTATTGTATCTCTAAATTATTTATTCTATTTAAAATGTTACTTATTTAGGCTAAACAACTAATCTTTGTTAGAGAGGAGAATTGCCTGGCATGCAGTCCAGATGCTGTCCCTGGAGGATTCAAATGGGACTCACCAGCGATCTGTTGTGTGTAAAAGATCTCATTGCTTCTAGGAGCACCCCTGAGAGGTGACCTAGCGACAGATCATCTCCGTGCAGCCACACTGACCAGCAGAGAGAGCTCAAATAAGCCTCACTTAGGCTGTCATATTTATGGGATAAAAGTGGTTGACTCATTGTAAAACTGCATATAATAGAACTATGCGCAATGCTCCTTATGTTCCCTGTGATGCTTTGCTCCTTGTGGGTTTCTTAGAGGAGTTCTTGGGCCAGCTGTGGAGAGGCCTTTACCCTCTCTGGAGCCTGAACCAAACTGCTGCTGGTGTGGTTAAAGGTGGGGGTGGTGTGAAACGCATCCGTCACCTGGCCATGTGGCTCTTGGCAGATTGGTGAGGCAGCTTGTATGACATTCCTTCTCCTGATGCAATGAGTTAATTTTAAAGTCCTGGAAGCAAGCTGCCTGCTGATCTGTAAAGGTGTAGGTGTTATTGTCATTCATTGACTTACATTCACCTCTCGCAGGCAAGCTTCTGAGCCGTTTTATTGTCTTACAACTTGTACAAAAAGACATTCCTTACCTCAAAGACCTTTTAATCTTCTAGGAGGTGGAATGGTCCTTGGACAAAGGATGTTGCATGCTTGTTCAGGACCTCTTACAGCAGTGTTCTGGCCGGTGACTAGGGTCATTAAAGAGAACTGTCAAGCACAGAATAATTAATAATATCCTAGGGTTTTTGCAACAGAAGTTATTTTCTCCTGTAATTGAGATTTGTAGTTTACTGACTTAAGTTTGTCAGATTTTTGGATCCAAAGGGAACATCCTCTGGTGTAATGAGTATCCATAGCAACCGACGTAATGAGACTGAGCACTGAGCATGGTGGGGAGAAGACACTGGAGTTATGCTCCTTAGTCAAGAGCCAGCACCAGTTGGACAAGAGTCATGAGTGATCTCCCTCCCTGGCAGCACGGCAAAAGAGTGTGTTCTCTAGAAGACCTCCATGACTGCTTTGCGAGTTATGGGCTGGAATTTAATTATTAGCAGAGTGTATGTAGCAAGGTGGGGCTGGAAGGTGAGCGCTGCTGGGGAGCTGAATGATGGCCGTCTGGCTGTCTACCATGAAGCAACAATGTGTCTTTGTCCAAAGGGGCAGAAAATGACATTGACTGACCATGATGGCAAGGATTTATTGGTGTACTTCAAAAGTAGAAGTTACTAGGATCAATTTCAGTCTTAATAGGACAGTACCTGATTAAGAGGAGGAAATATTAATTTGAAGATGCTTTCTGCCTGTTAAAGTCAGTTGGGCACAGAGTTTCTTATTCATCAATATATTTCAGCAGGGTAAATAATGATGAGCAAGACTAAGAGCTGCTGTGCACACAGGAAGAATGTATAGCTGCTGGAAAGAGTGATGGCCCCACACCTGCAAGTACCCCTGCAGCTGCTGTCAGAGCCCTAGCTAGCATGGGGAGACAACAGCAGGACTGTAATGATGTGAGAGCTGGACCTTGCTGATGCATCCTGAGAGCTGCCATCCTTGCTGATGGCAAGAGATGACGTTACAGACCTGCATTCGTTACCCTTTTGGACAATGTACTGGGAAAAATGAGAACCTCCATTTGGATAGGGAAGTTAAGACTTACAGAACAGAATCATAGAATCATTAAGGTTGGAAAAGACCTCTAAGGTCATCAAGTCCAACCATCAGCCCAACGCCACCACCCCTACTAAACTATGTCCTGAAGTACCACAACTACACTGTTTTTAACATCTCCGGGGATGGAAATTCCACCGCTTTCCTGGGCAGCCTGTTCCAATGCATCACCACTCTTTCAGTAAACAATTTTCTCCTAATATCCAATCTAAACCTCCCCTGGCATAATCCAAGGCTATTTCTTCTTGTCCTATCTCTAGTTACTGGGGAGAAGAGACCAACACCCAAGTCACTACAACCTTCTTTCAGGTAGCTGTAGAGAACCATAAGGGCTCCCTTCAGCCTTTGCTTCTCCAGGCTAAACAACCCCAGTTCCCTCAGACAGTCTTCGTAAGACTTGTCTCCACACCCTTCCCCAGCTTTGTTACCCATCTCTGGAGATGCTCCAGCAATTTTACTGAGGGGCCATAGCTGAACACAGTATTTGAGATGTAACCAAACCAGCACTGAGTACAGAGGTACAATCACTTTCCTGCTCCTGCTGACCACACCATTTCTGATACAAGCCAGGATGTCATTCGCCCTCTTGGGCACCTGAACATGCTGCTAGTTCAGCTGGGTGTCAACCAGCACCCACAGATCCTTTTCTGCTAGGCAGCTTTCCAGCCACTCTTCCCCAAGCCTGTAACATTACATGGGGTTGTTGTAACCCAAGTGCAATAAGTCTGCAAACTTACTGAGAGAGCACTCAATTCCCTCATTCAGATCATTGATAAAAGATATTAAACAAAAGTGGTCCTGATACTGAGCCCTGAGCAACACCACTTGTGGCCAGCTGCCAACTGTATTTAACTCTGTTCACAACAACTCTCTAGGATCAGCTGGCCAGCCAGTTTTTTACCCAGCAAAGGGTATGCCTATATAAGCCACAAGCCATGAGCTTCTCCAGGAGAGTGCTGTGGGAGACAGTGTCAAAAGCTTTACTGAAGTCCAGGTAGATAATTTCCATAGCACATCCCTCATCCATTGGTGGGTCACCTGGTCATAGAAGGAGATCAGATTAGTCAGACAGGACCTGCCATTCATGAACCCATGCTGATTCTGCCTGATTACCTGGTTATCCTGGAAGTGCCACGTGATGACCTTAAAGATGATCTGCTCCATAGTCTTCCCTGGTACCTGGTACAGGGTACAGGCCTGTAGTTCCCCAGATCCTCTTTCTGGCCCTTCTTATAGATGGATGTTACGCTGGCCAGCCTCCAGTTGTTTGGGTCCTCCCCTGTTAACCAGGACTGCTGATAAATTATGGAGAGTGGCTTCACAAGCTCCTCTGCCATTTCCTTCAGTACTCTAGGGTAGATCCTGTCTGGTCCCATAGACTTGCGGGTGTCTAGGTGGTGTAGCAGGTCGTTAACTGCTTCCTCCTGGACTGTGAAGGGTTTATTCTGCTCTCCATCTCTGTCTTCCAGCTGAGGGGGATGAATACCCTGTGTATAACTGGTCTGACTATTAAAGATTATGGCAAAGAATGCATTAAGTGCCTCAGTCTTTTCCTCATCCTTAGTGGCAATGTTCCCCTATATCTCCAATAAAGGATGGAGATTCTCCTTGGCTCTCTTTTTGTTGTTAATGTGTTTGTAAAAACATTTTTCATTGTCTCTTACAACAGTGGCCAGATTGAGTTCTAGCTGGGCTCTTGCCTTTCTATTTTCCTCTCTGCATGACTTAACAAGATTCTTGTACTCTTTTTGAGTTGCCTGCCCCTTCTTCCAAAAGTGATAAATGATCTCCTTTTTCCTGTGTCCCAGCAAAAGTTCCCTGTTCAGCCAGGCCATTCCTCTTCACCTCTGGTTTGTCTTGCAGTACATGGGGGCACCCTGCTCCTATGCCTTCAAGACTTTTTTTATTGAAATGTGCCCAGCCCTCCTGGACCCTTTTGCCCTTCAGGATTGTTTCCCAAGGGAACTTGGAAATAAAAGGACTTGGAAACAAATCAATGTTTTCATCAGCTACTAAGTTCATTTGGCCTGTGTTATGGGAAAAATCTCATAGATGTTTTGTTAAATTATTAGATATGTTTAACACAGATGAGATCTATGTTATATGTTCATCCACTGTTTGAATCCATAGGATATTTGTTATGACCTTTAAATGCTATGAAAACACGGTGATTCCCATGCCATGTGAGAAAGCCCATAGTTAGTAAGGCATTCTAGATATGTAATTGCTGCAGAATTATTCAAAATTTGCAGGCTGTTTGTCATATAAGCTTGCACTTTGCATCATATTAATTATAGCAGATGCATCTTAAATGTACCATGGGATAAACATGCAGCCAGAAAAAAGTTCAGAGCTAGTGAGAAAATGCAATTAAAAAAAACACCGAAAGCAGAATAAGCAAAGTTACCTCAGGGTAGATAAATGTTGCTTATCAGTATGTAGTGAATGCCAGAGCTTACTCTTCTTTTAAAAATAAATAAATAAATAAATAAAGCAAGAGAGAAAAGGGGGGCGGAAAGTTGTTTTAACTATAGCAATTAATTGGAAGCTTTCAGATGTTATTCTATACCACAAACACATTACACTGTACTGATTGTTTAGGGAATAGAAGCATAGGGCAAGCTAAGAAGAGAAAGGAATAAAAATATATGAAGTCTAAATGGAATGCAGTGGTCTGTTGCCTAAAGCAATACAGCCATTTTGGATATAAAGAGCAAGCTGAAGTTATTGCAGTACTGGCTTATCCATGTATCACTGCTTTTAGTATTGAACAGCAGTGAATGAAAGCAGAAGTGGGTGCAGAATAGTAAAAACACCCCAGCTACAGAATTAAATTACTGAAATTTTAATATGTTATTAAATAAGAACTGTTTTAATTAAGCAGAAAACTTACTAAATGTGCTTGTCTTCAATGAGATTTTAAAATTCAAAATACAGCAGTATCTGAGCTTGTATTAGGAACAGAAATCTGTGACTTCAATGAACTCCAAGAATAAGGAGTTGTAAACAGCACTTTTGGTTATACCTTAAGTTAAATATACCTATTGGGTCAAATAATCTATGCCTAAATTCTCTGAACCCTTGATTTTGCAGTTTCTTAGTTCAGCGCTTACAGGTGTCAGAAATGTAAGCACAAGCAACTTACTAGCCATGACTTGCCTTCCCCTCAGTTCAATTGGTATGTATTTGCTTAGCATTACCCTTCTTGACTCTCCAATCTGTGTGCCAGGGATAATTGCACAGTAAGGAGCTGTGCTGCAGAGCATGGAGACATTGCCCTGCAGGATTTCCTAATACTCTGTCCTAAAATGCACAATTCAAGTCACTCGCATTTGCAAGTGCTAAGCCTTGCCCTATTTCTTGGTGCCCCCTTCCTTTCTGGCTGAGAGGTGGGTGAAATCAAGGGTCAAAGTCAAGGCAGGGTCTGTATTGTGGTAGAGCATTGTCAAAGCTCTCTCTTGGCACCAGCCTGAGTAAGACCATTAGTGTGACAGCAGAAGCTGATGGTACTCTGACCAGATTTTTTCCAGGAACTCAAATTAAAAAGCTGGCAGCTTGGCTGAATAGATATCTATACTGAGTTTGGCACAGCCACCATAACTCATTTCTCAGGTTGGAGATTCCTTATTGAATAAGCAGAGCTGCACCAACTTTACTAAATCCAGTCAGCACAGGAGGGCAGGATGATGGATGCAGTTACTGTCCCAAGCCTCTCCTCTCCATGACTGAATCTTACCTCAACTGCATCTAAGTTGCTGTGGTGTTGGTGAGTACGATGGAAATACTGGGTTCTTGCCACATGCTGTATCCACAGTACTATTTGTAACACATGGTGAGGTGAGGTCTTGACCCATTTCTCTGTGCACATCTGCCCCCATATCACTTTGTTCTGGCCATCGGGATTTCTGTAGCTTGTGCTGGATACTTCTGGCAGTCACTGAAACGCTGTAGCATTCCGGGGAGAAATTCTATAAGGGTTTTACAAGTTCTACAAGGCTAGGAGGCCTTCATCTTGCAGAGGAAGGCAGAGGAGGAGGATGATCTGTGTGGCCCACGCAGAATATGAAGGCAGCTTTGAGGACTAAAGTAAAGAGAGAAAAGGTGGTTAAACCACCTTGTAGAAGTGCTCAGGGATCTGAGCTTTGTTTTAAATGGCCATGGTTGGAAGACAGTGATGTTACACAGGGGCTTCAAGTGGGAATTATACTCTCTTTATTCCTAGGTTAGGACCTGCTGGTGCCCATGTCAGTATCACTTTTGCAGAACACAGAGAAGATGTGTACTATGTCTGTGAGTGCTGTGTTTGCTGTGGAACAGAGCTGCCTGCCTCCCTTGGTGCATCCTTGGGGAATAAGTGCTGAATTAGAGCTATCTCCCCTGCACGTGTCCCTCTTGGCCACAGAGCAGGGAAACCCCCTCAAAACCTCTCATACCTGTATAGCCACTGCGGGTGATGCCATTAGCCTGCCCAGATGCACTGCAGGAGCCCTTGGGGTTTCCTCCCAGTCCAAACAGCCCAGCTGATGCTTTTGGCATATCTACAAAATTACTTGCCTCTTATGTACCCCTTTGCACTTAGCCATAAAGCATTACAACCAGGTCATAGCAGTAATCCTCTCTCAAAAATAATGGGGGAAAAAGGGCAGAGGGAGCCTTTATAGCCCCAGATAGCTACAAACCTGAGGAACCGCATCAGCAATGCACAGAAGTTCAAACCTGTCCCATTTGGGTCTCTGCCCAGCCCAGCACACTGCCAGCTCCCACTAGGCACCAAGCGGTCATATCTGTACGAGTCAAAGATACTGTGTTTTATTTACTGCTTCCTTATTCCTTCACCCTTAAACATATTACTCTTATCATTCCTGGAGGGATAGAGTAGGCAAAAGAATGTGTCTTTTGCTGCTGGCAGCTCAGTTTGGCTCCTGCTTTCTTCTACTGATATTTTTAATAAGAGAGGAAATCACTGTTCATCTCAGGGAAAACAATTCTGTCATATGCTGACATTCCTTGGGATCTGTTTTTATTAGCTCAGCTCTGGTGTATAGGCACTGCCAGAGCTGCTTATTGATTTTCCCAGCCTGGATAATATCTAGGCTGCCTGTTCACCCTGCTATCAGGGCTTCCGTAACTCCTCCTGCGTAGGTTTCCATCAGTGTTCTCCTCCTGCTGCTCTTGGCCCCACCAGAGCAAAAGTGGCGCTTTATTCCAAAGCCAGGGAAATCTTTCACTGGGCTTCGGGCCGGACTCATGCCTAAAGCATAAATGTAAGATGTACTTAATATAGAAACCCTTTCACTGAGTTGGATTATTTTGTTTCTTTCAGTTACTGAGGAAGTTGCTTCTGTGTTGAAAATAGTCTGTGTGTCAGCCTACTTGTAAAGCTAGTGTAACTTAATGGTAACAAAACTCAGTGGTTTGCGTGTTGGGCCACGTAGCACCGATCTTGACACCCATGGTGCATTTGGGCAAGGAGGTGTTTGATTGATCCTGTTAGGAAATTATCCACCATATGGGACACCATATACCAACTGTGTAAACCAGATACATTGCCCCCTTATTTGTCACATAGCAACTGTGTGATGGCACAAATATACTCACGACTTTGAAAAGTGATTGCTGTGATTTCTTCTTTTCCCATATTATTCTGCTTTGTAGCCTGTGGCAGCACGGTATTTTAGAAGATTCAGTCTCCAGCAAGGCAAATTTCCTTGTTGGACTTGCTGGAGTAAAAGCTCTGGATGGGCCTGGTCTGGGGGCAGCTGGCACTGTCAAGGGAAGGGTGCCAGGGCTTAGCAACTTCTCCTTGACCCATCAGCTCTGCTATGATGACTGAAATTGGTCATCCCAAACAAGACAGAGTGCACCTAGCCTTTGAAATGCAGCTCACTTCTTCTCTTGGACTTTTCTAGAAAAACTACAAATTCACATTTCCCCCCACCCCCAAGGTGTTTTTAAACTGCTCATGTTCCTGTTTTATTGTTTTTAATACTTTATTTTTTGTTCTTTTGTGAGTTTGTTAAATCGAGGCAGGGGGGGTGTTGTAATTATGGAGAAGGTGTTTTTATGTTTGTTTCCCAACACTCCAGGGATGGGTGTTATGTGCATAAAATCAGTATTATCATTAAATTAATATTAAAAAGAGTAGTAAGAGTGATAATAATGATACAGCAATTAAACCCGTGGTTCTTATGAAGCACGCTAAACTTTGTGGGCAAGTGACCCTTCCTTAAGGAAAGCCATGAACCTATATGGCAAGACCCCTCTCCAGGAGCAAAACCATCCCTAATTCCTGCATCATATCTTAAAAGTCAGCAGGCTTATGGTTTTGTGATAGAGATATAGGAGCTGAGGCCTGTGAGATTCATCTCATGTGGTGAAAGAAGCCCTCAGAGAGCTTTCCCTGTGCCAGGCTGACTTTGTCTTAGCATAGATGAATCTGTCCCATTGACTGCATCCGGATGGAGAGATGCATCTGATCAAAGTCTGCCTGATCTCTTTCTCCTTGCATCTGCCCACATTAGCTGCCTTGCCCCTTTTGCTCAGCCCAAGAGCTCTTGGTCTCTTCAGCCCATTAGGGCAATCTCATCAGGTAAGCTGGGAGGGCTGCCCAGGGAAATGTTCTCCTGCCTTTCCCCAGCAGCCGCATTTGAAAGAAAGAATGATTTGCAAGGTTTGAGTTTGCATTAACTTTTTTTGCACTGATTAAAGATGGGTGGATGAGCTGGAATGACACTGAGATGAAGTAATGTATGGCCACCAGGAAAACAACCTGCACTTCCTCTTCTCAGTTTTGTGGGTGCTGCTGGAATTGCTGGCTGGAATAGACATTTCTGTTATGATCTACAGTAAGCATACAATGATATCTTGCCTCTCTTTTGGACTTGTGATTCCCTAGTTCCTTAGACATTGGCAATGTTCAGAAAAAGTTGCAAGACACTTTGGGGAAAGGAGCCCTCATCTCTCCACCTCCAAGAATCCCTGGAGACAAAATTTACAGCATGGAAGAGATGGAGGGCAGAGTCACTCCCCATCTTTCATTATCATTTGATGCCTATCACTCATGCTGATAAAGCAAAAGAGCTGAAAGATTTGAGTTGTTTCTCACTGGTGCTGACATAGCAGAGTGTATATCAGGAAAAGCCTGACATTTGATGTGACTTTATCATTGGCAAGCAGGCAAAGAAAATGGATACATTAATCACCTTTTCCTTCCATCTGTCATAAGCTTTTATCCCACGGGAAGGAAAATATTTCCAGTTTGTCCTGGCTTTTTGAAGTGTGACGCTGTTTTATTTGCCAGCCCACATAATGTCAGTCATCAAAATGCTTGATGTGGAGGGAAATGTGAATACCACTTAAAACTCAACCTAGTGGACCACAAAGCTACGTTTCAAGCCTCTCTGGTCTTTTTGAAAAGCCCTCAGAGGTGTGCAGCCAATTTTTCTCTTTGCTTATTGACTCTAACCACTTATATCTGAGCAGCCATCTCACCATGTATTTCTTATTTCTTATTTACATTTTACTAAGTAATGATATGTCTAATTTCATTGCATCTGATGGAAACTTTGGGAGTTATTGGCAGGTTTTACAGCTTGAATGGGGAATAAAGTAGTGTGAAACTCTCAGTGTCAGGGTCCTAGCACTTCCCCCCCTCTTTCTGGGTGGGATGTTCAGTGTACAGCCCAGGAGCTTTACTTGGTGTTTTATCAGCAGACCTGAGGCACATCTATACTGCCCCTCACAAAACTTTGTTGCTGGGTTGCCTAACTTTGCAGCTGCAATGGCCATGTTTGCATGGCTTTGGGGTAAAACCACGTAACAAGTTCATCATACGAAAGCGCTCACTTTCCAGGCTGTCTTAAAATCATGGTTCTGTTACAGTTTAAAAGCAAATTCACCTTAAAAGGTCTGTAGTTTTTTCTGGGTAGCATTCCAGGGATCAGTCTGACTTCCCAGGAGTTTTAAAGTACAGCTTCAGGGTTTGAAAAAGAAAAATCAAATTTTATTTCTCCTTCCCCGGTGAAAAAAAATAAACTAAGACATTTAAGCGATTTCTTTCTGTCCAAAGCCTCCAAGTTCATATGTCTCTTTGAATGTAAAAAGAGTCTTTTTTCACTTTTGATAGGTGGTTTTAATGTAATCTCCATTATGTTGTTAGCATGAACCGTTTTTGCACTGGAATCACAGTGTTCAATGTTTTCTTATAGTGTACATCCATTCCTTTGCTGCATTTGCAAAAGATGGAGCTACACAGAAGACTAACTATGTCATCTCAGTATTTTCAGCAACAGCTTCATTGTTTCTAGGATATCTTGGGGTCTGAGTCTGTTCAGGGCACCTGCAATTTGGCAGACACTTTGGAGTCTGTGTTTTAGGTCCAGCTTTCTTGATGCAGCATTTAGGTCTAAGTCCATTTAATCTTTCTGCTACTCGTCTCTTGCACCACAGCTAAGTCTGTGGATACTAGTATTTGGGGAAGGGTCTCAGAGAACCTCACTCTGTGTCTGGGATGGATTAGAAGTCCTGTAGCATGTGACTGATGATTTTGTGTGTTTGTTTGTTTTACCTCCAGCACAGTGATGCAGTCCATGACCTGCTTCTGGACTTTATCACCTGGGTTGGCATCCTGCTCTCACTGGTCTGCCTCCTGATCTGCATCTTCACCTTCTGCTTCTTCCATGGGCTGCAGAGCGACCGCAACACAATTCACAAGAACTTGTGCATCAGTCTCTTTGTGGCAGAACTTCTCTTCCTTATTGGCATCAACCGGACTGACCAGCCGGTAAGACGCAAAGTGCTTCCTGCTCCTGTAACAGGATCTCATCTCAGTGTGTATGGAATGCTTGACTGTGCAGTGAGATACGTTCCAGTGCTGCCTTAGTTCTGTGCATGAGTCAATCACACAGTTGGGCCCCTGGTTGTTCAGAGGCTGTATGTGTGTCGTTTGTAATTGTGTACGTGTGTATGTTTAATAAGCATGTTGAAAAAAATGTGTTTATACTACGTACATCTTTATGAGTTTATTTGCCAGATTGTATACATAGCTACCTTTGTATATTTTAATATAATTTATATATGCAGAGATGTGTCTATTTTAAAATAGTTAACACACACTTTCCAAGTGAAAAAAAGTTCTTCCTTTGGAGAAGGGAAGATAAGAACTCCCTCATTTTTATTAAACCTCCCAGGGAGAGTAATCCTGAATGTTCCATTAATTCAGCCTGGTACAAAAACTTTCCCTTCCTCTTGTCAATCTGCACACAGATTGCCTGTGCTGTCTTTGCTGCCCTCCTGCACTTCTTCTTCTTGTCGGCTTTCACCTGGATGTTCCTGGAGGGGGTGCAACTCTACATCATGTTGGTGGAGGTTTTCGAGAGCGAACACTCGCGCAGGAAGTACTTCTATTTGGTTGGCTATGGCATGCCTGCACTGATTGTGGCTGTATCAGCAGCAGTGGACTACCGGAGCTACGGCACAGACAAAGTGTGAGTGGGGCTTGGCAGTGCTTGGACCTGGTCAGGAGGGATGGGTGAGGGGACAACAAAGTAAAGTGAAGAGCCCAGGGACCTGCAGGGTAAAGGTGGCTTGTGCAGGCAGAGCTCAGCTAGGAGGCACTTCTTATCCCTGTGTCTCTAACACAATCTATGATGACAGAGAACAAATTCTCACTATGAAATGATTTGCAGAAGTATTTTAGTGGGGAAGTCACTTGGGGAAAGTTTTATCACAGCACTGTATAATATTGGCAGAGGTGGCTGTCCCAGGTCTCAGTCTGGCCCTGCATTAGCAGGGTCATCTTTCTTCTCTAACCAAAGAGCATTTCTCATTTCAATGATGAAACATTGCACTCTTCTTCCACTTTTTTACGTGTTCTACGAAATAAACAGAACCTGCAAGCAAAATAGGTGGTGACTATGTAGTACATTAGACTCTTTGCAAATTGGAACAGCTACGTCATTTGTCATTATGAATGTTCCTAAATGTTTTCAACATTGCTGAAGCTGGTATCAAAGCACAATTAAGATGATCACGCAACACCGTCTAATGGAAAACAAAGGGAAAATTGAGACTTTGATATTCTTTGCCTGCTTTGTTACAATAGCACTAACAATGTCTTTTTATTGCCTTTGTTTTGGCTTTCCCTTTTCATTTTAACTGAGTTAAGGGCTCAGTCTGAAGGAATACATAGCAATGAGTCAATGGCAGTTTTAAGGCTCTTTTTTAGCATAAGTCTGGTCACGCCATAGCAGCAGTTGATATTCTGTTAAATTCAACTGCATTTTTTTTACCTGAAACCTTATTCTCTTCGCAGTGGCCTACATGGGGCAGAGTGAGCCTCAAACATGTTACAGCTGAAGGGCCATGAGTATGGCTCCCTGGAAAGCCAGCTGAGATGCTCCCACACATCTACCATTGCTGGAGCTGTGACCCCACCAGTCCAGTTCACATCCTGATGTTTTAGTGACTGTCTTCCACACTATTCACCCTGTAGCTTCTGCAGTGTTACCGTTGCAGGGTTTGTAGCACCAGAGTGATCCTTCTTGAATTATCTGTCAGTGTTTTGGGCTACCTACCAAGAAAACCCAGCTTTGCAGCCAGTTTGTGATGAAAGCTTTCACTAACTGCATTCTTCTACAGTGCTCTGTAACTGTTGGGTGTTGAAATTGTCTGTCTTCATTCTGCCATAGTAAAAGGACATCACCAAGCCCAGGGTATCACTTTGAACATGAAACAGCAGTTGGTTTGCATCTGCCCTCATCTTTGCAAAGTCCCTTATGATGCTCTGTAAAGACAACCAGAGTACCAGTGTAGGTTGTTTGAGACAGCAGGATACAGCAAGCTGGGTGTAGAGAGTAGGCACATATTAAGCACCATGGCAGCTTTGTGTTGCTGAAATGTTCCCACTCCTGTTAAATGAACATATGGAACTTCCTGCAAAGCAAAATAAACATATTCCATGGGAAATATTACCTTTTCTCAAAAGGCGTTGGGTCCCCAAATGTTGCCATGACAAGGGAGGCAAAAAGTTTGATTGAAATTCACTGGAGGTGAACAACAAAACTTTGTGCTCAGGAGGGAATATTGTTATGTCTCTGCTAGCAATATGTCTCTCCCTCCCCACAGAAAAAATAGTATTTTTAATGATTAAACATGGGCATATAGTATTTTGGAAATAAGTATTTGCAGAGATCTGCATGGCCTAAAATATTTATTTCGACTCTCTAATTCCAGAGTGCACAATTTTATCTCATTCTCATACTGGAAAGTAAAAAACTTACAATATGTTTTGTATAACTATCATGCTCCATCTGCTTGATGGATGATGATGTGTGTTTTTCTGTATAATGTTATTAGTAGGGTAGAACTGATTAGAATTTGTAGTAAACTATATGCCAGGCATACATAATTTGATTGCAAGAAGTTGCTTGGTTTTGTTGGGTTTTGTGAAACATCCTCTGGAATATATTACTTGCCTTCCTCCATTATTTATTGCATTTGTTTAAGCAGGACTTATGGAGCTGTTAGTGTTATTTGTTTTTTGCCTGGCATTTGGTGCCATCATTCATACGTCTCAAAATGATTTCCTTAGACACCCAATGTAGGTTTTCTTTATTTCCTTTTCCTTTCTAAATCTAACCCTGCTGTTTGCATAGCTAGAAACAGGCAGTTGTTCCTCTCTCTGCTTATTTGCACACCACTTGGTGCTAGTGATTTTCTGAAGCGTCCCATGTCCTAGTATTCATGTTGGTATTTTGGAGTAGCAGCCCAGTAAAGGTTCTCTCCTACGCTTAATTATTCCAAGGACTGGAATTGATTCTTTTTCTTTTACTATTTTTTTTTTAAGAGCAGTTCAAACAACTCATATTAGGAGATTAATTTGCTTTTATAACCAAGCAGAAGTGTAGTGATTCCATTAAAAGATCATCCCATTCAGGCCAGCAGGGACTGTTCATGGAAGCAAGCAGAGCCATGTTTGTCCTTCCTCCCAAATAAATTAGAAATGTTGCTCTGATTATAATTTCTAAAGTGAAGCAGGAAGCTCCACTGGAGACAGTGTGGTCCCCCAACATTGCTGAAATGATTCTGGCAATGCTCACATTAACTTCAAAATGACCATTTCTCTCTGGCCGGGTCTTCAGCTGCTGAGTTTTAAATGGCCATGTCTCAAGTTTTGCTGCAAAAAAGAAGATATTGAGATTGCAGTTTTTAAAAGTTACATAATTTTCCTTGTTCTGTGTGATAACCAAATCCATACATCTCCTTGCTGGATCTGATGTTGAGCATTGTGGTGAGCAAAGCTGTGAAATGCAGAAGGAAAATAGCATTTGCAGTCATTGTTAGTATTTGAAAATAATTTGTTTCTAAAATTCATTAAAAGCTGGATTAAGTAAAAGGCTGTCCAAAATCGACAGCAAGAAGCTATTCCGTATTCTCATACTGTCCTGGGTTTCATATCAATGCCTCTTAAAAGTCTCCAAGGAATGCAGCTATACTTTCAACGGTTCAATATTTTTTCAGAAAATGTACTTGTAGGAACTACTGGAGAGAACCCAGTGGAGGGCCACAAAGATGATTAGGGGGCTGAAACATCACTCTTATGAGGAAAGGCTGAGAGACCTGGGTCTCTTTAGCCTGGAGAAGGGAAAGCTGAGAGAAGATCTTATCAATGCTTATAAATACCTAAAGGACAGTTATCAAGAGGATGGGGCCTGATTATTTTGAATGGTCAATGGGCACAAACTGGAATACAGGGAGTTCCACCTGAACATGGGGAAAAACTAATGTACTTTGAGGATGACGGAGCACTGGAACAGGCTGTTCGGAGAGGTTGTGGTATCTCCTCTGGAGATATTCAAAACCCACCTGAACACGTTCCTGTGCAACCTGCTGTAGGTGGACCTGCTTTAGCAGCAGAGTTGGACTGGATGATCTCCAGAGATCCCTTGCTACCCTGCTATTCTGTGATTCTGTATTTTCATCCACTGATGACCAAATTCATCATGACAGGAATCTCTCTATTGTTTCTCCCCCCACCTTCCCCTTTTGGTATACTATGAGCAGGATATAGAATCATAGAATAACCAGGTTGGAAGAGACCCAGCGGATCATCGAGTCCAACCGTTCCTATCAAACACTAAACCATGCCCCTTAGCACCTCGTCCACCCGTGCCTTAAACACCTCCAGGGAAGGTGACTCAACCACCTCCCTGAGTAGCCCGTTCCAATGCCCAATGACCCTTTCTGTGAAAAATTTTTTCCTAATGTCCAGCCTAAATCTCCCCTGGCGGAGCTTGAGGCCATTTCCTCTTGTCCTGTCCTCTGTCACTTGGGAGAAGAGGCCAGCTCCCTCCACTCCACAACTTCCTTTCTTTTCTTTTACCATATACATGGTAAGCAATCCATCCATCGGAAAGTGAAATGATAGCCAAGTGTACATTGCCTCCAAGTCCATGAGCCTGCCACTGGCATTTTATGCATGTTAATGTTCCTTGGAAAATAGATTCTAACAATACAATCTGTTTTGGGGTGGCTTTTCTTTTATTTTCAGTATTCGTGCTGGCTATTTGGATGAGGAAGCATGAGCAATGTGGATGCTAGACTGCTTTAAGCAGAACTTGTATTGCAGCCTTGAAAGGCATGTCTTGTGCATACATGTCCTATTAACACACCCTGACAAAAACACTGTACAACTATGTGAAACAAACCACTGGGCTCCCATGAACAACATGACAAGTTTAGGGTTCTTCAAATTTTATGGTCCAGTGGCAGCTAATGATTGTTTATTGGTTATATTTAGTGCACACTAGGGATAGTTTAGTATTTGATTTCTCTTTATGCAGAAAACAGAGTAAACTCTTTGTAGTCTTTATTGCTTGGGAAAAGCTTTAGGTGAATGTAGAGACTTGTCACTGTGGAAAAGGAGGAAGAGGAGGGAAGGAGAGGGAAGGAGAGAGGAGGGGAAGGAGCCAATGTCACAGAGCTTGTTACAAGCACTGAGTATGCTGGTGTGACTCATGGAAGAAGCAATGGGATTCTGAGCAGCATTCCCTGCATCCACAGACTTTCAAATAATCTCTTCTGCCTTGTACTGAGTCTTGAATCAGCTCGTTTGCTTAATGGCAGTGGAGTCTAAGCTTGTAATGTGGCAAGTCAGTGTTCATGGTGCAGCTGTGCATGGGGGGTCAGAAGTAACTCAGCACCCCACGATTAACAACTTTGGGAAGTGAGTTGCCTGATTGCTTCCTTGTTTTAAGGAGCTCATTTATGCAGCAAATTGTGCATGTGCTTTTTGGTCTTTTAAGGGAAGAAAAGCTTGTGTGGTACTTGTCTGATTAGCAATTTACAACTTCTCAACACAACTGGCAGGATGCCTGTGTTTTGATGTTTTGTTCTGAATTTGCATTTTTAACGGGGACAGGTTCAACGTTGCATCTCTCCCTGATGACCATAAAAAATCAGCTTTTTAAAGGCCTTCTGTGGGTTAGAGGCAGTCCTGCAGCTTTCCGTTTAGTTGTCCAAGTGTCATACACAGTTTCATTGAAAGGCGATTTTTCTGTTCAAACAAATAAAAAAAGGCATCATGTTCATCAAAGTGCGCACAGAGGCAAAAGAAAGCCTTCTCTAGTTTTCGCAAGCTGTACCTTTGCTTAGATGAAGCTGTCTGTCATTGGAAGGAGACTTTTTTGCTCCATGCCTGTTCCCAACTTATCCTAAGTATAGGACCTGGCTCCTCAGCTGTTTCCCATCAACCACATCCATCTTTTGTAACTGAATTGTGCTCTACCACCAAGGAGACAGATACTTTAGGGGAATAGGGTGGAAAATTTCATCCATTTGGCTGGCTGGAAATGAGACCAGTTGTTTCACGCTTCTTTGCTCAGCCTGGCACAGCCTTTTCCCTCATGCTATATTTCAGCTTTTACCAGTTTTCTCCACGTCCCAGTCTATATGCATTCAAAACCAGCTGCATCCAATGTGACTACATGGCTGGCCATCATGCTTTAAGGAGTAAAGAGAGGGTTTATGTCTTTCCTCTTCTGTGAGCTTTCTAAAAGCTGGCTCACTCTTTGTGCTGAAGGAAAACCAAGTTTCTTGGCAATTAAAATATACTGTGCTCCCTTTTTTCTGTGCGGCAGGGGCTCAGGATGTTTTGAATGTTAAACTGACGAAAGAGTTCTGAATGTTTTAATTTTAAAGAAAAAACCCAACCCTTTCAATTCTCTCCCACACACCAGCAACCTTATTATTGCTAGAAAAAAGCGAGGCTGCATGTTCCTGATTCATAGGTGGCAGCTGAGGCATAAGCACTAGTTATATTTCTTTACTGTGGGCTGGGGTAGATAGAAACTCTCAAATGCCATGTAATGAGTGAGATGCTGCTATGCAGATGTCTTTTTTCAGGGATGGGTAGAAGACTTTTTACAGGGATCTCATTATCTTTGAAACCTCTATTCCTTTGTCAAATCTACTTGCAATTGGGCAACATTTCAGATGTTGTTATGGGTGATACACAGATGTCATGATCACATAAACCCTTTCCTATAGGAAATCAGATTCAAATAGTTCCTAGTCACTCATGTTGTTCTATTACCAGCTGCATCTAAATCACCTTGAACTTCAGCACTTGCAGAGAAAACAAGATTTCTGTGTAATCTCTCTGAAAGCCTCTGCTTGCCTCTCCCATTAAGATTTTGATGCTGCCACATGAAGATTTTGGATGAACAGCTGCAAAGGCAGTACAGGAGTGCCATTCACAGAAGTGACAGTATTTTAATTTGTGACAAATAGTGGTATGACCATATATATCTTGATACATCCTCAACACTGATGAGACCTGAAATTTATATGGTCAGGAAGGGAAGCGAGGAGCTTTATCTACATCTTTGAATTTATTCATATCTTGGCTTCTCCCAGTCATAGAGATTTAGGGCTTGTTTTACTCTCTCAGCAGGTGACTCCTGCTGATCTCTTCCATGGGGCAGCTGACGCAGACCCTTCTGCCTGTTGCAAAGTCCATTGGAAGGGAAAAAGCATTCAGTACGTGCACTGGAGCTGTCATTTGTGAGCACTACTATCTCTTCCACCCTGATAAATTCATATATACAGTTCCTGTCACTTGCCTAATTATGAAATTCCATTGGATGTTTACTATAAGACTGGTCTTACACTTTCTTAGTCCTTTATGTATAAACGGAGCTATAATTTGCAGTGTTGCAAACACGACAAGGTATTATTAATTTAAACATCGTATGAAACTGTCTTGGAATTTATATTCATCTGTCTTGTAACCAGTCACTTCCATTTTATTTTCCTGTCACCTGGAATGAAGTAGGAATGGAAATGTAGTTTCCCAGGGGCCTTAAAAAATGTGGGGAGTATTAAATGTGGTTGAAATTAAGCGATTAATAATTTAGTTTTAGGCCATGAATCAACTTCATGTGATAGCACAGACCATATGCAACCCGCAAAACATTAGTGGAAACAAAACACTCCGGAGGTTCAGGGAAATAAAATGCTCTAAATGGGAAGTTGCTGAACCTAATTAAACCTCAGCCTTCTGCTACCCAAACCGTTTTTCCTGTTTGCACTGAATTTGCTCTGATCTGCTTGCCAGAGAAATGTCATCTCATTTGACAGTTGACAGACAACTTGCATTGCATCAGAGCCAGAGAGGGAAGAGAAGCATAAAGCAAAGAAGAAATTCCATGGATGCTTACTGGACCCCTACCTTAAAAAAAAAAACCACAGTTTTAAGGTTTTTTTTCCAACAGATGCAGATAGCCTTATCAACTAGGCCTTGTGCCATTTTCTCTCTGCTTCCTCCAGAGGTAATTATCTTACTACATCAGTAGTGCTGTCAGAAAATGGGCACATAATTCAGCATTTAAATGAACAAGCAATGTAATATTTCCTGTCTCCCACCGGCGTGTCTTGCAGCTCACATTCTTCTCTGTCACTCGCTCACTCTTGATGTATGTTCTGGGTGCAGTCCTTGAATGCCTTCTCTCCCCTGTGTTTCATTACAGATGTTGGCTCCGACTTGACACCTACTTCATTTGGAGCTTTATAGGACCAGCGACCTTGATAATTATGGTAAGAACTCCTAATTAACTACTCTATCTCTCAGGTCAGGAAATAAAACTTTTGCTGTCCTTTTATTTTTTATCTTTAATTTACAGAGATTAATTTGAGAAAGGCATGTTCTTTTTTGACCCCATCTGGCACAAACAATTAGACTCTTATTGCAAGAGGCTCTTGGCATTGCAAAATACTTCATCAAAATGCACTGGGGAACTTCAGAGTGGGCATTTGCAGAGTTTGTTTTCTACTGTTGGACGTACAGAAGTGCCAAACTCTATTTTGAAGCCACTCTCTACCCCCTGATTTTTGAACTTCAGAGAGAAGTTTTGCATTTATCAAGTGAAAAAAGGAAATCTGGGATGGGGAAATGAAATAAAGTCTATACTGGAAGAGAGGATTGGTGTGTGTTTTTCCTCCCCAGAAGATGTTCAAGCTCATCTTACTTCATTGTTAGCACATTGCCAGCATATCAGCTAATACAGCAACAAGGTAGAAACCCCAACTTCAGAGGCAGCTGGAGTTTTCTTATACATTAATGGCTACAACATGACTTAAATAAACCATCCTTTGCTTTGAATTGAATACAGCTTGGGTAACACAGCAAACCAGGTGCTTCATCAAAGCTTCAGTGCAGATATTATTCCTGCTCCTGCTTCTCCTGCAACTCAAGGCTTTTTCAGCACCCTTCCACATCAAGGAGGGAGCCATATTACCAGCTGCAACTGTTGTTTTTTTCCCCACCTTAATCAATTTATTCATGAAAAGATATATTGCCATTATGTTTCAAACACTGGCCTGGGCTTTTGAAGGAACTACTTTCCAGGAATTGGCCGCCTTGTTAACGATGAGGTGTTGAAACACCATTGCATCTTTTACAGGACAAATCAAACTCTCTTTCCTTTTTATTTTGCAACTTTGCATTTTTCTAAGCATCTTCGGCAGTCATGATTTCCCTACCCATCTACCCCATTACACTGTATTTAAAAGATATATTTACAGGAAAAGGTGCTTTTTTTTTGCTTTGTTACAGCAGGGCCATCTAAGCAAGATGCTTGGAATGATTTTTCACAGCTGTACACCTCTGTACACAGAAGAGGCATTACAGTAAATATTTTTAATTTTCCATGATGTCGTTTAAAGCACTACAGTTGATGTTGGAATCAGCCCTGTATCAGTAACATACACAACACCATGGCTTTGGTACCACTGTGACATTACCAGTCCTGCAGTCTACAGGCCAGCTCGCCGTGTAAATTGCTGGGCAAGTTTCTGTGATTCAGTTGCTATAAAACTGTAGTGAGAGCTAGTTTCCTACAGCAACTCATCTGTTACAGAGAAGCAGCTGACTTTCTCCCCATCATGTTGTGCCGTTACACGTAACCCTTTTTTTTCTCCTTCCCCCCCATTGCAGCTTAATGTCATCTTCCTTGGGATTGCTCTCTATAAAATGTTTCATCATACTGCCATATTGAAACCTGAATCTGGATGTCTTGACAATATCAAGTAAGTGCTTGGGTCTTTTTCTTTCTCTCTGCCTGTTTCTTTTTTTTTTTGCTGTTTATGTTTGCATTTCTCTCTGAGGAGTGTACAGGGAAACCAACTCTGCTGGTAACAGTGATAACCAGGGCCAATACACTGGATTATGGCACTGCAGAGTGGTTTCTAATATGTACATCAAATGGCTGATGATGAAGCACTGTCTTCATTAGAATTGGCCTGTTAGTGGTGGGATTTTCCATTTGATTTTGCATGAAGGAAGCATTTGCTGTCCTTGAAGCAGGTAACCTCCTAGTCCCTCTGCATAAAAGGAAATCATGCCTGATAATTACCAGCTAATTATTTCAGTCTTTACAGGGAAAGTGTTGAAATTGTTGATCATTACTATTTCTCTGTGCTCTAAGGGTGGCAGTCTTACTTCTTCCCTGTTTGTTTTGGCTCCTGGCAGATTTAGTGACACAAATTCTCCCCAGAATCTGATTAGCTTTGGCAAAGTTAATGTTGATTTATCTGGGGGTGCCCACATCAGCGGACATGCTTGCCAGCCAAGCATGTTTTGCCCTTGGATTCTATGAATGTCTGAGCATCTTATTGTCTAGCAAGCTGTTTCGTTATACTGATAGAATATTAGTCTCCATCAGAGCCTGCTTATTCAAGTACCTTTGGCTTTAATTACTTGCTTCAAAAATACAAATGGGATTTCAGGTGCAGCACATCATAAGAAGGCGAGCCTGCTAACTAATAAAACCATATAATGAACCTCAGGAGGAAGAAATTCTTGGGAATTTACGCTTTATGGCCCACGCAGGAAAGGAGAGCATTGTGCAACACAGTTGGAAGTTGTTGCACACGACTTCTCTTCTGTGGTGGGAGCAGGAGAAGAGGCATGAGGAGAGCTTGTTAGGAGATGACTGAAATGCACAATTGCAAGGCAGTTCTCAGCAAGGTTATTGTTCTTACTACTTCGCAGAAGTTTGATTTAAACAACATCAATCCCCCCTTAAAACTTTACCAGCAGGCAAGGCTCACAATGCCACTGGTCTGCCACTTCCTGGCATGGTCCTTTGTGTGAAGTTTTAGTTTCTTAGGTGCACCTTCTTAGGATGAAAGGGGACCTGAGCCTATAAAAATTCAGGAGACTCCAGTAAGCTCAGGAACCCTCAGGGCTCTCATTCACTATGTCTGTCCCTGCCCAGGTTGCAGGCAGCTGCTCTACAGTGTGCTTCTGTTTCTCCCGCCATCATTCAGGTATAAGATAGAATCATTTAAGTTGGAAAAGACCTTTAAGATCATCAAGTATATCCATAAACTGAAAACTGCCAAATTCATCTCTAAACCATGTCCCTAAGTGCCACATCTCTACATCTTCTAAGTACCCCCAGAGATGGTTACTTGACTGCTTCCCTGGGCAGCCTGTTCCAAATCTTGGCAATCCTTTCAGTGAAGACATGTTTCCTAATATTTAGTCTAATCCACCACTGATGCAACTGGAGGCCATTTTCTCTTGTCCTGTTGCTTGTTACTTGGGAGAAGAGATCAGCATCTGCCTCGCAACAATCTCCTTTCAAGTAGCTGTAGAGAGTGATAAGGTTATCCCTCAGCCTCCTTTTCTCCAGACTAAACAACCCCAGCTCCCTCAGCTGCTCCTCATAAGACTTGTCTCCAGACCCTTCACCAGCTTTGTTGCCCTTCTTTGCACGTGCTCCAGGCAGCTCGCCAGCCACTCTTTCCCAAGCCTGTAGCATGGCATGGGGTTGTTGTTGTGACTCAAGTGCATGACTCAAAATTTGGCCTTTGTTAAGCCTCATACAATTGACTTCAGCCCATCAATCAATCCTGTCCAGATCCCTCTGCAGAGCATTCTTACCCACAAGCACATCAATTTTCCTGACCAATTTGGTGCCATCTGCAGACTTACTGAGGGTGCAGTTGATGCCCTCATCCAGATAATTGAAAAAGATATTAAAGAGAATCGGCCCCAGCATTGACCCCTGGGGAACACCACAACTCTTTGGGCCTGCCTATCCAGCCAGTTTTTTACCCAGTGAAGGGTACACCCATCCAAGCCATGAGCAGCCATTTTTTCCAGGGGAATGCTGTGGGAAACTATGTTAAAGGCTTTACTAAAGTCTAGATAGACAACATATACAGGCTTTTCCCTCATCCACTAAGCTGGTCACTTTGTCATAGAAAGAGATCAGTTTATTCAGGCAGGACCTGCCTTTCATAAACCCGTGCTGAGTATGCCTGATCACCTGATTATCCTGCAAGCGCTGCACAGGATCATAGAATTGTTAGGTTGGAAAAGACTTTAGAGATCGTTGACTACAACTGTACCTGTCTAGTACTAAATCATTTCCCCAAATACGTCATCTACTCGCCTTCTAAACACCTCCAGGGATGGTGACTTAATCACCTCCCTGGGCAGGCTGTTCCAGTGCTTGATAACCCTTTCTATGAAGAAATTTTTCCTGATGTCCAATCTAAACTTCCCCTGATGCAGCCTAATGCAATTCCCTCTTGTCCTATCACCTATCTCTTGGGAGAAGAGACCAACACCCACCTCTCTGCAACCTCCTTTTAGGTAGCTGTAGAGAGCAAGAAGGTCGCCCCTCAGCCTCCTCTTCTCCAGGCTAAACAACCCCAGTTCCCTCAGCTGCTCCTCATAACACTTGTTCTCCAGCCCCTTCGCCAGTTTCGTCACTCTTCTCTGGACTCGCTCCAGAGCCACAATGTCTTTCTTATAGTGAGGGGCCCGAAACTGAACGCAGTATTCGAGATGTGTCCTCACCAGTGCCGAGTACAGGGCACGATTGGTCCTGCTGGCCACACCATTTCTGATACAAGCCAAGATGCTGTTGGTCTTATTGGCCACCTGGGCCACTGCTGACTCATGTTCAGCCAGCCATCAACCAGCACCCTAGGTCTTTCTCCGCCAGGAAGCTTTCCAACCACTCTTCCCTAAGCACGTAGCACTGCACATGGTTGTTGTGTCTCAAGTGCAGGACTCTGCACTTGGCCTTGTTAAATCTCATCCCATTGGCCTCAGTCCATCAATCCAGCCTGTTCAGATCCCTCTGTAAAGTCTTCCTACCCTCCAACAGATCCACACTTCCTCACAGTTTAGTGTCATCCGCGAACTTGCTGAGGGTGCACTCAATCTCCTCATCCAGCTTGTTGATAAAGATATCGAACTAGACTGGGCCCAGCACTGAGCCCTGGGGAACACCACTTGTGACAGGCCTCCAGCTGGATTTAACTCCATTTACCAACACTCTTTGGCCATCAAGCCAGGTTTTAACCCAAGAGAGGGTACCACCTGTCCAGGCCAGTAGTAGCCAGTTTCTGAGATAGGATACTGCATGATAACCTTCAAGATGATCTGCTCTATAAACTTCCCCAGCACCAATGTCAGGCTGATAGACCTGTAGTTCCCTGGCTCCTCCTTCTGGCCCTTCTTGTAGATAGGCATAACATTTGCTAATTTCCTGAAGTGGGACCTCCCCGGTTAGCCAGGACTGCTGATAAATTATTAGAAGTGGCTTGTGGAGCACTTCTGCCAGTTCCTTCAGTACTCTTGGGTGGACCTTGACGGGCTCCATAGACTTGTGCATGTCTAGGTGGAGAAGCAGGTTGCTAACCGTTTCCTGTTGGATTATGGGGGCTCCTTTGGCTCCCCTTCCCTGTTTTCTAGCTCAGGGTACTGAGTATCTGGAGAACAATTGATCTTGCTATTAAAACTGAGGCAAAGAAGGCATTAAGATGAAATTGGAGGAGCTGTTCCTCCTGGGTGTCCAGGACTGAGCCCCCTGTGATGGTCTTTCATTCAGTCTTAGATGAGGCATTAAAGGAATGGTATATTTAATAACACTTATTAATATGACTACTCATCATGCATTATATTGCCTGCTGAGAGCACAGTCTTTCTAAGGTTACCCACACAAAATCTGTCTAAAGAGCTTTGTAATATGACATTTAAATTATAAATTGGGGAGGGGAAAAAAACAAAGCCCCTATAATTATAGCAGCCTATTGAATAATCTTGCTTGTCCTAATCTCTAGTGTCTTTGTTTAAAATGCCATTAACTTATAAAACCAGTTATGTCAATTATAATGTCATTGTAAAATATTTTATGGGTTCTTTGGCATATGAGTGTCTATTCCTAATTTGACTTGCTTTGAAAACACAAGCAATTAAAATGCTTTTAAGTATGTTGCTAATATGCTTCCAAATGTATCATTTCATTACTAGTGATTTTTTTATGCTTGAAAAAATAAGAGAAACAAAACATGAAATCAGAAAGACCACAAGCTCACCTCAGGAAGTTTATCAAAACAAGAATTTCAGAAGAAACTTCATTGCAATTTCTGAATACCTAAGCAAGACAAAGTTAAGACTCTAAATCCAAGGCTTGTGTTGTCTCAGTATCAGATACGCTTGAGTTAGGAGAAGGTGAAGATTTTTAATAAAGAAGGGAATTAATCTTTGAGGGAGTTTTTCTAGGGGCTTGCTGTCTCTGGAAAACTTTTAGGTAAGATCGTAAACACCTTCTATGTAAAATCATAGTAATCATCTAGGTAAGATTGTGGTCTTCTTCCATAGTTTTTCGCTCTGACTCAATTCAAAATGTGGATATGGTGCAGCAGCTGTGGAATAAAAAGCCACATCATTTCACAGGTGACCAGGAATATCCTTTCTGACCTTGCCTCCATGTTTCTATATAGTTGGTGAAAAGAAACCCAGATCTGTCTCTCAAGACATGTACTGCCTTTGCTGGCTCTCAGCGTGATCACAGAACCTTGCATCTTGTCTTATCAGTTTACTTTTAAAAAACAAACCAAACCGAGAGCCTGCATTAGAGGGGCCCCTTGCTGCCATCTATGTGTGACAACTTTACAGCAAATGGAGAGCTGCATGGGAGTTTGTTCTCCCAGTTCATTTCCTAGCATCGATCTGTGTTAGGCCATGGTGGAACTCTTACAACATAAATCCTGAGCCTGTTCGACAACAGCAAAATACTCAATTCCCTATGGAAACGTAAAAATAAAGGCCATAAAATATTTTAATAGTAAGCACTATTAAAAGCACCCCTGCAATCTGGTGCTTGCCTATGTCACTTTAAAGGTTGGAAATACCTTACGAAGTACAGAAAATAGAGCACCAAATAACTCCACTTAAGTTAATGAACTTGATAAGGTATCAGATGTCACCTGGGATACCTTTAATTACTGCACCAACAGAAAAGCTATTCAAAGGGCAGTGCCTGGACCAGATGCTGTGTGACTGGAAGATTTGTAGGCACTTTGCAAAGCTGTAAAAATAAACTTCCCTAACCTTCAGGAACAGTTCCTGTATTATTGTGCCACCGTGGGAGATTCTGACATTCCTACAGTGGAGCACTGGTTACCTGGGGGTTACCCAGCAGGAGACTTGATGAGTAGAGAGCTGACTTTTTTTCACCCATGTTAACTTTTACAGCTTAGCTGAGCACTTCCAAGAGGGAAGTAGGGTAGCCACATATTTGGGTCCATCCACCTGTGCTGAGAGCATCCTCCTTGTATGGCAGGTTAGTACTGAGCCAATTCAGTGGGCTGGGCCTGCAGAGACAGTGAGGCCCTGCTTTTGGGGCATGTAGCCAGGAAAAGATGTGAGCTTGTGTATGTGGGACATGTTGTTTAGAGCAGCAAGCATTTCTAGGCCTGCTGCTGATGCCAGGAGGGTAGACTAGCTTCTGTCTCACAACAGGTAGCATCACCAGAAGTAGCATGTTTTACCTAGGACCTTTTGAAAAAGTTCAGTTTGACTTCTTCCTTCAATACATTTAAACAGAAATTTTAAGGTTTTACCCAGGGTGAGGCTCTCTTCTGCATTTAAAAATCTTTTTAGTATGTAGCAACACAGACAAAGGTGCTGAAGCATCTGTCTCTTGAGTGATACGAATATCTTCTGCTTGTGCCTCCCCAAACGTGGAGCAGGAGAGGATTTTCCTTTCCTGCCTTTTCCATTGTCTGTTTCTGGGTGCTTGAGGTCCACTGTGACCATCGCTTTTTAATTCCTTCATGGCTTGTTGGCAAATATAGGCAAGGAGATATGTGCAGTGAGAAGCGTCATTTAGTCTTTGGTAGCTCTGCCCTCATCACTTGTATGTCGCTTGTGACACTTCTGAGAGTGTAAGTGGGAGGCAAAGTGTGCATGACTTTGCTTGTGAGCACAAATTAATTCAGTGTCAACAAACGTACCTGGCAAAGCATTGTTTCAGAGAATTGATTCCCTCAGCCCTTGCAAGCTTGCAGGGAAGACAAATCTTTCAAGCCAAGGATCAGCTTTTTGGATGGCAAAAGCCTGCTGTGTTGCTTGCATCCTTAGCCTGTGAGGTGGAGACTATTGATTCACTTTTGCTAGCAGATGGCTCCTCACGAGGACATATTATGTGCTGGAATACTTTAGAGCAGTTGTGAAGCTGTTTTACTGAAGGTTGCTGCCATGTGGAGTGACTTCTGGAGTTTAGCAGCGCAAAGTTTCTCCTTCGCGTTTTTCCGTTGTGCTAGTTAGATGTTAGAAGTGTGAAATGTCTCAGACTGTCATAGACAGGAATACACTGAATCTTTTTTATATTCACATTCCTGTTGGAAGCCTTATATGAGAAAGGAAAATACATCTGTATGTGAATAGTCCAGCACTATTCTTCGGCTCTCCATCTCAAATTATTTCTGGATGGTCAGGCATGTACTATGGCTGCTTGTGGTCCTTGCACAGTATGTGTTCATCTGACCCATGCCAGATGGTGCAGCCCAACAAACAATCCACATTTCCAAAAGCTTAATCCCCATTCTTTGTGCAGAACAGAGGGTTTCAGGTAAACCTCCTCCCTAGATGCCTTTGTGTTGTGTTGTGCTTGATCTGCAGCCATTTAAATACTGTTCATTTGAGTCACCGTGGTATTAGTAAAGGGGAAAAAAGAGGGACTACACTGGTGGTAATCCACATGTGCTCTTCATCATATCTACTGAAATCCAAGGTCTTTACTTGCTGTATACTTAACTGGGCACAATGTAGGGCACATTAGTTACTGACATGGAAAACTGGTAGAAAGTTGCATGGGGGGAGCAGTTATTTAGTTAACAAAAGGGAAGTCTTATAAGCAGATTGAAAGGATTCATCAACAGGGCTGAGCAACTGCCACTCCTGAAGTTACACAGGACATCTCCAAACAGCCAGAGGGGAAAGGGTGAAATCTCCTTTCTCCTACGAGAGACCAGAACCATCCTTTCTCTTCCTCACAATCTAGCTTCTGCTTTGAAGTTCTGGTGGGCTCCCTGTTGCTGCCTGGCCGCAGTTGGGTTTGTTACTGCTTCTCCCAGCCAGACCAGACTTCCTGACATTCTTCTGCATTGCAGTATGTAGCAGTGAGATTTTATTTTATTTGCTTTGGAAGGGCAACTCATCAGCCGTAGTTGCCAAGGGCAGTTGTGGACCTGCTAGAAGACAGTCTCTTTTTGTCCCATTTTATTATATTGTTATTTTAGCCAGGGCATAGCTTGGATTGCACCATAGACCACCTGGGTGCTTTTTAGAAAGCACAGCTCATGGGGACCTCTTAAAGAGGAGCATGCTGGCAGTAGTCTTGGGTTTGCTGGAAAAGCTCATCCAGTGCAATAGAAACCCACCCAAAAGTAATCCTCGAAATTTAATTTTATTTCTTTCAGACATAGAGACCCAGAGTCTTAGCTGGGAGCTCCTTTTGTTGCTGAAGAGGCACTATTAAGATAGTTTAATCCTAGCATTAATCACTGTAGCTTTGTTGCGACTTTCTTCCCTCTTGTGGAAACCTGCTCCCATCCCATCTTCTGCAACAACAGAATGAGCAATACACAAAAAACCTGAAAATCCCAGGAATAACAATATATTTATTTCAAACATGAAGGAGAGAATGTTTTTAAGTATTTTGTCTGGATTCGCAACAGCACACACTGGAATTCCATTAATGGGCATGATGCAGAAATGTCCTGCACTGCAGCTTTCAGAAATCAGTCTATAAATGACCAAACAAGCCCCCCTCAGCTCACTGGCTCCCATGGGAGCTTCAAAAGGTCCTGGGATAAAGGCATATGGCGTTGATTTCATGGATAAATAAAACAGATGTCCTCCCAAGTTTCTGACTGGAAACAAAACTCATTCCATACTCCTTTATTTTTTATTTTCTTGCCATGGGAATCTCTAGCTCATAGGCTTACAGAAATAAATCTAAGAATGTGCTACCTAAAAGTGAAAACTAGGAGCCAAATGCAAAGACTCAATGTTGATTATTGCTATATAAAACCTTGCAAAGCCCATTCTGGGCTCTTTTAGGGAGTCCAGCCCAGGCTGGGGGTGGTGAGCGGCAAGGACCATCAGGCACAAAACTGAGAAGCACCTTTTGAAAATACGCCTCCTTTGCAAACTGTTGCCATATCCCACTCTCCCCATATGTTGTATGGGTGTTAAGTGACTATCTGCTCATTTTCTTGCTTCAACATATGTATTTTATTTAAGGAGACATGACTAATCTCAGCACCCAGATTAGCTTGTTGTTGCAGTCCTGCAGGTCATAAAAATATATCATAAAAATATCCTCAGAGTTAGGTAGAAAATTGAAAAAGAAAGATTCCAAAAATCATCTGCAGAAATGTTGAAATTAAATCCTTGATTTAACACAGCAGTATTATTCTGGCAGGAACAGAGGTTTTCCAGTCTAGTTTTATTTACTCAGCTGATTGGATTGAAGAAAAAGTAAACATCCTGGGTTTGGTGCAGTGAGAAACGAGTTAGACTTTTGAAAATTCAAGATCTCTTCTTCTTTGGTAGGAAGAACTTATATTATTGATGCAGAGCAGTAATTTGTAGCAGGCATCCTTTAACTAAAGGAAGATTAAATTATGCTTTATTCTAGACATTTCAGAAACAAGTGAAAATAGGGAGACGATAAGGATTATTTAATCTTTCTCTATTGAGATTTAAACTCATCTATTAGTTTCCAGACCTTTTTTGTTTAATCATCCAACCAATAGCCTTGGAAAAGTCCTCTGAGATCATTATGTCCAACTGTCAGCCCAACACTACCACTTCTACTAAATCATATCCCCAGGTGCCATCTGGCCTTGGCCCATCAATCCAGCCTGTCCAGGTCCCACTGCAGAGCCTTCCTGCCCCCAAGCATATCAACACTTCTGCCCAGTTTGGTGTCACCTGCAAACTTACTGAGGGAGCACTCTATCCCCTCATCCAGATCATTGATAAATATATTAAACAGAACCTATCACCTATGCCAGTGCTAAGCCCCGGAAAACACCACTTGTGACCAGCCACCAGCTCTCTTAACCACAGCTCTCTGGACTCGGCTATCCAGCCAATTTTTTGCCTGGTGAAGAGTACATCTGTCCAAACCATGAGCCATGAGCTTCTCCAGGAGATTGCTGTGGAAGACAGTCCCGGTAGATAACATCCACAGCCTTTACCTCAACCACTTGATGGGTCACCTGGTCATAGAAGGAGATCAGATTAGTCAAGCAGGACCTGCCCTTCATGAATTCATGCTGGCTGGACCTGATCCTCTGATTGACCTGCACGTGCTTGGTGGGCACATTGAAGATGAATCACTCTGTAATACTTCTTGGTACCAAGGTCAGGCTGACAGTCCTGTAGTTACCCGGATCCTCTTTCTGGCCCTTCTTATAGATGGATGTCACACTAGCCAGCCTTCAGTTGTTTGGATCCTAATTAACCAGAACTGCTGATAAATGATTGAGAGTGGCTTCGCAAGCTCCTCTGCCAGTTCCCTCAATACTCTTGGATGGATCCCATCTGACCCCATAGACTTGTGTCTAGGTGGTGTAGCAGGTCATTAACTGCTTCCTCCTGGATTATGAAGGGTTTAATTTTGCTCTCCATCTCTGTCTTCCAGCTCTGAATACCCTGCGGATAACTGGTCTGACTATTAAAGACTGAGGCAAAGAATGCATTAAGTACCTCAGCCTTTTCCTTATCCTCAGTAGCAATGTTCTCCTAAATCTCCAATGAAGGATGGAGATTCTCCTTGGCTCTCTTGTTGTTGATGTATTTGTAAAAACATTATTTGTTATCTCTTGCAGCAGATTGAATTCTAACTGGGCTTTTGCCTTTCTAATTTTCTCCCTGTATGACCTAACAAGATCCTTGTACTCTTTTTGAGTTGCCTGCCTGTCCTTTCTTCCAAAAGTGATAGTCTCTTTTTCTTCTTGAGTCCCAGCGAAAGCTCCCTATTCAGCCAGACCAGTTGTCTTCCCCTCTGGTTTGTCTTGTGCTGCATGGGGACAGCCTACTTCTGTGCCTTTAAGACTTCCTTCTTGAAGAATGTCCAGCCTTCATGGACCCCTTTGCCCTTCAGCACTGTTTTCCAAGGAACTCCCAACCAATACCCTGAATAGGCCAAAGTCTGCCCTCCAAAAGACCGTGGTAGTGGTTTTGGTGATCCGCCTCCTTACTTCATCAAGAGTCAAAATCTCTGTAATTTCATGGTTGCTAAGCCCAAGACAGCCTCCAGCCACCACATCTCCCACCAGTCCTTTTCTGTAAACAGCAGGTCAAGTAAGGCACATCCTCCAGTAGGCTCACTTATAAACCTTGTCAGAAAGTTATCTTCCACACACTCCAAGGACCACCTAGACTGTTTCCTCTGCTGTGTTGTGTTTCCAGCAGACATCTGGTAAGTTGAAGTCCCACATGAGAACAAGGGTGATTGCAAGACTTTTGCCAGATGCTTTGCAGAATACTTCATCGACATCTTCAACCTGTTCACATGGCCTATAACAGACTCCAAGTAGACTATCTGACTTGTTGACCCTCATCCTCACCCATAAGCACTCAACCTTATCATCACAATCACTGACTGTACAATTGAAACCTTCCGTAACATACTGAGCCACCCCACCATGTCTCCTTCCCTGACTATCTATTCTGAAGAGCTTAAAGCCATCCGTAGCTGCACTCCAGTCATGAGAGCCATCTCACCATGTTTCTGTGATGGCGACTATGTCCATAGCTATCCTGCTGCACAATGGCTTCCAGTTCCTCCTGTTTGTTGCCCAGCTCCTTCTTTCTGTTGCCCAATTATAAGACACGACAACTTGGAAGTAGTTTGTGATGCCAAAGGGTTTGGGATTTAATATTGCATTGGGTTTACCCAATCGAAAATCTCAGTTCCCATATACCTGTGCTATATGTAACATTTTTGGACACTTCTGACTTCAGGGAACAAGCAGGCTCAGAGCAGTGCCTCCAGGGATGCCTTTTGGGGAGGAATCCTTGGACTCCCACTCCAGGAAAGGCTAACCTGATCCTAGGGAACAAAGCTGCCTCTGAGCCAGTGTTTGAGTCTGGATAAACTCGGATGATAGATGAAGTGCGTATTTTAGCAGTGCTTGAGATATGCCAGTAACATGTTCTTTGTCACCAGAAAACTTGACAGGAGTGTTTTGCAGGGGTGACCAAATGGTCTGAGTGCTTCTGAAAACAAGGAATAGCTTTATCTCTCTCTTGGAAAACCTCCTCCAGTTCACAGCTTAGATGTCAGTACTGAGCATTAGAATCTGCTTGCTGCTTTCATTGTACAGCAGCTCATGCCTTCACCAGCCCAATGATCAGTTTGGCATCTGAATCCTGCATAAGAAAGAACCATGCTTCCTAGTCCCCTGGGCATCTCAGTGCTGCTCCTATACAGCCTTTATCTGCATCTCTGCATGAGTAAATTTTGAACAGGCAGCTTAAGGCTAACCCAGAAAATCATTGGAGCTGGCATAAAATCAAGTATTTACAAGATTCCTACCTAGAATAGATATGGCACATTTCTGTCTTGCCAGAGTGAAGAGTTTGGGAGTGCTTTGGAGGCAGAAGTCCTGACGGTGCTAAAAAAACTTCTGTCTGGGTGCTTTTTCTCCCAGTCATGTTGATGGCAGCATCCAATTTTGTTTGTTACAATCTGCTGCTGTTTGAATTTTTCCAGAATGGTTTGGTTAATATCTGACTGTTTTGGCGTTGAGTTTTGCTTGTTTATCTGTGGGTTTTGTGATGACTGCGTTAAAGCTGAATGGTGATTGTAAAGTACTAATCTTCCCACTAACTAGTGTCAGCATTTCCAAATTTACAAAAAATTAAAAAATTAGTCAGTGGTTATTGATTTGAGAGAGTGTCCTGGAAGACACTAAATGCCTAAAGTCCTTCTGTGGACCCATAAATCATTGTTATTGTTCTAAAAAGCCATACATTTTAAGTATTTTGTCAGCAAGCCCTGCTGTTGCTATGTGGATAATACAAATGTGCCTGAAGACTTTCTTGAATCCCTGTGGTATGGAAACAATCAGATACGTGGTTACCCATCAGTGTGGTTTGAATAATCATGCCATGCCTTTGCAAAGTTAGGAGGAAGGAAATAAACAGGGTAAGACATTCTGAGAGTAATTAATTACTTACATAAAATGAGATGAGCTTAACAGAATTGCTTGTTCCAATTGCAATAATTAAGAACAAATCTCAGAAAGCAGGCCATGACTTTCCCAGATGAGTTGAGAGAGAAAGGGATGATGCTTTGCCTTTAGCAGAAAAATCAGGCATACGTTGCCCCAAATCCTGGGCTTGGGCACCATGTAGGGCTGAGGAAGGTTTGGTCTCATTTTTCTGGATAAAATTTTCAGAGCTACTGGTAGAAGTCAGAAGTGGTTTTCAATCCATATAAAATTTTCCTTATGCCAGGAGATAGGACCCAAACCTCTACAGATCTCCAAGGTGTGTAAAGCCAGGGGTTTCTTCTGCAGATGAAGCCATGGCAGGCCCACTGACCCCTGAGATTGTTACAGAGATCTTCAGGAGACCAGCCTCCTCCTGTCAAAGACCGTGTAGGAGCCAGAAGATCAGACTTGGAAATGATGGCTTGGAAGGCTGTGTAATGAATGCCAGCAGCCTAAGGTGATTAGGAAGACATTTGGATTCATGCCATCAAGGTGGTAACTTTGTCACAAAACATGAAGGCAAAGTCCTTTAAGCACTTTTTTATTGCTTGCAATTGATTTTTCTCACCATGAAGACGCTCTTTCACTAATTAGCGAAGAACCTGTTTGCCTTATGAGGAAAGTACTGGGCCTTCTAACTCCTTCCTTTAGATTTTCTACAGTTCCATAAATCAATCTTTTCTAATCCTTGATTTTTTTTTTAAAGAAAAGGAAAAGAAAACAAACATCCCTGCTGCCTCATATTGGCAGGCAGTGGGGGCACACAATAGCATGCTTTATTTGTGTCTCTCCTGCTTGCCTGCAGGAAACATCTGTGTCTCTGCTTTATTTGTGCCATATTAAAATGAATTCCACAGGTCTTTCTGAAAGTTTTCATGGGAGCACATCATCCATCTATTTTTATTTGGGTTTCATCACCCATAAGAACTACTAAAGGTCCTGTGTACTCATATTGGCATTTTTGTTTGCTAGCCAAACTGTATTATTTTGGGACCCAAGCATTGGGTCCATGTGCTTACTGAGCTTTCTCTTGCTATCAAAAAGAGAGGAAAATACTTTTATCTATCAAAACAATGATAAATTTGAGTTAGGTAAAGTTAAACCATAAAGGGTTGGCTCAACCAATAACATCTGAAGTTGATTAGATATGCAGGGTTTTATTAAAGGCCCAGTTTACTCTAAATGTGCCTCAAAAATTACACCTTAATAAATAAAAAAAAAAGAAGGTAAGTATTTTCAAAATGTAAAAAGACCAGACATTATTCGAGCTGAATTGCTGGTTTTTGATAACAAGCTTTCTCTGTTCAGCAACATTTTAGGACCAATCTGTGTGTGAAGGTAAATTCTCGTCTTACTGTTCCTGTTGCTAAAAAATGAAGGCTTTACCAATTCAGGATATTGCTAATCTACATAAATGGAAGTGGTTTGCATCATGTAATACAAATTGCAGATTATCTGTGCCTCTGTATTGGGTTGTTAGTGTATATTCTGGCAATTCAGTCACCTTGTGTCAAAAAGGTACATCTGGGAGTTTTAAAAGGATAGGCAGCATGAAATGGACTTCTGAGTTTAGGATGCATTGATTATGAAATTCCTTAAGCATCTAAATATAGATATAAGTGGCTAATTTTAGCAACTTTAAAAAAAGTATTGGACTGGAAACATCACAGGAATCTAGAAGGTAATATGAAGAATCCTTTCTCATCATTGAAGGAGAAAGTACTCTGGAAAATTGAAAGACTTAAATAAGATTTTGAGAGAGTTTTATGTGATATGTAATTAACCTTAAAAAGTTTTTGCCCCAAGGTATAGTCAAGGCTTTTTTAGGATTAGAAAATTAATTAGGTATTTATATGGATTGTTAGACCATCCACTATCCATCATCTGGGCTCCAAGAAACATAACTGAAGTGAGATTTCTCAAATTAATGGAGTAATGCAAGCACTAAAGATTGGCTTTTTAATTTCAGGTATTTGAAAGTGAAACCCACACCTAAGCCATTATTCAGATTTCCTCTGCAGTCAGTAGAGAGAGATATTTCTTCAGGGAGTGATGAAGCCTCACTTACTTTAAATACCTGTCCTTGTAGGGGTTAAATTGTTTTTCTGGAGTACCAGTCTCCTGCTAACTGTGGAGAGTCACATGGTTTAAAATCAATGAGCTGTATGGCTTACTGCTAGGAGCTGGAAGAATTTATCCAAATCTGGAGAAAGCACTTTAGGTCTAGCGTCTCAAGTTGTGCTAGGGTAGGTTTTCCAAAGTTTTCTGCTTCAATTATTATTTGCTTGTGCTGCTTGTGAATATAATCTCAGTTTTCCAGTTTGTAGCGTCATTTTCCTGTGAGCTAAGGCTCTTACTAGGCTCTTCTCTTGCCTTGATGTTTTTCATGTATTGCAGATAATGAGGTAGTATTACTGCAGCACTGATAGGTTTCATAGCCAGTATCAGAGGAAAAAAACAGTATTCTGGAGTAATTTTTGTCAGACACAAATTGTTGCTAACTTGAGAGTTAGGCTTCTTACAACACTTGAGTTGGTAAAATGAAAAGGAATGATCAGTATTGTACGAGGGATATAAGAGACTAGGCCCTATTTGTTGAGATTTGAAGGGTTTTGGAGTCAGGGGTCTTTGAAAAATCTCACATCTTTAGGCACCTTCTTGCTTTGGGCAGTGGGTCCTAGGCACATCCTGGATGGAAACAGGGTACAAACTACTCAAGTCTTTTTGAAAGTTTTCTCTTGACCTGCTTTGAAGTGTTAGCCTCAAGTAAAACACAATCCAAGTTTACCGTTTTCGCTTTTTGTCTCTACAAAGATAAAACAGAGCCTTCTGCTGCCTTTAAGAAAGGCTATTACAGATCACTGAAAAAAAAAAGTGCAGATCTGGATATCATCAACAAATAAAAGAAATCTGTAATTGTCTCTTTTTATAAGCTATCACCAGTGAAATTTCAACAATAAAATTTTTACCATAAAACCTGAGTGCTTGTGAACACAGTAATAGAAATTCATTCTCTGCTCCTGCCCATATTGGTGGGCTGGCAGCTCCAGACTGTCTCACATCTTCATTTAATTTGTGTTGCAGGGGAGCTGCAGGTCCTGCAGTTCTAGATTTGCCATGAGCAGAATGGGAACCTGCCCTGATGATCTTGAAGGCTGAGTGAATGAGAGGGCAAAGAGAAGCAGAGGGATTTGACCAACATCATGCTACACAGCTGGGATGGGCTGGAGATCCCATTGGTGCTGCTAAGGGGGGAACCTCTTAATACCAATGGCTTTTCTGTGTTGCTGATACCTCCTGAGATGTATTGCAGGTGCAGAAGTCACAGTGTCTCAGCCCACATTTTGCTAAGCCAAAGAAGCTAAGCTTCCCTTGCTGTGTCTTGGATAACAGGAACTCAGTTCCCTGTATCAAGGCACTTCATCTTCACTTGCTTCCTTCTTCCCTCCTGATCCTGTTACGCTTTGTGCTTTTCCCATGCATTGTTAGATACCACTTCTGAGCACCCTAGAGTAGCTCAGATGTCCTTGTGTGGCTGGCAGGTGTGGCACAAGATCTAAGGTGAGCAGCTGTCAGAGTGGCAGCTGATGACCAGGGTGGGATTCCCGCAGTGATGGCAGACAGGGAAGCTGAAGGGGATGGTTGGATGCTGGAGTGAAGCTGCCGAGAGGTGCCAATGGCTTGGGGGCATGGGGATGAAGGCAGGATAGGCTACAGCCTGTGGCTGCTGTAGTCCCTTGAGCTGAGATAGCGCTACCTACCTATCAGTGACGTGGGGACAGCTACCTTGTCCTGCCGTTGTGTGTTCTTTACTCATGTCTCGCTGCTCAGAGTGGGGTTAGGACAAATGTTATGAGTGTGGCTAGATCCAGCCCATTTAATGACTGTTCTCTCCCTTTCCCAATGACCCCATGTGACCATGGCAGGGCAAAGCTGGGACTGGCAGCATCACTACCTCTTCTGTCTCAGCCAAGGACCGGGTGGGGAGGCAATGGGAATGTTTTGCACAGTATACTGTTTGAAACAGTCCAACTTCCATTGACTCTTTGTGGCTTCAGGCACATGTGAATGGTGCAGAAGTTGTCCTTGTGGCTTTAGCCATTGTGAGGAGAAAACACGAAGCCTCATCTTGGACATACTTAGTATATGTCTTAGTCACAAGATGATGAAAATCATTCAGCTTTAATATAGTTTCTTTCTAGGCTGGGCTGAAGAGGATCCCCTCCAAGCAGAGCAGTTTGTATAGCAGAGGGTATAGCTTGACAGGTTGCCAGTGTTGACTGAAGGTCTCAGCAGGGTGGACTGGCCTCAGCGACCTTGGCAGGGGTAACAAGATGAACATATGGAGCCAGCCTCCATCTCTGGCACACATGGTAGCTGCTGCAAGGGATCGTGCGTTCAACATCTCCATGCCAGCGGGGACGTGAGGCCTGGGATTTGGCCTGCCCTCCCCACCTGTTGCACATCACCTGCCATGAAGGCAGAGTTAGGCATAAAGCCTGTCCTAGACAATTATGGAGACTCCCCTAGGAAAATGGGCATGACTAATCTTGTGTCCCTACAGTGGCAGAAGCTCATTTTGAGTAGTCCATCTTGGCTTATTCTTCACTGTAGCAGGCTGCTTTGCACTCTTGCTTGGCAGCATCATTTCTGTGTCCTTCCTCATGAAACAGGAGTAAAAAGGTCAATGCTCTCTGTCATCCAGGGCTTTCGAAGATCCTAATGCCATGATCTCAAAAAGAAGATAACACTGCACTCCTACTCATAAGTTGGCAACTTGGGAGTTACACTTACGAAAAAGTAAACAGCAATAAAGAGATTTCTGTTGTATTACAGCACTACAGATAGAGAGTGCTGGAGACATAGTGAAGCTTTGCCACTGGACAACTTGCAAACTTTCTGTGGTAGCTATGCTAGAGTATCAAAACTCGTCTTCTCCAGAGCTATCTGTGATTTTTAAAAGAGATTTTGAAGTCGACAGTTGGGTGATCGGAGCCAGGAGGGTGTAGCCACAGCTCATAACTAATGATGCTAGCTTCTCTGCGTGAAACCTACATTCTTGGTCTTCTTTCAGTTCCCTGGGGCAGTGATCCAGACTGGGTGGTATGTACCAGGTGCAGCTAATGCCAGCCTGCATCTTGTTTTTGTAATGGCTGGTGGGAGAATTGAGGGGGACTAGCAATGAGCTATATTCTCCATGTCGTTATATTTCTAATGTTGGTGTTCTTGTCTTTATGTCTATGCATTCTTTAGCTATGAGGATAACAGACCCTTCATCAAGTAAGAATGACCTGAATGGCTGATAAATTTCATTTATCAGTGTGGTCTCATGAGCCAGCTGTCAGATCAGTATTGAAAAATCATTGAAGCTTCTGTCATTCACATTTGAGGCAGAAGAGCAAACTGCAGGAAAATGATCAAACATACAGTTAATGTGCAGAGTTAATGTGCTGCATATATATTGCCAACCAATTGTCACTGTATTGGCTTTGTATTCTTTGATTGGATATTACTTGAATTCCAGATGTATGTTCCCAAGTTAATCCTGTATAGTACAGACTTGTTAAACCAACAGAAATCCTCTGGCCCACTGTTCTCTACCACTGAGAGTGCTTTATGACAATATAAATATAGAAATAAATTTTCAGAAAAGTGTATGGGTGGTAATCCCTGTGATTCCCATTCTAGTTAATGGGAGCAATGCAAGAAAGTCTGTTTGGTTCATTGGAGACTATCTCCTTACTCATTGGAGTACTTAATTTCTCTAATTGTAAATTTCCGTTACACCAGGACATGGGTGGTTTTTTTTCTTTATTGCTATAAATTGCACTATGGAAAAGAAAAACTGTGAAAAAGCAAGAGCAAGTCTGTACAAAGAGCAAAACAAAAATTAGAAGCCACACCAAAAAAATCTGCAGAAAGCAAAAAATGCCTAGAAATTGCATGCCTTAGGGCATCTGTGCTTTTCCTCCTGCGACCAAAAGTAACACACAGTAGCACAAAACAGAAGCAAATCAATTTTGCAGCAGACTTTCAGTTTGTTCTTCTTGTGAAGAGTCCTTTGTGTTCATTCTTGCAGCATCATTCCCATGACCTCTTTCATCGCTTGGTTCTTTTTTTTTAATACGGATACGGGATGGAGCTATTCAAAGTAATCTCCATGCCCTCTTTATCTCCAGGTCTTGTGTTTTGGAGCACTATGCTGTAACATGTGCTGCTTGCACTGTTGAGGGTCTGCTAACTCACAAATTCCTTTCTGTCACTGAAGGTTGCATATTTCCACTAAATAACTGTTTTGCTCCTGCACACCTTTTCAGCCAAAGGGTCTTTAATCAAGTTCAAGAACTGACTGTGATTTAAAGCACAATAGTTTTCTGATATTCTGCGAACAATTTTTAAAAGACTCTGTAAATACAGGAAGCTTTTAATTGTGGAGGAGCAGAGAAAGGGGAGAAAAAGAAAGAAGCGTTTTCCACTTCATTTATTGTTCTTTTTCTAAGGAAAAAATATTTGTATTTTTTAAATTGGCATGCAATTAAGATAATGTGCTCTCACTGATGGTGGAGTCTTGGGGAGAAAAATACACCAAGCAGCTAAAGCTGTAAACTTAATCTAGGGGCTACCATTCTGAAGCATTTTGAGAGTGCATTTTCAGTTTGCATCGTGCTAAATATTTATTAGGAGGATTGACTGGAAATGCTTCAGAGGAGCTGTTCTGGTCTGCTAGATACATAATAGTGATTTTTAAAGAACTACTTTAATAACTGGTTACCTTAGGGAGCTCTTCTGATTGTGTGGTTAAATAATACATTTTATAAACTTCAGTGAAAGGCAATGCTGTAGTTTTGTTCTGCTACCTAAAGAAAAAAAAACAAAACAACCAACCGAAAACATGAATACAACAATAGAACATTGGTGTGCTTCTCTTTGTGACGAGCCCTGCTAGAAGGAAAAGGATTCAAGGCAATAGCTGCCACGGAGTCTCCATAGTGGAGATTGCATGCCTGACCTCTGCAGGACTTATTTTTTACCTAAGCTGCTGCTACTTTGTCTTTTTCCCCTTTTCCCCATGCTGTGATTAACAGGTGGAAGATCACATATGCCCAAACCCTGGATAATTTTCTACAAGGCTGAAGTGGCTTAGAAGCTTAGACAGATCCTTGTCCTTGCAAGCCCTTGTGCAGTACCCTAAACAGCTTTGGGGCAGATGAGGTAGCAGAGATGCTGGCTGGCTGCAGCTTGCTCATTTGTGGAACTGAAGGGTTAAATAGTGAGGAATGGTTGCAAAAATGGCTATCATTGCATTCATTTTTGTGATGTTACAACTAATGACACCAAGAGAAGACAGAAGAAAGTGAAGGACTTGAGGGAAAGGGCAAATGAATGCTCACCAATGCTGCTTGCTACACACTTCCTGCTGTGCTTCCCAGGTAGCTGACTCCCTCCCCTGTACAGCAGCAATTCCTTTGAAGTTGTATGTAATTTAACCTCTGGAGGAAGGTTCCGAGGACCCAGTTCCTATCCTGTTCATTGCCCTTCATCTCATCTGGTATTGGAAAAGCAGTCTCTGAGAAGTTCACTTAGCAAGATGACTAAATGTTATTTAGCAGGGTAACGTGGAATACCTCTCTTGCCGTCCCAGCAGAGCTTTCAGCTTTCCTGAAAGTGCACTGAAAAAAATAACATGCAGCAGCCGTCCCATGTTCCCAGCTCCATTTGTCCAAGCAGAAATCCACTAGGAGAAATCAAGCAGAAACTGCAGGCTACCCGTATTTACTTCAACAACATTTGGGGCCAAGCAGTGGCTGCATCCCTACTCCTGCTTCCCTCCCAAAGTGGAACAAGCAATAATCTTAGGTTTGGAGCTGATGTGGAGAAGGACTGCCCCTTCTCTCCTCGAAGCAGAAGTGTGAGAGCAGCTACTGTTTTATCACATGTGGTGTGTGAGCGCCTCTATGTGTGTATATGTTTACCCTCATCACACGGTGGAAAAACTGTGCAGCAGAATTGCAGAGACCCTTCCTGTGAGGAGCCAATCTTGCAAGCAGTGAGGGCTTGTCCACATGCTTGTAGGTATTTATCTGGCTTACAGACTAGCTGAAATGCAGCAATACATATGTCTTGGTGTTAAGTGTAAAGAAGTTAATTCAGCTGGCATGCATGCCTTAGTGAAACCCGTGGACACTAAAAAAGTGACATTTAGAGTTGTTATTTTGGTTGGTTTATTTTCTTTTCCTGCCATCTGCAGAAATAGCATCTACATGCCATTTACATACACACTGCTTTTACATGAAAAAAAGAAAAGGAACATTGTGATTACAAATATGCTTTGGTTATTATAAATTTCTGTGCTCATTAAATTTCCATTTCCATATATTTCCTTAAGCTTGAAGATTTGTAAACTGCATCCAGCTTGAAGATAAAACTCCCTGTGACTCATTTTGATATGCTATTTCCTTTTTTCTGAAACCGTGGGCAAAGTCTTCCTGCTTGTAGATGTGTGCCTTCTTTTGTAGATAAAAAACTAATCCCTTTCTTTTTTTTTTCTTTTCCCCCTAACAGGTCCTGGGTTATAGGTGCAATAGCCCTTCTCTGCCTATTAGGACTGACCTGGGCGTTCGGACTCATGTATATTAATGAAAGCACAGTCATCATGGCGTATCTCTTCACCATATTTAATTCTCTGCAGGGAATGTTTATATTCATTTTCCATTGTGTGCTCCAGAAAAAGGTAAGACAGATGGTTCCTAGCAGCAGAAGAGGTGGTAATGGGGTGTTTTGTTGCCTAACAACCACAGCATATCATCATCTGTGTGCCCTGAATACTCTCCCACAGGTTTATCTCCTGCACCTAATAAAGGTGGTATTTAGACTGGAAGCTGACAAGATGCAGGGGAATGAGGTGATAATGAAGACATGTGGCAGTGGCATTTCAGCAGCCAGGGCACTGGATAAGCATCAGAGGCAAGGAAAAAAGTCAGTTGACAGTTTGCAGGGCTTTAAGGTGGCCAATCTGTAAAAGGGCTTTGCCTATTATCATCCATATTCTTTTTCCCATATGCCCATGGGAGACAGGAGCAACTTCACGAGCATCCAGAGGGTCCTGACATGGCTGAGTATCATTTGCAGTCCCTGCAGGAAATCATCCCTTTCTATAGCAACGTATGTGGGTTGATATACATAACAGGGGCTGCTTCCCCAGTTTATTTTAAGAACTGAGAACCCTGTGCTCTCCAACAGTTCATTAGCCTTTGTAGTGTTTGGTCCTAATGTGGGCTTCTGGAAATCTTCCTCAAAGCAAGCACAGTAAGTGCTCTTGGTGGAACTTGAAGTAAGCCCCACTTAACATTTGCAAGATAAAAGTAGAGTAATTCAGGTAGACTCTGGGGAACAAAAAAATCAAAATAAAAATCCATGTGTCTATGTAGATCAAACTTACAGCATCTTAAAATCAGTAATAATTTTTTAAGAATCATTTTATTCTCCACTGAAATTCAGTTGTACAGAGCTCTCCAATTCTATGCATGTCTGCTGATAATCTTTTATGTACATCTTGATTTCAAAGGGCAGTTTCTTTATCCAATAAAAACATGGGGAAGAATTTAAACATAGATATATCGGGGTCCCGATTTCTCAATGAAACCAGTGGCTTTTGGTGAAGTGACTTACTGGGTAAAGTCAGGGCCATGTCAAGGTCTGTTCTCCATCTGAGAGCCCCGGGCTTGGTGCTGTGTTACCCACATTTTACATTTTCCCGTACAGGGAAGGGAGATCTGACCTATGAAAACATAAGCAGAAATCATTGTAGCAAGTGAGCTCTGTGAGTGACGCCTCTGGAAGGATCTGCAGAGCTCTACAAAAATGTCAGTTTTGAAACCAAAGGAATACTTGTGGGGTTCAGGGTTTTGTCCTAGTAATTTTGTCTCAAATTTGTACATCCTAAAAAGCTTAAAGCTTTAACTAGAAGCAATTACCTGCTGATGATGCCAAAACTTTTAGCAAGAAAGTTTCCAGGCAAGATGATAATAAGAATGTAGGAAGCATCACAATCACTAATTAAACCTGCAGGTGCCTCTTTAATGAGGAGTTTGAATTTCTCCACAATCCTGACTGCTAGAGCCTCCTTGGCTGTCAGGATGCTCGCTTGGCATGGAAGAAGCACTCTGATTTCTATCTCAAGCCAGTCTATATCCTTAAACAATCACTGATGACTGTGGGATCACTCCTGATTTATGGCTGCATAGAGGGAAGGAGAATGCAGCTTGCACCTTGCTGTGGTACAGATGCATGTCTCTGACCCGAGAGCTGAGGGAGGAATCATTTGAGAGGAGAAAAAAAAAAAATTCTTTCCTATCTATCATACATTAGAAAATCAGCAAAACGCTGCAGAGAGGCAAGCAGTGGGTGGCTAATTAAAGCAATTGAATTATTTTCTCTCAGCAAAGGATTGATTAGGCACTTGAGCATATTGGGCACTTGTGGTATTGTGTTTGTCTCAAGCACTTAAGGAAAAGCCTAATGAAAAAGCTGTAATTTGCTATTTAAATAGTTGTTTCACAGAATTTTGAAATGTTCATAGATAGTCCAGCAAAATTTCATGACAAACCGTGGGCTCCAAGGAACCTCAACTGGTGTTTTGGACGTGCAGGGTGGTTTAGGGAGTGTTTTTCATTGTCAATGGGCAATGTGACCTGCTTTTGGCTTTTCACTACGGTCTGCTCATTTTCAGTCTTTTCCCATCTGGTTTCTGGATATTGAAAAAATCACACCTGAAGCTAAGTCAAAGCTTAGATGCTGCCCCTTGCACAATGCATTGTAGTCCCCCTGAGGCAAAGGAGATGGCACAACTATATGCAAAGCAAGGAGTTAGCCCAGTTTGAATGCAATGCCCATTTAAAGCATGACTGGCTTGCATGGTGCTGTGGGAAGGCAGACTCTAAACACTCCCATGCACTGGGAATATAACCTTTAGGACTGCTGGCTCTATAGTTCCCTTGAGTTTCAATTTGACTGCAGGAAATAATTTAAAAAAAAAAATCAATAGTTCTTATATGTTTCTTTTGGAATTTTTTCTTAGTCCTCTGCCAGAACCAATAACTTTTAGTATCTTGATGAGCCAATATGCTCATTTACATCAAATCTATGAGGATATTAATTTTCAGTCATAATTAGTATATCTGTAGTTTCTCCCATGCCCCTTTGATGTGCCTTGGAGGAGACTACAACCGACTGGTGTCAACGAGCAGCTTTGCTGCATAAAAGCAGTCCCTTATGCCATCATAAACAGTGAGCTTACACATAAAGCACATTCAGCTGTAAGGTGTAATAGGCTTCTTCCCTGCATACTGCAACAGCTATCTTTTTAATGAACCACTGAGGAAAAATCAGTGGTGTTGGAAATTGGAAGGTGGTGGGGTTGGAGGAGTAGCTGCCTGTTAACCACTGTTGCTCTTTTCTTGGCTAGGTACGTAAAGAGTATGGCAAATGCCTGCGCACACATTGCTGTAGTGGGAAAAGTACAGAGAGCTCTATTGGCTCAGGAAAAACCTCGGGGTCACGGACACCTGGAAGATATTCCACAGGCTCACAGGTAACCTGCGCTTCTTGTCCACTCCTCAATGCTTTGCATCACCACACCAATACCCTTCACAAGTATGCTCTGAGGGAAGCTCTTCTCAGCACCAAAGGAGCAGCCTTAAGAACTCTCCTCAGTGCACCCACGGAGATTTACCACCCTCCTGGCCTGAACTCAACACGTTGGCTTCCCTTGGATGTGATGAAAATTAGTGCCTCTCCAATAACCTTCTGAATAATTGTGATGAGAATAAAAAGTCCAGATTTGCCTTTCAGAGGCAGGTAGATGGTCATCACATGAGCTGTCCTGCCCACTGTTCATGGGAATCAGGAGATGGAAGTATTTTATCAGCTATGCAATATCCCAGTACATTCTTTAATCACCAGCTGAAAATTGTTGTCACTGTTATTGCCATGAACAGGAATGATGCTCTAACAGCCAAGTATTTTTCTTGCTAAAAAAAGAGTCTTGCAATAGCCTTCACAGGGAAAAGGCTTGCTTTCTGGTATTTGGTGGTTTTAGCAATTCCTGCCTCACTCAATTTGTCTTAGTTTATAGACCTCTTAGGAGAATGCATTGGGGTTAGATTTTCTTAAGTTACTGTATTTGTTATGCTTTGGTCACCTGAAAATTCAGGTTTTCTATAGTTTGTGCGCTTCACAATTTTGTACTTGTATGTACAGATGCAGATTTTTGGATGAAATGAAGAAGCTTACTTCTTAATCAATAGAAACCAAAACCAAATTTGTTCAGTATTACTATTGGAAGTAATTATACATGACAGTTTCACTATTAAATTATGAAAGACGTGCAGTGAGTAACACTTTATAACCTCCCAGGAAAACGTAACTTGTAATTTATGTCTTGGAGCAAATTATTAGTTATTTTCAGCAGTTTCCAAGGTGTTATCCAAGAGCTTCATTGTGGCATTTATATAGATCTGGATTTTATGTGGGGCAAGTAACAGTAACAGAATATGGAGGCCATCAATTCCCACAGTAATGAATAATGTCCAAAACTCACTATATCCAGAAATATTTAGGTGGCTGATTTAAAAGCCTTTGGCTTTACATAACTTAGTAGTAGGTGCCTTCCTCCCTGAGAAGAGTAGACTTTAATAGGTCCTCCCTCTTGTCAGTCTCAGCACAAGAAAACAAGCCCTTTTGAGCAAGAACTGAGTTTCCTGACAGCAATACCCTTGTGGTGCTCAAAGTTTGAGGAAGATTATGTTACCTGCAGAAGCCGATCCTTGGAAGAATTGAAGCACCTGAGACCTATTGTAGGCAGGCAAAACTTCACATGGATGATAGAGAGCAAATGGAGTTGCTGAGTTGCTGAAAGCTTCTGACTAATAATTTTTGAATAGGGAATTTCATGAGAAGGAAAACACCTGGGATCCTTTTTGTCTCTGAAAAGCATTTAGGAAACAGAATAATTAATCCACAATGGATTATATCAGAGAAATACAATGGATTAAACACCCAGGTGAAAAATAATTGCTGTAAAAGTGCATGGGTCTCATGTCACATTGCGCTTCCGTTTATTGAGGGTTAATGCATAATTAGGAGATGCTCTTACTCCATAACGAATAGTCTAGGCAGCACTTTTCAGCTGTGGCCACATAAGGATGCCCTGGAAGATCCCACTGTGGGAAGTACTGGATTTTTAGCAGTTAAGAAAAACATGGCCAAACGTGGTAGGAACCAGCCTTCCCATGTCCGAGACCACCTAGCACCACTTTCACACAGCCATGGGACATTTCCATCATATTCTAAGAGGTGAAGGGGGGGGTTTCCCTGGACATGTGGGTTATCCAGTCATCTTCACACAGGGAGTGTGGTTGAACTGCTCACAAGATGCTTATTGGCTGACTTTTTTTTTCTTTTGCAAGGTCTAGTTTGGGAGGAGCGGGACAGTGACATAAAAACCACAAAGGTAGATACTCTGTAGCATCTTTGAGAAACAAAACAGAAGGCCAACGTATTCAGGCACTGTTTCTGCAGCAGCAGAAGCTATAGATGCAATACAGCTGGCAAAACTGTCACAGATTTTTTCAGTAGGGGAACAGAAATTCATTTGCGAGGGATACTTTTTCCCTTCAATATTCCCCGAGATGGACAGTAGCTATAGAAAACTATGCAGGAACACAGAGACACAGATCAAGTCTTCTGTTACACTTCAGGAAAGATAAGACACAAGCTATCTGAGATGGTGTGGGAAGCCTGTGTGCTTCTGTGTGTAAGTTATTTTTACGTTACTTGATTCTATATTGGTAAACCTGTATCTCACTCAGGTCTGAGTTTCTCTTGTATATGATTTCTATTGCTTTTTATTGCTTTTTTACATAAGATGCAAGTGATCCAATTATGTAGTTTTTTGGGACAGGTATTGGTGTTATGAAGTTAAGCAGGTAGGGTCTGGCATGCTCAAGGCGGGTTATAGCAAAACACAAACCACTTGCTTACATCTGGCTAGAAACAAGTCTCATACAGAGCTAGACATGCCAATAGCCATCTTTTGTGAGGCAGAAAGAAACTTATGTGTGGTTGCTAAAAATTCATTACCTGCTGTGGTTCAATCCCTCTTCAGAGCCGGATTCGCAGGATGTGGAATGACACAGTTCGAAAGCAGTCTGAGTCTTCCTTTATTACTGGAGATATAAACAGTTCAGCCTCACTCAACAGAGGTAATTATAAACTATTTTTCATATCTCTAACACTTGTGATGGCTTTAAGGAGTCTGAAATGTGTTGCCCCTTCCCTTCCCTTCCCTTCCCTTCCCTTCCCTTCCCTTCCCTTCCCTTCCCTTCCCTTCCCTTCCCTTCCCTTCCCTTCCCTTCCCTTCCCTTCCCTTCCCTTCCCTTCCCTTCCCTTCCCTTCCCTTCCCTTCCCTTCCCTTCCCTTCCCTTCCCTTCCCTTCCCTTCCCTTCCCTTCCCTTCCCTTCCCTTCCCTTCCCTTCCCTTCCCTTCCCTTCCCTTCCCTTCCCTTCCCTTCCCTTCCCTTCCCTTCCCTTCCCTTCCCTTCCCTTCCCTTCCCTTCCCTTCCCTTCCCTTCCCTTCCCTTCCCTTCCCTTCCCTTCCCTTCCCTTCCCTTCCCTTCCCTTCCCTTCCCTTCCCTTCCCTTCCCTTCCCTTCCCTTCCCTTCCCTTCCCTTCCCTTCCCTTCCCTTCCCTTCCCTTCCCTTCCCTTCCCTTCCCTTCCCTTCCCTTCCCTTCCCTTCCCTTCCCTTCCCCATCGTCCTCACCTCAGACGGCACTAGACCCTATTCTTCCACATAAGAAATGTTACAGTGTTAACTGGAAGGAGGTTTTTTGGTCATTTTTGCCTTTTTTTCCCTTTCTTTATTTTTACACATGCATGTTCAAAAATTTTAATTTCTGGAAGGGCATTAGGAAAAGCAAAGAAGATAAATAAAATTAAGTTGAAAAGAAATCTTCCCTTTCCCTCAGCAAGCTGCTAGTGCCAGAAGCTGCTGAGGTGTCAGGCCTCATTGCTGACAGTGAAAATGGGCCATTACAGCACTGGGCAGCCTGTGTTAAGCATCACAGGAGTCCTGATTGTACTGCATATGTAGCAATACTGTCATCTTTACAGAAGCAAAAATGAAGAGCAGAGTATAGACATGAGAAAAAAACTGTACTTGGAAGAAAATTGTCTATGTTGATGTTAATATACCTAGTTTGAAGAACTGACTGATATGAACTTTATAGACATCTGTGGAGGAAAGGCTATCAGAAATGAATATGCTAAACAAAATGTGGTGCTGGCATAGGAGGAAATCTGAACAGCTCTTTTTACAAAAGGCTTTTTCAAGCAGTTACTGGGAAACAATGGTAAGAGAATACCAGAAAAAGAGTGTCAGAGATTGGTTTCTTTCTCCTTCAGTACAATTACTTTATGGCTTAGACTTGAGCAAATGGATGCCAAATTCTGGTTTATGTATCTGCCCAGTTGATGCTGAAAGGGGGTAGAATTTGGATTACTGGGCTCAGATGTTCTTTTGTGATGGTGAAAATCAAACGTATTTCCAGTGCTGATGGATGAGTTGCAAAGCTCAACTGAGAATCGAGTTGGGATTTTGGTTCTTACTCAGTCTTTATTCACTCAGAATTTCCAGTGGTTTTAGGGTGATTTTTTCCTTAGGATAAGCCTGTAAGATTTGACTGTGCTATTAGCAATATTGACTACTGAATGCTGGGGAACTAGAGGTACACAATTCAGTTCCCTGAATATTATATACAAGGTCCAACACAAAAGACCCAAGACTAACCCTATATCTTGGGAACCAAGAGTGGGAGGGAAGAGACAAAGAGGTGGTTATAGAACATGTTCTAACCTGTCACAGTGAGACAAGCCTCAACTCGATCACTTCACTCAGTATGAGTGTATGTGTATTCATATATAGATGTTTTCTTACCCTTAGTTGGAAAATGTCAGTGTGCACCAGCCCACAATGCTTTGTCTGTGAGGCAGTTTCTAACTAATAACACCATCACTGTGTTTGAGCACCCACCCCATTTGCTGCAGTTGGTTCCCTCTTCTCAAAGATCAAGTCAATGCTCAAAGGAACCCATTTTTTGTTGACAGAAAATGTGAGAGCAAAACTGATGGAGATTCTCAACAGCCTTTCAGAAATGATCTGTGGAATTGCTGTGAATGTTGTCAGTATCATATGCAGCTGTGTGTCACCTCAGAAAGGAACTATTTTGAAGTTGATCATAGTTGATTTTCTTAATTTCTTAAGTAAAAGGAGTTACATGCAGTCACTTTTTTTATTTTTGTTTTGGACCTCATGTATCACCCAAATCAATGCAAAGGGGAAAGCGGTGTAATTAACATGGAGATGTACTTTTCTCCCTCAGCCCACTCTGGTGATTTTTGTGCTTCACTTTACACTGAAGATTCGTTGATAAAGAAGGCTTTAATATGCTGTTACTACAATTGCCTGATTTATTCGCATGTTTTGCCCTTGCATCTCTCTCTGTCTTTTCATCAAAGACTGGAGAGATACAGCCAGGCTTGTCTAGGGCTAATTTAGAGAGGGATTGGTTGCTGCACAAAGGTTACAGGAAGAAAGGCTGTTACCCTCAGCCATCCATCTCTCAGTCTTAACAGCAAACCGAATTGTGTTATGCATGAAATACTTGCTCCTTTATTTAGTGGAGAAGTTGACTTGCTATATAATGCAGCCAAGGCTACAAAGGGAAATGCTTTAGCAAACAGGATCTTCTGGGCTCACCGGCAGTAGAAAGGTATCTCTCCTTTTTCAGTTTAGGCTTTATTTTCCATGCAAAGGAAGAGTATAAGCGTAAATTGGGAAGGCTGTGAAGAAGCTGCAAGTGGACAGTCTTCATCCCAGTGTGGCAAGAGCCTGTTACTACATGTGCCTGTTCTTTAAAGGTCAGTTGGGAAATGAATTGCCAGGACTGGCATCTTCAAAGTGGATTTTATACAACTATTTTGCTTGTGTAACATTGGATAAGATGAATCACCCAAAGGTTCTGAATCTCTCCACTGACTACAGAAGGAGCCTGATAATTGCCTTGGAAGGCAAGTCTTTTAGGTGAGGCATTTAAGTAATTAAATAAATTGTACTGTTATACAGGGGCATCATCCCTGTTTTTCATGCAGGCAGACACAGTATTTGGGGTTTTTTTTTCCCTTTTCTGGTAGACAGAAGTATCTGCAAAATGGAGGTTAAAAAAATTTCTTTGGGACTTAGCACCTCCAAAGCAGCAGGTGGTCATTTCTGCTAGACAATGCACCTGACATCAAGAGTAATCCCAGCTGCATGGGGCCCCAGATATTTCACACTATCCTGTTTATCCCAGCTGAAAAGACATGCTTGTGGTCTTTGCATAGAGCGTAAGTTGTTTCTTTAATGTCTCCAGAGAGAGCTGCAGCCTGAACAGACCAGTGGGGCGATGCAGTTTTCACAGTTCTTATCTTCCTCATACTATTTTAATATATATCAGGTTTTAAAGAAGCTATTTCATTAATGTTTTATTTACAAGTATGCAATAAAAGCTCAGAGGAGTCAAGTGCAAGCCTTGAATTGTACCATTGGCAGCTTTTCCTGCTTGAGGTTAATACATATTGCTTGAGGCTTGCATACTTGTTAAGACATTCCTTTCCAGCCCTCCTAGCCTTGACAACTTTTGCATGAAAGTATCTGTATTATCCCAAATTAAACATTCTTTGTGTGCTAGTATTTTTCCTAGAGCCTTCAAACCGCAGCCCCTTTTCTAAAACAGGGAGCAAATGATCCCTTTTCCCCAGAATCACCCCAGGCTGCAGGTCCTGGCCCAACTCCACTTCTCCATGCACTGGGCCAGTGCTGAGATTTCACGTTTCTGACATGGGAGCAGAAAACAGTGAGACATCCTCCAACTGGGGCACTTTCTCATTTAAGCCTTTTTTCACAGGATTCACAGTCTGCGGCCACTTGATAACATCCTAGCCAAGGCTGCTTTAGCTGTCCATGTTCCTGTATAATGACAAGCATTTCTTTATATCATCCCATACCTTATTTTTCCTCCATGAAGCTCATGGGCACCAGTCTGTATTATGGTGACTGAATTAATACATCCCTCCTTAGACATGTAACTATGTCTTTTTTTTATTTAGCAGAGATCATATTGCTTATGGCTGTTCTCAGGTCCATATCGTCTTTTATCTACTACCCCCACTAAAGTAATTGGCCATAGTGTTAATTTTCTTATTTATAATACCAGGAATTTCAGGCATAACCCCACACTTACCTGACATAATGTGTTTTAGAATGAAAACTATACTCATTCTTGATTCCTAAGATGTATATGACTATTTCAGATATTCTCTGAAGGTAATGTCTAGTTATGGGTTAGGCCAAAATGTTTCAGGTTTTGTCTCCCCTTGCTGCTTGTTATGGCTCAGGATTTGGGGTTTTTATACCACTGAAATCAGGAGGATGGGAGCAGAAACTGGCCATGAATTTCCTTTTCTACCATCAGATGAATAGCATGCCAGTGCACCCCATGGGCATGGACTCTGTTTCAGGATCTGGGGGAATTACTGCTCTTTGCACTCACACTGCAAAACCTTGCCCTATTTTTCCCACCATGAGTCTGGCTGGATATTTCTGCTATCTATTTCACATCCACCCTGTGGTCTACATTTCTTTTCCCAGTGTGGAAAATTTGGAGGGGTTTAAAAGCTGAATCAAGGCAAATACTTCATGAGTAGAAAAAAAGAACTCTCCCTTTGCCTGTAGAATTTCTGGTGTAAGTGATCTTGATACACGCATTTGGATGCAATTCTGAAAAATTGGACCAAAAGGGATGCATGTGGAATGGAGTGTTTGCTAAAACACAGAAGACTGAAAAGTAGAAAGTATGAAGGGAAAGCAACAGACAGAGTTTTCATTTGTATTAGGTTCATGAAGAGAAGGTAGAGCAGAAAACTACTTGTTTGTAACAGCAGATTTTTTTGTTATTTGGGTTAAGTGCAGTTATTAAAAAGAGCTAATGACTGAAAGCCATAAATAGCATTACTGTTATTCTAGTTCAGCTCTACTTAAGCTTTGATAATCTAAATACGGGCATGTGCTGTACTTGTGGGTGGATCCAGACAGGGAAATCGGGATGTTTCTCAGCACAGTGCTGACAACATGAGGAGGGGATTGCAGGGGACCATTGCAAACATGAGCCCTGTTGTGCTCTGATGGTGCAGTGTGGGGTGAGCTTTGGGTACATCCAAGTGGCCATCTCAGGAGCATGAGGGACAGCTCTCTTTACATCTTTGGAGCATTACCGTCAAAAAGCACTTGGATAGCTCAGACAGCCTTGCAAACAAGCACTCATAGCATGAAACAGCAATGAGACTCCTGCCTATTTTTATTCAAGTCTTAGGTGAGAAGTGATATAATAATTACTGTCTTTGGATACGAGACAACTGAGAGAGAAAAATAATCATCATGACCTATGTGGTACTTTGTTACCCTTCAGATTTTCAAGTTGGGAAGGGGTTGTGGTGGGTGTTTCCAGAAGAAAAATGAAAGTTATCTGTTAATGAAAGGAGTTTTCCTTGTTTTGGTGAGGCTTAAGAGCAGTAACAAAAAAGAGTTTGTCACTGGTATGAGGCATTGCTTTGTTATCGGAAAATGCACCGATGGAGCTATGTACTCATGTCCACTCACATTAGCAGGTAAGGGTTACTGTATCTTCATTCATTGCAAACACTTACTGTACCTTAATGGTTTTCCCTCTTTGTAGAAATAAACAAGCTAGGCACAAAGGTGCCAGGTTTCTTTGAAAACAGAAGCTACTGTAGAAGTCCGTTGTGTTGGGTCAATTGCCGCTACTCCCTCTGTAATGCTCTGGGTCTTGGTTTACAAACTAGACAGCACATTTAACAATTTATTCCAATAACAGTCCTGCTATGCAATCAGGAGTATGTGCATCTCTTGTCATTTGGCTATGTGCCCTCACCCCGAAAGCACTGCACATCATCCCCACCATTCTCATCCATGGAGATCTCCTGGAGTGATCTCTTGGTGGTCTACATTGCTGCAGAAGAAGCATCAGGGAGCTATAAGAACAGAGCTGTTTCACGAGGGAGAAGAGCTGGGAGCTGAGTCAAGCAGAAGCCATGCCCTCACTGATGGGGGAGGGTCCCACAGAGGCTTAAGCCAGCAGGCAGAGCTGGATGCTGGTAGCAGTGTCCATCCACAGTCCTGGTCAAGGTGAGGGGATGAACCAGGTCCAGGGTGCAGCCCAGAACAGCAGATGATATTGGTGGAGATAGGACTGGAAACCAAGCTACAACCTAGGTCCAAAGTGCAGCCAGGAGATAGACACAAAGCAAGGTCAGGGTGCCCACATCTGAGCAGGGGGAGTGTGTCCCTGGTGGGTCTCATTGGGCCACTGAGGTCTGTTCGGGGTCACCAGGTCCTGAACAGCTGGTGCCGTCTTGGAGCCCAAGGACCTCTGGCAACTCTTACTACAGGATGGTGAGCCTTAAATATGAATTCATCCTTGTGGTCCTGAGGGTCATTCATGAGAAAGCATGCCCTTGCCAGCAAACACCATCAGTCATCACAAAGCCCTGAGATCCTTACCATTGGAACACCAGATATAATTCCTGGCTAGGAAATCCATATTCAATCCCTGTTTGTTCCCATGCAAATGGTCTGAAATGGGTAATGGAAATGAGGGTATAGTTTTCCCTGCCTCTTGCTTTTTCTTCCCAAGTGCTCAAGGGTCATTGCATGTCTCAGCTTCTAAGTAGCACTCCAGAATAAATACTTGATTTCCCTTTGCTTTATTATTTCTCCCCTGCGTTTTTATATCAACCACAAAGACTTAATCTGAAACATACAAAGGAAAAAGGGAAATTGCTGCTACTGTTTTCAGAGATAATCAGTTTAATGTCAAATTCATGTGCATTTCTTCATAATGAACAGAACAAATTGAGCTCAAATTCAAACAGTGGGAATGTGAGTCAGAGGGGAAAATTAAAATGAAGAACATTAATATTCTGATTTCTAACCCAACCAAGACTTGATTGTTTCCTAAATGAAATCTCCCGTCAAATTCCTCCCACCCACCCAAGAATATAATTAAGCTGTGATTTCCACACTGAAATCATATCTGTGCTGTTAACTCAGCAGGGACAACTATGTGTGTTGCAAGCAGGGTGGGTGAAGTTTTAAATTATCTTCTGGTAGTTATATTATCCTGCATTTTTAGGAAGCAGTTATTTAGAAAACACAATAAAAGGTGACATTGTTCCTTTGGTAGGAGATTGTCACTCCAGAAGACAGGAGTTGCAGGTTAGCACCGGGGCACTGCAGTGAGTCAGGTTTAGATTGTTCTTCCCAAATCTTCCCTTTCTGCTCAGAGACAGGGAGTACCAGATATGTCTCAGTGTTGTGAGATGAAAATGCTATGATTTAGCTGTCTGCAAGGCTGGTGGGTGCCACAGTCTGGGCATAATCTGGCAATACAGCAGTGAAAACAGGGTAGAGTTTGGTGTGATTAAAAGGAGAGACAAGGAGGCAAAAAGAGGAAAAAAGGGAAGAGCAAAAAAGAAAAAGGAAAATCAAGTCAAGATTCCCACAGGGATCTCAAACCCTATCCCCAGTACACTTCAAAGAGCTATTGCTGCTTGCCATAGCCCTTTCATGACACTGACCTTTTGCTGCTGATGCCGAGATAAAGCAAAGAGCGGGTGGAAGCTTGGACCATGGAAGTACTACTGTTGTCATGCATCAGTCTTTCTCAAGATGCTTATTCACTCCTTGATAGATTGATGTGACCAGCGTGACAGTCAGATTTCTGCTGAATTTATGTTGCCTATAAAACAAATAGCAATCAGCCAAGCTCTGGGAGAGGAGGAAACACCTCTACTCATTTTGACAGGATATTCAGAGGATGCCATCAACTGATATGTCACAGTCTGTCTAAACACTTCTTACCTGCTCTAAGTAAAAACTATGGCTTTTCTTGTGGCTTAAAGATATTAAAAATATTTTTTTCTCTGTTTTCTTTCCATTTGTTTTCTCTTTACATTTGGCATCAAACAGTGCCCCAGTTTCTCCTGTGAAGTCAGTCAGTTTTCACGTCATGCCTTTCAGAGAGATGGTTTTATGGTATGAGAATTTTTTCATTTTAAATGAGCATATTGTGGCTGTGCAATCACACAAGTTGGCAGGCAGAGTTAGTGATGACCACTGCAATTTTTAAACATGTTTTCAAGTTTGCCAGATCATGTTTTTTTCTTTTATTCTTGTTCCTGGGATGTCCAAGGTGTTTGCAGCTGCTTTCCTTGTTACTGAATGCCTCTGCAGATATGAAGAGGGAACTCACCAAAATATTCCTGAATATAAAAATAGTTGCATTCCTTTTTTTTCTTCCTGACCACTAAACAATTCAAAACCAATTTAACTGAAGAAAAGTGTTTGTCTGCTGCAGCCACTTGACTCTTGTAAGTACCATCACTTCACAACTGAGAATGTGGTGTGGAGCAAAAGGTGAATCTGTTTAAATCTGAGCTCCCCCTGGAGATGCTTTAAATGCTTTGTGCCATTTTCAGTGGCATTCAGGGTTTTCTGGAGGTAAATGCAGAGGACTTCTTGAAGTTGAGCCTTGGGTGGCCCTGGTAGGGGCAGCAGCCTCTGTGACCATTCAGAGACCATCATCTGCCAGTGCGCAAATCTCATTTCTTGCTCATCATTAGTTTAAGTCTAAGACACTGCAGTTTTCCCCAGAACCTGTCCTTTTTGCAGAGTGTTGAGAGGTGTTGGTGCTTAATGCTGTCCTTGCTCACCATTGCAGAGTCAGCAGGGGCAAGGTGCTGCATGAACCTGAGGGATTCAATGATCCATGCCCTTGAGTGTCTCTGTTCCCACTGGCTAGCAAAGCCTTCAGTCTTGGGAAATGTAATCTGTTTTTCAAGGGATTCACAGTTCTGGAGCCTGGAGGCCTCTGGATTAGCCACAAACAGCAACAGCAATGCCACTCTCCTCCCACCTCTGAAGTACAATTAGAAGTTCAGCTTTTATTCCCTTCTGGTCCAGGCTACAGCTTAAGAAGGGTTTAGTGGGTTTTGGACGTAAATAAATAACTGTCTTCTGGCTGTGTGGTAGAAATCAAAGGGCAAGAAGGAAGATGAAAGTCTCTGGCAGCATCTCTCTGCTAATCTAGAGCAAGCTTGTGGGCTTTTTTTCTAGTAGATTCTCCAGCCACAGTTCCTTGAGCACTGTGGCTCCTCTTCACTGAGGAGATTGGTGTTCAAGAGTTCTTGTTGCCCTAGCACCATCGATGCTTGTAGCAGTGCTCACAACATCAAGGACAGCCTGCAAAAGAAATAGTATGGTGAATTTATATCACAACTTGGAAATTTCCATTTTACTCAAATAGGAGAATGTTTCTTTACCTCCCCATACCACCATCATGGGTGTTTTCCTGATGAAGCTCTTTGCCTTCATTCCCCATGCCTTTCTGTGTCCTCTGTTCTCTTTTGTAACTCTGACAGACATCCTTTGCTGGCCCCATGATCCTCCTGCCTGGGATCTATTGCCTAGATGGAGGGCATATTTGGAGGGAGTCCACATGCAGTTGCACCAAACTAATTGGGGGAGATGATTGCTGTTTGCAAGCCATGAATCTCTGCAACCCTGTTACGTGACTGTTGGTTTGGCTAAATGCCATCACCTGGCCTCAAAATGACCCATCCTGACAATCACAAATCAAGTAGAGTGAAATTCCAAGTAGATGATGGCAGAAGAGTGTATTCAGTCTGAAAGGGAAGCCAAGCATCCTTTTGGACTATCAAATTGTTTCTGCTGTTGGTTTTCTTTTTTTTTTTTCCTTTGTCACTTGTCTTTTTTAAAATCAACCATACATTTTATGCCAGGGAAATTACGATTTTCTACATGTAGGATCAAAACTTAGGGAATTTAGCTCCTATTTCTGCCTACGTGCAAAATGAATTCCACTGTCAATTGTCTTCTGGTTTATTTTGCCTCTCTGCTGCCTGGGACTGAGTTAGCTGAGATTTGTTGCAGTGATTTCGGTGAGTGACATGACATTCTTCCTTTGGGAGATATGAACTGGCTTTGATTTTAGGATTGACAGCCACATAATTGGAAGTTCAGTCATTAGGTGGATCAGATTTAAAGAGGAAAAGTAAGGGCAAGGCAGCTTCTGATATCAGAGCAGGCTTTAGGGAGTATTAGATCCAGCAGTGTATTGCTGCAGAGCAGTCTTAATATGATGACTGTGAAGGAGGAAGGAAGAAAGCATGTCTGCTTACATAGATTCTTATCAGTATGGTCCAATTTGCACGATAGGTAGGGCTCTTACACATTTTTGGTGAGAGTTCAGGTCTGGTAAGGAAAAAAAACATAAGCAGGGACAATTTGGAATAACGCATGTTCGTATAGTCAAGGTGCAATGAGGGACCTTGGAAAGGGTAGTAGTAGTAAAAAGAAAGGTCCCATCGTGGGACAATGTTTCTGCTCCAGACAGTTAAGAAGGCATCAGTGAATGGGCAAATATTTGTAAATTGATGTAGAGTAGCAGTGTGTTTTGGTCATGGCCTGCAAATTATAATCCAGCAGAAGTTTGTCATCTGAAATCATTGTAGAAGAAAGGAAGGAAAAATAAGGCAAAGAAATACTTCCCCTCCTCTGTGTCTGCAAAACAGCACAGGATGTTTCATTTGGCAGGAGATGGCCCAGAGCTTAACAACCTTATGTGCTGAAACTCCATTTCACTGCAGTCAGTATTAATAGCTTCTCAATGAATAGATTAGATGCTGCAAGTGACAACAAACCTATTTGTGAGAAATTTAATAGGGAGGTTTATTGATGTTTATTAACTGAATCCTCTTGGCTATTACAAGAACACAGCTTGATAAATCTAAACGTCAGAGCATTTCTTGGAGAGAACCAGGAAAAATGCTTAAAATACCTGTTTCCCTCCAGCAAATACATGTGTTTTCACTTTTCATATTTGCATTCATAAGTGGAATAAATTGCAAGTGAACATGTGGAAAAGTAGGATTCTTTAAATACTTGAAAACTCTGCTTGTAACACAGAAAAGGACACTACCGAATGCTAGTAAGGAAAGTCACAGAGACGACTAGAGGTTCGGCTCCTACAAACCTACTTTGAATGCATTTTCTTTTCCCAGGAATAAAGAGGAGTAAGTAGGTTAATGCTAAGTGATGTACAGAACCAGCAAGAATTTGCAAACTGAAATCAGTGCACAGAGGCTATTTCAGTAACATTCAAGTTAAGGATCATTCAAGTTAAGAAGCATTCAAGTTAAGGAGATGAATTCTTTACTACAGTTAGGGTAAGCCAGCATATGTTGTGGGGCTTTTTTAATGGGCACTTTTTGGAGACAATTCACCTCCAACCGTATCGTTTGTGTCTGTGCTAAACTGTGGTCCCTGATAGCTCAGGCACAGCTGTACCTTCCAGGAATTCTTTCTGTCTCTCTGCAGGGTGGTCTGAAGTCAAGTATATTTCTTTGCCTCAGTCTTTAATAGTAAGAAAAGTTGTTCCCTCTGTGTACAAACCCAGGAGTTAGAGGAGCGGAACAAAGCTCCCATGATCCAATAGGAGGTTGCTTGCCCAACGAGACACCCACAAGTCTATGGGGCCGGATGGGAACCACCCAAGAGTACTGAAGGAGCTGGCAGATGTGCTTGCTAAACCCCTTTCCATCATCTTCCAGCAGTCCCGGCTGACCAGGGAAGTTCCACTGGACTGGAGGCTGGCTGATGTTGCGCCCATCTACAAGAAGGGTCGCAGGGAAGACCCAGGGAACTACAGGCCTGTCAGTCTGACCTCAGTGCCAGGAAAAGTCATGGAACAGGTGATCTTGAGTGCTATCATGAAGCACATGTAAGAGAACCAGGTGATCAGGCCCAGTCAACACGGGTTCACAAAAGGCAGGTCTTGCCAAACTAGCCTGATTGCCTTCTGTGACAAAGTGAACCACCTACTGGACAAGGGAAAGGCTGGACTTCAGTAAAGCCTTTGACACAGTTTCTCACAGCATTCTGCTTGAGAAACTGTCAGCCTCTGGCCTGGACAGGCGCACACTCTCCTGGGTGGAAAACTGGTTGGATGGCCGGGCCCAGAGAGTGGTGGGAAATGGAGTTAACTCCAGCTGGAGGCCAGTGACAAGTGGGGTTCCCCAGGGCTCAGAGCTGGGTCCAGCCCTGTTCAATGTCTCTATCAATGACCTGGATGAAGGCATTGAGTGCACCCTTAGCAAGTTTGTGGACGACACTAAGGTGGGTGGAAGTGTGGATCTGCTGGAGGGTCGGGAGGCTCTGCAAAGGGATCTGAACAGGCTGGACCGCTGGGCTGAGTCCAGTGGCATGAGGTTTAACAAGGCCAAATGCTGGGGCCTGCACTTGGGGCACAACAACCCTATGCAGTGCTACAGACTAGGAGAAGTCTGGCTGGAGAGCTGCCTGGAGGAGAGGGACCTGGGGGTGTTGGTTGACAGCCGACTGAATATGAGCCAGCAGTGTGCCCAGGTGGCCAAGAAGGCCAATGGCTTCTTGGCTTGTATCAGAAACGGTGTGACCAGCAGGTCCAGGGAGGTTATTCTCCCTCTGTACTCGGCATTGGTGAGACCGCTCCTTGAATACTGTGTTCATTTCTGGGCCCCTCACCACAAGAAGGATGTTGAGGCTCTGGAGCGAGTCCAGAGAAGAGCGACGAAGTTGGTGAGGGGGCTGAAGAACAAATCTTACAAGGAGTGGCTGAGGGAGCTGGGGAAGCCTGGAGAAGAGAAGGCGGAAGGGGGACCTTATTGCTCTCTACAACTGCCTGAAAGGAGGTTGTAGGGAGGAGGGTGCTGGCCTCTTTTCTCAAGTGACAGGGGACAGGACAAGAGAGAATGGACTCAAGCTCCGCCAGGGGAGGTTCAGGCTGTACATCAGAAAAAAATTGTTTACGGAAGGGGTCATTGGGCACTGGAACAGGCTGCCCAGGGTGGTGGTTGAGTCACCATTCCTGGAGGTGTTTAAGGCATGGATGGATGAGGTACTGAGGGGCATTGTTTAGTGGTTGATAGGAATGGTTGGACTCAATGATCCTGTGGGTCTTTTCCAGCCTAGTGATTTGTGCTTCTGTGATATATATTTCTCGCAGCTCAGAAGGCCAACAGCTTCCTGGGCTGCATCAAAAGAAGCGTGGCCAGCAGGTTGAGGGAAGTGATTCTGCCCATCTATTGCTCTCTTGTGCGACCTCATCTGTAGTACTGTGTCCAGTTCTGGAATCCTCAGTGTAAGAAGGATATGGAGCTATTGGAATGGGTCCACAGGAGGGCTACAAGGATGATCCGAGGGCTGGAACACCTTCCCTATGAGGACAAGCTGAGAGAATTGGGCTTGTTCAGCCTGGAGAAGAGAAGGTTCTGAGGAGATCTTATAGCGACCTTCCAGTACCTGAAAGGGGCCTATAAGAAAGCTGGAGTGCGGCTATTCATAAATGGTTGTGGTGATAGGATAAGGGGAAATGGGTATAAACTGGAGAAGGGCAGATTTAGACTAGACATTAGGAAGAATTTCTTCACCATGAGAGTGGTGAGACACTGGAACAGGTTGCCCAGGGAAGTTGTGGATGCCCCATCCCAGGAAGTGTTTAAGGCCAGGTAGGATGGTGCCTTGGATAACCTGATGTAGTGGGATGTCCCTGCACATGCCAGGGGGCTTGGAACTAGATGATCTTTAAGGTCCCTTCCAACCCAAACTATGCATCTATGATTCTATGATATGAAGTGAAAGAAGTTGAGGGACTTGATTTGTGATGGTTGTGAACAGCAAGATAAGCTGTTGTGCTTCAGGAGACAAAGTGGGCACGAGTACAGCACCATACCCTAGCCCTGTGGGAAGGGAACTGCGTGATTGGCAAAATGGGAAAAAACCAGAAAGATTAACGCTGACTGAAAGTACAGCAGTACATGTTTTTGTTATTGTTTCTTTCTTCTGAAACAAATGAAAAAAAAGCCCAAGAAAAACTATATGTTTGGGCTGCTGGGTCAGAGGCAATGAAACATTTTGCTACAACTCAAAGATGCTTTTTCCAAGCTATTTATTTTTTTTTCTACTCTAATGAAAAGACAACATCATACAAAGAAAGTCAAAGTCAGCTTTCATACAAACCACTCTCTTGGAACAAAAAGTGAAAACATTTCATTTGAAAAATACTGATTTTTCTATGAACATTTTTGAGGCATTCAGCTGATTCACTATTTTGTGTGATGAAATTTGTTAACTGCTTTGGTCTCCTTTCTCAGCAAAACTGCACTTCTGGCATGTCTGCTGGGCGGTGGGGGAAATCTCTCCATCCCCGGTGAGTTTGCACCCTGCTAAAATGCACGTATCAACGACAGAGCTGATTCTGGCATGTGATTGAAAATACTCAAAGTCAAATGAGATGCACGAGGGCATTCTTACCTATGTGGACACATGATCTCAGCTAAAGCAGTGCTTCTCAAGCTTTTTCAGTGTGATAGAGTGACACTGAATTACATTATTTTTTTGGGAGGCCTGGAAGAGCAGTTGGATTCATTTCTCTTCCTCCTGGGTAGACCATACAGATGATTCAAGTTAACCTAAATGCCTTTGTGTGGCTTTATCATCCGGCTGCCCACAAGAAATTATCTTAGTTTTGTTCTTGAATGCAGTCTAGAATCTGGCAACTCATGCTCGTCATCATCATTTTCATCTTTTGCTTTCAGTGGATAAATCATACCTGTGTTTAACAAGGTTCAGTTTTATATTACAGTCATAACACCAAACTCTTCTAAAACAATTGCTTCTACATTCAGTGTTGTCCTGCATTTAGGATATCAATTTTGGTCTTAAAAAGGGGGAAAAAAGGTACTATTTTATTGCATACTGTCATTAGAATAATACCTACTTTCATAGGCACACAAAGGAGCTAATATAGCCATCTGAATCCTCTATGTGTGGTTACAGTGATGGTAAAAATTGTGGGATCTTAGTTTTCTTTGTCCTTGTAGGCTTTCCTATCAGATTTTCTCAGATTGCAATTCAAAAGCACAAACCTCCAAATCCCCCTGCACCCTGAGTATAGGCCATGCCTTCTTATAGCCTTTAAACCCAGTAAAAAAGGCTGGATCTTCGGTACTTGGATCACAAGGATCCGCAATGCTGTGAGAAAGACAGGAGCATCAATGTGTCACCCAGTTATTACTTGCCTTCTGTAAGAGCATTGTTCCTTTCTCCTTGTGATCACAGTTTGAAAATGCTTCACTTGAGGAAATCCAGCATCAGGAAACCTTGAAGTGAGCACTGGCATTGCCAGAAACCTGAATTTGAATGTCATTTTACGTTTTACAGGCCTGGTAGCTGTGTTTTATGCTGAACTTCAATTTTTGGTTGAATACCAGTGGCAATGAGGAGACTTAAGACTGTAGTTATACCAGTGCAGTTGTAGGGAATATTGTTTTTTGTTGAGATGTGAGTTCTGTCGTTAAATATGTTTGCTGTTAGTGATAATTTCAATGCACTGAACAAAGAGGCACTCAGGTGAACCTGTGGGTGTGAAGCCCCACCTTTTTTTCCAACCCCAGAATCATGCTCCCACACTTGCATAGTGCAATAGGGGTTTGGAAATGGAGTGCATTTGCTTTTGCATTTTTGCATTTTTTGCTTCTGCATTAGGTTATCTTCAGCTGACAGAACTGAAGGTGTTTCAATGCAGCTGAGTTGAAGGCAGTCACTCTAACTAACACAAATGGAGTGGAAGCTGTGTGCTGGGCTCAGGTGCTTCAGGAGAAGACAAAGGAGGGATTCATACAGGGAGTATTGTTGGTAAAATGTAGGGAAGCAGGAATGACACGGGGGTGTGGGATTTGCTGGGAGAAATTGGTGCTGCACCACAAGTGCTGAGAGCCAAGGATCCAGCCATAAGTGAATAAATAAACAATGAACAACTGCTGCTCGCTGAGGCTATTAGGCACATCGCCAACACTGAGCCAGACAGCTGCCAAGGGTCATGTCCCAAGAGCACCCTGCTGGGGAGGAGACTCAAGGCAGTCGATGGACACCCGCGGCCCTGCTCGTTCTGCTTTTCAGGTCCCTGGACATGCATTGACCTTTGCAGTCGCAGCCCCAGCGCCTGGCCTTTGCTGCATACCCGCATGCAGGGCTACAGCATAAGCCTCATTGTTTTCTCTCATGGTATTTTAGGAGAGCATGCCACTTAGATCTTGTGCTTGCTTTATTGAGTTTTTGTTGGCTGTTTATTACCAAGGCCATTTTCATCCAAACAGAGTCATAGTTTGGTTGTTTATCAGCTCCTTGTGCTGTGCTTCTCTGCAGACCTATTCCACTCTTCCTAATAGTCCCATTGGTTGCTATAGCAATGCTAGAGTGTTAAGAAAAAGGCAGGATTGTACTTAAATGTATGGCTGGTGTTACTTTTTCCTTTCTCCTTCCCAGGAAGGAGAAATCAAATAATGGGTATTTGTTTGGTTTATTATTGTTTTATCTAAAGATTTAACTTTCAGCTCTTTGTAGCCTGAATGCAGTTCTCTCTCAGCATCCTTTGAGGCTGGGAATGTCTCAGCTCTCAAGCAGTTAGGGAGAAACAGGAGTCCAAATTAATGAATACAATGTGGATATAATTTTCATTTTAAGATGCCAAAGGTTACATTTACTGTGACCCACAGAGAGCGTGAAGTTTGCTGTGGCCAGCCCACGATGACAGGAACCTGTTGCAGAGTGCTCAGGGCTCAGTTGGGTTGGGTTGGGTTTCTGAAAGTATTGAAAGGTACCAGAGTGTGTTAGCACTGGGTTTGTTTTCAATTTACATCAGGAGAATTACTTAGCAATGCCATCCAAAGTGTCGTTCTGATCAGTAAATAAAAAACACCATTAGCAGTCAAGGGAGTGGAAAGCAGAAAATGCAGTACATTTGCTTTGTAGCTGTGCACAGGAATGGACAACTGTTTTGTTGTCTTTTATACACCCAAAAAAGCAAAAGTGACTTATTCTGTATTTTCAACTTTTTGCCAAGTTTATAGTCAGAATCATGTATCTGCATTAAAAGTTGCCAGAAATTGTCTAGTTTGTAACATCCTGAAAGAGCCAGCTTTGTGAGATTTTTGACTCGCTTCAGAGTCCACCGTCCCAGTGAATGTAGGAGAGTGAAGCATTAAATGCTGACACAGGTCAGTCTTTTCTCCTCTCTTTTCATGAAGTAAGAGCATCCCTCATGCGCAACAGTTCAACGAGCCTGGCAATGGCAGGATCAGCTTGTTCCCACCAGCTAGGGATCACTAGACAAGATCAAATCAGGGACATAGCAAGAGAGATAAATTTCTGGCAGTTGTCACTTAAAGACACCTAAAGCTAAATTGTTCAAAACCACATGGCAGATATATTTTTTTGTGTATCAGATCTCATAAGGACTAGAGATAGAGTTAAATCTCAAATGGGAGGATTATATCAGTTCTGAATTTATGGCTGGCATTAACTCTGGACATTCCCATTACCCATATGAAAGTGAGTCCCTTTTTGAATCTTTTATGGTCTTGCTTGATTAAAAGTGAGATGAGAGTAGAAACAATTTCAATGTGCTTACTACTCACACTGGTATAAAACTAGTCCAAGAAGAGAAGTGGTTCCTACAGTCCTTCACCCCAAAGGTATGTGAGATTGATGGGAAATACATTACCAGAAAGAAAGAATTTACTCTTTAACTGTTAGTCACATTCAGGGTTCCTTGGTTAAGTGTTCATATAACATCTTCTTACAGGAGACAGCTTTGTTTCCTTGTTTTCCTGTTTCCAAACACAGCAGCTCATCTTGCTTTCCATCACCATAGCCAAAAATAGTTGGTGAGAGAGAAGAGGTCATTTTTTATTTCCAGCAGCATGACTTGAGGAGCCTCCCTGGCATGCGTACACTTACAGCACCTCCTTCTACTTTATTCTATGCTCAAAAGACCGACCAAGAGATCCACTAATGTCCCGCACCTGGGGCTAGGAAGGTCTGGGACAGGATGAGGAGGAGGATGGACGGTGGTAGGACAGTGGTCTGCTCTCTCCTCTACCTGTGCAGACACAGAGAAACACTGTGCAGGAATCTGAGCCAGGCCAGCATATGAGCATCACAGAAAACAGCTCTGGAAGATTCAACCTAGTCTTAGGTTTTGCCAGACTTTGATTTTCTTATTTTTTTTTTTTTTAAATAGTAGGTGTGAGTTTTCAGAGAGCTCACAGCTAAGGGGCTTTGTATGAACCAAAGGCCCCTGAGTCTTATATATCCTCAAGAACTCCATCACCCCCCAAAAAAGAAAGAAAAGGAAAGAAAAATCAGGTAGTGGGTTGCAAAGAAGAGATTATACCCAGCACTCCACATGCTTTGTGATAACTGCTTCCACCTTGCCACGGGATCACCTCCACCCCTAAGTGAGGCAAATGGGGTCTTCATGTCCCAGACATTGATGAAGGCATCTCTTCCAGGATTGCTGGGTTTGGGGATTGGCTTTTCCATTAGGTTTGGGAGCTATCAGATATTGGTGACAGCCAGCTAGCCTGAACCCTCTGACAGGCCTGTCCTGGCTAGCTCTAGTTACCCCACCTAAGAGTTGCTTTCTCAGTGGAAAGATTTTGTCCTAGCAGTTACACCCTGGAGGTAAAAATCATGGTGTGTCCTTGAGTATTCCTACTCTAGGTCTCTACTGATGATTGTGTTAATGGCTCTGGGGTACAGTTTTTGAGTCAGTTGTCTCTTTGGATCACAGAGAAGATGCAGAGCAAGGGCTTAATGGGATTTTGGACCTGTGTGTCAACCATAAGATGGAGAGAAGAGTTTACTTCATGGGTTGATGCCTGTGATAGGAATTAAGGTAGGTCTTGGCAGTCACCTGCCAAGCCATACTGATCCTGAAAAGCACAAGTCCAGATGCTGTGACTCCAAGGCATAAATGAAAGTGGGAGGACAACTGCTGCCCGAGTGCTTGGAAACAACAGCAAAGTGGGCAATGGGGAAACAAGCTGTGTGCAGGGCAGAGAGCCTTTAAACATAGGTCCCTGTGACCTCTCTCAATTCTACCAGAAATATCTGATGGAGCTGTGGTGTTTTTGCCTGCAAAGGTGGATTTGGGTAGTTGTGGATGTGCTTGATGTTGGTACCATAGCAGTAGCTGAAGTGAAACTTGCCTTTTTAGACATGAGAAACAGCTGCTCTCTAATAGGTTCCAAGAGCCTTTGGAGAGGCTGCATTCTCATCCTTCTGCTTTTTTTGATTATAGATGTGCTGCAAAGGACTGGTAAAAGATCCTAGCCCATAGTGGGAGTTGAATGTGCTGTTTTCTGTTAGTCATATATTTTTTGTATTCATTTGGCACTTTCTGGAGACTTTTCCCCCTCACATTACGTAGGCTGCCATCTTTCTTTCTTTGTAACAAGCATGTGGGCACATCCTTGCTTACACTCCAAGTGACTGGGGAACCACCATAAATGTAGCTTATCCGCTTTCCGATACATTTTCTTTTGCATTGGTTTGGATTTGTGCATCGTCAGTAACATCTGTTCTGCTTCAGTGGCATACAGTTTTCCAAGTCTAATTAGCTGGCTGCTTGTAATCAGGACTATTTCAACTGTTGTCATTCTGAATGTTCTTTTTCCCTTTTTTTTAATACCACATTTGCCTGATTGACCTTTTTTGTTTTTTTTTTTCTCTGTCTTTCTATTGGGCTGCTCCAGGAGCCATGGCTAACCATCTTATAACCAATGCTCTGCTTCGTCCTCATGGCACTAACAACCCCTATAATACATTGCTCGGGGAATCGGCGGTCTATAACAACCCTTCTGTCAGCATGTACAACGCACAAGGTGTGCTGGAGTTTCTCTCTAATTTTTCTAGTGAGAATTCCATTTTCTGTGGCTTATTTTGGCCCATTTCTTTCTTTTTTTTCCTTCCTTTTTTTTTTCTCCCCTCACACACACTTTGTTTTTTTGGAACTGGGCACAAAAAAAAAAATAGATCTTTCCCTTCCTTTCATTTCAATGCATCTTTCCATTTTCTAGAGGCTTTTTCTCCATGAGCAATCAAATTAACTTTGAGAGACCCTTGTCAATCTTACTCAAAGCATTCATAATGGGGTTGATTTTTTTTTTCTTCAGTCTCCTTGCTTTTGTATTGTTTTGGTCTTGTGTGTGTATTTTGTCAGACTTATCCATTCCTCTCTTTGTTATCAGTGCATTTCCTTATTAAACCATTCATTTCAGAAACAGGAACAGCTCCGAAGGTAAGTGAAGCTAAAATGGCCTTTGCCACCAAACCTGCTCTCATTTGAAATGGTGTAGAAAAATGTAGTCAGCTGTGCACTGGCCTGCACAGGGAAAAAACTCACAACAAAGAAAAACTGCCCTTGATCTCTATGAAAAATGACAACTTGAAGCAAGGAGTGTAGGTCATCTCTGAAGAGCAGAGCTTAGATAGTGTAAGAAGTGTTTTGCCATTTGTATTAATACATTTTGTATGTGTTATTAGAAACTGGAAAAAAAAATAGAAAAGGTGTAGGGAAACTAGAATCTCTTGCTTATCCTCCTTTTAGCAATGGAAATTAAGCAGATAGAGTCAGATGTACCTAATGGAGGTTTCTGCTGTCAGTCTCTTGTCACCTACATGTTTGTTTCTGCTCCAGCTGTGCGTTGGGACCATGTTTGTAAGTTGATGTCCTGATGCTTCAGTGGGGGAGAAGCAGATGCATTTAAACAGGACCTGAGGAAGAGCTAGGGAGGATGGAGCTCTGCCAGCTCCTGTCTGTTGGTGTCTCCGTCCTGCTCTGCGACTTCCATGGGATTTTTTGTTGTTGTTGTTTTGGCTTACTTGCAAGGTGGCTGAGTCATTACAGAGTAACACTGTGTTCAACTGCAAGTATTTCAGCATGCTGTCAGCACTCTGCTCCCAGTGAAAGCATCCCTTTCCGGTAAAGGATCTGTAAGAAAGTGAAAATAATGATGGTTGTAATGGAAGCAGGAAAGCTCCTTCTGTACTATATGGCATTGTTTATGATAGATATTGAACTGTATCACTAGAGTATGTTTATTCAAAGCACAAGGAAGGCACGTGTTTGATCCTTTTGCTGTTCATGAATTTCCTAAACTATGCTAAGATTGTGCAATGAATTTGCTTCCATGAATTATTTTTTTTAAAAGGGCTCCTGTAAACATGAAACAATCTGAATTTTAAGAACTTCAGTGTACCACAAATGTCAAAATGAGCTCTGATGTTCTGTATAGTTCTGCGTGATAACATTGAGGTTTGGGGGACTTTTTAGTCAAGTGGCAACAGGTAATGTTGGGTCAGCATTTGACTTAAGAGAAGTCCTGATGTTCAGGTCTGGGCACTTCAACTGAACCAACTATGTTGGAAATGTGACAAAAAGATTTTATGTGCATTTTAATAATTTTGTGTTCTTCTAATTTTTAAGACTAGTTTCTGATACAGTTACCTGAGCTTACAGCATTTTATTCCACAAAAGTAGTGTAATTGATTTGCAAGTGCTACTCAGTGCAACACAGCCAGATGGATAACAGAGAAACCTACCCAGGCTTCATCTGTGAGAGATAAAGAGGGTGAAACCAATGCTGATCCCATTTAAGCCCCTGGAGCTTTGCCATTGACTTCAGAGGGAGCAGAACCCGACACACTCTTTTCAGGTGGCTGGAAGTTAATTAATGATTGTAGAAATGGTATAGCTATTGCTTTTCAACCTAGTTACCATCCCTGGACAGTTACAAACTGTGAATATTAGGAGATCCTGCAGCAGAAACAAAAGTTAGCAAAACCAACCTGGCCTAATAGCCTCAGCGTCTCTTTGGGATTTAAGGATGCATTACCAGCAGGCATACTAAATTTCATTGTAAAAGTAGACACTGTCACCATCTCTGGATGTGCCTTGGCTGGGATTGACATGCAGTGAAGGCATTGCTAGCTAATGTTATCCAACTAACTCACTCCATATCCTAAGGCAATGATCTTTTTTGCACCTTCTGGTGCACCACTTTTGGTGCTGGCCCTATAAGAAACATGGTGCCTGATCTGGTCCACCTCTTCCTTTCCCACCCCCCAGTTAGATGTTTTGAAATACCATCTCTGCTCTAGCTGAAGCTGGCCCATCTGCAATAGAATCTCACCAAAGGCTGTGAGCCCCAAAAGAGAAACCTTATGAAGAGGTGAGGAATCAGACCCTAAAAGGCCAAAGTCCCATTTCCTGATGGCAAAAGCAGTTCCTTGATAGAACACAGAGCACAGAGAAAAGAAGATATGGTAGGTGAGGGGTCTGGCAACCCACGGCAAGTGCAGAGTGCTCACCACCATTGGCAACTGGTGGCTTGGTTTCTTGGGCAGGAGTTTCTCAAAATGCTGCTTTCATGAGAGCTAATTTTAAGAGAAGGCAGCAATCATGTTAATGAACTCTAGTTAAACCCCAGAAGCTGAAGACCATTGAAAAGTGGGAAGCTGAGAACTATCACTGGCTCTTCATTGTCATCTCTGGCTCTTCTTGTTTTAACCCTTTCTTTTCAATAGCTCCATTTAGCAATGCCAATAACCCAAATACTGTTGCTTTTACATTTTTCTTTCGCAAAGTCAATATAGTTTGCCATGTGTTCAGTTTAAAAAAGACCAGACTTAACCAAAATTTGTAAAATGCCAGCAGCCCTCTGATAAGCACAGTTATATTCTTACAAAACACATTTGTAAAGGATGGACGGCAAAACATTTTTAGGAAGGAAACAGATTTCAGTTTCAACTACCAGGGGTTATTATAACTAACAATACGTTATGCTATTCATTTTAAGACCTGGAAGTGATGTTGACAGTGCCTGTCTTTTCAAGCATGACCGTTAACAGCTTTAGACTTTTCTTAGATTTCTAGGCATTATTTCTTGATTTGTGTTGCACACTGAACGTTTTATAATGGCATTGGAAAACATTTTAAATGTGATAATTTTTTAAATAAAAATGTAGTCTGTTGAATATTGTGCATAAAATATTTTTTTCTGTCTAAATGTCAATATTTTTAACCTGAAATAAACCATGTAACAAATTCATGTATTCTGGGCAGTGGAAATTATTTCTGTTAACTCTCTTTTCTGCATATCATCAATTTGCTTTTTACTCATGTTTCTTCTACTGTCGCTGTAAGCTTACTTGTTGTTTTTTCTTTCCTTTTCTTCATGCTGTCGTTTAGAGCCCTACAGAGAGACAAGTATGGGAGTAAAGCTAAACATTGCATATCAAATGTAATTTTTTTTAGTTCACTTTTATTGCATCACATATAGATGATGTAGTTAATAAAGGAAATTCATCTCACAGTTTTGAAATCAAAAGAATATGAATATACATATGTGTATATATAAGTGTATGTGTGTATATGTATGTCTGTGTATATATATATGTATGCATACATATATATATAGATGAGATTAGATGATGCATTTTCTGTTTATTTCTCAGTTTTGTGATATCCTTCACCCGGCGTAGTTTCTCATATAACTGTGCATATGATTTTTTTTTAAACTTCACATTTTATTTGCGAGGTCATGGCTTTTTTATACAGCGTGTCTCATTGCAAACCCCACTTTGTTCTCACCTGAAATACCTCCATTTTATTTCCACACCAAACCCCAGCTCTATGCATTGGCAACAGAAGCACAGTGCTCAGCACCTCAATGCATACGTTACTAAATGTGATCATAAAACAGATGCTGTTGTACCTGTCACCCATTGCGTGCAGTTCTCCCCCCAAAATGCTCACTTATCATTTCTCCCCAAGCATCATGACTTGGTTGAGAGCTTCCACTGTGAAAATCAACAACTTTGCTCTATGTCTGTGATGGCTTGTTGATTTTTTGGCATAGTTCCCTCATTTGTTGGAAGACCTGTGATACCACAGCACCCTCTCAGCTTCAGAAACCTAAAAGGTGATGAACATATTTGGGGTATTTCACTCAAAAGCAAGAAGAAAGCTTACAGGAGCGCTTTCCAGCCCTTGACATGCAACAATTACTCCATCACAGATATAGACCAAATCCTGTATTTTCAGAGGGTACACGTGCCATGAACCAAGCATGGTATGAGCAACTGTTCATCTGAAATTGTCAGCTAATGGCTCCTCTAATCCACTGCAGCTTGCTGGGATTTGCTTGCCATTTTTTGGCAGCACCCAAAGCCCTTAGCTGAAAGGTCAAATCATTATTTCATGCATCCCCACACTTGCACTCCTTCCAAGGAGGGCAGTAATCCCAAGAAAGAAAGCATGGCAACTTAACTTCCGGGCCTGGAAAAGTCATCACTCCTGCCCATTTGTGCTGCGTTGCTCTCAAAGTGCTTCCCTGTCATCTCCCATAGTGTGTCGGGAAAAAGCTGAGCTCCAGCCTTACGTTGACAGTGTTGAGACATCTATGGGGATGTGATAGGCAGTTAGCTGGGGGGCACCCTGAGACCCCCATTACTCCTCAGAGGTTCCCCTGAGCCCACCGTATCGTGGTGGTGATTGTACTTGAACTGAACCCTCTAACTTTGCAAGTGAAATGAGAGCTATTTTTAGAGGTTTCACAAGACCCAAGAACAGCTGCCTCCAACGTTGCATTCATATTAGAAAGTACCTGCCTGGCCAGTAAATAATTTTGCCGTGCCATTGTGCTGGGAGAGGTAGGCATTCAGACTTGTTCCAGAAAACCCTGGACCAGGAAGCACTTTGTGCCTCCGCCTTGCTAATTCCTGAATCCCACTGTTCAGGACTTATGCCTTTCCCCTTGCAGCCTGCCCAACAAAAGAAGAAAGCAAATTTATTTTTTTCCTCTAGGAAAAAAGGATACACTCAAAGTTTGGGTAATGATTCGTCTGGGCTGCAAATACTTTTCTTTCAGCTTGGGGGAATTACACCCTTCCTCCAAAGTGCCTGGAACAAGGACAATTGGTACAAACTCAGGGGCACCTATTTCTCAGCTCCCCTGGGAATACATTGAGCAAAGTGCAAGAGCCATAGAAGGTGCCAGCCAGGAGAGGTTATTCCTTCCCACTGGCTATTGCCTCATCAAGTCACATACATAACAGTGCATTCCATTTTTTTCAATGGGAAGACCTTAAGCCAGTTAGCTGTAGCTGCACCCTCCTATTTTGGCTGTGATGCACTCCGCGCCGCCAAGCCTCAGCAGCCATGGCAGCCTAGGTAGGGGGTTTGAGTGTGTACATCCTGCATGAGTGTCCTGTTTGTACAAGTCACCCTCTCTTGTGTAATGTTTTTCAGAGGGGCTTCTGAACAATGCCAGGGATACAAGTGTCACGGATACTCTACCACTGAATGGTAATCACGGCAACAACTACATCGCCAGCGGCGAGTACCTCAGCAACTGCGTGCAAATCCTTGATCGTGGCTACAACCACACCGAGAACGCCCTCGAGAAAAAGATCCTGAAGGAACTCACCTCCAACTACATCCCTTCTTACCTGAACAACCACGAGCGCTCCAGTGAGCAGAGCCGCAACCTAATGAACAAACTTGTCAACAGCATGGGCGGGAGGAGTGAGGATGACGCTATCGTGCTGGACGACGCCACCTCCTTCACCCACGAGGAGAGCCTGGGCCTGGAGCTCATCCATGAGGAGTCGGACGCCCCTCTGCTCCCTCCCCGTGTGTACTCGGCAGACAACCACCAGCACCACTATAGCCGGCGGTGCATACCACAAGACAACAGTGAGAGCTTTTTCCCCTTGCTGACCAATGAGCACACAGACGACCTCCAGTCACCCAACAGGGATTCTCTGTACACCAGTATGCCCACACTGGCTGGCATGCCCATGACGGAAAGTGTCACTGCCAGCACCCAAACAGATCCGCCACCTGCCAAAAGCAGCAGCAGTGACACTGACGATGTTTACTACAAAAGCATGCCCAACCTCGGCTCCAGGAACCATGTCCATCAGCTACACTCTTACTACCAGCTAGGTCGAGGCAGCAGTGATGGTTTTATAGTCCCACCAAACAAAGAGGGAACACCCCCGGACGGCAATGCAAAAGGAGTCGCTCACTTGGTCACTAGTCTATAGAAGATTCAGCAAAAATTAATCAAAGAGACAACAAAAAGCTGCACCATAACGCTTGGTTTACTGTTCTGAGTTAATCCAAACAGTGGTAATATTGTGTGTACTTCTAAATCTTCATTCTGTTCAGAAGGAAACTCTTGGACTTTTTTTACTGGAATTTTTAGGCCGGCCCAGAGAGGACAGTAACTGCTGCCCCCACCCTTCTCACCCCATCCTTCTTGCCTCCAGACAGACTTCATTATGTTAATGAAAGAGATAGATAACGGCACACTACGTGGCCTTCTCAAGTTATGCCGTGTTTGATTAAACAATCCCTGATGCTGTGTTGCTCCTAATACTAAGGACCTGATTTAAAAGGGGGGGAAAAAAAGGCAAAGAAAAAAATAAATAAAAGGCCAAAAAATGTGCATTTGAAACTAGTAGATGACGCATCTAAGTGGGAGCGCTGCACAAAAATAAGCTAGCAAAACTCTTACCAGTCCAGATCATGTCATGGGTTTTGGTCGCTCACAACTTGGTTTCACCGCAGCGTCCTTTGTTGCGAGACCAAAAAACCAAACAAATTTAATGAGACAGAAGGGAATCCTAGAATTCTGTGCTAAAGGCATAATTCACATTTTGTTGTATTAATGGATGACAAAAACTAATGGCAGAAAACCAGAAGTGAATAATTTCTATGTAATATACAGATACTAGCATTGCACATATAGTCTGCTTTCTGTTCCTCCAGAACAATCGTCCCTGTTAATGTAGTGGAAAAAAGAACAAAAAAAAAAGAACTTTTTTCTGTTGTGCTGGTCTTGTAAGTTTGTCTACCAGTAGGAGCAAGGTTTTTCATAACTTCTCCTTTTTTTTTTAAAAAAAAAAAAAAAAAGATTTGTTTTGCCTCTTCCACTGTCCCTCCCTTCCATCCCCTCCCTTCCATCCCCTCCCTATCCCGGTAAACAAATCTCACTGGGAAAAAAAAAAAGAACATAATTTTCTAAGGACCATTTTTAGTAACAGCATCACCATTTCTTTTCAGCAAAGGCAGTCTTTATTTCCTCACTGGATAACTTTCTTCATTGGCATATTGCCAGCACACCTTTTGGCAGACTAGAGCAGGGCAAACTTCCTCGTTGACAATGCACAACCAATTGTGACAATAATCCTGCGAAGCATCATTGGCAAGCAGCCCCTTAGCCAGGCCGTAGGGTCACGTCCAGGAGCCAAGAGGGGTTTTTTTATAGCTGGAGTGGGGCTAATTCTGGAGACGGCCATTTCCCTGGCGGAGTGGAGAACCTTCACTGCTCTGTCTGATCCCCGATTTAGGCATTTGTACTGCAGTGGTTAAGAAGAAAATCGACTGATGCGTAGTGAGCTAAAAAGTACTTTGCAGTGATATTAAAAAAAAATCTTCTATTCATTATTTTTCCTAACAGGAAATTTGTTAATTTGGCAGGATTCTTAAGTAACATAGGCTTTCTGGAGGTAAATTAGCAGCACGGAGTATGAATTCTTCTCTTATTTTTCTTTTTTTTTTTTTAATTTATGATCCATTTTGTATGGTCTCAACAGTTGAATGACCTCATTACTAATATTTGTTGTAAAAGTGAAGCTTGTTTGCCAACCAATAAACAACTGATCACAATTTAGAAGATATTGTATGTACGTACTGTACAATTAATCTCTCTTTTGTTGTTGTTGTTCCTCTCTCTGTTACTGTCTTCAGTATAAGTCTCCACTCCTTTATGGCATGGGTGAGCAATGCCAAAGAAAGGAGGCCTAAGCTGAGCAATTTAAGCACAAAGGTTATGCATCTACGGCTGACTGGAAATATCAGGCTAGCAGTACTTTTTTAGGGGCGAGAACAACACTGGTCAACATTTGTTGCAGGTGATTTTAGGTCTGTTTTTTGTCTACTGTATAAACTAGCCAACGACACGCGGATGATTAAGTACAGCATTTCATGTGTCGTACCTTCTAATCATTGTAATTATTTGGGGGGGTTAATTTTTTTTTTTTTTTAATTTTGGTTCTTCTGAGATTAAAAACTGCTGGTAGCATGTCAAAGAGTAAAACAAGTCCCCCGTTAGGCGTTCTTGGTCGTTGTTTGCTGTCTCTTTATTTTCTTGGTCTGGGCATTCACAAAGCACCATTACTATCCTCGGCCACATCACCTCTCCTGTCCCACCACTGCTGGTGGCCATCTGGTGCTTTACCACTCTCCTTCAGCCTCCCTCTTCAAAACTCTTGAGAGCAATTAAGATTCATCAGCAGGTTACAGAAAGCCACTAAACAGACTAGAAAGGTTGACATTGAAAATAAATGCCTCTGGACATACTCAGTGCTGATTTTTTTGGTGCATGATTTTTCACGAAGTCCTCCCATGCCTTGGGCTTTGGGATCTGGTGCTGCTTCTATCCAAGCTGCCCCCATCAAACTCCCTTCAAGCTGAATAAAAGCCAAAAGATTTGTAGCAGACAAATGATGCCTGTGTAAGGCAAGGTATTCCCAGTGCTGGAGGATAAAGCCAGCCGTGGAGTAGCTACAGTCCATACTTGTTGTCCTCGCTACTGGGTACTGCTCAGCAGGGGCTTGTTGGGGGTGTAGAACCAGGGATTGGTGGTATTTGGTGGTATTTGTGGCCTGTAAAAGAGTCTGGTTTGAGATGCCTGAGTACTTCTTGAAACCAAGTGCTCAAGCCAAAACGTCTTGGGAGGGAAACTTCATTTCTGACCAAGCACTGATTGTGTCTGTGCCTCTTGCTGGATCTAGGTTTCAGCAAGGGAGCATTTCCCGCTAGGAGACTGGGAATCACCTGGCTTTATAGCAAAATAGCCTCTGTTCTTGCTCTTGATGCTGCTTCCCTATTTCATTTTATTTTCCATGCCAGCAGCTATGGAGCTGAGCAGCACATGGTAGATCTATGTATGCAGGCAAAGCAATCATTTCAGACCCACGTGGTCGTACCAATCCATGTAGTAGCCCAATGGAGCTGTTGAGGCTTGAAATGCTTGAAGTACCTCTTATTTTGCAGAAAGTAGAATTTTTTTAATGTGTTAGACTGCAAAAATATAATTTTCCAAGGATATGGTGAGATTAAATTCATGCAGAGAGTGAGATACACCACAGCAAATATTTTTACGATAAAATAGGAGGTAGGTGATCAATATGGCATTTATCCCTGAAACTATGCAAGAACAAACCAGTGGCGGATTTGCTGTGGAATGATTGCATTCTACTGAAAAAACTTTGACTTTACTTTGAACAGTCATTCTCCCTTAGAATTTCTGTGTGTTTTGGACTTATCTGTAGATACGTTGATTTTCCCCTCTTCTCCATCTTTTCTCTCTTGAGCTTCTCTCTATCAGCCTACTATGCCTATTAGTGCTTTGATTGCAAAAAAAATGGTTTTTATTTTCAAGCTGTTTATTTCTGTCCCTAGGCTGTTCTGGCACCACAGGATTCACTGTTGGTGCTTCTTATAGCTTTGGAAACAGCTGAATTACAGAACAGAGAGGAAATAGATACTATTAATTATATTAAGCCAAAAATGGTTTAAGACTCTTTAGGGGAGGAAGCAGGATGGGGATTGTTTTTGTCATTTTTTCCCCTTGAAAATAGTTTTGTGTTGTGTCAGATAGCTGATACAGGCATGGTGAGGTTTCTGCTTGTTGATAAGTAGCTCAGTAGATACAATTCTTATGCTACTGGCAGCATGCAAAACTCAAGTCATTGTTAAGTCCTCAGTGCCTAAAATGCTCCTGGGGTAGTGAAATAGGATGAGTTGCTTCAGAACATCTGAAGCGTTTCTTAATGCTGAGCCAAGGCAGAGATTTGAAGTAACTAACAGCTTGATGAAGAGGCAGTAGCGATTATGGTATTAAATTCATACCCATGCTTTGGGCACATAACTTTGCAAGCTGGGTTGAAGAGGATAATCAGCCCTGTACTGAAGGGATCATCTATTTTAAGGCTTTAATAACAAACAAACAAACAAACAAACTAACTAACTAACTAACTAACTAACTAACCAACAAACCCCAAGCCCAGCAGATTTGCCTTATAGGAAGAAGACTAAAACTTTATCATTCAACTGCATTCAACATCCTGATTTCAATGGAAGCTAAACAGAATAGAGGCAAGCAGGCAGTGCTTAGTCTGACAAAAACATCACCCTGATACTTAGACCCCCCTTTCCGATACATGGGACCATCTTTGGGAAGTAGGTGTTGCTGGGCGTGTTTGGAGGAAATCCAGGAATGCAGGCAAGAAGAGGGGGATGGAGAAGTGTGAGGCTCTGTGCCTTGCTTTGTCTCGGAAATCATCTTCGTATGCTTTCAAATTGTGAATCTCTTTTTTTGCCCTCACTCCTTTTAATTTACACAGGACTGGGTTATTTTTCCTGTGTAACCCTGCCGCAGACTGCACTAGTTTACTGTGCAATGAGTGTTTTCTGCTGCTTAAGGACACTTTGGCGCCAACTGGCAATACGTGCCCCTTTTCTGCAAGAGCCATAGAAGACTGTAAAGATTTCCCTGAAACATGTGAAGGAGAAACACAAGGGGAAAGACACGCCAAAAAAGATTGTGTAGGCTGGAGGGTTGCTGGGGATGGGAGCTATTTGTCACAGCTTTAGAAGCACTGTGTATGCAATATTACTTATGGTGCTGCTCCTTTCTGCCTGTTGTTTGCATTTAATTCCTTGAAATATGTGGTTGTTAACTTTTCCTTCCTCATTGCCCCAGCTAATGAGCCGTGAGATGCTTCAGAGGGCGGGAGGAAATGGTGGCAATGGTGGGAGATGCTGATCTCCAAGGGGTCCTTGCTTGTCTCCATGTGTGTCCCTGTTTCCTCTATCCCCCTTCCCTGTTCTTTGGATAGCCAGCCTCTCTCTCACGCACCCCTGTATATTCTTGATCACACTAGAACATACACCATAGACTTGCCTAGACGACAGGAATAAAAAACCAGCTAATCTTATTAAAAAGCAATCTCAGGAAAGCCTAAGAGCATTGGCATGGTCATCTATCAGACCCTGATCTCCTTCTTACATTTAAAAAGAAAAGTGCTTTATTTTTAGCTACTGCTGCATTCTGTTAGGCTCTATGCAAATTTCATTTAATTAATATTCTAGAGTTTGAATAGTCTGTGCTCATGAACATTATATAAATGTCATGTCATCACAGGCTCTCCAGTAACATTGTGGAGAACATCCTGCGGCATAAAGCTGGTGATTAATGCTCCCAGGCAAGGCAGTGATGGTTGTGTTAGTGGTGGCCTTGCTTAGCAGAGACATTAGCAGCGTTGGCCAGGGGACAGCACCTGAAGAGGTAACCCTGCGAGGGCAGCAGCATCCCCACTGAGAGTCATTTCATTCAATACAGGCAGCTGGTGCAACACCAGTTTTGCTCTTCCAAGGGCTTTGGCAAACCCTAAGTCTGCATAGATCATGCACCAGATCGTGCATCGTCCCAGTTCAGCAGGGATGGTCTGTTTAATGTGGAAATATTTGCATTATCCGGTATAGGTTGGAAATCTTTTTTTTTTCCACATCAGAATAGCTTTTTACAGGTGCTTATTCTTTATTGTATTTGTTATGCCAGGCAGATGGTGATAGTCTTCTCCAGCGAAATGTCAACAACAACAAAAAATCATGCTAACTATTTGTTGTCTTTTTACTTCTTCATCCTCTACTTATTTTCTTTTCTACTCCTTATATTTCTACTCCTTAAAAATGATGTACACATGTAAAAACCCAAGCTAAAATCTCAATAAATTAAAAAAAATATTTGTATACAGAGCAATTGTTATATGCTGGAAGCAAATGCTTGATATTTTGACAGCTTTGCTTGAAACCCTAAACAACAGCTTAAAAGGCACAAACATAGCTGTTGTACAACCTTTCTTAGCTGATGTGCATGGGAATACTTGCACAGATGACCCAGTAGCTCCAACTGCCACTTAAAATCAACTGTATCTTACATTACAACTTTAGAAATGTTATTTCCAGCAGTAGGGTGTTTGGTGGGTAAATTATGGCTACAATAAAGCTGTTTCCGGCTTGTCTACTCTCACTTATCTCTGAGGCATTCCAGGCAGAGTTTTATTTGGATCCCTGCATCAGGAGAGCTCAACAAAGGTGTGAGCCCTGCAGTCTTTGTGTCCCACTGGCACCAAAAGCCTTGCATTTCGGTGGGTATGGGGCTGCAGTAGCATCCACTGATAAAAGTTTTTGGGAGGTAAATGTTGAAAAGCAAGTGGTCAGTGAGCCAGGTGGAGGACTTCTGGGTATGCCACTGAGGAAGCAAGAGCACCTTCCCCAAGGCATCTCTTAGCATTTGGTTGCACAAAAGCTGCAAGAAGGGTGGGAAAATGGATTTTAGGCAGGGGGAATAAAAGAAAAAGGCCCTCATTTCTGGCAAGGCTTCATCCTTTGGCTGAAATGTGCTAAAGAGCAGTTTCTCAGGTGCTTTCCATAGGCAGCTGGAGAGAAGTGTAAGGTCATACGGGATTAGCCTTACTGCATCAGGAGGCCAATTTGAAGCAGGCAAAAGCCTTGCTGCAGCTGTTGGTTGCCTACTTTGGCTGGCTCTGGTTACTTCACTTTAATAAAAAAGGAAATAAGGTTTTATGGTTTGCTGCCAAGGACTCCAGCAGCCCTTTTTGTGAGAGGGCCCCTCCCTGATAAATAGATGAGTTGGTTTTGGTGTAAGAACCTCAGCTCTGCATTTCTCCCAAGTGTCACTTCTCCCAAGTGACAGGGGACAGGCAAGAGGGAATGGCCTCAAGCTCCGTCAGGGGAGGTTTAGGCTGGACGTTAGGAAAAAATTCTTTACAGAAAGGGTCATTGGGCACTGGCACAGGCTGCCCAGGGAGGTCATTGAGTCACCTTCCCTGGAGGTGTTTAAGGCACGGGTGGATGAGGTGCTGAGGGATATGGTTTAGTGTTTGATGGGAACGGTTGGACTTGATGATCCGGTGGGTCTCTTCCAACCTGGTTATTCTGTGATTCTGTGATTCTCTGATTTTAGTCACCTCCACCTCACTCTCCTTCTTGCTTATGTTGCTACCATTCATACATACTGACAAAAGGACTCATTGCTTAAGCTTCTGTTTATACTAGCCAGAAAGAGTACTTCATATTAAATAGGTAGGATTTTTGATTTTTTTTTTCCTGGCATACACTGTACACCCAGGCTTTTTTATCTGCTAGCAGTTTGCACTGCGGTGCAAAGTGGCCCACTTAACAGGCAGCAACAGAAACAAGAGGAGAAAAATTCGTTCCACTGCTTGGGTGGGGAGGGCGCGAGGGAGGGAGGAGATGATCAATAGGGAAAGGATGGAAGGCCCTCCTCTTCAGAAAGACACCAAAAGAACTGCTGAAATAGCCAAGCTAAGATATGCTTGAAAAGTTGCTGGGTCTGCCCCTACACTTCCCCTGCAATATTTTCCACAGTGCCATGCACAGCTGGGCCTTGGGTGGATAGGACATGGGGTGAAATGATTTATGCTTAGAAAATGGCTTCAGGACAAGTCTTAATTGTTCTTGAATGTGTCTAGCCTATCCTAACCTCTTCTTGAAATATTATTTATAAAAAAGCCTGCATGTGTTCAACCCAAATTGCATGTGGCTGCCTCTTCCCAGCCTATGTGTGTAAAAGGAGATGTCTTACTCCCTGGGGCTGCAATGATTGTAGAGGCAGCTGTAGAGCAGAGCACTCAGGATGTGAAGTGCCCTTTAGATAATGTCTAATAGCAAAACAAGTCTTAGTCTGCAGTCATTTATACTGAATATTTATTACTAAGGCAGGGTGGGACACCACAAAAAAATGCAGTTTGCTCAAACAAGCCCTGTTGGGCTGGTACAACCTGGTGGTTGCAGCTTAGTTCTTGGCTCTCCTTTCTTGAGCTGGGCTAAACCCAGAGCATCAAAGGGGCAACTTAGCACCACCCTTCATTCAGAGAGTGGTGGGCAGCAGTGGCTGATGCTGTTGGTTCTCTGTTGTTTTCCACAGAAAGCGGAAGGACACCCAAGCAGGATCCGGTCTTCAGACGAGTCACAATGGAAGACAGTGTCATCTAGCACTCAAGGCACCTGACAAGCCTGCCTCAGTGAGCCCACACCAGTGTGCTGCCTCCGCTACTCTGTGCCTCAGTTTACCCATCCCTCACTTGGGATCAAACAACAAGGAAGGCTGGAGAAACTAGCCTCGACCGAAACCTTTGGCAATCTCTCATGCCCCCCAAGCAGAAAACAGACCGGCTGAGATTCCCACTGCCCCATGCATGGCAGCACCCTGGGAAGTGCCCTCACCGCTTCATCACTTGCTTTATTTTTAAGATGAGCAGAATGGGTGAAAAAATGTCTTTTGTAATAAGAAATTAGTTTCATCTGCTCCAAACATTGGCTTTGCAACTTGAAAACACTTAAAGACAACTAAGTGTACTCACACCCTCATCCTGAGCCCTCTCTGTGCCCACAAGCTGGGCTGTATAAAAGCAACTCTGTCAGATCCAGCCCCCTGATGCAAATACAGACCTGACTGTGTGGAGAGTGGATGAGGGAAGGAAAACATGGAAAAAGAAATAGTCCTTCATCAGAAGAACCTGCACTTCCAAGCAGAGTACTGTAGAGCAAAGCTGTCACTTGTAAATAGGGATTAGCACACATGTCCAGCAGTGACTCCACTCCGCAAAAGCTTGTGGGGGGGAAAGTTGCTCAGATTTTATTGTCTTGTGTAAATAGAGATATTTTTTTGGAAAAAAATGAGCCTTAGTTCTCAGTCAGCTCAGCTGGGATTAGATATGTGGGAAACCATGATGTCTGCCTGGTAGAGGCTGGCAAGGGGTCTTGCAGTCAAGCTGTGCCACCACAGCAGGTGCAGGAGGCGGTTGAAAGACATCAGATGTGTCTGTCACAGGACTTGGCAGACATTTTTCCTTTGTTCCTGTAAACAGGGTAGACTCACTGAGCCCATCGTCTCAGCTTGGCTAAATACTTCGCTACAGCCCACAGAGGACTTTGGCTGCTTGGGGCAGGTGTTGGGGCAGGGGGGTGGGCAGAAATCAGCAGAGGGGTTCAAACTCCTTCACTGTGGTTCCCCCAAGGCTTTTAGACTTAGTTAAGAAAAAAAAAAAAAAGGGAAAAAAATCAAAGAAACCCTGAAGACTTGTTAATGGTATTGGGCCAACTATTCAGCTGGGTAAATGGAGGCATGCATAGACATCTGTGTTCATGTCAGCTGACTCCTGTATGTGCAGTTCTCCTCGATGTGTGTGCAAATATGTGTGCAAGACCCTGCATGGGTGGCTGCCAGCCAGAGCGGGTCCCCGTCTATGTGTAGCTGTGTCCACGAGAGAAGAAGAGAGGCTATAGATGTGTATATTGTACTCACCTTTATATGCCTAAACACATTTGAGAAGTTGTAAGTAACGCTGCCAGGTTCAGCTTTATTAGCATGATAGCAGAGTAGTGTCCACATCTCTCCAGGGAACAATGCATGACAGGCTGGGGGTGTAGGGGGCAGAGCCAGCTGAGCAAAGGCTGATGAATCTCTGCTCAGTGTTGAGTCATCATCTGCTGTCCCCTGCCACAACACAACAATGGCCATCTGCAAATGCCCCCAGCAGAGCAGGGCTGTGCTCAGGCATGGCTGTTTGCAGGATGTGGGTTGCTGCAGCATGGTACCTGATGGATGCAGGAGAGGAGCATCGGGGTTTCCCCTTCATCCTTCACAACTCAAAATCTACTTATGCCTTATTTACTCTGAGTCCAACCATGTGGATTCATGCAGCAGAATGAAATTCTGAAAAAAAAATGGAATTAGGAATTTAAATAAGAAAAAAACAGATTTAAGGAAAACAAAAGCTATTTTTGAAAATTACCCAGAATAACTTCCTCTAGACATAAAAGTCTCTCTTCAGCGTGACCTTTTGCAAGGAAGCAGGGCCAAGGTGGAAGTGTCTTCTCCCCATTAAAAAGTCAGATAGTATAAACCAACAATTGCACAGATTTAACTAGGGACAAAGCCTCTCTGTTGCAAGGAAAGGCCAGTGGGTATTCAATGGAAACTGGAAGTTGTCTCAAGGCATAAAGGGTTTTGGGCATCCAGGGTGGAAATCTGCTTGCAGTGGTTCAAGGTATGCTGCAGGGATGGCCTCTTGGCTACTTTAATACCTCCTCTGTCATCCACCTATGTGGGGCTGCTGTTACTGTTAACACCTAACAACTGCCCGTGCCAAGAGACGCATTTATTTTTCAAATTATTTATTTATCAAAATGGTGCGCAGGAGGCACCATGCTTTCTTCTGCCACATATGGACACCTCTTCCTTTGTCCACTTCTCCAGCCTCATATGGTGTCCCCAGGCAATGCCCCCATCATCTTGGAGAGACTATGGTCTCCTACCCAGTGAAGGCTTTTATCCTTTTATTCCAGAGAAAAAAAAATAATGGAAAATATGCACAACCCGCTCTGGTTTTGTGCCAGAAATGTTCTAAAAATCAGGCAATACAATACATCAAACAAAATAAATACCTCTGAAAAGTCTGAGAGCTCATGATCATTTACGGTCATGAGGGGACCATCCTTATGGTTTCTAGAGTCCTGAAGGGCAGTGCTAAATCCTGAGCCTAGTACTGCCTGATGCTGGGGAGGTCTGGGGTGCTGCATGGGATGAAAGGAGGGCTGCAATTACAGGGAAGCAAAAATTCTCTTTCTTTTTTTTTTTTTTTTCCTGCTAGATGTCAGGAAAGCAGAAATCCCCTGGGTTGGGTGGTTTTTTTTCATTAGAGCCTTCACTATTATTTTCTCTCATTGGACAATCCCATCGTCCTGCACCTTAAGCCCTTGCAATTATGTCTAGAAGATTTATTCTTGAAGGCATTTACGACAGCCTTCAATCTCTCTCTCTCTCCCCAACCCTAAAGCAGCAGACACACAGTAACTAATAGTGACAGTTGTAAAGGCAAACCAGACCAACCCCAAGTCCTAATAAAAATGATGAAACCTGTCTGCTGCCTCCATATTTATGGTGTGCAGGTTATGTGTGGAGTTGAGCCAACAGGGAGGGGAAGGCAGATACTTGCCGAAGAGCCGGTCTGGGAGATGCCATTAGCAAACCCACCCAGCTGCTGGGTTCCCCGGGGCAGAGTTTTTATTTAATCTGGGCCCGAGTCTACAGCGATTGCCACTTCACCTGCTTTCCATATTTTAACTGGACTTCCTTACTCCTCAGGCATGAAATGAATCTTAATACATTGTAATTACTGTACTCCTGGTGATGAACTGATATGAAAAGCTATCACAAAGAACATTAATAAAATGTACATTATGAAAAAGAGCTTGGCATTGTCTGAAATTAATACAGCACCAGATTTTTTTCTCATCCATGCCTGCTCATTACAGGCCTGCCCTTGAGTTTTCTATTAAAATCACTTATTCAAACTAATTGCATAGCTGCGTTTGGCATGAAATTATGTGCTGTAGGTTTGCATCCTAGTTAGATATACGGCATGAGGATTTATTAATCTGTTATGTTTTTCAGGCATTGATTTTAGTGACATTTATATAACATCAGTATGACTAAAGAGAACTGATTGATTCATGCATATGGATTAGTTTGCCTAAGACTTTGAGGCTAGGTGGCTTTATCATGCACTGTAATGCCAGAATTCATCACTGTATTATTTACGAGAGACTGAACTGGCTGCATCTCAATAACTGAAGAGATCTTCACTGTTTTATTTATGTATAAATGTTTACTTAATCAGCCACTGATTTTGTTTAGCAGAATTTGTTAGCAAACAGAAATTGTAAATGATAACGTGGTTTCTATTTTAAAATTTATAGTCTTTCATCTATAGCAAAATCCAAGATGCCTAGGGAGCAAGTAATGCCAGTCTGCAAGGCCTGGCCCTTGGACCTGCCAGTATGGTGAGTTCTGCTTCCTTCTCATATGCGAAAATCCCAGTTCCAGATAAAAAGAAGCGAAATGAAGCTGTATCTCGATTGCATGGGCTGTATTCCCTGAAAGAGTTTGAGGGAAACCTGGTCAAAGGGGATGAAGAAAGCATCTGCTCACCATGCGTCACAGCTGGGAAAGTAGCTGGGCTACAACGTGGGTTTAACAGTCCCGGGAGATGTAATCCCAGTTTGCTTTGGACCACACTGCTTCTCCTTGGGAGCCAAGGAATAAAAAGACTATAAGGATGTATCAAATGTAAGAGGAGACTTTCCTGTCATGAGCCATTTAGAAATGGTTTTAATCCAGAGGCACATAAGAAGTGACATGTTAGAGGCATATAAAACAATAAGTGGTGTCCAGAGAAGGTGAATTGAATGCTGCAGTTCACTGTATGCAATATAGCAAGTGGTGAAACGAAGAAGTGAAGTTTGAATGTACAATAATTAGAGTCAGTGCTTCATTACCCAGCACAGGATTAACCCACAGGCTCCCTTACCCAATACACGAGTAAGATCATGTACATTGAGCTTCAGTAAAATATGACACCTTTTTACAGTTTAAAGAAATAAAATAAAATAAAATAAAATAAAATAAAATAAAATAAAATAAAATAGCCTGGCATCTGAAGGCTCTTGTTGTTGAGTCAGAAATAATTGCTTGCTCTCTGAAGAACTGAAAAAATACCCATGCTGAGTCTTCAGCCATGATTCACATCATTATGATTTTTTAAAGACTTTAAGTAAAAAAAATTACAGTAGTATTAGGTATGCCTGGTTAATGACTTAACAGCTAGCAATTCTAAAAGGGAAGTAAACTTCACATGTCAGCACACTGGGCTACAGCTTCAAAAGTGTGGTGTCACAAGAGGGTCACATGTGCCTTGTGGTAATTGAACTGATTGCTACAGAGTTGTCAAGAGCGAGATCACAGCACGTGGGTAATATCACTGATGCTTTATTTTCAGGGCTAGTGCATGGATTGTAAGAGCAAACCCTGTGGCTCTCCCATGAACAAGGCAGGAAGGGCCACTACCATTCTGCCTTGAATCCACTTTGCACTCCAGCTGGTTAATATTTAAAGCCAAATGTGTCCACAGTATTGCAAATTCACGCATTCAAAATAAAGTGATTAATGAATTGGATGGTCAGTTGCTTTTTTTTTTTAATATGAAACTTCTTAGGTAAGGTTGTGGGGCCAAATCATGCTGTCTTGGTCAGTGATGTGGAAATGTGGTGGGGGCAACTGAGCCTCAGCAACTTCATTTTACCTAGGACTTGCTCTCACTCTTTCTTGGGGCACAGAACTACATTATTAGCCACTTTTATTTTACAGGCTGTGATTGCGATCTAATGCAAGGGGCCCTAAAGGGGATTTTGTGTGTTTGATTTTTGTGTCAGACAGTGACACAAAATTAATCAAAAACATCAGTATAAGCCAAAAAAGTCAGTGATGCCTTATAAGCCATATGTATAAGAGGCAGCTTGTTATGTGCACCAATTTTGTGGTTTTCAGGCTTTAGGACAGATGTTAAAACCCACCATCTTGAAGAATGTCATGAGCTGATTTTGAACTGAGGCCACCTGGTGTACAAAACCCTGGAACAGAGAAGCTTTAAGTGCACTGAGGAGGGCTATAGCTGTTGAGTTAGACACGCATTTGTGATGCTCACAACTGTGCTCCTGCTGTTTCTTCTCCTCTAGCTTCTGTCTCTTAACTGTGACTTCATTAATCTGCAGGTTTGCCATCATTCATGTAGAGCAATTAAGAGGTGCACCTGAAAAAGGGCTAAAACAAAACAAACAAACAAACAAAGTAACAAAATCATAAGTAAGTTCCATGAAGGGTAGGACCTACTTTGATCAGCTCGGTGCCCATCCAGATGTTAACTCTGCTCCCTAATTGGAGGAGGAACAGTGGCATGTCTGGGTGTTGCTTAGAGGCCCCTTAGCAAGTCCAGGTAGATACTGAGACTGGTTTCCTCTATGCAAACCAAAGCAATGAAGCTGGTAGTGCTTGCAGCTAATTTATAACTCCTGGCTGAACTGAGGAAACCTTTAGGAAAATGTTTCAAAGCCGACTGCAGTTTTTGAAGAATAAGAAAACTGTTGTACCCTTTGGTAAGCTACCACATGTGGTAACTGTTTCTGCTGAGGTACAAGTACTGCAGTTTGCCTTGTGTCTCAGCAGTTAGATTTTATTTCCAGTCTTCTGCCCACTATAACTCTCCTAGATGTTTTTGGATAAAACCTGCTATGTAGGAAAGTATAAAATTGTAGGAAAGGCTGAAAAATTGTCACCATAATTTCACCAAAATAATCTTGACTGAAAGGTGTTGCTGCAGGAGTCTGATTTTTTTTTCAAGCTTTCCTCCATGCATATGAGCTTTTAGTTAGTCATTTTTCAAAATAAAATTAAGACATGTCTCTTTATTTTAAGCTGCAAAGCTAAAAATGAAGTTGTTTTGTGCATACTTCCTTCTGCTTGGATGCACTTGCCAGCATCTGCTGCTGTGGGAAGCTGAAGTCACTGATGATGAGGCTAAATTCAACCTTTCCTTTGTGTATGTTGAGGGGGTATAAATCAACATGTGCAAGGTGGCATGTGGGGCAAGGGTAGCTTACCTTCATGATGATGTTCTCTGCTTAGAGCTTTGCTATCCCCAGGATACAGTAGCTTTGCTATCTGCAGGGGATACAGCAGCTGCACAGAATGTCTTAGAAAACATAGATTTCCTTGCAAACTCCTTTACCCTTACATATGTGTTATTGTATGGATTCCCTGGGGTTAAAAGCTTCAGTGTGCACTCCTGCTAAGAGGACCAGTGGCTGCCTGCTGCTCTGTACCTATACTGATTATTAAGCAGCTTCCTAAATGCGATGAGTCTGTTAAGGCTGAACAGCTTCACCATGTGCTGGCTGCACAGGCATCCAGCAAAGAAGTCAAAGGCATGAAGTCACCAGTACTTCTTATCTAAAATTAAATATCTGTCTTAGGTCCCCAAACATGCAGAGACTTTGTATTAGAATCATATACTGAGAGTTCAAACTCTGAGTCATCTCATATATATTTCACTCAAGCCAAGGGAATAGCAAAGAGAATAGACCTGCAAAAGAGCAATTTTCTATTCTAGCAAGATGAGGGAAGAAAAACTGTTCTGGGAAAATACTAATGGGTTCACAAGTAAAAGAAATCTTGCCAGTAAAATTGTGGCTCTAATATTCTATACTTTTGCAGTAAAGCTGTGATTTGCTGCAGAAAGTGCAGCAGAGAATAAATGGGTCATCTCGTGCTCATTAACAGTTGAGATGGAGCAAGTGGCATTTAAAACAAGCCTGCTTGTTTTTAAACAAGCAAAATAATGATTTACTCTGAAGTCATAAAATGTTTGTTGTTACAATTAGCTTTTGAAAAGCAAGTCACAGTGTCATGCAGTGCCATCAGCCAGGCAGAGTTAAGCCAGACTTTCAACATACTGGAGCCAAGGGCTGCATCTCTGCTGCAGCTCTCCACTGCATTGTTGGACATGTGATCTGATCTTTCAGCTTGCTTGCCTTGACACGTAGATGAAGTAGCAAGACCTGGTTGCAGCACGGTTGGCAGCATGTGAGGGGAGGACTACCATACCTCCACTTTGATACCTAGTGGTGTGATATGCCCCTCCTGAGGGGGGCATATGTTACCAATATTATCCTGAGATGGGTTCAAAAGTAGCTGAGCATCTGTGCTCTTAGATGTCTGAAACCAGATCAGCTCAAATGCTCCTGCCCTTTAGCATAGTTGGTGCCTAGGCTTATTTCACAGATATATATTTGCATCTGGTAGTGTGAATTTGATTGCGTTGTGGTGGTCCTCACCAGCAATAAAGCCTAGGCAATGCGATCTGGAGTCAGCTGAGAACACAAAGTAACTTCCCAGTTAGATCAAGGATAACAAAAAAGCAGGAGGAAAAGCAGAACTGACATTTGAAGTGTTGAGCTGAGAGAGAGCTTTAGCTCTCAGAGTAATTTCAGCTCTGTTTCCCCACTATTAAGGTCTTATTGTAGAGCTTGCCTGATGAATACAAGTTGCTGGTGCTAACCTGCTGGTCTCTTGCCCTCTGCTCTCTTTGCAAGCTGTCACACAAATGCAATGCAAGCTCTTTCCAGTACTGGAAGAGATGAAAAGTGGCTCCTTAAACACCTCGATATCTCTGAGAGTGTAGGTGGAGAATTACCAGACATTGCAATTCTGTTTGCAATGTGCCCTGGATCCAATGGCTGAAGAAATCAAACAGGGAGCTGAGGAGAGACAGTTGTAGGGGTTGTGATGATCTGAACATACCTTCTTATCAGCTGTGGCAAATGAACCCAGACTTGGTCGCTAGAGGAAAAAGAAATTAAAAGGGAAGGTGTTACACCATGGATCAAGGTAAAAGTATCAGTTTGTATTTCCTTTCCTCAATAATTCAGACACTGGAAGACGCTCTCCTGCTATTCCCACCACAACCTCTTCAGTAGCAAAGGGCATGAGCCTGTGGTGTTTCAGTATGTCTTTACTGCTAAATGAAATTGAAGGCTAAATGTTAACCCCTGAACAACACTTAAGAAAACTTAATACTGCTCAAGGTTGGTCCCTTGCATGGGGTGGCACAGTTCTGGTTTTTGCACTGTGCAGACCTTATTGGGTAGTAAAGCGTGCTCCAGGAACCCACCTTCACAGGATCATCTCTCTCCTATTCCAGCATACAAAGCATCAAAGTCACCATGCCAAGTCCTAGCCACCATGCTGCCTCTCCTCCAGGCCCATCCATCCACATTTACCACTGAAGCATCTTGTAAAACAACAGTGATTCATCTAGCCTGCTCGCAGTCTGCCTGGAAGTGGCTCACTTGTAGCCCAAGTATTAGATTTTTGCCTGTCTGTCTTCAAAGAAAATCTGCTCAGAGACACACGTATCTGTGGAGCACCTGTGGATCAAAATATGTAATTCCCATCACAGTGTTCAGACTGTAAAGGAACTCCCTCTGTGTAATAACACAAACTGTGTCTACAGATGTCTTGGAAAAATATTCATTGTGGATGCCAGTAGAGTATGAAATGCATTCCAGCTATAGATACTATGTTTCTATGCTTTCTTCCTTGCTATAGGCTCCTCCTGGAGACAGCTTTGGGAGAGCAGGGGCAAAGGGAGAGAAAGTGCTGGGATGAAAGAAATTATGGGTGACTGTATGGGTGACTACTAAGGAAAAGGAAAGTATTTCTCTCTACTGTAGGAATCCCACCAGCTGTCAGATTGCATTGGGAAATGAGATGTGGGTGGGTAAGCCTTAATTCTTCCAGCCAATGCATTTTTTTTTATGACTATGAGCTTGTAATAAGTTAATTAAAAATCTTGGTTAACTATTCAGTAGAACTCGGTTGTATGAACTTAACCCTGTATTCTTGGCCTGCTGAATTCCTGTTCTGCATACACATTTCACACTAAGGATGCTATCACTCCTTTTTCTGTCTCCTGCCAGTCTCAGAAAAGACAGATCTCTATCTCTGGTACCTGCCTGACAATCTTTCCTTTAGGAGGTGTTTGTCCTCTGGTTTCATTTTTCCCTTCCTTCTCTTGGACAGAAGTCCAGAGAAAAAGAGAGAGGCCAAAAACTATATATGTAAAATCAAAGGGAAATTGGGTGATAATGAGGAGGAAGGTGACGGATGAGGAACGGTTGGAAAGCAACATAAGGATTCCTATCTTCCTTTGCTGTAGTGTATGAAGGTCAACCTTCTTTAGCATAGAGTTTAATGTTATTTACAGCTGTCAGCTTTGTATTGAACCTACTACCTCATTTTTCCCTGCACTAAGTTACTGTGGATGTCAACAATATTTCTGCCTTTATTGCAGAATCATGGCTATTGGATACAGAACAGACAAAAGGGTTGCCTCTTCCCCATTGGAGTGATTTATGAGCAGTGCTGCCTTTCCAGGTCGTGTGTAGTGTGGGAAGAAGTTTGGTCTCAGTCTCCCCTGACCTGAAACAAAGATGTGAATATTGTTTGTGGACAAAAAGAGGCTTTCCAAGACTGCTTAACCTCATAAATCATCTGGATGGGGAAACTGCAGCAACACTGGTGGGTCCAAGTTGCAGATGGGCGGAGCATGGAGGCTGCTAAACGCCTGGGGGCTGGGAAGGGCAGAGAAACCGCGGGGTTGCTGCCTTGGCATATGGCTGAAATGGGTAATAATGCACCATTAGTGGATATAAACTGCCCAGCTAATGTATTAGACTGAAGAGTTTGTACACACTATATATATACCTTGATATGTGTATACCTTGTGCCATCTCCCTCCTTCACTATTACATGTTTTATTGTTTATGAGCTCTTTCATATCAGTTTCTATCCTTTACTTTTTGGTGCATAATTCCAAGTTGCCTCCCCTCTGGCAGGTGAAATACAACCTTCATAGAAAGTTTGGTATCCTGCTAGTCCCAAAATTCAGCAACATTCTTCACTTATGTTCTAACGCTGAGGAACAATAGCATGCCAAATGCGTTAGCTGCCGGGAAATGCTGCTAGTTGGCATGAGTGGCAATTCTCCTCCATGTTTATCTGTTGCACCATTTGAAGAAAAACAAGAAAAATTCAGGCCCCTGCTAGAAACACGAGGCTATTGAGGAATTAATGAAATCGCACCATTTGGAGACTCACAGATGCCATTCTGTTGGGAGCATGCTGGGGCTGCCATAAACCCCCTTTGGATAAGATTCAGTAAACATCTGGTACCGTTTTTTTAAATAAAAATTATAATTGTTTTAGGCCTTGTTGTCTGTCCATGCTGATAATATGCCTGTGAGGTCTAGTTGACAAGTGACAAAAGAGGCTACAGTAGCGAAGGGGAGGCCAGATGCCAGGATGGTTACATAGGCTGGGCAAGAGCCATAAGAGTCAGCAGGAAGGGTGTATTATGTCCTGCTTTGTTACAGATGCAGGGACACAAGGAAATGAGACAAATTGATACACCAAAGACTCAACATTTTGCTATTTACCTTAAGTAGAATTGGATCTGCAGTTTTCTGTGAGTATGATGATTAAGTTCTTTAATAGCAGTGCAAAAAAATCCCCATGACCTTCAGCCTCTATTGAGTACTTCTTAATGCCTGTGATCCTTTTAAACTCGTGGCACTGATTTAACTGTATTCTTGTTTGCCATCAGTGATAAAATCCCCAATGACAGTCAGCAAAGTTGAAATGAGTCAAGGTAGAAGGGATCCCCCTCTGCATTTATAACACAGTCTCTGGGATAAGTTCATTAGCTGTGGGCAGCAAAAGCCAACTACTTGCTTTGCTTGAGTCTTCTTGAATTGTTGCCTATTCTTAAATTAGTAAAAGTATTAATCATATATTTGTGTAGGCATAATATATTAAAGATGTTGCCCCATCCTTTCAGGCAAAGAGTAATCTCAAATCTCAGAAAGCTTTCCAGATCTGGAGTGGACTAGCTCAGCTGGTACTTACCTCTCCATTTTTCAGTGTGATGACTACACTCTCACTATCTACATCAGGGCAGAGCTGATCTTGTCAGCTGCACAGGGATGCCGAACTTGTGTGAAGCTGTGGGTTCAGCTGCTGTATGCCATCTCTTCTGAGTGTGCCAGTCCCAGTGTTTGATTTTTCAGTACTGGGTCTGTGGCCTGGCTGGGCTCTGTGTGGCCCTTAGCTTAATTATGACACTAGAAGTGGGTAATGTTCTCATATGGATTTGAAAAAGCAAATTTAGGAAGCATTTCAGTATTGTTTAGCACATTACTGTAGATTTGTTTCAAGGAATTAGATCTTCTTCGTTTCTATTGGCTCCTATTGAACGGTTAACATTGAGGGGATAACAAGATGAGTCTTGAGGACAGAGTAATGGTGGGTAACGTGAATATCTCTTGGCCCAGCACTCATGCCAGTATTGCAATATTTTTTCCTGGTGCGCAAATCCACTAGTAGATTTGGAGATTTCACAGCCATTAGTCTCACACTTACAGCAACATCTGGCTCACCATTGCTAGATTACCAAGACCACACTGCACAAGTAGATTTGGTGTGTGTTAAACTCGCCTTGAATCACAATTACTGGTGGGAAGGAGCAGGCCTATAAAAACAGTTGTGGATAAAGTTGTGTCAAGGGGATCATCAGAAGTGAAGATGAGATCACCGCAATATCTACCATCAGATTAAAAGTCAATATCTACATTTGTTTCCCCATATAATCAATAGCTCCCTCCCATCTTCCCATTGCTCCACAGGGAAGACGTACTGTGGACAGTGAGGAAAATTCCACTGGGGAGAGGGAAACTTCCTTCTCCTCCTGGAAATCAGGAATAACCCCAGTAAAATCATACAATTCTCCAAGATAAAACTTTGCATATAAAAAAAAGAAAGATTTTGCTCTCATTTTCTCCTGTCCATTTTTTTAATTTAAAATGCTGCTAACCTTAAAACTGTGTCCAATATTTTAAAAAACATTACATAGACTCACAAGTTCATGTTTTGGCAGGCAGTTAAGTGTACTGACTTGGTTTTGGTCTGATAAATGGGGGCAAGAGAAGCAATTCACTCTCCGCATCTAGAAGCTTTATGCATTGCTCCAGATCTCAGTTTCGTTTATCCCCCCTGTACAAAATGAACGACACTTAGTGAAGCACTCTCTCCCTAAGATATGACCCTGAATTATAGGGCAGCCAAAGGGCAGTAGAGCAGGAGATGGATAGAAGCAGGTAAAACACATTGAAATCTTTTAAAAGAAAGGCTTTGTTCTTTGAGAACAACAATAATAATACCTTTCCATAATACATAAGCCTTGACTGCTTTGGTCCCTTTATTCATTTGGAAGTGGAGGAAATCCAAAAGCCAACCAAGGCAAAAACACTGCACTCTTTATCTTTGTTTTCTTACAACATAGCAGAGTTCAAGGGCAGAACACTTAAATTTTGATTTGAAGGTCCCAGGAAATGAGGTTCCATCATCTTTACATTCCTGGCATGATCTGCTTCTCAAATGAAAAGCCAGGATAATTATTATTATTTAAAAACACGAAGAATGACAAAGGCAAAGTAGGAAATGTGCTGTAAACAGAGAAAAATTATCCTGGCACCACCTGCGTGTTTGTACATGTATATGTATACATAAAAAAAGAAAAACCTACTGAGTTGTTGAATACAAATGAGACTGGCAAGAAGTGTTTTTCCCCAAGCCGTTGCATATTCCACAATCCTGTCATGAAAATGTCTTTTCTCCCACCTCTGACTTTCTATTGTTGCTTTTCAATCAAAACAAAGTAAAAGGAGATGAAAAGATTGAATAAGAAATGGTAAGTTATTTTCAAAGGTAATTTCTGTCAGAGAGTTTTAAATCACGTGCTGACATGGTGACAGAAGTTACCAGTGAGTGCCCAGAAAGATATTTGGTGATTTGTTTTACTGGTTTTTTTTTTGGTTAAATGAGAACAATGTTCATAACACAATGAATGTCTCTTTCCCCATTTTAGCAGGTCACAGACAGAAAACATAAGAAAAATATAAAAAGAATAAACTCTTCATTTTGTATAATCATAGAATCATAGAATTAAGTAATGGTTTGAATCAGAAGGGACCTTAAAGATCATCTAGTTCTAACCCACCTGCTATGGGCAGGGATGTCTTCCACTAGACCAGATTGCTCAAAGCCTGATCCAATCTGGCCTTGAACACCTCCAGGGTTCAGACATCCACAGCTTCTCTGGGCAACCTGTTCCACTGCATCACCACCCTCATTTTGCCTAATACCCAATCTAAATCTATTCTCTTTCAGCTTAAAACCCTTACTCCTCGTCCTATCCTTCCCCGATAAAGTACTCCTCCCCAGATTTTCTGTAGACCTGTAAGTACAGTGAGGCTGCTCTGGAGCTCTCTCTCCTCTAGGCTGAACAACCACAACTCTCAGCCTAGATTTTGGATGTCCTAGTACACCCAGATTACGAAGTGTCCAACCTCCTTGAGCAGCCCTCTATAACTCAGAAACAGGGCAAGCAGCAAAAGTGACGCCATAATACTGGTAGAGGTACAAGACTAGCAACTAAAAAAAATAAGCAAGCTGGTCTGCCTATTTATGCTTGTGAGTGCTTATGGGATACTCAGCTAGAACCCTGGTCACTGTAGGGTTAATCCCTCTAACAGTGCTTTCTAGTTTCTTACCCTTGAGTTTTGAAAGCAGCACCTAAAAAAGCTAGCTGCTGGCACACATCATTTGTGGCCAACTCAGTTTTATTTCCCTTTGTTCCAGTGCATATTTTATAAGCTTATCTTATTTTGGAAAATTTTGCCCTAAATGGTGGGTTTTGTTTTCACACATGTTGCAGCTGCGAGTGTAGGCAGGGATATGCTGTAGAAGAAATGTTCTGCACAATCTTTTTTTTCCTTTTTTTTTTTTTACACAGAAAATACTTTTCCCCAGCTTTTTAATCTTTTTCTTATTTCTTCTTAGCAAATGCTTGCTTACCAAAACTAGCACGGCCTGATACTTAAACAGACAGTTGTGCCACAGAGAAATACAATTGTACTTCCTTCTCCTTCAGCGTGTGGCTTTGCAAAGCAGGTGTATGCTTCTCTGTGGGCTTGAGAATTTTTGTGCGAATAGTGGTCTTGGTTGACTACCCCACAACCTAAAATTCAACAGAAATCAAAAGAATGGAAGAGCAAAGCAAACTCTGCTAGTGCAATTTCCTTAATAGCAGCTGAAGTTTCCAAGCTTCCTCAGCTACCTGAGACTTCACAGGTTTGGCTATTTGTGATTTGAAATCTCATCCTGGAAATCTACAGTCTTCTGCATGCAAATGGAAGGTGCAGGAGGAAATGATGCTGCTTTGAATTGTTGATGTGTCCTCAACACACATTCCATAGTATTTGTTCCTGACAGAGAAGATGAGCTTGCATGGAGCCTCTCCTAGCCATGATGGTCTCCGAATCTCTACTGCCATGCTCCAAATCTAGTTCTTGCCCTTCCAGCAGGGGTATGCTGGCAGAAAGCCTGACTCTTCCCCAATATATGTTTTGCTTTCTGGTTTGAAGCTTTTGCAGTGCTGAAGAGGTAAAGTTGGAAATGCTCTTATAGGACGTAGAGGCCGGTTTGCCAGCACACCAGCAAGCACATCAATACCGCTGACATCACCCCAAAATTACCCACAACAATGAAAAAGGACTTTGCAGGTTTGGAGCTGAGCTGCTGGAAAGGCTTGCTTTAAAGACCAGGCAATGATGAATTGCTTGGATATGAAATCAAATGCAGGGCTCCTGTGATGTTGGGGATGAACCCACCTTTAGAATCAGAAGCCAACCCATTTTCTGCTGGTGTTGGTTACAGGCACCCTGCTTTCTCACAGCTCCTCTAAAGAAATACAGAGTATTCCATTAACAGCTTCAGTCTGTCTCGGTACAACACATCTTCATGCCTTAAAGAATATGTAACATGATTTTATAACAATATCTAATAGAGATTAGACTTAGAAAAGAGTTCAGTGTAATTCAATTATAGAAGAGCAAGGATATTTTGCAGGCTATAAAACAAATGCTCCCCCAAAGAGAAAATGCTTTCAGCACCTTGTAATCCCAATAAATACTCAAAAGAAAGCTTAACTATAAGGTACATGTTGTGATAAATACTACACAAATCAAAATTCAATTGCTAGCAGCCTTCCCTTTGCTTGTGGTTATGCAACCTCCCTTTCTTTCATGACAGAGCATGTGCAAAGCTTTTTGAAACTCCATGCATTAAAAGTGCAATTATGGAAATCAATATTTGGTTATTAGGGTAACCTGCATGTAAGGGATATTTTATAGCAATTATAATCCTGGTAGTCCTTTCCAAGAGCAAAATTTGCATCTTGTTCTTTCCCTTTCAGGTTTCAGTCCCAGCAGTGCCACCTACTGCTGAGATAACTTTGAAAGCTGAGGTTATCATTTTCTTGGGGAAAATTTTCAGAGATCATTATCTGCAGGTGAAACACAAGCTTATAGGAGAAAGAGAAGGCAGGAAAAACTCAGTGCTCTCTTACTAAAATCCCCCCAACTATATATAGGTGAGGCCAAAATAAAAACAAACAAACAAACAAACAAACAAACCTACCCCAAACAGAACAAAAACCAGAAAGCCCTCATTTGTAATCTTACCTTAGTGAAAGCAAGTGTTACCTTGATCACTCTTCATTTATTCATGGTAAGTCATTAGTCAGTGGTAACTGTCCTGGGTCCAGTCAAAACAGTGGAGTTATACCAGCAGCTGTGAACTGAACATCTAGTCCAGAACTGCTTAAGAAAATCATAGAATCATAGAATAACCAGGCTGGAAGAGACCCACAGGATCATCGAGTCCAACCATTCCTATCAAACACTAAACCATGCCCCTTTGCACCTCGTCCACCCATGCCTTAAACACCTCCAGGGAAGGTGAACCAACCACCTCCCTGGGCAGCCTGTTCCAGTGCCCAGTGACCCTTTTTGTGAAAATGTTTTTCCTAATGTCCAGCCTAAATCTCCCCTGGTGGAGCTTGAGGCCATTCCCTCTTGTCCTGTCCCCTGACACTTGGGAGAAGAGGCCAGCACCCTCCTCTCTACAACCTCCTTTCAGGTAGTTATAGAGAGCAATGAGGTCTCCCCTCAGCCTCCTCTTCTCCAGGATAAACAACCCCAGCTCTCTCAGCCGCTCCTCGTAAGGCCTGTTCTCCAGTCCCTTACCAGCTTTGTTGCTCTTCTCTGGACTCGCTCCAGAGCCTCAACATCCTTCTTGTGGTGAGGGGCCCAGACCTGAACACAGTGTTCAAGGAGCGGTCTCACCAGTGCCGAGTACAGAGGGAGAATAACCTCCCTGGACCTGCTGGTCACACTGTTTCTGATACAAGCCAAGATGCCATTGGCCTTCTTGGCCACCTGGGCACACTGCTGGCTCATGTTCAGTCGCTGTCAACCAGCACCCCCAGGTTCCTCTCCTCCAGGCAGCTTTCTAGACAGACTTCTCCTAGTCTGTAGCACTGCACAGGGTTGTTGTGCCCCAAGTGCAGGACCCGGCATTTGGCCTTGTTAAACCTCATGCCGCTGGTCTCTGCCCAGTGGTCCAGCCTGTTCAGATCCCTTTGCAGAGCCTCCCGACCCTCCAGCAGACCAACACTTTCACCCAGCTTAGTGTCATCCGCAAACTTGCTAAGGGTGCACTCGATGCCTTCATCCAGGTCATTGATAAAGACATTGAACAGGGCTGGACCCAGCTCTGAGTCCTGGGGAACCCCACTTGTCACTGGCCTCCTGCTGGATTTAACACCATTTCCCACCACTCTCTGGGCCCGGCCATCCAACCAGTTTTCCACCCAGGAGAGTGTGCGCCTGTCCAGGCCAGAGGCTGACAGTTTCCGAAGCAGAATGCTGTGAGAAACTGTGTCAAAGGCTTTACTGAAGTCCAGGAAGACCACATCCACAGCCTTACCCTCATCCAGCCGCCGAATCACTTTGTCATAGAAGGCGATCAGGTTAGTTTGGCAAGACCTGCCTTTCGTGAACCCGTGTTGACTGGACCTGATCACCCAGTTCTCTTGCATGTGCTTCATGATAGCACTCAAGATCACCTGTTCCATGACTTTCCCTGGCACTGAATTCAGACTGACAGGCCTGTGGTTCCCTGGATCCTCCCTGCGACCCTTCTTGTAGATGGGCACAACATCAGCCAGCCTCCAGTCCAGTGGAACTTCCCCAGTCTTCCAGGAAAGGGGTTTGGCCAGCACATCCGCCAGCTCCTTCAATACCCTTGGGTGGATCCCATCCGGCCCCATAGACTTGTGGGTGTCTAGTCAGGCTAGCAAGGCTCTGGCCACCTCCTCTTGGATCATGGGAACTGTGTTCTGCTCCTCTAGCTCCTGGGTTTGTACACAGACGAATGACCCTCCTTAAAACTAAAGACTGAGGCAAAGAAGGCATTAAGTACCTCAGCCTTTTCCTCATCCCCTGTTACTGTTGTTCCTTCTGCGTCCAATAGGGACTGTATGGTCTCCCCAGTCCTCCTTTTATTATTTATATATTTATAGAAGGATTTTTTGTTATCTTTCACAGACTTTGCCAATCTGATTTCTAGCTGAGCCTTAGCCATTCTGATTTTTTCTCTACACAATCTCACTTCCCTCCTGTAGTCCACCCAAGAGGCCTGTCCCCTCTTCCAGAGCCCGTAAACGTTTCTCTTCTTCTTGATATCACTCAAGATCTCTCTGTTCAACCAAGCTGGTTTTCTCCCCTGCCAGCTTTTTTTTCCAGAACATGGGGATGGCTTTCTCCTGGGCTGCTAGGATTTCCTTTTTGAAGAGCTCCCAGCCCTCATGGGCTCCCTTGCCCTTAAGTACTGTCTCCCATGAGACTTTGCCAACCAGCCTTCTGAAGAGTTCAAAGTCTGCCCTCTGGAAGTTTAATGCTACTGTCCTGCTAACCACCCTCTTCACTTCACCTAGAACAGAAAACCCTATCATCTCATGATTACTTTGTCCTAGGCATCCACCTACTGCCACATCCCCCACAAGGCCTTCTCTGTTCACAAATAGGAGGTCCAGGAGGGCACCTTCCCTTGTTGGTTCATTCACCAGCTGTGCAAGGAAGTTGTCTTCCACGCACTCTAGAAAACTCCTAGACTGCTTCCTTTCTGCTCTATTGTACTTCCAGCAGATAACAGGAAGATTGAAGTCTCCCACAAGAATGAGAGGCATTGATCTAGAGATTAACCCCAGCTGTTTATAGAAGAGCTCATCAGCTGCTTCTCCTTGGCTGGGTGGTCTGTAACAGACTCCCATCACAATATCTACCTTCTGGTGGGCTCCTCTGATTTTAACCCACAGGCACTCAACCTCCTGATCACCACAATCCATCTCAACAGTGTCCAAGTCCTCCCTTACAAAGAGGGCTACCCCGCCTCCTCTCCTACCCTTCCTATCCTGCCTGAAGAGTTTGTACCCCACCATAGCTGTACTCCAGTTATATGAGTCGTCCCACCACGTTTCCGTGATGGCAACGTCATCATAGGCTCCTTGCCCTATGACAGTTTCCAGCTCTTCCTTCTTATTCCCCATGCTGTGTGCATTGGTGTAAATGCACTTCAGCTGAGCTGCTGAGCCTTCAGCCCTCTTAGAGGGAACAGAGTTCATTCCCAATTGCCTGGTAACTGGAGTAGCTAGCTCCAGAGTGCCTGTATCTCCATTAGCACTCCCAGGTGTGTTCTCCCCAACTTTCTGTGTGGTGAGGTACTGGTGGTCCACACCAGCACACCTTCTCCCAATCACCGTTGCCCCATGTCCAGGCTGGTTCCTGTCTAGCCTGGGCTCAACCCCCTCCTCCTTCACATCTAGTTTAAAGCTTGATTTATGAGCTTAGCTAGGTTTTTAACAAGGGCTATAGTCCCCCTAGGAGACACATGTGTCCCATCCTTAGCAAGAAAGCCTGGGGGTGCGTGAGCCACCCCATCATCAAAGAAGCCAAAGCCCCTCTCCTCACACCAGGCTCGGAGCTGGGCATTAATTGAATTCTTCTTCCTGACTTCCCGCTACTCTCTATTTAGCCTTGGGATGGAGCAGAATACTATTTGTGCCCCAGAGCCCTCCATCATTTTCCCAATGGCCCTGAAGTCATTCTTGATGGTTTTGGTCTTTTTGTTTACTAGATCATCGTTACCAGTTTGGACTAATATCAGAGGATAGTAGTCTGTCTCGTGGACCAGGGAAGGAAGTTTTCTAGCTACCTCCTTCACTGATGCCCCCGGTAAGCAGCAGACCTCTCTGTGGAGTGGATCCGGTCTGCAAATGGGTCCCTCTGTTCCTTTTAGGAGGGAGTCCCCTACAACAATCACCCTCCTCTTCTTCTTAATGGAGGATGTTTTTATCTTTTTCTGAGGATGGTGTGACCTAGGGAAGGATTCTAGGCTGTGGGAGCCATCATCCTCAGGGTTGGATTCCACCTGCAGCACCTGGTACTTGTTCACCAGTGGGATCTGGGGTTTTGGTGTCTGGGTGAGGGGAGCAGGTTTCTTTTGTCTGGCAGGAACTTGCTGCAATTCCCCATCTCTTGTAACCCCAACCTTGCAGTTTGCAGGTGGATGGTGTTTGGACACACCAGCCCCAGCAGGCTGCTGAGTTAGTGAGAGGGCATTACTCCACTGCTCTATCTCCCTCTCACACTCCCTGATGGTCCTCAGCCTCTTCATCTCCTGTAACTATACATTTACATATAGTTACTGCTTTTTATTTTGGAAACAAGAATAAATTCCTTCTGCCAATAAAATCTACAACCTTTGCTTATTTCTTAGTGATGGGAGTTTAGTTCACTCTTCTAAGAATAATTATTAAGTAATTTGGTTAGTGAAGGACATGAAGGACAGCTGAGGTAGGATCTCAACATCCCTGGTATAAGTGGAAGGGATGCGGAGGTTCTGGTGTGGCTTTACTAGACCACTGCTGGCAAGGGAAGGAGTATCAAGGATAGGCTTTAATGTCCTGAAAACAAGATAAAACTACTAAAACAGTATTTGTTTAGAAACAATATGAGATTGTCATCCAGAAGGACCTGGACAGACTGGAGAAGTGGGCCCATGTGAATCTCATGACATTCAACAAGGCCAAGTGCAAGGTCATAGACTTGGGTAGGGGCAATTCCCAATTTCAGTACAAGATATGATTGAGAGTTGCCCTGTAGAGAAGGACTTGGGGATTCTCGTTGATGAGAAGCTCAGCATTAGTTAGCAATGTGCGCTTGCAGCCCAGAAGACCAACCATATCCTGGGCTACGTCAGAAGAAGCATGGCCAGCAGGTCAAGGGAGGTGATTCTGCTCGTCTATTCCTCTCTTGTGAGACCTCATCTGAGTATTGTGTCCAATTCTGGAATCCTCAGCATAAGAAGTATATGGAATTGTTGGAACAGGTCCAGAGGAGGTCTAAAAAGATGGACAGAGGGCTGGAGCACCTCCCATACAAGGACAGGCTGAAAGAGTTGGGCTTGTTCAGCCTGGAGTAAAGAAGTCTCCATGGAGATCTTATGCAGCCTTCCAATACCTGAAGAGGGGCCTGCGAGAAAGCTGAGGAGGGACTGCTTACAAAGGCTTGTTGTGGTAGAGCTAGGGGGAATGGCTATAAGCTGGAGAGGGGAAGATTTAGACTAGACATAAGGAAGAATTTCTTCACAATGAGAGTGATGAGGCACTGGAACACCTTGTGCAGGGAAGTTGTGGATGTCCCACCCCTGAAGGTGTTCAAGGTCAGGTTGGATGGGGCCTTGGGCAGCCTGATCTAGTGGGACATGTCCCTGCTCATGGCAGGGGGATTGGAACTAGATGATCTTTGAGGACCCTTCCAACCTAAACTATTCTATGATTGTATTATTTTTTTTTCAGGTTAAAATACAGCCTCCTCAGGTGGTATCTTGGAGGTGTCTGTGTCTCCTTCTTCTCCAGAACAACATCTCCTCCCCATAAAAACACCCTGTGGGTTGAATTACCTCCCCCAGGATTCCTGTTTCCAAGCCGAAAGGAACATTTGGCTCTGCTGCAGGTTGGCAAGTTCAATCTGACAAAGGAGTTTCAGCTGTGGGGAAGAAGGGTACAAAATGTCATATCTTACCAAAGGCAGAGGCTTAAAGTTATTTCTGGCAAGGCATATATTACAGGTAAGGAATGGAAGTGAATAAACTTTTCTTGGCTGAGAATGTCAATTTTGCAAACTGGTTTGCTATTAAAATAAACTTCAAAATAGCACTTGGAAATAAATTCGGAATTTATTTATATATTCATTTAAGTGAAGAGAGATGTTTTGCCAGTGTTATCTTCAGAGCATGCTACAGGTGAGGCGAATTCCCACCAAATCTGACAGATGGTCATGGTTTAAGCAGGAGGAGGTGAAATGTATTTTGTATAAGATGGCTGTAAAAACAAGGTTGTGACCCAAAACAAGGTCACCTGAATGGCCGGAGGGACAGTATGCAATTTAGGTGAAGAGCGACAGCTGGAAGCTGATGGCAAATGCTGGAGAGTGGTTACTGTTTGGCAGGGCTGCATCGTTTGTGAGCAGACAGAGTCTGAGAAAAGAGCAACACTGTGGAAACAGTGAAAAGTGCACAGATAACCTGACTGTGAAATGAAGTCCTGAGAGAGGGTGCTGTGGGGTGAAGTGCTCAGTGAAGAATTTCTTGATGATTTTCAGAAACCTGTGGTTTTCCTTCCTTGTGTACCCTTACTGCCTGTCACAACAAGAAAAGCACAAGGAGGGATAGAGATGGCAGAGCTTCGAGGGTTTTCATTGGTGGTATAGAGTCTGGTTGGAAGCCTGTGGCAAGTGGTGTTCCCCAGGGGCCAGTATGGGGTCCAGTCTGGTTCAACAATGACCTGGATGAAGGGGCAGACCATAATCTCAGCAAGTTTGCAGATGACACAAAACTGGGAGGAGTGGCTGATCTGCCAGAAGGCTGTGCTGCTATTCAGTGAGACATGGACAGGCTGGAGAGCTCGGAAGAGAGGAACTTTATGAAATTCAACAAAGGCAAGTGCAGAGCCCTACACCTAGTGAGTAACAACTCCCTCCACCTGTACAGTTTAGATGTTGACCTGCTGGAAAGCAGCTTTGTGAAGAAGGACCTGGGAGTCCTGGTAGACAACAATCTAACCATGAGCCAGCAATGTGCCCCTGTAGCCAACAAGGCCTATGGTACTTTGGGGTGCATCAAGAAGAATGTAGCCAGCTGGTCTAGGGAGGTTATCCTCCCCCTCTGTTGTTTCCTATTGAGGTTACATCTGGAGTCCTGTGTCCAGTTCTGGGCTCCCCAGTTCTAGAAAGACAAGGAACTACTGAAGAGAGTCCAGTGGAGGGCCACAAAGATGATTAGGAGAATGGAGCATTTCCCTTATGAGGAAAGGCTGAGAAACATAAGTTTGTTTAGCCTGGAGAAGGGAAGTCTGAGAGGGGATCTTATCAAGTCTGAGAGGATGGGGCCAGACTCTTTTCAGTGGAGCCCAGCAACAGGACAAGGGGCAATGAGCACAAATTGGAACACAAGAAGCTCGTACATGAGGAAAAACTTCTGCACTTTGAAAGTGATGGAGCACTGGAGCAGGCTGCCTAGAGATGTTGCGAAATCTCTTTCTCTAGGGGCATTAAAAACCCCTCCTGGACTTGTTCCTGTGCAACCTGCTTTAGCAAGTGAGGTTGGATTAGACGATTTCCTGATGTCTCTTCCAACTCCTACAATTCTGTGATTCTGCGAGATAGCCAAACACTAACAGCAAAGCCCTCACCCTTCACAGTGGATGCTGGGGGCAGGCAGGACGCACAAGTTAGCAGAACTGCACAGCGAGACTGCACAGCTGGTGTGTATGCAGAAGAAGGAGGTTGTGAAGAGGAGCTGTTGTTTCTGTAAGATGGGTATTGGAAACATTAGAATGGGGACGAGAGTTGTTATTGTCACTATGTACAGCTAAACACTGCTAAGGCACACTGCCTGCCTTAATTGAACCAGGGTGTGATGCTGAGGACTAAGCCCTGCCTTACTGATGTCCAGCGTAGGTGGGTTTTGTGCTCCCTTCCTGCTTGCTATTGTCCTATTCATTGTTTTTTTCTATACAACCCCACAGTGAAGCTTTTTCTAGTGAAAAATGTATGACCCGGTGGGGTTGTAGGTTATTGCAGATCACCATGCTCATTGCCACTAACTCTGGCTTGTTTGGTTTGTTGCTTTTTTTTATTTTGTTTGTTTGTTTTCTTTAAAGCAATGTGGCAGTACAATTTACACTAGAGCATCTCACTGCATGAAGGGGCCTGCAACCTTTCCAGCCTGCTATGGGATGTCCTAAAGCTGTGTGTATTGTCTCCTGGAAACATGCTTGAATTAGATTTTATTCTCGTCCATCTTTGTTTATATTTGATTTCTATTGCAAGTAAATTTGATCGCGATAGGATTTGTTTGGTTTTCTTTTTAGTTTTTTTGGCCTTGACTCTGAGTACTCAATATTTTCCTACATATGGGACTTATTTACTATCTGTTTTCTCTGTAGATTTTATAATCTTAATTTATTCTTTCCCACAGAGTGACAGAGGAAAACAATTAGAGGAAAAGGGAGAACGTCCATCCTACAGGATAAACTTTCATTTCTGTGTGGACTGGACTTTGTGCAAATCTCTATGAATACTTCAGCATAACAACATGCTTCTTTCCACCTCAATAAACACACTCTGTCACAAGCCAAAACTACAATTTTATGTAGAAGAGTTAATGGGCTGTTGTAATTTTTAATGACTTTGGTGTCAGAATGACCTTTTCTTGTAGATGGGCAGAGAAGGATGAAGTAGAGCAAGAGAGACGGCTGCTTCTAGTAATGGTGGGAACCCTCCACCTTAGCAGCCTGAGATGATTCTAGGTGCATTGACTGTCTTCAGAGGATTCTCAATTCCCGGTTGGGACCATGAATCATGAAATGGTGAGTCTGCTGATGATATACACAACACAGTACAATCAGAAGGGTCCATCTGCTTTGAAATTCATTGATGTTTCAGACTGATAGCCATTCACCTTGACAGGAACTGGTGATAAGCACCCCAAAGATGCTTTTGCTTAACTTACTCTCTGAGTATCAGCTAGGCTGTTTATCCTTCCAGCCAAATTAGTCCTTCTCATTGCATTTCTCAAATGTGTATTAAGGATCCTGCATTTGCAAAATGAAAAAACAAAAGAGGGGTGGGGTGGGGGTGAGTGTCCAGAAGAAAAGGTTGATGATGGAACTGTTTTCTGGGGCTTCTTACAAAAGTGATTCTATCACTGAGTTTTGCCACTCTCCTTTCAAATTGGCTCATTTGGCCCTGGCTCAATGTTTCAACACCAAAATATCTCCAGCTGCCCCCTCGCCTGTGAGAAAACTTGAATGTCAAAACACTCTTTCCATTCACCCTCTGTCTCCACTGGGAGGTTGGCTCCAGACTGTGGGATTAAATCTGTACATTATTAAATTCTGCTGATCAGCCACTGAAGTGCCTTCAGAAAGCAGTGCTAAGCACCTGCTTAATATTGTTTTTGTGGTGATAGGGAGGCAGATGTCTTTTGCATTGGCTAGAAAAAGCAATTTGTGTCATTCCTAGAAGCACTTTAATGTGGAAAAACAGCTTAAGAGTCACTCTTTACAGGCTGGTGGCCAAAACATGAGCAGAAACAGAAAAACTGGAAAATAATTAGTGAGATTGTCTCTAGAAGGTATCACTTCATCATTGATGATAATCCTCAAAGATTGCAGAGAGGTGATCTGACCAGACAAAACAGGTCTACCATTCACACATTCCCTTGCAAGCAACAGCTGTCCTTACTCTAATGCACCAGCTCTGATAGGAAGCAGCTTGAGAAAAACATCTGCAATTTGAACTGCAGGGTAAAGAAAGAATAAATTGCTCTTTTTAACTTGGGGAAAAAAAAAAAAAAGACTCTCTCCCAACCCCTAAACAAATCAAAACAATGTCTTAAATCTGGAAAGGATGTTGTGTAATTGGAATACAGATCCAGCAAGAAACCCCGATTCTAGTGTGAGGTATTTAATACTTTCTGCCACAATAAAAGAGAATTAATGGACTCGGTGGGAAATCTAGATGGCATTTAGCTCTGAATCAGATTATTATTTTATACTTGGCATTGATAGGAGTCAAAATGAGGCCACAAGCACAGGACTTTCTCAGCTCCTTGTGAGTGCCAATTCCCTTTATATATCCATGATCCCTGCTTGGAGGCTTCCCTTTCACCAGCTCTCAATCACAGCAGCAGCAAACTGAGGTAATAAATTATGAAGCCACTTCAGGCTGAATGTCAGTAAAAAATACATGCATTTTCTCCCTTTTTAAATATGTGGATGTTTCACATACATAGGTGTAGCTAACAGATCATGAACTGTAGAGTGAAAAGGCAGATGTTTATTACAGAAAATTTATTTTATGAATGCATTCTTTATTGAAATGTGCTGCTTACCCTATAAAGGAGGATTGGTTTTTTTTCCTCCCTGCTCCTATGTTTAAGGAATGCTTGTGTATTTGGAGGGAACTAAATACTGAAAATATTTCAACACATTTTTGCAGTTTCTAACTGAAAAACTGGTAAATTTTTGCAGTCTTTTTTTCTTTGTCTTCCTTTCCCCAGTATTATAAGAGGCTGTAAGAAGTGGAGCAAGCGAGGAAAGATTACGATTAAAAACAAATGGGCAACACTCCAAATCCATTCTAGAGTTTATTTCCAAAGGAAGGATTTATTTGGAAATTATCTTGATCACCAGCTGTCTCAGAAGCCATCATTTCAGAGGTTCTCAGAACTCCTTGTACCAAAAGGGCTGCGTTGGTGTTATTCTGACTGTAAACTAGATAACACTGTGTGTAGAAGCCATCATCTATAAGCATGTGTCTGATGAGTTCTTGTTATACCTACAAAAGTGGATATATAAAATTATGAATATCTCACTCCAAACCAAATGGGAAGCAAGGAGCAGAAATGAGACTAGGATTCAAGAGCTCTCAGTTCCCTTGCCTTTCATATAAAACCTGTCATGCAAAGATGAGGCGTGAGAGCAACAGCGCAATGAAAAAATATTGCTGCTCATCACCAGTTGCTGTGCACTCATTCTGATGCTGTTCTGGATGCTTCCTTTCAAGCAATGTAGCTTCACTGTTCTCTGAAATACCAAAGGGGTTGACCTTGACATTTGCCAACCAAGTTGCAGAGCAAATCAGTAAGAGTGCTCTCACTATATGCCACAGAGCAAGGATGCTTGGTTCAGTACTGGGGGAAAAAAGGGACCTTCCAGCAAAACTAGATGATAGGCAGTAAGAAAACAAGCAGGAACCCTACTCAGAATCACAGAATCACTAGGTTGGAAAAGACCCACAGGATCATTGAGTCCAACCATTCTTATCAATCACTAAACCATGCCCCTTAGCATCTCATCAACCTGTCCCTTAAACACCTCCAGGGAAGGTGAATCAACCACCTCCCTGGGCAGCCTGTTCCAGTGCCCAATGACTCTGAAAAATTTTTTTCCTAATGTCCATCCTGAACCTCCCCTGGCAGAGCTTGAGGCCATTCCCTCTTGTCCTGTCCCCTGACACTTGGGAGAAGAGGCCAGCACCCTCCTCTCTACAACTTCCTTTCAGGTAGTTGTAGAGAGCAATGAGGTCTCCCCTCAGCCTCCTCTTCTCCAGGCTAAACAACCCCAGCTCTCTCAGCCGTTCCTCATAAGGCCTGTTCTCCAGCCCCTTACCAGCTTTGTTGCTCTTCTCTGGACGCGCTCCAGAGCCTCAACATCCTTCTTGTGGTGAGGGGCCCAGACCTGAACACAGGATTCGAGGTGCGGTCTCACCAGTGCCGAATACAGAGGGAGAATAACCTCCCTGGACCTGCTGGTCATACCATTTCTGATACAAGCCAAGATGCCATTGGCCTTCTTGGCCACCTTGGCACACTGCTGGCTCGTGTTCAGTCGCTGTCAACCAACACCCCCAGGTCCCTCTCCTCCAGGCAGCTTTCCAGCCAGACTTCTCCTAGTCTGTAGCACTGCATAGGGTTGTTGTGCCCCAAGTGCAGGACCCGGCATTTGGCCTTGTTAAACCTCATGCCATTGGTCTCTGCCCAGCGGTCCAGCCTGTTCTGATCCCTGTCAGATCCTTACTCCTGGAAGTCTTGTTAAAGTAAAGGTTGTGGGTCTGTGTTGTGGAACACGGTACCTTATGAGCAGCTCCTTGGCTTTGGACTAGTAGACCAGTTTCATTACAGCCTCATTTTTTTCCCATTCTCTAGCTTGAAAACAGATAGCTAGAGAGAGAGGAGAAAAACAGTTTGAGAAAGACATGTTTCTCCTTCCCCAGTGCAAACCCTCATAACAGGAGATTGCTCTGTTGTATTACTGGAGCTGCTGAGACATTTCCAGACGAGGGAAACCCCATCTGAATACCAAAAGGAATGTCTCAGATGTAGAGCTCATGGAACCTGGGGTAAGCTGGCTCCTTCCAGGCCTGCAGTGTTTTATTTCAGAATTCAGTCATGCTCTGCAGAGGCTTGAGATTAGCTTGACAGAAGGAGAGTGGTTTTGTTCTCTCAGACTTCTCTCCAAGATGACCTTTAGCTTTATAATCTGATGGGCTCAAGGGTTTGATAATCTCAGATTTGTTGGCAGTAGATGTTTTGAGTTGACAATCCCCAAACTGTACAGGCCCATTTTAAAAATAATTGTGCTGAACCAAAGATAATGTGTTGTCTCCAACTATAGGGTTTTAATAAAGCCGGTGTATGAGAGGGCAACAATCCAGTACCATTATAACCTAACTGACCCTCCTAAGCCATCTTTCTTATCTAAAAAACCATTCATTGCCGTCAGGCTCATGATACCTGGTTTGGAAGGTGTAATTTTTAATGTCCTTTTATCTACAACATTCCTGAACCAGATTAATAAGTGCAAGCATCCACCTCTAGATGGATGATTGATTTAGTAACAGTGGTCATAATTGGTCAGCTGGGGAGAAGCAGTCTGCTAAAGCCAGCAAAATGAACTTGAGATGGGAGGAGGCTAAGCAAAGGATTTACCTTGACAGAAGAAGAAATTTAAACTAAGGGAACTCAGTGCTGCCTATTTAATACTCCATGGAGTATGAAAAAGCTTTCCAGAAATAATTACACTCCATATATACTGTTGTAGCAAGGAATAATTAAGTTGCAGATAAAACAAAACAAAACCAGGATTGCTGGGCCGTTCAGAAAGTCTAGTCATGACACTCATTTTCTGGTTTCTCATCTTGGAGGTTTACTCTGGTTATTCTCTGCTTATTCCCATAGGGCTCTGCTGGAGGTAGGTAGCTGTTTTGAACCATTGACCCTAGGTGGCTAGAGAAAACAGCTACCTTTCCACAAGACACAGCTGCTTTAGAGGTCAGGACTGCATAGTAAGGAAGAAGCTTGCTCTGAGCTAAACTTTATACTGTCACATTTGATGCATGGAGAAGAAAAGGAACGTTAGCCTGTATTTAGTCCATATGTTCCCAGCTTCTGCTTGAAGCCTCCCTGTGGAGGGGTCTCTTTTTGGTATTGATTAGAAATTACACCTAGGGAGGTAGACTTCTACACATGTTGAGTTAGGCATGTACAGTTGGAAACACAGCTGTCTCAACTAGCTGTCAGTCAAGAAACCAGTTTACATCACATACCATTAGGCAACTGCCATAGTCATTAATCACATACTACACTTCTGTGGTGAGATCTGTCCTCTGAATTATTTAGGTCACTGTGGCAAGTACATACAGACTTCTGTGTGTCCCCAAATTGCCTGTCTCCCCAGATGTAGATGTCCCTCGGCACTGGTGCAGCAGTCTGCAGACCAGCACATGGCAATGGTGATACATTTTCAGGGCAACATCAGTCCTCTAGAAAAGGCCTGGGTGCTTGTGATCCCAATGAAACGCACAACAGGTCTGCGGCTAAGCAAGACCACTTAGTGGTGTTGCAAAAGGGGTGATCTTTCCCTTGTGTCCCTCCGTTTGTAGGGTGAACAGCTCTGTCCTTCTGGACTAATAGCTTAAAGGCTTAGTGTTTCTCATCCTGCTTACACTGACACATGGGTGATCATGTGTGCATGAACTCATGCATGTGCATGTATGAGTGTTCCTACAGAAAGAATTACAGGCTCTATTAAGCCAGCTTTAGGGTAGCACCCTGCAGGGCTGTATCAGGTGGCACTTCCTCTTTTATTCGTTGGCTTGGGAGCCACAACCTTTTCTATTCCTGCCTGGTTTCAACACCTGCATTTCCAAATGAGTCTGTGTTGCTTTGTGCCCAGCGTTATTTAGACTATCATGTTAGGGTCATAGTCAGGGAGACAATTTAGTGCCATCGCCTGAAATATTTAACAGAATCCAGCTGCAGTTTGCAACAAAAGACATCCTTTTCTCCCTTCTTCCTTCCAAGCCCAGCCCTGAAAACATATTATTTCTGAAAAGCAAGTGGAAAAGCTCCACAGGGAGCAAACAGAGACTCACAGCTTTGTGCCATCAAAAAAATCTTTGGGAATATTTTGTCACCTCATCATTTGTATGCCATGTCTGACTGATTTCTGCAGGTGCATTTGCTGTTGCCCATCCCTACATGTTCTCTAGGTCTGACATAGGAAATGGGGTAGCTATCTCTGGACATCAGCAGAAGTCAGCAGTGACAATATCATTACATAGAAATGGCATGGAGGGTTAATTTGTTGACAGAAGGAACCACACACATTGCCCTAGGTTCCAGCCTCCACTGAGGTGTGTGCTTTGGGAGACTGGCAGAGCTCACCCACTTTAATGGCAAAAGTGATCTCCTAGACCTCAGTAGCAACTTTGCTACTCAAATTCTGAAACTTTGGCTTCTGCAGCTTCTCCTGCAATATTTCAGCTTCAAAAATGAAATGTGCAAGCCATACCAACCTCCTGCACTATGTGCAGAAAATTGTCAGGGACCTACAGCATTAATAACCCCTAATTGTCCATTCCTGATTCACTTGGGTCCCCACCTGAACCGCCTACCCACAGAACTCAAAATTTAAGTCCTAGCCCTGGCCCTAACCTTGACTGAGGTTGCTGGGATATAGGTATGTGCTGGTGAATGGCTTACGGTGCCAGCTGAGTCTGCAGTAAGTACTTGTGTCCCCCAGGCGTTACACATGTTGAGTAAGCCCTCCTATCAGTGAGTGAGGTTAAAGAGCAGCTGCTTGTGGTGGGAGCAGAGTATGCAAGTCAATGCTGATAGCCCAGTGCTTAAGCCTTCGATGAGATACTTGAAAAACAAGCAGAGATTTAAGTAGCAGCTTATTTGACCTGGATTTGTAGTGAGCAGTCTGTTTTTTACAAGTATGTTGTGATGTACTGTGGTGTTTATGTGACCTGAGAACCATTTGCAAGTGTTTATTCCTTGCTCCAATAGCTACCTGAGGGAGAATCTGAGCCCCTGAGGGAAGCTACTTAAAACTCTCTCAACCTTGTTCTTTGTCTGTGTTCCTCAAAACACCTTGTAGGGAGACATCTCAGGCCATTCCCACTGTAAAGGAGCAAGGAGCTGGGGTGGCTCATTGTCCTGCTTATATGTGCATTGCCCTCTTCTACAAAGCTGAAAAGGTGCACGCTTCTCTCCCAAGTCCAGTCCTTGCCTTGCCTTTGTTACTTTTAATGTTGCTGTACCTGATTTTCTTTCTCCTGATACAATGCTCAGTGCTTCCAACCAGGGTTACTGGCTGCCAGACTCCCTGGGGTTAATAACACCCTCATTGCTCAAGCCTGCAATGCAATCTCAAGATACTTCAAGATGTTTTTTTTACCCTACAGGGTCTGAGATGAGAGGATTTAACTGCCTATTGGACCGTGGTGTAAGATTAGGTGCTATGATGGGAAATTGGATTAGGAGGTGGAGTAATGTTGTCCAAAGGAGGGAATGTTGTCCAAAATGTGGCATTTGAATTTTTATCCCTATAACAAATAGTCTGGACTGAAGCAGATTCATTCCCAAAAGGAAGCAAATAAGGTGGGTTTCTCAAGCCTTTCTGCATTCACACGGATCTCTTGCCATGAGCACTAAGTAGCACTCCCTCAATACCGCTGCATGTGCTGTACGTGGGGATGGAGGCTGCTGGGCTGAATTAGATTCCAGCTCTGTCCACTCCATGCTTGCCCCTCTGAGTATCAACAGCTCAAGATGCTTTAGAGGAGCATGCAGTCAGCAACTGGTGTTAGTCAAAAGTAATCTTACCCAATAGGAAAGGGGGGTGGGGAAAAAAATCTGCTTGATAGAGAAGAAAATAGATCAACTTCTGCAGGAGATAACCCTGGACCAGGTCCAGTATAGAAGGAGAAAGTAGCAAAGCAGCTCAGAAATCAAAGTGCAAGGAGCAGAGCAAATGCAAATGTGTGTCAGGAGACCCTTGGTGTTTCAAAAGTATGCAGATAACTAATGTAGATTTTCCCGGCATATATTTCTTTGGGTACAAAGGTAGAAGAGGTAACATTCTCTTTTTCCAGTGTGGCCCACCTACAATATTCAATAATGTAATATTAAAGAAAAGTCTTTAGTATGGTCTTTAATAAAATACCCTGACTTGACAGTCAGGTTATTGACTATTATAAAGCTGTTAGAATTAATATTAATCTTCTTGGCAATCCTTGATATTCATCACTTTTTCATGAGTAGCAAATGGCTGTAGGTATTGCCAGATGTGGTCTCAGAGCGAAGAGCAACTGAGATAAAAATTGCAAAAGCAGCTAAATGATGCATGGGCTGAAAGCCCACTTCCAATCAGATGCAGAGCACACTGTGAAAAGATTTAGTGAGCTACCTCCAAGCGGTTTGAAAGTCTCCTGAATAGCTTACCCAGCTGCCTTGGGAGAAAGAGGAGAGGGCAGAAACTGGATCTTTATATTAGTTTTATCACAGAGATTACTTTAAAACCTGAAGCTGGAGATTATACAACCCGTAGTAATTACTGTTGCAACTCCAGAGGGCTGCACAACTGTCTGATCCCAGGACTCACTGTTTTTGGTTTGACTTTGTAAACATCTTACTGCAGCCAGTATTTTAACTCTTTACACTGTATAACATACTTCTTTCTTGCACTGTTTTTGATTTTAGCATTGCATAACCTTATTCCATGAATTTTGGAAAAATTCTGATCCCTGACTTCTCTGGTGCATAGTCAGTCCCAATTGCTCTCCAGTAAAGAAGAGGGAAGGGCTGATGTGATCTTCCTGTTCTCTTTTCCCTAACTCCACAGCTTCCAGCTTCAGTACTTAAATGTATTTTGCAGTCATGCTCAGAGATGTTCCCATGAAAGTCCTAGTATCATTGCTCTAGGTACTACACTAACACACATAGTAAACCACATGTCTACCAGAATGGGAACTCTGGGGCTTCTAAACAGAAAGGGCAGATTTTTGGAGAGAAGCTGCACTATAGCTGCTCCTGCTGGTGTCAGTAGAAGACATATACTCTTACAAATCACACACATTGTCTGTTTCATCTGTCTGTTTTAATAAATGATACTACTACTGCACAGACTCCCTGCTTATCATCTCTCTTGTTCAGGCTTGGGCTATTGAGTTTATTCTTTGCCAGTTGGCTCCTGCACCCCATGTTCCCATACATTGACTGTGAGCTGTGAACAATGCTTTTGCCTCTTTCCAGGCTTGTGAATCAAATCAAAGGGTTATTTGAACACTGAAGAGAGTGAACATGTTTGGAGTGAACGTTGGTAAATAAGTGGTGACTAAAACCATCAAGGAATTTTTTAGCAAATTGGTGACATTGGCCAAAAAGCTTTGGTAACCAGACTAAGCTCTCTGACATACAATATTGTCATAAATAAAGGGCCTAAATATGCTATGTGGAACACATCAGGTCAGCTTGAAGGAGTTAATATCTAATTGTAGATTTGGTTTCCTTGATTGACAGACAATTTTCAAAGAGTATGGTTTGTCAAGAAGTCATTCCCTTCTTCCAGAAATATCTCTTTGAAATGAGGGCAGGCAATTTCCTGCCTGTGATGGCATTCGAGACACTAGATACCCTTGTCTTTGACAGCAAAGGACATCAGTTTCATTTAGGCTTTTCCCCTTATCACTGACAAAAATAAAATTGTCAAGTGTGTGACTCAAAACATCGAATTCAGTATGAACTTTTTTGTAAGCAAGGAATGTTGGACATAACATTTTTATCATATCTGTACTGATATATGGGACATACAAATTGACAAATGGTAAAGATTTTCTGATGTCTGTGCATGGTAACTTATCAACAGACCAACAAGGTTATAATTAAGTTATCTTCTGAATTTAATAATAGATTTCCCTTTGTCAGCATTGGTCCAAGGTAATGATGTAATACTTCTGAGCAGCAAAGACAGAGGAAGACCTCACAACTGAGGAAGTGCACATTTTAATTGCGGGCTTGGATATACTGTCTGTCAAATCATGGTAGCATTATTTTATTTTATGAAGAAGCTGGATGCTTTTGAACCCGACCCAAATACCTAAAGCTATCTCTCTCCATTCAGAACAGATCAATCATGTTGAATAATTGAGTTTCTTAGTGCCTAAAGAGTGAGTCTAGAAGGTCAGTTGGAATTTGCTGGTTTTAGACTTGTCAATTTTAGTATTAAGTCTGTGCGTTATGTAGAAGATACCAAGACCTTCAGGTAACTTTCCAAGTACTGGCTTCAGTCTTCACTCTTTGGGACCGTAGGTGCTGCAAGGTGTGAATGAGCTAGTTCATTGAGAGGAGACTGGACTTTTCTTTGTGAACCATGATTCAGTGTGTCTTATGTCAAATTGTTAGCCTTTGTGTGATGCGTATCACTATACTACAGCTGTAGCTAGGTGAACTGTAATATTAGTTTCTAACCCTGTGGTCAAGTTCTTAAGAGGATGAGTACGACTTACTTTTCAAAGTTTCCTTTTAAAAATAAATAGGTATTGTCACACAGCCACACCACAATTGCTTTTGAAGTGAGTTTTTATTATGGCAATTATCTCAAACTCCAAATATTAGCCAATAGACTGAGAACATTCAAATACTTAAGTCAAAGTTGCTTGTCAGGAAAAGGAGTATTCCACAAAGCAAATAAGGAGCAGAGATTATTTTAGGTATGTGGGACCCTAGAAAGCTCAGAGGAAAACTAAATGGGTACATGTTTAGATTCAATGTATTTATATACTGCCCGTTATACTCAAAAACAAACAAAATCCCCACCAAAACAAAAAAATAAAAAGTTGCTTCTCTATCCCCCCTAGCCAAACAAATCAAGCAGTACCTTTTAAATCCTGACTGTTTGTCAATTTACCATAGTAATATAGAGGAAATTCCCTGTCAGCTTTTAGAATGAAGGCATTAGATTTGGGCAAAGGGAAAGAGCTTGATGTTGTTCATTCACAGGCAGGAGTTTCTGGAGAGAAGTCCCCAAGGCCAAATGCCTTTTCTAGGAGATAAACTCATCAGCTAGGTTTATGGCGACTGAAGATTTTGAGTGAGTCCTTATGAGTTAGGGATGAAATCTTGGGGACTTAGGATCTCATGGTCACACTCGGGCTGTGGCAGGCTCCTGAGAGAGGTTAGTGCAGAGCATGTGATGTTTTCTTGAGTTCAGACCCACAGGAGCTCCTCTGAAGATGCCTTGGGAGCCACTTAAGGAAAAAAGAAAAGGCAGCCTGTTTCTTTGTCCTTATCAGGCATTATTTTCAAAAGCTTTTTAAGCCTTGCTGCTCCAGAGGAAAGTTACATCTGCTAACTGAGGACATGAGGGGAAACAATTGTAAAAGTTACTTGGTTGAGGCTAACATAGTTTTGAGTTTTGCAGTCAGATGAGCTCGAAAGATTAAAAGGAGAGAGAAAAGGATGGTCTATGTGCTTAAGAAAATTATAAATATCCCTCTGTACTCATGATTTTGTTATGTTTTTGTATTTCACTTTTTTAATTTTGGGTTTTTTTTAAGCATTGAGGGAAAGAGGACTTGACAATTGCTTGGCAGATATTAAACAGGACTGAATTAGTGCAGTGAGACCACTGGCCATCTGCATAGTCTGGGCTGCTGTGCCTTTTGAAGGTAACGTACTTCATGTTAATATGTTTTGATGGCCAGAGTCTGCACAAAACAATAATGAAAATGAGGGAGATTTTTTTTTTTGTTTTCTTATCGCTTGTGTTGAAGTGTGGAATTTCATGCTTTCTGCAAAGAAGGGGCCAGGTGCTGCTTGCACTAAGGCGATGGCCCTCTATCAGCATCTCTGGGCAAAGAGGATGCAGAAATTATCCTGTCTCAAAGCATTTACAATCCAAGCAGACAGGGGAAAACCACCTCAGAGTCCAGAGGAATAGGGAAGCAGGTGCAGTGTGTGAGGAATAGAGTCCTAGTAACAGTCTCTGTTGGCCTCATATTCTAATGAGGGAGTTCCTGGGATCCCTAGTGGGATGAGCCTCACCTTGCCTTTAATATCATATTGCTCTTTCCCTGATCATGCAGTTCCTTTTGTTTCAGGTCTAGTGTCTATAAACATAGCAATTAACTATACAGACACATGTAAGGCCCTGGCAGGGTACCAAGGGTGTGACGTGGTCATGCCCTGCAGGTCCCCTCCACCATCAAGAAGGGCAGGCATCTGCAGGGACACGAGCCACTGACCCTAACTCAGCACCTAAATTGGTACCTGCTGACAGCTGCCTTTCTGACTGCATATCTTTTTCAATGTAAAGAGATTGCTTCATATAATGAGAGAAGAAGATTTTCAGATCCTGTTTGATGCTGTCTTTGGGTTTCAAAATCAAGACAACTAGCTGTCAGCAAAGACAGCAGAAAACTTGCAGGAGAGTCCTTTCCAGTTACTATGTTTCCCTATAACAAGAAGATAACAAGAAAGAAAATGCATTTTATTGTGAAATATCTCAGGTTGTGCCATCTACAGTACACAGTTTCTTTTGTTTGCAGCATTGTGCTGGGCTTGGGAGGAGCCTCTTTATCTCTCCCCAGCCTCCTTCACATCCTGTTCCAAAGCAACAGCTGCAGCCCCCATTAATAATGAGATGCAAGGGGTGCAGGCTGCAGAGAGGAGGATGCTGACCTCTTCTCCCAAGTGACAGAGGACAGGACAAGAGGAAATGGCCTCAAGCTCTGCCAGGGGAGGTTTAGCCTGGACATTAGGAAAAAATTTTTCACAGAAAGAGTCATTGGTCACTGGAACAGGCTGCCCAGGGAGCTGGTTGAGTCACCTTCCCTGGAGGTATTTAAGGCACGGGTGGACGAGGTGCTAAGGGTCATGGTTTAGTGTTTGATGGGAATGGTTGGACTCAATGATCTGGTGGGTCTCTTCCAATCTGGTTATTCTATGATTCTATAAAAATCATCTTAAGATGGGCAGGAGTCTTCTAATGACCCTATGAACCAGTGCCAGCAGGTAACCAGTGTTAAGAAAAGACTTTGAATGTGCCGAGCTGGAGAGAGCAAGCAAGATGGTCTGTTTGTTAGACACCGAGAGCTGCAGGAAGAGGCTAACCAGTTACCTCTTGCCTTGAGTGGTCTAGAAAACCACATAACAATTGCTGCCTTTTCTTGCCATTTTTTCTACTTTTTATTACTCTTTGCTTTTACTTCAAGTAACACAGTGCTTTCCATCCCATGACTGCGCAGGTGAGATATTGGTGGGGTTAGAGGTCACAGATGGATCATGTCCATTGGCAGGGTCAGCTCTGCTGTTGCTATCCCATCATGCAGGAGCAATGCCTCTGGAAACACTTCCTGCCTGTTTGGCCAGACAGGGCTGAAGTAATTTCCCTCTAAGTATAGCTCTGTGCACGTGGCAGAGCCGAGCTCCGCTGGTATAGCAGATCACAAACAAAGGGAAAGCCAGATGGCCGATTCATGCTGAAAGGCAGCATGAAGGAGTAGGGAAGACAGGCAATAACTTGGCGCAGCTACCAATTTCTTGGATGCCTTGGAGAGCGCATTTTACCTTTGTGTCACCTCTCCACTTACCCTTAGCATTTCAGGTAGTTTTTTTTCAGATTGATGCCTACTTATTAGGGACTGTATCTCCTAAAAGGGGATAATCACTGCACACAAACTTTAGGTATGTGATATATGAGATTTTCAATCAAAGAAAGAAAACAGGTTCATCCTCCTGGAAATCCAAGTAATATATCTCTCGGGCTATAGCAAGCCTTGGCAGATAAGTGTGGTGGCGACATCACTCATTTGTACAAAGTCTGTACGCTGTACTATCTCCTTGCCTTATATAGGACTACATCTCCCTTGAATCAGCTGAGGAACAAAAGGCCATGTTCATATTGGTTTTATGAGGACAGACAGCACCTGATCCAGCAAATAGTTGCAGAGGTCAGAGCTATCCCTATTTGGGTTTATGAGTTTTTTATGGGAAAGGTTATTTTGGTTTTGCGAGCATGTACCAGCAAGTAGGCAGTTAATGAGTCTGGGCTTAGTGCCATTTTTGACTGAGTAGTAAATAAAATAAATAAAAGTTTTCCTTTTTCTGGAGCCACAGGTCTGACACACAGGTATTTCTCAGAGCAGATGTTGATATGAGTGTCCTGCTCCAAAACAGAAGTGGGTAGATTTGATCTCTAAGACTCAAATTTTATATCTTACACTTGACATTTCCCTGGCCTTACCTGAGACCTCTGGCACTTCCCAATCCTTCCGCTTTGGAAGTTTACCTGGAGGCAAGTTTCCAGAGTTCCTTCGGCCTGTCTGCCAGAAGCAGCAATGGCTTTTTCTGTCCCTGCTCTTCAAGCCAGGGACTTTCTACAGGTCAACATGTACAGATTGCCTGTCCTGTCAGTGACTGCGGTTCCATTTCTAGAGCTTCTAGGGATCGCAGCCTCATAGTATAACTCTGATTGCTCCTTTCTAGTACAGTGACCTAGGTTGCTTGTTGTATTTGGATGGTTTGGGGGGATGTAGTGACTCCTTACTGGATTTTCAAATGACTGAAAGAGAGGGAGATGACACTCAAACAAGAAAGTCTCTATCTCTGCACTCTAGATTTGTCTGAGCTGTTGTGTTGCTTGGGCCAAGTCCTCTCATCTGCCTCTGCACATGTTTGCTTTGAAGACACTGCAAGAGAAAATAGAAGGCCAACTATCAGTCAGAGTTTATTTATAAGACCACTGTTACCAAACCGTAGCAAAAAGGTTGAATTGCAGTACAGTGTAGCCTCAAAACACATTAAAAGTTTTCATTTTTAAACACCAGCAGTGAGTGTATTGGAAGAACCACTGAGAAAGGGCTGAGATATTATTTTCTGCTAAAAACTGCAAAGATATTCCTTCCAGTGTACATGTGGCTCACATTTGCCATGAGCAGAGAAAGCGGAGCCATGCTGTGGCACAGGCTTCTTGTGACACAAACACCTTTACAGGTGATGAGTTAAGTGCAAACATTTCAAATTATCACCTTCTTTTCTTGCAGTTGAGAAAACGCAAGCCAGTTGGCAGAAGAACTAAGTGGCAAAGTGACGCTGCAGTGTTAAGCACTTGAAACCAAAGAGACAGAAGATATACCTAAAACTTCTGCTAATAATACATGGTAAACTGAAGCTGGGATTTGTCATAGGCTGGGGAAAGTGGGTGCACTTAGTTATTGGCTACTTGCAGAACAGCCACTGGCGTCATAAGTGGAACATCAAAGTAACTCCAGTTTCAGGTCTGCAAGGCTTTCTGGCTTGCTATTAAATCAAAGTAGAAGAGAAGAACACTGTCAAAACTGAGGATGGATTTTTATACATGAATATATGAATATATATGAATTCAAAGTCTTTTAAGCATCTAAATAGAAGCTACCACCATGGCTTGGGAACAGGAGGAAAAGTATCAGGAAAAGTGACACAAATGTGAATCTTAAAACAGCTAGTCCAATATTACAGGGATTTCATCTAGATTGCTACAAGATTTTGTCAATGTAATTAGGCCATCCCTAGGTAGATCTTTGTGGTCCTTTGAACCCTTTCCATGCCTCTCAGATGGTATGAGGAACATGTATGCTTTGGCAACAATCAGTCCAGATCTGGCTTGCAAAAATATTCTGCTGGAATAAGGCTAGCATGGCAATGGATGTGTTTGCTATTTCTTAGCTGTGCATTAAGGAAGACATGAGGGCAGAAATGGGGACATATAGCAATGAAGCCTCCAAAAAGAAATCTGAACTGAAGCTGTCACAGACGCCTTTGTGTAGATCTGATATGCATTGTGAATGCAGAGAGAAAAACTGTCTTCAGGTGCCCCAGAGTAGGGAGCAAAGTTGCTAGCTCACTGGCTGATTAAATGAAACATTGCCTTTCTGCAGGAAAATGAGGCCTTTGAGAGGTTCCTGTTGTAGCTTATTAGGCTATATTTAAGCATCATCCAGAAGTACAGCTTGCTGGCTGCTTATTCTAGTCTTTGTGATGAACTCTGGACATCTTGGATAAGCTCCTCTATGCCCTTCTCCTAGCAATGGGAATCTGATTGAGCCATAGAGTAGCTCTGCCATCCTCCTTGGAGACTAAGGGAAATGTAAAAATCTCCTCTGAGGCTTCCTGGGCACACAAAAATTTTAGTGGGCTGTTAGGCTCCTAAATAAGTTTGAAACCTTGCTTCCCTGTGCAAAATATTGACCTGGTTATTTGAAGAGAGTCAGACTACCAACCTTCTACAATCCCTGCAGAAAGAAATATTTTGACTATTGGGTGCTTTATTCATCTGCTCTGCTGAGATAGGAAGCCCTGAGCACAGGGCTTGCAAGGCAGGATCCAGGTTGTGCTCATGCATTCTGCTCCAGTCAGCTTTATGTTTGAAGCCATTCACTTCCTCATCCTGGGCTCCCTGTTCTCTCTTCCCTTCTTTCTGCCAGACACATTCTTTTTATACAGCCAACACAACCACTCTGTAATTGCAGTCAGAATAGTTTAGTAAAACAGAGCAAGATTCATCCATTTACCTGGTCACTCTCTGCTACCCCAGCTCTGATCTTGTTTAGGGAATGATGATGATTTGCTATTGCTGGCTGAACCAAGGGAACCTGCAGACAAACTGTGGGGCAGAGGGTGTGTGGGTGTAACCCAATGCCAGCCAGGTCTAGACATGAGCACCAAAGAGGAGTTTCAAACCAGGATTCACATCCTCCAGCAAGTTAGCGTGGGGAAGACATATGAGGGACATGAATCACAATATGCATGTTGAGGGTAAAATGCTATCATCTTGCTGAGTAGAGCACATACAGTGTGCACATCTGGAACGTGTGGGAGTTGTGGAGGAAGTAATTATAGCTATATGGCACACTGGGTTATTGTACTGGCTGCTAAGCCACTGGAGTTGTTTGAGCCTGGACTAACTTTGGTGCGATACATGCTGTTAATGACAACCTTCTCTGCAGTGAAGGAAGAACCCTATTGTCCTTTGTTCTTTGTTTCAGTATAATTTTGCTTTTTATCTGTTGAATATTGTTATTTTGTCTCCAGTTTGTATTAATTTTTGCAAATTGGTCCCTGCAGTGATAGTCAGTATAAAGGTGTTGTGTTCCATCTTCTAAGCCTGCCTTAATGTCCCTAGCTTTATCTTTTGAAGCTAGTAATTAAAAAGGGAAAATTGCTGTCTGGATTTCTGTCATGATGCCAGTTGAGTCCATTTTCTCTTTTGTTGGTAACTATCTGATCTGACTTGCACCCACAACAGACTGTTTGGGGGAAAAAAAGTGTCACTGCTTTTATTTCATGTCTGGCCTGATGAGAATAGTAATAAGAATGGCAAAGCAGTTGCATCCCTAGCTAACTGGCTACAAAGCAAGCGGGCTGAGTCCTTGATGTACTGTCAATTGCACGTGTTGTGTAGGCAATTAACATTGATGCTGAAATAATTAATGATGAGAAAACATCAAAGGGTTGGGGTGCTTCAGTTCAAATGAGCACAGAAGCTCAGATTGTTCTCCAAACTTATCTAGGAGTTGTCAGAATTATCTTATAATCAGCTTTTTTTGGTGCCGTAAGCCAAAAAATTGCTGGATCTTCCACTCAAATTTTCACACGTTCAGATCTCTACAAAGGTCTAGGAGACATATTTATGGAGAATGAGCATTTCTCTTCCATTTAGTCTGAGCTGTTTTGTAGGTATCTCATCAAAAGACTTAATTATTCTACTTCAGAGATGTGCTGCATGGTTTAGTTAACAATAGCTTATCAGTCACAGCTCCGAATTAAGGTAATGATTGAATTCTTGTTAGGGTGGTCTCTGGAACAGGTGAAAATACAATGGAGGAAGTTGGCATTGATGCCACAAATTACAACCTACCATCTAAGGCAGCACCTTGATTCCCCTATTTCATACATTAAGGACAGAATTAGTCTATATATTTTCTGGAATTATGGCCATTGAGCCTGCCTTGATAGTAAAATGCATTTTTTTATGAAGTCCCAACTGAGAACAAAATTAGGTGCACCTACTTATGTTTAGCCTTGCAGGCGTGTTTAGTTTCTACAAATTTGAGGCACTTGAAAAAGCTAAGTGAAATGTCCAATATAGGATGGTTTAACACAGAAAAACCTGAGACTAACCAAGAGTGAGAGGGAAGAAACAAAGAGATGGTTACAGAACATGTTCTAGCCTGTCACAGTGAGACAAGGACCAACTGAATTGCTTCACTCAGTATGAGTAGACGCATATTCAAATATAGATACTTTCTTACCTTCAGTCAGAAAATGTTGTTGTGTGCCAGCCCAAAACACTTTATCTGTGAAACAGGTTCTAGCTAACAACATCGCTGTGCTTGAGCACCCACCCTATTTGCTGGACCTGGCTTCATCTTCTCAAAGATAAAGTCAGAGCTCGAAGGAACCTGTTTTTTGTTGGCAGAAAATGTGAAAGCAAAACCAAGAGAGATCCTCAACAGCCTTTCAGAAAATGATCTCTGGAATTGCTTTGAACACTGGCAGCATTATATGCAGTTATGTGCCACCTAAGAAGGGAACTATTTTGAAGGTGGTTGTAGTTGATTTTTGTAATTTCTTAAATAAAAAGAGTTGCAGGCATAGTCTCTGGGGAGACCTTATAGCTGCATTTCAGTACCTGAGGGGGGCTTAAAAGAAACCTGTGGAGGGACATTTTACATGGGTACGTAGTTATAGGATGAAGGGGGGTAGCTTTAAATTGGAAGAGGGAAGATTTATATCAGACAGTAGGAAGAAATTCTTCATAATAAGAATGGCGAGACACTGGAACAGGTTGTCCAGGGAAGTTGTGGATGCCCTCTCTGTGGAAGTTCAAAGCCTGGCTGGATGGGGCCTTGAGCAGCTTGGTCTAGTGGGATGTGTCCCTGCCCATGTCAGGGGGTTGTAACTAGATGATCTTTAATGTCCCTTCCAACCCTAACCGATGATTTTTTGAGTGCACCACAGAAACGTTGCTGGTGTGCCACAATTCAGAATTTTTCCTCCATCTCTATCCTCAGACTTTATTTGGATGTGTGCTACCATGTGCTTTAAAAAGTTTCCTACTGACACAAATAATTAAGTTTTAAAATAAAAAAAAATGAACAAAACATAGTGAAAGTAGTCTATGTTTTTTTATCTAAAGAGAACCTTGGTGTTGAAAGTAGCGCACAACCCAAACTTTCTATTAAATTCACCTCATCTGTGGTCTGCTTGAATTCAAAAGCCTTTGACTAGACTTTTACAAAAAAAGTTTTAAAAGTTCTTGCATTATATGTAGCTTTTAAAAAATCATGGCTTATTTTTTTGATGCCATTTTAATGTTTTTTTAACACATATCCCTTGCTTCTTCCTACGGTGCAAACCAAACATCTGGCTTTTAGGTTCAGTGATGCTTGGATTGTGATCAAAGGGAAAGGTTTCCAATTAACCCCCCATGATCTCTCCACCATGTGTGTTTGATGCCATTTTTTTTTCATTTGATTTGTTTCATCTTGTTTTGATATTAAGTCCCTTACCAAATTCAGATTAGCTGTGGCTAAACCCATTGCTCTGACAGCACATCAAAGCTCTAGAGAACCCAGAAGGTTGAATTAGCCACTGTCTTACTCTTCAGTGAGCTGCTCTGAGAGATATCATCTATTCCCTTTATTCCTTACACAGTTATATCTCTGCTCTGAAACGTTCAGAAAAGTTAAATGGGTATAAAGTAACACTGAGCTAAATTTAAACATGAAGTACTGTGCAGAGAGTGAGTTACACATGATAAAAGAGGGTTGTATACTTTACAGAAAAAATGCTAGAAAATAAGTAGGAATGAAGATTACTTGCAATAATTTCAGTATGTATTTCAGCAAAATGGGTTATAATATGTTACTAGAGGTAATATACTTGCTATTCCTATTAAAATAACAACTTTAGCAAAACAGAGAGAAGCCACAAGGCACTGTAAAAACTATCATCATTGCTATTGCAATCATTAGCTACCTTCAAAGCAACAGGGCAAATGCTTTCTTAGGTCTGCCTTGAGGAGCTAAGCTACTGCCAAGAGTATGCAGCAGCATGGAAAACATGCAGCTGATGCTTGAGAGGAAAAGAAGAACAGTTTACAGAGCAAAAAGTCCCCCTGGTGACTCAAAAGTCTTTGTTTATGAGACTGGCTTGTCCTCACCAGCCTAGTAGAACTGTATCATGATGGTGCCCCTTCAGCTAAACTCATCCTCAAGGATGAGTTATTTGCTGTTATGAGACTGCTCACTGAAGTGTAAGGAGCACAAGTCAGAGATAAATGAGCTTGATTTGGATCCATGCCATTCTCATTACAATCATGACAGTAGCCATTGGGCTGGGCAGGGCTTTGCTGTCACTGTCTGGGGCGATTCTCCACATGTCCTCTGTGAAAACACTGGTAGTGTCATATGCTCTGATGCCTGTATGATGTCATCTAGTTTATTTTGTATGATAAGGGGTCATTTGGTACAAAACTTTCAGTCTAGCAGTTAAAGGTAAATGTACAAAATAGTAAAACATTAAACATTGGCAGTGGAAGGACATCTCTTAAAAAGAAATAAAAAGGACTTATGTTTGAAAAGGAAGGGTAAGGTCAGAGGAAAATAATACAAAACACAGCGCCAAATGTGGTCACTCTCATAACAATGGTCTGATGGAGAAAGACCATTGACTATAAGAAGCATTGCATGTGTTACGTGATAGTTTATGTTGTTTAATGAGGCGACTGAGATCAGAGTTTGGACCCAGGTCTCATTCTCATGCATTGTATTTGAGTTGTGCTGTGTGGGCAGATATGAAGGCTGTTGTGAAGAGGGAGGAGATCAGCTTCCAGGTTAATTTCTTGTTTAGAGAGCAGTTCTAAAATGATGAATATGAAATCAGAATAGAGGTAATATTGCCTACTGAGCCCCTTTCAAAACACAGGCAGAAAATTTTATCCTGCTACCCATCAGTGAATCTGGAAACCATTTTTTACCCAAAGCATAATTTCCACGAAGATCAGTAGTTCTGACTATATGTGTTTAAAAGGAGAGATATCACAGTATTTTCTGGCATATCTGCTGCTTACTGGTTCTTGCCAGCAAAAATCTTGCTCTTTATTTTTAGTTGACCTCTTCTGGCTTTGAATTCAATCATGAGTACAAAGTAGTTGATTGAGCAAATGCCATTTCCAGACTTTCAATAAAAGTAAGCCACTTGGAGCCATTGAAAAGCCACCCTGGAACAGTAACAGAGATATGAACACCAGCTAGTCGTCTGCATCATCTCCAGCACGTGTCTTCCTCAGCTTTCACATAGGCTGGCACAGGAACTCATGGGAAGGTTTTCAGAAGCACAAGTTATGAGAGGTTTAAGTTGTTCTTCATTATTCCCTTTGCCATTCTCAAGGCTGGATCTGAGCAGGCAGAAAGGAAAGCATGTGGGGAAAACGGAATAGGAATTGGGTGCTAGGCAGAGGCACAGCAATGAGAGTGAGCACTTAAAAAGCATAGGCATTGTCCTACATAGCCAGACAGAATATTTTCCAATGGTGAAACTCTGAAGGCAGTATTAAAGTTGGTTACAGAAATACAGACACTTAGAGCTCAGTTTTCAAAACCAAGTTCTTAATTCAGTAATTGAACACCTGCACAGTGATTAGTTATTCAGAAATCCTGTCAACACTTTGGTGTCAACAACAGTGGGTGTCAAGTTCCAGTTTTAGGCTCAAGTGCAGAGTTAGGTGCTTGAACAGAGGGTTTTAAAGGTTGGAAACTAGCCTCTTAACAACAACAGATTCATCTGCCCACAAGTCCTCTGCATTGCATGGCAAAATCATTTGAGCATAAACAGGGAGAAGACAAAGAACAAGTAGCGCGAACCAGCTAATGGCTGCTGTTATAATGCCAACATGCTATTACTTGCTTCTTGACAAGGAAATACTGTTTTTGCTGAGCGGGGCATTGTGCTCTTCAGTTCCAAATTTGAGATTTCCTTGCTTTGCTTCTTTTTGGTTTCTGAACTATTTTCCAGTGCTTTCACCTGCAGAGTGAGCACGTCATTTAACAGAGTATGGCATCTTTTAAGCCCTAAGAGGCCGGCCGCTCTTTGACGCCCTTTTTCTCCCACGGGGCAGAATAGAGCCATTGTGTTAAAAGGCACCTACCTACAAAGGAGGAGTGAACAAAAAAACCTGAAGACCTCAGTCTGATGGAATAGAAGAAAAAAGTATAAGAAAAGACAGGGTGCAAAATGAGACACTGAAGAGAGCAGGGTAAATACAGATCCTGTCATCAAGTGTCTCCCTGATCTGTGGACAGATGGCCTACCATTTCTAGCTTGTACTTCAAGATCCCCAAGGAGATATGATGATCTATTTTCTTTAAACCAAGGCTGACACTTTGATAGTGTGATCTACATATCTCACAGAATCGAGGTATGGATTTCTGCCTTATTCAATGTAAACCCCAAAAGAAAGGCAACTTTGTCAGCCTCACTGCTGGAATATTTCTTGGGCAAAAGAGAGAAATCAGTTTTCTGTTGTGAAAGGGGGAGTTGTGTTTCTGCACATACCCGACCTGAACTGACTAAGACAAAGCAGCAATATTTACAGTATATAAAGCTCAGGGCAGGAACAAAATACCGCAAACGTATTTGTGCAACAACTCTTAGAAGAGGCAAAAGAGAAAACAACATACAAGAGTTTAACCTGCTATAAAGAACCTTGCAAAAGCCAGTAAATGACAATAGCTCCTCTACAAAGAAAATTCAGCTCTTTTAAAATGAAAGTCCACTCTCAATCAAAGCTGGTTTCCTCATGGAGATGAACAAAAGTTTGGGGATGTGGCTGAAAAGACAATTTTCCTGCAGTGTCAAAGGGTACACGAAGCACTCTGGCAGTGCACTATCAAAAGGCGTGAGACCCCAGCCTCTCCTTTCTCATGGGTGGGAGAAAGAGAGCTAATGGGCTTCCTGGTATAAAAGGGAGAAATGCTGCTTACCAAATAAGAGTGTTTCAAGCTGAAGTGGCATTTTGGAAAGCTGCCTGAGTCAGCTGAGGCCTCAGCAAAGATAGTTCAGTGACACTGTGCTAGGAAAACTGCAGCGTCAGTAAGAAAATACTGCTTAGGCACTATGGCTGCAGGTCCAGCAGTATGGAGCCTTGCCACCTCTTCTGAGGACTGCAGAGGTGAAGATTATTGTCCTGTAGGATCAAGATTTAGAGTTTTAATAGCTGATATTCATCACTCTGTCATCAGCATTTATCAAAGCGATATCTAGGTGTTTAAGGCACGGGTGGACGAGGTGCTAAGGGGAATGGTTTAGTGTTTGATAGGAATGGTTGGACTCAATGATCCAGTGGGTCTCTTCCAACCTGGTTATTCTATGATTCTATGATTCTATGATTCTAGCATGAAGTACCAGACCATGCTAGAGATATTTGAACTCAGGTCTCCTTTCTTCAACTTGTATAACTTATCCTAGAAAAAATGTCATCTCTTTGTCCTGTGTCACGCTGGTGCTCTGAGTCTTGAGTGGATGACTTTTCATGTGAGGCTGTTGGTGCAACGAAACTTCAATGATTTAGTTGCTGGGAATACATTAAAAAAAAAAAAGAAGAAGAAGAAGAAGAAGAAAAAAAAGCCCTCAGTCTTAGCCTGCTTGTTAAATCCTATCATAGCTAAACAACATCTGGCTTTCTATAAATACAGCAAGCCAGTCATTAACATTGAGACTCTTCACTGTTTACAGAGCCGCATTTGAGAAGAACCAAAATGCAAAGCATTTATTGAAGTCTGCAGAGCATATGCATGTGATAGACTTTTGACAAACACAACCTTACACTTCAGTCATCTTCTTATTCCAGAATTTGAATATCTTGTGTATGAGTAGTTGTCTTATTTTCTGGAATCACAGACATGTTACTGATGCAGGCAGTATGGGAGATTCTAACCTGCACAGAAATTTCTTGTGTGCAGCACAGCCTTAAACCCCTGCTTCTATTTAGATATGGTCAGAAGGTCTACCAGACCCATTCAGCCTTTGATCCAGATAAAGCCCTTTGCTGGATCAGAACAAAGTTGTGCATTACATTAGGAGTTTCTTAGAAATATCTTAGTTATCGTTATATTGCAAATCCCAGGCTCTCAGCATTATATGGAGATGAGATGAGATCTCCTTCTCATCAAGATGAGATCTGCATCCAAAAGCAACGATCTCCATTCACTGAAGCCGAGCATCTTTATAATGTACAGGACCTGTGACAAACACTGACATAGCAGACCCTCCAGGAGTGAGTTGCCCAACCAGACCATTGAAAATAGTATTTCAAACCAGGCTTTTTTCCACATGCTGGAAGTGATGAAGCCTAGTTTTCACTGCCTTTTTCCTGTGCAGATAAGCTGATGTTTAATAAAGCTCATTAGATGTTTCCCCAGGAGCTGTGAAAAAGAGAAGATTTTTTCCCTTCCTTCAACCCTGTCGCACATGCATAGGATCTAAGTGCCTGTGAACGATCCATCTGTTATGTTTAGTTAAAAATTGACAGAGAGGTTGGAAACTGGCCTTTGCATGGAAAGATAAATGTACACACACCAAGATCTCATTACTGTCCCTTCCAGAGGAAAATGACACTGGAGTGGGATATTTGCAGCCCAGTTCCTGGAGATGTTCAAGGCTGTGTTAGATGGGGCCCTGAGCAACTGCATCTCATTGAAAGTATCCCTGCCCATGTTGGGGGGCCTGAAATGACTGATCTTTAAGGTCCCTTCCAACTCAAAACATTTGGTGATGATTATTATAGAAGTACTTGGCAATGAGGCTATTTTCCCTGTGTGGTGAATCGGCACTGGTTTCTCTCTCAATGGGGCTAATGAGTTAATAGTATTTCCTAGCAGGACACCCTGTAGGAAGTGACTCAGAAGGGCTGGAGCAATTGCTTTTTTCTCTGAGAAGTGCCAGGAAGCTGGTGAGACCCCTAGCTACTCTTGCAAAGGTAGGTTCACCTATGTCAAAATGGGCAGTCTCAGGCACATGTTGTAATTATGCTTAGAAAATGGAATTTAAGGCACTTGAGAAGTTTTTCTAGCTCTTAGCTCTTAATTGTGAACAGCTATAACCTTGCACCTGTTCCTTGCTGCTTCATGTTGCTCCCACCAGTCTGACCACCTCTTCTGAAGCATCTGTGGAAGGAATCAGGGCAGGTGTCTCCCAGAAAGAGCGAGCCTTTCTGAAAGAGCATGAATTGGTTTGCAAGGCATCAGGAAACAGATAGGCATGAGCTCTGCTGCACTAAACCACAGAAGAACAGGGGGAGCCTGAGGCTCCAGTTTTGGGGTTTGGGAATTTTTTTTGCATTTAAAATTGCCATCTATGGTGCCTGAGCACCCTCCATATGACAACAATTAGTAATTCTAATTAAATTAAATATCATTCAAGATTGTGCTGTCTTAGGGACATAGTTTTCAGTATAACAGTGGTAGCGTAAGTCAGAAAAATGCCTGGTTTTGGTGGAAGATGCTGGTGATGAGTTTTCTGATGCTATGAACTGGCCGCATGGGGGAACTAGGAAGAATATGGTCATGAAGTATGTCTCCCAGGTGGTATTGTGGCAGCATTGCCAGTTTATACACACTATCCCGCAAGCCCCAATACATATAGCCTGAAAACTTTTCAAGCTGTCAAGAAAAAGATACTTCTAAGCTCTCCTCAGCAGAAAAAAGAATTAAATTAAAAAAAAAAAATAGAAGAATTAAAGGGAAAAAATAACATGGATTCTACCCCTCCACAAAATCTGCACAACAGATCTCCTGGGCACAGTACGTTCATTGGGTGGGAGCTGCTGAGGTTATGCTGCTTGATTTACTGCTTTTGCTACTTTTCCTTAATCAGCACTTCTCTCTGTATTGTAGCTGGATGGAAACATCACTGAAAATGATGATAAACATCCTACTGATTTCAATGATCTGTGGACTAAGTCATCTCCCTCCAGAGTGTCTACGTGTTGGGCATCCTATCTCAGGTATGTATGGGGCTAGGGGTTGCTGCCACTGTGGGTAGTTAGCAGGAAGATCCCATATGTGCCTTTCTTCCTGGTACCCCTACTGCAATGGTGTAAAAGGAGTACATCCTCCTGCTTTGTGTCAGTCCAGCAAGGAAAATCTGAAACAACTCTGACTGGCCCTGATCAGAGAAAGGCCAACTTATTTTTTAACCTGTGCTTGACCTTGACTATGTCATGGATTATGATATGATAGAAAACATGCCCACAAACTGAGCTTGTATAGGCTGTGTTCACTCTTCACACTGTGTTCAAGTAGGCAGATGCAGTGCAGGCTGAATGCTTTGAGACTCAGCTCAGTAGCAGCAAGTGGCATAAAATATGCACTACTTAAATATTGTGAGTAAATCAAAGAAAGCTGTCAGAAATTGTTATAGCTTTTGTTGTTTAAAATAGTAATGGTAGAAGATATTGCACTTTTATGCATTTGAGAGGATGTTTTGCCTTTATTTTAATGTATTTATTGATTTATTTCACTGCCAACATGCTCTGTTATGGGAAGTTTAAAATAAAACATGCTAAGGAAGATTTATTTTAAGTTAAGTAGGGAATTGGCATATAGTGATAAAAACAGTAACTGAGGGTGTTTATAATGAGCTGTGTTCAGCCTGTGGGGTTATACACATACAACACACAAGCAAAAAGTGTTGTTGAAACCTTTGTGCTGTACATCTAGCCCAGCAGGCAAGAGAAAAGAAATAATCAAGTTAAGAAGGAGGCAGGGTTTTTTCCTCAATCTAGAAGAACAAAAAACATTCTGTATTTGAGTTCTACACACCACTGTCTTTAAGGCAGGAGAGGATATGAGCACAAGGGAAATTTATTGACATTTTTAAGGCTGGAAGAGACTTTCACACCCCATCCCCGTTCTGATCCTCGTCTTAAGACAGATTAAGGCAGATTTTGGTGTTGAGTATATCTTGGGTTTTTCAGAAGTCATGGAAGGATTTAAGGAGCACAGGTCCTGCCTGCAGAGAATGATACCCTGAGGCAGAAGCCGAGACATAAATTTGCACAGAGAGCCAAAGCCACATCCCAGGGGTCTGTCATCTCCACCAGCAAAAACAAGCTATCAAAGCAGTAGCTGCAACTGACTCCTCTCCATGGACTAACACTCAACACCAGCCAAAATACACTCCCTAAAGGACCTGCATGCTAAATCCACTGGAAAGCACAGCTGGATTATTTCTTTCCCAGAGAAAGGGGGGCACTCCCACACCTGGTTGATTTAAGTCTTTCACTAAGGTATTAACACAGAGCAGGAGTGGAGTGAAATAAAGTATGCAGGAAAGAGAAGTGTATGCTGGATCTCCTCTGTGTTGGGATTGCATTTCCTCTGGGCTTCTTGGGGGACATCTAAATATTGTACAGTTTGATGCAGCAAAAGTTTCACACACTTGCAAGACAAGACAAAAGCTTTACTCTCCTTTTGTGAGAGCTTCTTCTCCATGAAACATGCCATGGCTCTGTCACATATGCAGAGGACTGTGTCTGCTTTGTAAGAATGTGCATCTGCAAATCCCTCTGACTACACAATTAGCTAGCTATATGTAGCCAATTTAGGATAAATCTGACTAAATGCTGGACAACTTCCTGAGCTTAATCAATCCCTTTAAAACAGAGAAGTCCAAAATTAGAATAGAATAGAATCATAGAATCATTAACATTGGACCTCTAACATCATCAAATCCAACCGTAAGCCCAACATCACCATGCCTACTAAAACATGTCCTGAAGTGCCACATCTACACATTTTTTTAAACATCTCTATGGATGGTGACTCCACCACTTCCCTGGACAACCTATTTCAGTGCTTTACGACTCTTTCAGTAAAGAAATTTTTCCTAATATCCAACCTAAACCTCCCCTGGCACAACTTGAGGCCACTCCTTGTTACCTGGGAGAAGAGACCAACACCCACTTCACTACAATGTCCTTTCAGGTATTTGTAGAAGGTGATAAGGTCTCCCCTCAGTCTCTTCTTCTCCAGACTAAACAATCCCAGTTCTCTCATAAGAGAGAACTTGGCCTCATAAGAATTGTTCTCCAGCCCCTTCACCAGCTTCATTGCTCTTTGGACACACTCCAGTGCCTCAATGTCCTTCTTGTACTGAGGTGCCCCAAACTGAATACAGTATTCGAGGTGTGGCCTCACCAGTGCAGAGTAGAGAGGCACAATCTACTTCTGCTGGCCACACCATTTCTGATACAAACCAGGATGCTGTTGGCATTCTTGGCCACCTGGGCCCGCTCCTGGCTCATGTTCAGCTGTCTGTCAACTAGCAACCCCAGGTCCTTTTTCTCAGGGCATCTCTCCAGCCACTCTTCCCCAAGTCTGTAGCATTTTATGGGGTTGTTGTGACCAAACTGCAGGACCTGGCACTTGGCCTTGTTAAACCTCACACAATTTACCTGGGCCCATTGATCCAGCCTGTCAAGATCCCTCCATAGAGGAACCCTACCCCTGAACAGATCAATGCTCCTGCCAATTTGGTGTTATCTGTAGACTAACTGAGACAGCACTCAATCCCCTCATCCAGATCATTGATAAAGGTGTTAAACAGAACTGGTCTCAACACACAGCCCTGAGGAACACCACTTGTGACAGGCTCCTAACTGGATTTAGCTCTGCTCACCACAGCTCTGTGGGCTTGGTCATCCAGAGAGTTTTTTGCCCAGTGAAGCGTACTCTTTTCTAAGCCATAAGCTGCCAGCTCCTCTAGGAGATTGCTGTGGGAGACAGTGTCAAAGGCTTTACTGAAGTCCAGGTAGATAACATCCGCAGTCTTTCCCTCATCCACTAGGTGGGTCACTTGGTCATAAAGGAGTTCAGGTTGGTCAAGCAGGACCCGTCCTTCATGAATCCTTGCTGGTAAGGCCTGATCCTCTGGTTGTCCTGTGCATGCCTGGTGAGCCCACTGAAGATGGTCTGCTCTGTAAGCTTCCCTGGTACTGAGGTCAGGTTGAAAGGCCTGAAGTTCCCCAGGTCCTCTTTCCAGGCCTTCTTGTAGATTGGTGTCACATTGACAAGCCCCTAGTCTTCCGGGACCTCCCCTGTTGACTAGAACTGCTGATAAGTGATGGAGAATCATAGAATCACTTGATTGGAAAAGACCTTTGAGATCATCAAGCCCAACCATACCTGTCCACTACTAAATCATATCCCTAATCTTGGCAAGCTCTTCTGCCAGCTCCCTCAGTACTCTTGGGTGGATCCCATCTAGTCCCATACATTTGTGAATGTCCAGGTGACATAGCAGGTCATTGACTGCTTCCTCCTGTCTTATAGGAGGGATTCTGCTCTCTGTCTCCCCAGCTCAGGGGGCTGAATACCCTGGGGACAGCTGGTCTGACCATTAAAGACTAAGGCAGAGAAGGCATTAAGCATCTCAGTCTTTCCCTCATTCTTGGTAGCAATGCTCCTCTCTATACCTAGTAAGGGATGGAGTTTCTCCTTGGTTCTCTTTTTGTTGTTAATGTATTTGTAAATTTTTTGTTGTCTCTTACAGCAGTGGCTAGCTTGAGTTCTAGCTGGGGTTTTTTCCTTTCTAATTTTCTCTCTGCATGACCCAATGAGATCCCTGTACTCTCCTTGAGTTGCCTGGTCTTTCTTCCAAAAGTGGTGAATTCTCCTTTTTTTCCTGAGTCCCAGTGAAATCTCCCTGTTCAGCCAGGCTTCTTGTCTCCCCCTCTGGTTTGTCTTGTGGCAGATGGGGACAGCCTGCTCCTGTGCCTCTAAGATATCCTTCTGGAAGTATGCCCAGCCTTCATGGACATCTTTGCCCTTCAGAACTGCCTCCCAAGGGACTCTCTCAACCTGTGCCCTGAACAGGCCAAAGTCTGCCCTCTGCAAGTATATGCCTGGTATTGTAATATCTTGCCAGAAATACTTTTCAGCCTGAATTTAAAACATGACTTGGAAGAAAGGCTTTTATTTATTGCTGGCATAAGCTCTGCAATGACTTTTAAGTGCACTTTATCCCATCTTTCTATGATATAAACATTTAATTAGTCATTCTCAGTGTAAGCAGGGAGAAGTGTGTCAGAGCACCAGCATGTAAAACGGGAGTTTGATCTCTAACCTGCGCCAGCCTTAGGGAAGAGATGACAGTAGTTGGTAAACGTAAGTCTTGTAATATGTAATAGTAAATTAAGTGATTAGTAATTATTGTTGCTAATAAAATACACCCTGAAATTTGTGCTTTATTGTGTTAATAATTTTTTACTAGCTTTCCTCTGTAAATATTATAGCCTTACCATATTGAGAGGCTTTCCTAGCCATAAAAAAGCAGGCCAAACTTGACATTGTGTCCCACCCTAGAAGGAGGAGAGCATTTCTGTCCAGGCAATCAGTTCTTCTGTTAAAGACCCACTCATTGCTCATTCCTCACATAAATACTTGCTGCAACACATAGCTAGTACTAAACTGAAGGTAATACATATGTTACTGGTGTGTGAGCCAAAACCGCCATTTAGCTTCTGAAGTCTCTGGAGCTCACCAAAACAGTAGGAGCCATATCCCTTAATATTAGCCATCTAAGAACTCTAGCCCCTGGGCATTTATGTTCCCTCCATGGCTAATGCAAAGTGTGAGGTATGGAGCAGTTAGTGTACAGCCAAAAGTATGCCAATGGCACAATTTGGACTTGGAAATATAATGCTTTATTTGGGTGGTAAGACATGGAATGTGACTGACTGACCCATTCAGGTCCCTCTTCCCTTGTTTGCTGACTTGTTTTTCACTTGCAGCAGGAATTGGAGGCGATCTATCCATAACACAGTTATACAATAGACAGGTTCCTTTTGGGCCAAGTACTGAGAGAAAATGCTCAAAGCAGCATGAGAATGTATTCCTATTTTATTTCTACAGAGCTGTGCCTCGTGAAAACCCTCAGATAATTCTTCTGAAAACCAGGATCCTGGTGAGATATATACTAGCCTAAACCACAAGCCTCTATACGTTTTTGGGTGTGTATTTAAAACAGATTGTGGAGGAAAATGAGCCGTTACTGTTTGCAGTTTTTGTTACCTTTGTAAAGAGAAATTGTAGAGCCTGCATTATGCACTGCAGAAACAAGGGAGAGGGCAGAACGTGAAAGTGGGTGTGAAAGCACCTGCCCAGAATCATGAAGCAAGGCACAACACAGCCACAGGGAAAATATACCCATCTTTTTTTTTTTTTCTTCCCTAAACCTAAAGCTACCCAAGTATTATTAGGCACTTTTCCAAATGAGTGGTGTTGTTATAAATAGTGCTCTGCATTGCAGCCTTCACATGTGACTGACTGTGTCTGCCTGCAGACAGCAGGCATTTATAGTCTCACTTTCTTACCTCGGTTCATCACCTTAATTTGCCATTGTTACCTGGGAGTTGACAGCTTCCAATTACAGTCACATTTGCAATGCAGATAGAAAACATCAGGGCCCAGTTTTCAAAAGCTTGGTCTATTCTTTCCTGAACAAGTGTTCTCTGTGTAGTCCATTCGACAGGTTCTTTGTGAGAATGCTAAGTTTTTCATAGATGTAGTTTGAATGATTTAATGCTACCATGTAACATAACCTGTGTTGAAACAATGCAGCCTGCAATAACAGTGTTACATACAGTTACTGAAGATCCCAGGTGCTACTTTGAATGTTTTATGCAATTATATAAATAAAATGACCTTTAAAATTGCATAAAAGTTTTCTTTAATGCTTTTCTCTAAAGCAAATTGATCAGAGACTTTTTGCAGGTGTAAGCTACTGTATTGCTTGTCGCAAAGTGACTTGCTGAGGGCCACACTGACATGGAGGCAGATATTTACATGGGGAAGTCAAGGCTGGTGGTGAGCAAGGTGGACTGAAGAAGACCAGGTGGGAGCTGCTGTTGCTGAGAAGGGCAAATGCAAAGCTTCCCACACAGACAAGCTGCCCTTCTCCCACCTGCCCCTTTCCGTGCTGTCTAAACACTGCAGGACTTGAGACCTGGAAGCCAGATCTTCCAGTTCTCTGTTCCAAATCCAATTTTTCCGACCTCTCAACCATTTTCTAAATAAGAATGAGCAAGGGAAGAGAAAGATGTTGATGGAGAACAGCTCCCCAAAGGGACTCAGCATTACAGGCTGTAGGGAAGACAACAAAGCATTTTGGGGGTGCTCTGGAGAACAAGATGCCCCTGGGGAGAGCATCTGTGCGATGACAACAAAGGTTTGTATGGTTCAAGCTGGCTAAAGGTGGATCTCAGAGCTGCTCCTCAGCTTCCTTGTTGTCAGACTACTGTATCACCCTATGTGTCCCTGGGACATAAACCAATTAGGGTAGCTGGAATTTACAAGCTCCTCTATATGAATGATTGGTTCCATTGTCTTCCTTAAAGCAGTAAGTAGAAGATGGAGCTAAAGGAGAGATGATGGGACATCCAGATGCCAGCATGGAATACATTAAATGGGCTGTCTAAAGCTCATAGCCATCTTAAAAGAAATTCTGCCAGTAGTGGAGATGAGAGAAACAGACTCAATTTCCCATTCAAATATTTGACACAGGATAGAAATGAAGTCTCTCTCATGTTACTCCTCATGTCATATGTTGATATTGCCTGCTGACAACAGCTGCCCCAGTTAGAAGTGCTCAGCCCAGGAAGAGAGACTCACACATCTGCCACCTCCTGCTTTGTGTCTTTGATTCAAGCTGCAGCCTTCCCTCCTTTTTGTTGTTAGTGGCCAGCAGAACAAAGCGTTGCCACTCTACTCTATGCAGGCACCTTCCTGCAGACTGAAAACCACTGCTGGTACCTGGAAGGAGACAAAAGCAGTAGTGAAATAAATGTCTTCTTCTGGGAGCAGGGGTACTAGAGAGCACTGGCCTCATCTAGAAGTAAGCAGAGCATCACTGACTTGGGGGAAGTTGCACTTTCCATGTCAGGGATGGTCTGGAGGTTCTGCTGGGTCTTGCTTCTTGAACCTTCATTTCCCTTGTTAGCAGTAGTTTGAGAAGATACCTCAGTTTACATCCTTGGATCAGAGAACATGACCCATTACTTAGTATAAGACTAAATAGAATATACGTGGGTACTTGAGTAAAGACAAGTCACAAGAAACTGCATGTCATTCTGTCCTGCTGGGAACTGAATGAAAATAAATTCTACTTTTTAATTTCAGGTTCACATTTAAAATATATTACTAAGGGCAATTCTGTCCTATTTTTAAATTAATTAACCTTTTCATTGTGTAAGAGTTCTAAAAGAAAGCAGGAAGGGACTGGTGGAACTGTGTGATCCAGGAGCCATCTACTCCAGGCAGCTCCATGTGGTAGCTTATGCAGTTACAGTAAAACTATTTTGGTTTATTTTTTGTGCTGCTAATCATCATAGAGAATTGTTCCCAGCCTTAAGGACCCATCCTTTTAGAGATACAGTAGCATTTCTCCAGCCCTGTGAGTACAGTGACCAGTTATTTCCAAGCGAGGTGATCCTGGCAGCAGTCACAGCATAACTGTAGAATGGATTTCAGCATGGACAGGAATATGTAAACATGTCAGAGCCTCAATGCCCAAATGCAGCATAACTTTAGGATGGATTTTGGCATGAATAGGAATATATAAACATGCCAGAGCCTCAATGCCCAAGTGAAGCATAACCATTCCTGCAGTTTCATAGGTAGATGCTGTCAAGGACTCAAGACAGTTTTTCAAACTGCAGAAGAGATTAGACTAAACTGGCTTGTCTCCATCATGAAACTCATTGAAGAAAGTGGGAGTTTCCTTTCTTGTGATGCTGGATCCCTAAGACAGAATAAAAAACTCTGCAGGGGGTGGGACCAACCCACCTTTGTGTGTTTTTAAGAACAATTTCCTCCATGGTGAGGCTAGGGCTGTCACAGGCTGCACCACACGTGTGTTTGCCATCCAATGTAAATGTCACACAGCATGGATAAATAACAAACAGAGACACCTGTGCCTGCACTTCAGTTGATCATTTTCCTTGCATGACTGACTTTCTAATAAAATCGTTGTGCACTTAGTACATTATGGAAGACCCCAAAGCATCTTCTGGGTTTTGAACCTGATCCTCTTTTCCCTTACACTGATGCAAATCAGGCATGACCCCTATCAGTTAGTGCCCATGTACATACATAAAGGCTAGGAGGAGGTAAGTCATTAGAAATGGATGGGGAGTCAAACTGTAGGTGAAATGCCTTAAACAGCTTGGGTCACCCTATTGCAATTGCACAACACCACAGGCTGCAAAAACCCAAGGAATAAGGAATGTAAATCTTGGGACTTCCTAGGGCATTCCTGCCCAGTAACTGACTCAAACTATTTATGAACTGGAAAGGTAAGGGGATGAAAGGCACAGCCCAAGAAAAGAACAAAGCAGTTTTGAAGCAAAATGCCTTAAAAAAATGTTTCTGTGTTACCTGGCAGGATGAGGTGCTGTGCTTTTCTTTATGAGCCATGGAAACGGGATAAAAATAAACTATGAATGTAGCTCTCTGAAATTGTTGGAGGCTGCAAAATGCAAACAAACATGCAGAACTGCATGTTCACAAATGTATGTGAAAGAAAAGTTTCCTAAGGCACCTTTGTTCTTGCCTATGCACAATGAGTTGCTGTCCTTTCCAAAAGCAGCAATGGGGAAAGAGAGCATGAGAGAGACCATTACAGAGACTGCAAACAGGGAGGGAGGAACACAGATCTTGCAGAAGGGATTTATTATACTTAACAGCAGCTGGGGGAAGGGGGAAGAGATGATTCTGGGAAGGTTTCGGTATGTAATTTTGTCATGATTTCTACACATGGTTCTACCTATGTTGCTGAGCATCCTGTTGTGTCAAGGAGTTTGTGTTGTCTTACAGCCCTTTATAAACAGTGTCTGTGGTGTGCAGGTTTCATGTTTTCAAAAGTCATGAGATCTAATGAGAACTTTTCCTGTCTCCAGCATGGCGTGATTACTGTTTGGTGGAATATCTGTCAGGTACGAAATAAATGAAGGACATAAGCAATTTTTCTTTTTTTTTTTTTTGGTGTGTTCTTTCAGTTCTTCCCTTGAGAATTCCCGTCATCCCGTGGATGCTTTCCCTACTTGTCATGCTGTAAAAGGGTTGATCTCAAAAAAGAAAATACCATTCTGAAAGACTTCTAAAGTCATAACTGACTGTTAGGGAGGCAATTTAATAGTAAGATATGAAAATGGAACACTGGAGATATGAATTTAATAGGAGAGTTAGTCACATGCAAGAAGCAGCACTGAGATCAGCAGAAGTAAACCAGCTCTTTAATTTCCCATGTAGCTTACTGTAGGGAGCAACGTCTTCTCTGAATGTCAGCAAGAATACCACAGTAACCAAAGACTAGATAGATGACTATCTCAAACATTGATTGCAGCTGGCTTGCTGGCTATATGATCTAGCTGGTTGGAGATGGATATAAATGTTGGTTATATATTCGTATCATTGAATTGCAGAGAATGCCAGCATATTTAAGCCCACAAGATCAGTGTCAGAGGAAGATAAAAGATATAAATGGTATAATTATTTCACAGCAGAATTCCAGTATTATCACACTGCTGTCTTCTTTACTGCTGGCAAGAAATAGATGTGGTCTTTGAGAGCATCATTGGTTTTATTGCAAGGGGCTGCAAGCACAATATGAATATGCACATTTTAAGCACATTGTCATATGTTTTAAACAACAACTTTAAGGAAGCAAAATGCCTGCAGAACTAAAAAGTGAGAAAGGGTATCTGAATCATTTATGTCTGCATAGAGAACAACTCTAGTGTTTCTCTGATATGCTGAAAATTTATTGTGTATCACTTGGAAACGGTACAAACTATTCTAGGATGTCTCAGACATTGTCTGGTCACTTACAGTTTTTCCAGGAGTTCAACATTATCAGTTAAAACATGGCAATGAGCAATTTGTAGGCTCATGGCTGCAAGCAGCAGGTAGAAGTAGGGGGATGTTGGCTTTTAGGATATAAGGCACAAACCAACTCCAATATCACAAGATACCAAAAAGAAAACAGCCCCAAAACCCCAAGAACAAAACAACCTAGGTAAAGGAAGAGGGGAGGTAGACCGTCAAATATGTATATTAGAAAAGAAGCACAGCAGTGGTGATTACTGCCTGGCAGCAGACGACTCTTTTTGTCCTAATTCACCTAGTTATTTAGATGCCTAAGTCCCATTAACTTAAAAAGACTTGACAGACTACCGTTTTATCTCTTTGTTTTCTTGCATTAATTTCTTGGCTGTGCAAAGAGAGAATAATAGCTTTCCTTTGCAGGGTGATGCAAAGATAAATGTTGGTTGGGGTTCTGAGGAAAGGACAGAGCAAGCTCATGGCACATCAACAAGCGTGTGATCTGTCAAGTTGGTTTTAGGGCAGAAATGTAAGGATCTAACCTGTATGCAAGACAAGGAAAATAATTTGGATCAAGTTACAAGAAATGTTCATCTGTTGTTCACAGCTCAACCCAAAATTTAAAGTATGTGCTCAAATATGAGATAGTTGCTGTTATTTTTTCTTCTGTAGAGATTAGTGTTTCTTATGTAGTTTGTCATCACAGAACTGACCCTACTGTCTGAGTGTCATAACATGCCAGTTTATAGGTCCCCTCAAAATGTAGAACTCATTAAAATGTATATTGCAGTTTTTTTTTCATCTCTGATGGTCAAGCTAAGCATGAAATCTGCCCAGACTCACTCTATGCGTGTCACTGAAGTCTTTCGCCGGGGGTCATCACCAGGTTAGTCAGAAAACCTTTCTTTTGCCTCCCTCATGGCCATACAGAGAAAAAGCACTGGCAGAAGCCTCAGCTGTCATAAGCAATCTTTTGGGCAGTTTCAGTTGTTTTCAATTACATTTGATTAGCGCTTTTCTTCTTTTGAAGTCAGGCAGCACACCTATTTCTTCACACTGCATCCAGTCCTGGAGTCTGCAATATTCCTCAGAGAACTAGGGTGTGTTAGTGTTTAGCTCAGTGAATCCAGGACTGATATATGCACTTTCCTATATTGCAATATACTTTTGAAGGTCTGCTCTTCTTCCCAGGAATTAGTTGGTTTGGAGTTTGTTTGGGTTTTTGGGTTTTTTTCTTAATGCTTTCACAGGTTCTGGGTATTTCTGCCTTCTTTCAAAGCACCAGGTGCTGGATTCTTTTCAAGATAGGTCATTGGAGTCACTGGAACTTTGAATCAGTTATGACAAATTCTGCAACATGTAAAAGCAAATTACACTGGAGTGGAGAACAGGATTATATGTGCTATTCTAGACTTTGCATTTCTTTCTCAACTAGTTTTATTTCATCGACTTCTGCAAGGCTGCTCTTGACACTTACCCCTGTAGGGAGGAAATTATTCTTTCCCCCTCCTTTGAGCTTTGTAGTGCCTAAGGAGTGATTTAGAGGCTAAACTGGAAACTTTTAGTATTGGTTATACCTTTACTTCTGAAATACAGCTGCCTGTGAATGGTCATGTATTTTTACTGCTAATAGGAAAAGAATCTCTTGCTGTTGTTAATTAACACTGCTGTAGATTAATCATTATTTCAATAGGATAGCCTTGGGATGAGTTTAACCCCTTGCTATTCTGGAAGCAATTTAAATGACTTACCCTTGTTCAAGTATGTAGGATGAATTGTTGGCAAGGATTTTTCAAAGGACAGGTCCATTGGCAGAGGCTGGTGCCACTGAAATCAAATAGGATTTTGGTATCACTCGTCTCTGGGGTCAGACTCAGATTATCGCTGTAATGGGTAGCAATTACCAGGCTTGCAGTAAGTTGCAGAGGTCTATCATCTGAGAGTCCTGATTGCCTGGAGCAAGAATGAATTGCATTTTTTGACCCATTAGTGATCTCCAATTTTATGAGAAGTATTGCTGCTTAATTCACTTATTGAGGTTAATATTGAAAAGCTTTTCTTTCTTTGAATAGTTTTCCACTTAACATTTGCAATTAACAATAGTGCATTAGGGAGGAATGAAAGATCAATAAAACCTCTCTCATCTTTTAATATCCACCTTTTCAGGTGAATTTCTGTTCCCCAAAAAGCAAGAGTGTTGAGTTCATTCTGGAGATGTATTTGCTTTTGAGACTGCTTGGCAACTTTCCATCACTTGTATGTCAGATCTGATCACTAATTCCTACCTATGTCAAAGGTTAATGGAGGATTGTTATGTGTGTAATCATGTCTCATGAGGAAAGGGGTCAAATAGGTTTACAGGGATGAATCCCTATTGATTGCTATGGATGTTTAAAATAATTGGGCTCAAGCAATCAGATCATACGGCTATGATTATAAGATGAGGCTATGTGGAGTAACTTACATACTTGACATAGACTGCATCAGAACCAGTTTCCTTTCGTCTTTAATATGTTGAATTCTTACTCATTTCCTTATTAAAGCTGAGACTGATTAGAACAAGTTTTAACAATCTTTATATATAATCAACTAGAAATTCATGATACATTAAGCATCTCCTAGTGAACACGTGGAGAGATGTGCCTTCACTTATGTATGAGGGAATAAACTAGGTTCTACAAACTGGACATTAATGAGGTCAGACTGTGTTGCAAAAAGAGTTTAAATACTTCCCTGAGTTACCCACAAAGCGTGAGGCATTCTCCTGTCCTCGTAACTATTTGCTAGAAGGGGTAAAAAACCCCAAAAATCCACACACCCAAACTTTTCCAATCCTCTAAACGTGGGAATTTGAACCATCTAAGTTGGGTCTAACCCAATGCAGAAATAGCTTTACCACCCAGAGAGCAGAGAGCTATAGTAATATCTACTCCAGGTAACCATTAGAAACCTACATACCACCTAGGGATCCCCATATGTTTCTGCAGTAATTTAGGAATGTAATATGTGTGGTCAGGTCAGGAGTTAGAAAGACCCAAAAGTTTGGAGTCTTCCTGGCCAGGAGACTGCTTTTACACTGTAGAAAGGAAGCTCAAATACATGACTCCAGATTGTTGGCATCAAAGACCAATAATGCAGACAACTTAAAATGCATTATTTTTGAAACCATATTATTCTTGCCCTGTTTTCCTGATTACATGAGAACCACCTTGCTATTCCAAATACGAGTCATCCACAACTTCAGAGTCCAATTTAAAATGTGCTGTTGCTACTGGGAGATCTTTAAGGCTACAGTTTTTGTGAAGCAAGCAAAACTCTCTTTTAATAAATTATTGTAATTATAATTAACAAATAATACAGAAATTCAGCTTGCTAAGACTCTCAAACAAGCAGTTATTTATTAACAAATTTGTTTCCACTTAAATTGTTTGTATGGCTCCCAAGTGCCACTTGCAGGTTACACTATGAGAAGCCTTTACACTTGTACAGTTATGACAAGCTGCAGTGTTACCATGTAGTATGAAGTGAATGCACATGCCATAAATCAAGACATCATGAACTGTAAAATCAGCTCAGCTAGTAATCAGCTCAGCTAGTTAAAGCAGGGGAAAATAACACTTTGAGGCATTTTGGAAAATGCTTTGAGCCAAACCAGCAGTCCAGCGATTTTTGTCCTGTATGTCTTTAACAGTGT